>NW_026262712.1:77623712-78295038 GCF_021869535.1 Mytilus californianus | reverse complement strand
AGCTTGATTGGTCGCTAGAATTGGTCGCTAGCTTGAGTCTGGTCTGTTACAAGACGGAATAATTGTATAAAAAGTAGAAAACTCGAATGTTTTTATATAATTGCACGAGGAAAAAATGTATGTTCTCTTAAAGATCTTTTTAATTTTTTGGTATCCACATACTTCTTTTGCATTAAAACTGTGTTTAAAGTGTTGCCACCGTCGGAAATATCCGTTTAACACCCCCAATATAACTGCATTTGCGAACGCCATACCTCCCAATTGACGGTGCAACTGTTCAATAACTCCGCAGATTCACCAGCGATTTTACCAGTATGGAAGAGGGTGACCATGGCAGGTATATGTATAAGTTCTAGAATACGGTCAGGGTTCTGATGTCATATCAAGCTTATTGCGGGCCTTTTGTAGCTGATTATGCGGTACGGGTATTGCTCATTGTTGAAGACCGTACGGTGACCTATAGTTGTTACTTTCTGTGTCTTTTGGTTTCTTGTGGAGAGTTGTCTCATATCTCTGCAGTTATACCACATCTTCTTATTTTTATAATTAAGAAATAATTAGACATCTCATTATCATACTATTTCAAATATTAACTGATTATGTTTGATATGTACTTTATATAAAAAAAAAATTGACATGTGAAAATAAAACAAAATAACAATTTCAATTATGTTGATTTCTGGCTGTAAAAATCTTTTTACTTTGACATGCGTTCTCTTTGAAAACTGGTGTTTACCAGGTAGTATGAAAATAAAATCTTTAATGGTTTGCGTGCAAGCGGATATTTGGCTTTCAAATGCACTTTGCTGATGAAAGAGGTTTTTAATCTCTTTTTCATAATAAAAAGTGTTTGCATAATCACGTTTGTAAATGTCTATTTGATAAATGAACATGCAAATCTGATGGATTAATCATAAAACTGTTAACAACAAAGGATTAGCAATTAAATTTATTACTAATAAAACAGTTTATAACAAACGACCATAGAAAAAAAAATTAATTTCATAGAGAGAAAATATCTGTCTAAACAAATACAAGGCACTACGCCATCTTGAATCACAAATGATCGGTAAAATTTATACGGAAATTAACGGAAAATTGATATAGTAAAGCAATTCATTTGTAACATTGAATTGAATGGTAATAACTCTAATAACAGAATGTACTGTAAATGTGTCTATCACGTTAGTAGCAAAGATAAAAAAAAATCTGGTGACCGTAATTTTCACCTTTCTTTTTTAAAGTATTTTATAAAAGGCATCTCCTTTATTTCATTTGTAAAAGTATATATATATTTTTTTTATTTTCTAATGACAGAGTCGTGCTTTTCTTTGTATTATATTTATGATTTTGTCGAATCATAAGTCCTTCGTGGCTTCAATGAACATTACATTGAACAACAAATCGGAGGACTTACCTTGTTTGTATTGGATACCTAAACTTCAAAAAATTCCGTACAAACAACGGTACATTGCCGGCTCATCTGCATGTTCCACTAAAGAATTGTCCATTAGATTGACTAAAATTCTGTCCGCAGTGAAAGAGGGTCTTCAGAAATACTGCGAAACTGTTTACTCGCGTAGTGGTATTAACCATATGTGGATTCTTAAAAACTCTAAAGAACTTCTGGATAATTTTAAATCTCGGTCTTTTTCTGAAATTAGTTCTATCAAAACTTTTGATTTTCAACCTTGTATACCACCATTCCCAATGTGAAATTAAAAAACCGTCTAAAAGAAATAATCCACAATGCTTTTCAACATAAAAATGGTAGCATACGCTATAAATTTATTACTTTGGGATACCATAATGCATATTTTGTTAATAGTGACCAAAAGGGTAAAACATGCTACACAGAGGAACAAGTGATCAGTATGCTGGAGTTTCTTATTGACAACATATTTGTTGAATTTGGAGGTAGACTTTTTCAACAAATTGTGGGCATTCCTATGGGAACGAACTGTGCGCCTCTCCTTGCCGACCTCTTCTTATTTTCATATGAATTGGAGTTTCTTCAGACACTTGTCAAAAACAAGAAGATCAAAGAAGCCATGTTATTTAAATGCACTTTCAGATATATTGATGATGTTCTTTCCATTAACAATCCGAACTTTTCTGATTGATTTCCATTAATATATCCACCAAAACTAGAAATTAAAGAAACAACAGACACGGCTTCCTCCGCCTCATTTTTAGACTTATACCTCGAATTTGACATACACAGTCATCTCAGTACCAGAATCTATGACAAACGAAACGATTTTGATTTTGAAATTATCAATTTCCCCCACCTTAGTAGCAATATACCAACTTCACCTGCATATGGGATATACATTTCCCAACTTATTCGGTATTCAAGAGCTTGCAGCTCCTACTCAGACTTTGTAAAACGTCACCAGTGTCTGAGCAGAAAGTTGATGAACCAGGGGTATGTCAAAGAACGTCTCGTACTTTTTCTAAAAAAGTTCATCGGAAGGTACCAAGACCTTGTTGATAAATATTCCGTATCAACTTCACAAATAATACACGATGGTCTTGAAGTATAGATTATGCGTACTGACGTCGTTTATCATCTTAATAACGCGTTATAGTATTCTTTTATTTGTCTTTATTAATATTACTTTTACTGTTAAGTCTGTTTTTTGTGATATCCATTAGACGCGACTCGGTACTTATGTATCCCGTCATACTTTGAACGACAAAATTATTTTATTTATTAATATTATTTTTACTGTTAAGTTTGTTTTTTGTGATATACATTTGACGTGACTCTGTACTTATGTATCCCGTCATACTTTGAACCATAAAATTATTTTATTTATTAATATTACTTTTATTGTTAAGTCTGTTTTTTGTGATATCCATTTTACGTAACTCTGTACTTATGTATCCCGTCATACTTTGAACGACAAAATTATTTTATGTCTACCTGTGCGAATTTCAAACGCGCGATTTTACGCCAGTACTTAAAACCTTCCATCCTTTATGGGTGGATTTTACATAGATAAATAAAATCGTATAATAAAAAAGCAAAATGAGGATGTTAAATTTGATGTTTGCCTTTTTGTGCTTCTTCGTTACATTTGTTTGTTTTTATAATGATTAAGATGATAACACAATGTTGACTGCTGTACCCCTATTTTTGACATTTTTACCTATTGTGTCTGTTTGTTTTGTTCACGCATCGTTGTCAATATAATGGAATTTGATGCGACTGCCATACAAGTGAGAGGTTTAGCTGCTATAAAACCAGGTTCAATCCACCATTTTCTACATAAGAAAATGCCTGTACCAAGTCAGGAATATGACAGTTGTTATCCATTCGTTTGGTGTGTTTGAGCTTTTGATTTTGCCATTTGATTAGAGACTTTCCTTTTTGAATTTTCCTTGGAGTTCAGTATTTTTGTGATTTTACTTTCTACCACGGAAGATGAGAATTTTGCACAGCTTGAAGTTTGTAAACTTGGGACGCACGCAATTTAATAAGTGCTATTTCTCATATACTGTTACTAATACTTGCCGATACCATTTCTGTCAAACTGTTAGTCCTTGATGGTATCGTCATCTCAGACGTACTCAGACTAAGAAATCAACCAATCAAAGTAACGGAATTGGTGTTTCGAGTACAAATGTTGTACTCCGAGTTTTGAGTAAAGTTTTATAACCGAAATCCCAGGTCAGTTCTTTGGTACTAAAATGATTTTCAACATACTTTTCTTAAATTTGCCGTTAAGAATTGAATTAAGAAATTATAAAGTAACTAGGTTTTAAGTTAGACAAATTTGCCCATTTTATTTGGGTTCCTATTTTCATATAGCTTCTCACATTTCTACGTATTTATACATTCCTGGATTTCAAATGTTGAGGTTTTATCATCCCCGATGAAGGTAAATCCAGAAAAGCGCTTTAAAACAGATTAAGTGTAATGAAAACAGCGAGTAAATACGAGTTAATCAATTTACAACCAGTTTAAACTGAGCATTCTCTTCTTACAAATTATTTGATTAAATGGCACAGTGAAAAATAAAGATAATTGTATGTGTAGCTGATATCTTTTTAAGTATTCTAAGTTTAATCAAACAGCGTGAAAACAAGGATTTCCTATTTAATCAACAGGAATAATTATTCCTCAATATAATTACCCCTATATGTGAAATATTCAGTATTGTATTTTGAATATCATATGATATATAATGAAAACATTAAATGGAAAAGTCAGATATTTCTTTAAAGTACATATACACATGAAAATACGATATACTTAGATAATTCGCAAAACCTAATTGGTGAAACAAATTTACGTTACAAAGTGAATATTCTAATGCCACAGGAACTACACTTGTAAATTCAATTCTGCATTTTGTGTATGTCAATCAAACAGATGCTTAAATGGCGATCTTAGTAACACTCCCAAGTGGTACCAACATAATTTATTGCCAATAGTTCGAAATTGCTGATGTCATTTTTTTTTTGTCACTCAGGTTTTTTTGGCTTTCAAACTTTTTTCATCTGAGCGTCACTGGTTGGTCTTGTGTGGACGAGACGCACGTCTGGCGTATTGAATTTTAAGCCTAGTACCTTTTGTTAGCTATTATTCGTGTGTTTCTTTGTACTATATGTTCTCCCATTTATTTGTATTGTGGTCCTGTCATGTGATGTTGTCGTTTTGGTGTTGTGTTTGACGTTGCCATAAAAGTGGGAGGTTTGGCATGCCACAAAACCAGGTTCAACCCACCATTTTTTTCTTAAAAATGTCCTGTACCAAGTCAGGAAAATGGCCATTGTTATATTATAGTTCGTTTCTGTGTGTGTTACATTTTAATGTTGTGTTTTTGTTGTGTCGTTGTTCTCCTCTTATATTTGATGCGTTTCCCTCAGTTTTAGTTTGTAACCCGGATTTGTTTTTATCTCTATCGATTTATGAGTTTTCGAACAGCGGTATACTACTGTTGCCTTTTTTTTCATATGAGGTAGAAAGTAAAGAATACAATGTAGTAGGTGGCGTGAGGTACAATGCAAACTATGTTACAATTGGTTGGTTGGCCAGGATTAAAAACATGTAACCAAAAAAAAAACAGCATTTGTTTACTAGTCATATATGCACATGCGACAGCGCAATAAGTTATGCATATGTAACCAGTATTTTTAAACGACATAAGTGTATTCCATATATATATATCCTCCCATTATTTTCAGTCTAACCAGTCCAAGTCTTAAGCATACTATCTATAAATCCATACGTTATGATACCTCAACAAATTGTCCATTTTGGTCATATATCTCTTCAACTGTTTCGGTTCGTAAACATCATTGGGTTTCAAATATTCGACTTTGAGCTTTCCTGATGAACGCAAATCCAAAAATGCGCTTCGGACGCATGCAATTTAAAAAGTGTTGTTTTCATTTTATACAGCACTGGGTCGATACCGCTGCTGATGGAATATCAGTCCTTGAGGGTATCATTGGCTCAATAGTCAGTACTTCGGTACTGATATGATTCATGATAAACCTTTCTAAAATTTTCTGTTTATGAGTTTAGAAATTATTAAGACACAAAGATTTCAACTCCTTCAGGCAAAGTTGACCTTAGATTGATTTGGCTATTGTTTTTAGGTACCTTTTAACCATATAGCTTTTCAACTATTTTGGTTCTTGTATATCATTGGCTTTCAAATATTCGGCTTTGAGCATACCCTTATGAAGGTAAATCCAGAAAAGCACTTCGGACGCATGAAATGTTTATGTGTTATTTTTATTTTGTTTTAACATCTTATTGCCAACCCTTAATCCTTTTTTCAATGTTTCCAGGGTGTGATTACCAGATGTTGGTAATACCTACCAAAATGAATACAATTGACAATTATTAGCTTTGATAGTTTTAAAATGAGAAATTAACGCTGTTATACTTGTGAAATAACTTCTTTCAAATATTGGTAAAACTGCTTCTATAATAGCAAAGAAATGTTTTTCAATATAAATGAAATCATTTTTAATCTTAATTTTGCAATAATTCAAATTATCTTTTAGAGATTTGCGAATAAAAATAACTTGCCTAATTTTGTAGTTTGTATTCGATGGTTTGTTTTCATTGCGTGAACCCCCTGAGGGGTTTACGCTTTTATATTGGTGATTTTTTGGCAGTGTCTATGGGCCATTCGATATCCTCGGAATTAAGATTCTCGGAACGTCTCAAAATTTTTCGATCATTTATACAGGTAGTTATCTATGTTTAAATACGGTCCCTCTATGGATAGGCTACCACGTGACATTGTATATTTCAACAATCAAAGTCATTTGTAGATTGAAAAGTAAAACAATAAAGACTAGGTTGCAGCCAAAAAATTATTTATATGTTAGAACCTATTTGCCTTTTGACAAAACATATATGTTTTTAATAAAGTGAATGTTTATTAAATATCAAGTATAATGATAACGAAATTATATAATTCATGCTTTGAGACGGTCCCTGTACGCGATGTGTGTGTGGTATTTAATACAGCGTGCTGTTGTGCATTGTTACAATAAACCTTGGAATAGCTTATTGATATATAATATCCCAGAATAAACTTACTATTTCTGAACGTTTTTCATTTGATATTTTTTATTTCAATCATAGCATGGGAAAATGTGGGAATGCATGAAGAAAATTAAGAAAACGATATTTCTGTTAAAAATATTTATCTTAGGTCGACAACACAGTGGTCGGAAAGCAGAAAGATAATCAAACAAAAGGATTTTCTGTCAAAAATTTCATTAATAGATACTACCAGACCAAGAGAATGTTCATTTATTTCTATTCCGTTATATTTGGAATTTCCCTATTCTATTTCTATCTTTAGACTTGTGGTACAAGTTTGGCTAGTATGTAAATCAGAAGTGGTCTGATGTTACTGTTGTTTTCTGCACGAATATTTCGAGGGCGGTAGTACGGGTGGGGTTTTATAGGCATATATAAGTCCTGATTACGTTTGGTTATTATCGATGTGCTCCAGTAACTTTGATAGACGAAGTTAACGTTAAGCTCTGCATAATATGTCCGAGGAAGGCTCCGACCATGATGAATGCCGTGCTACTACTCAACATGCTGAAAATAGTAACGAAACAGAGTTAAGTACGGACGGTGCTATTTCGCTTTTCACTTCAGCTTTAAACAATGCTTTAGAGAAGCAAAAACATTCCTTGATTAATCATTTCGAAGCTCGTTTAGGAAAAAGTGTTAAAGCAACCGGTGTCGACCAACCAGAATTTGTATTCCAAAGTGAGGGAATTAAAGTGCAACATTCGTTTAATACCGAGCGTCTGGAGAGGCTTGCTGCCGTTGAAAGTTGTATAAAGCTTGGAAACGCTTCCGAAGTTAGTGAAATTATTACCCAGGAAAAGGAAATCATCCGTAAGCGTAACAAAATTCTAAAGATAGCCGACAAGCATGGATGGGACACGGTTAAAGAGTACTTGGATAGTCCGTTGGCCGACAATAAAGAAGATGCTAGTGATTTGCGTGCTGCTATTTCCAGGGCTTCTCGTAAAAGAAGTTCCAAGCCGTACAGTAAACCAGAATCTTCCAATAGTGGTTCCGGAAAAGGAGAATTCAATTCCAGGAGTTTTTTTTCGTGGCCTTGGCCAAGTCAGTGATACCGAGTTCTCCAAAGCAGGCAAGTCAGAAAGTTGCAAGTGTTTCTATTGTAACCAGCCCGGGCACTTTGCAAGGAACTGCCCCGAAAAAAGGATTCCTACAGCGACAGTTGGTGCACCAAAGTTCCAGGAACAGAACACAGGAAAGACCCAGTAACAAAACAGTTACAGACATAGATGAAGTTGAGTATTGTTTTCAATTTGTTAACAAGTATGAGAAAAAATATTGTCAAATTCTTATAAATGTGAAAGGAAATTTAAGAAAACATGCATTGTTTTGGAAAAATGTACTTAACGCTAATGATTTTATAATGAATGTTATTAATTTTGGTTATAGAATTCCTTTTCTGAGTGAACCACCGACTATTTTTCTAAGTAATAATAGATCCGCGTTAAAACACTCAGAATTTGTGGAAAATTCTATTGAAGAACTTTTAACTAAAGAATGTATAAAAGAAGTAAATCGACCATTTGTCGTTAATCCACTTACTGTGTCGGTAAATAGTACGGGTAAAGAAAGATTAGTCTTAGATTTGAGACATGTTAATAAATTTGTCGAGAAACAAAAAGTTAAATTTGAAGGGGTTAAAGAAGCTATGACATTTGTAAATTTTAGCGGTTTTGGGTTTAAATTTGATTTAAAGTCTGGTTATCACCATATAGAAATTCACCCTGATCACCAAAAATATTTAGGATTTTCTTGGCAATATGGTGATACAGTGCGTTATTTTAAAAACCTATGAACTTTTTTACAAAAGGTTCACAAGAAAAGAGTATATTTGCACAGAGACCTTTTAACAGTAATGTATATGTTTTGTTGTTGGATTTCTCGAAGTATTGAGATTTATGCATTGAATGTTGTATACAGACTGTAGTTGATTTAGTTTTCTGCGATGGTTATTTGCCGCAGTTATCAGATATGAGACTATATTCGTAAGTATGTTAAATTTAACATTGTGATGTTTTAACTGCAACAATTAGATATGTCATTGTTAACATTGTTGATTAATTGTTTATGAATACAGTGAGGGTTAATGCCACTGTATATATATAAGTATATGACTTTTTTAGATACTGTGAGGTTGAATGCCACAGTAAGTGTGCGAGGAAAATGCCGCATTCATTTGTTTGCGAGGAAAATGCCGCACTCATTTGTTTGCGAGGGAAATGCCGCATTCATTTGTTTGCGAGGGAAATGCCGCATTTATTTGTTTGCGAGGGAAATGCCGCACTGGGTTGTTTGCGAGGGAAATGCCGCATTCATTTATAGTAGTAATGTTAATTATATTTACTTTGTTTATAGTTATTACTTGGTATTCATTATTATATTTATTTTACAGATCAATGGAAACAATTTGAGTGTTATGCCAATGATTCGAGATTTGCCAGTATCATACGAGATTTACCCTCTTTTGTCGAATCGTCTAGATCAAATTCTACAATTAAGAAATACAAGTGCTATTTTAAAAAGTTTGAAAAATGGTGTGTTTCATGTTCACTTGAGTGTTTACCAGCGACAACTACTACGATTTCTATGTATATAGGTGGACTCATTCAACAGGGATCCAGTGTTGCGATTTTAGATGCAAGTTTTTATTCAATAAAATGGTTTCATGACTTTAATTTCAAACATAATCCTTGTTCAGACAAATTCCTTGGTCTTATTTATGAAGGAGGAAGGAGATTGCTAAGTAAATCTATAAACAAAAAAGAACCTATTACGTCAGATATATTAAGGAAAATTGTTTTGAAGTTCGGAGATCATAATAATCTCAAAAAATTGCGTGTAGTAGTATTATTTCTGTTAGGATTTTCTGGATTTTTGAGGTATAGTGAATTGGCTAACATTAAGATGAATAATATTGAGTTTCAAGTCAGTCATGTTAAAATTCGCATTGATAAAAGCAAAACTGATTTATACAGAAGGGGTAATTCTGTTGTTATAGCTGCTACAGGTACAGATTTATGTCCAGTTTTTTGGTTAAATAAGTATATCAATTTAGCTGAATTGAGCAAAAATTCTGATAGCTATATTTTCAGAGCACTGTCTTTTATGAAATTGAAAGATGTTTATAAATTATGTAATATAAATAGTCCATTGTCCTATACCAGAGCGAGAGAAATTTTGTTAGAGAGTTTATCAGATATTGGTTTAGATAAGCTTAAGTTTGGGCTTCATAGTTTGAGAAGTGGTGGCGCTTCTACGGGGGCTAATAGAGGAGTCTCTGATAGGTTACTTAAAGTCCACGGTAGATGGGCTTCGGATAAAGCCAAAGATGGGTATATTAAAGACAATTTAAAATCTCAAATGGCTGTTTCCTTGAATCTTGGCATATAGTTCTCAAATTATTTATTCCTTTGTTTTATCGAAGTTACTGCGAGCAAACAAACCTAAATTATGACTTGTCTCTTATTTAGCCATGTATTTAGAATAGAAATGTTTTAAATTCGGACGAATTCATGAGGGAGAATTTAAATTTATTTCTATTCCGTTATATTTGGAATTTCCCTATTCTATTTCTATCTTTAGACTTGTGGTACAAGTTTGGCTAGTATGTAAATCAGAAGTGGTCTGATGTTACTGTTGTTTTCTGCACGAATAATTCGAGGGCGGTAGTACGGGTGGGGTTTTATAGGCATATATAAGTCCTGATTACGTTTGGTTATTATCGATGTGCTCCAGTAACTTTGATAGACGAAGTTAACGTTAAGCTCTGCATAATATATTACAGTTATGTTTGTATTGATATGTATTTAGAGGACATTGTGAATGTATATAGATGGAATTGTGGTATATTTTTGTAATTTGTAAAATGTTTACAAGATATTAAATGTTGTTTCGCTGAGAAAATAAGGAAGTTACTGCGAGCAAACAAACCTAAATTATGACTTGTCTCTTATTTAGCCATGTATTTAGAATAGAAATGTTTTAAATTCGGACGAATTCATGAGGGAGAATTTAAATTATTAAGTTTAAACTGAGAATTAATTTATTCTTGATAGAATACAATTAAAATCGTCATATAAACGTGCATTATGTCTCACAGGTTTGAACAGTCATCACATTAATGAACATAATATGCAACGTATCAGCACCAATGAGCAGGGATGCATACCCAAAGTTAGCTAAATATCTAAATTTTAAACGGTTGTGAATGAAAAAAACACTTGCATGGTTTCAATTCACAGGGATTTTAAATCCTTGCATATCACAAAAAACGTAATTAATATTTTACAATAATTATAACAAAATTTAATTACTATCATAATGTTAATTATTCTATAAGTCTCTGCTTATATTTTGTATAGCAATATATACATATAGTGGAATGTTAGACTTTAAAAAGAGATTGATTTGATAAACAAAATGTCCGTCCGTAAATACTTGACGTTTGTGTTTACTGATATTATATTCTAAATTTTCGGGAAAAAAATCACTAACAGGAATGTATGTTAATTATAAAATTTCAAATTTTTGTTTGTTTGTTTCAATATTTCAACCTTATAGCATCTAAATTTTGGTCCTATGGTACGATTTTGAAAATATTATTCATTATGTTGACCAGCTTTCCTACACGTCTTGATTCATTCACATTATACATCACCCTGTTCACACGCATGCACACTACCGGTTTTCGTTCACAAAAATTCCGAATGAAATGTCAATGAATCCGGAGTCAAAACACTTGCGGTAGGTAGTTTTACAGCCGAATTCAACCTCAACTATTAAATTAATATATGTGATGACGCGAAAAGAAACCCTGTGGTGGAAGAAAAATTGAACAAACGCTGAAAAAAGGTAATATTAACCGATTGTAAATGTGGGGGGGGGGATAATATTCTAAATCATTTAACAAATTTCGAGACAGAGATTAATTAACAATTGGGAACGCATAAAAATATTAACGAATAACAAATAAACATAGGTGTATCATTTCATTTGATGTGCACGTAATTGTCTCAACATCCATGATTCTGTGTTTAGTGTATCAAGGTCACGATCGGTAAACGTCGGCACAAAAACCCAAGAGCCAATTAGCAGCTAACGTTTTCGATCATTAATTACCAAATGAAATATTTTTGTCGATTTCACATAATGGCTTTGTAATACATGTATTAAAAACATGCATAGAGGACTTAGTTGAGTATATATGCATGCATTGGTTCAATATATATGCCTAACAATATAATCATCAGAAAGTCGTTTTTATAAAACATTCATGAGGGAGAAATAATCACTTTGATGGTTGCCTTCAACGTTATTGTAAAAGACCCACCACCGTCCAATATGATTACTATAGAGACAATTTATGTGAAAGATTTAATAAATTGTTGAACTAACTTCGACAGGAATATTGCTTTGATTGTTGGTTTTGGAATTCATATCCGGATACTTGTCTTGACATCCAGTATGACCAACATTGTGGAAGATAGATTTTTACATCGAACAGTATAGAATAATACATATTAAAGCCCTCCTTTAAAAACAGGTCAAGGTGGTTGGGTGGTAGATATATGTGCATGAGGTCGTTTGTGCGAAAAACAGTCGTGTCACAACAGGAGAATTTAAAACGGATATTTACATTAGCTTTTCGTCTAAGCACACAACACACCGTTTAAAATGAGAGAACTTCATATGAAACAGTTCTGCTTAATAATCAAAGAATAAAGTTTTCCACGATTGAGACATTATATTTTAACCGCTGTATGATAAGAAATGGTATATTAAACATATTCTGTTTTATAACATAAGAGTTAACAATATGTAGTATTTGAATTTCCAAAAAGAAAATAAACAATCACCATGGCCCGTAGTTACGTTTTTGTCGTAAAGTGGGCGGATATGAACGTCAAACCAATGATTTGAAATTGATAAGTGCGCCTCTGTGTCAGGGAAGAAGAAATACGGAAATGTAAGACATTTCTGGTCTGCCCGGAATCAGGACAATATGTTATGGTACGACGACATATCTGCCTATTAAACGTGGTGGGGGCTAAACAAAATAGACTCAGGATCAAATGATTTAGCAAAAATGTTCATGGTTTGTCTTCAAATAATATTTAATAAGTCTTTGGTTAATTAATTTGTATATCTAGTCAGGTCGAAGATTGCAAATGTCAATTTAATTTAAAAAATGGAACTCATTATTTGCTTGAAAGTTCTATAAAAAAATGATCAAAATCGAATAGAAACCAAATATTGTGTAAAAGACAGCTTGTAATGATACAATACTGCAAACTTTAGTTAATATTAGACTCGATGGTTTTGGAATAATTATCAGGATACTTGCGTTGACATCTAGTATGACTTTTTGGAAGATATATTTTCATCGACCAGCAAAGAAAACTAGTAATACATTTTAAACAATGCTTTTAAAAACAAACATTATCGGTAGACAGGTGGTAAGGTGCTAGAAATATGTGCAGGAGGTCGTTGGTGCAAAACACAGTCGTAGCAAACAGGAGAATTTAAAAATGATAGTTTCAGCTTTTCGTCGAAGCACACCACATACCATGAATAGTAAGAATGGACTATTGTCAAATTGTTCTAAAAATTTGGAAAAATAAAACAAAACGTCAGTTGTTCGATTTTTATGGACATGAATTTAAGCATGGGTGCAATTAAGGTATAACTCCTCATTACAGAATTATTGGTCGTATGGTTTAAACCCGTTTTTCAATGATTCAGAATGAATTTAAAATTAAACTTGTTGAAATATATAGTAGATAAGGATACATCCACAAAATAAAAACAGAATGGAAACACTTGTCTGTTTCTTGAAAAAACGTAGATGAAAAACTGAAAAAAATAGGCGCAATTTGGGTACCTTCATGCTACATTGAAATAGTTGCTTTATAAAAAATTTTCTGTGGAGTGTGTTTTGGTAAAACGGAGATTACATGATTACGATAATAAAGCTCTTACGTGTCCTTTGGGCCGGAAAAGCTTCAATTTACGTAATTTTACATATCAATAAGTTCATATAAGTAAATTGAAAACCTTTGGAGAGGAGTTAAATATATTTACATAATGAAAGACGCTGACATCTCCCAACTTTATATAACGTGATGCGTACCTATGCATTAACAGTTTACAAACTCTCTTAAATTAACACTTAACTCATATAATTAAAGGTGTGACATTAGCTCTGACACAGGATCAAAGAAAAATACTGTAAAACAAAGTTATAAAATGTATTAATTGACATAGACATATATCTTAATTAGGGAAAGGGATTACATGTACTTTTTGTCTTCATGGGAGATACTATAATTCGTGAGAATACTCACTTATAAAAGACAGCCAAAACGCCGATGTTAAAAAAGACAAAATTTTGTACGTTCATGTACGGCCATACATATTTGACAATTGTATTTGCCGTATTATTAACTATATGTCATATTTCATCTGTCTATTAATTGACATCAGTTAAATTAATAGTTTGAAACACAATAAAAACTTATGAGAAAATCTACTGGTGCCCATTCAAATCCGGAAACATTTGATCCCCCATGCCTCTTTACAACAATGGTCACTAATATGTTCCTTCATTACAAGATTGAATGATTTTACCATTTGAGTCCGGAAATATTTGATCCCCATGCCTCTTTAGATACAACAATGGTCACAAATATGTTCCTTCATTACACGATTGAAAGGTTTTTCTTAAAGGTCGTGTCTGCAGAACACATGACGTGACAAAATATAATTTAGTCTGTGTTTCAAGTTTTAATCATTTTACTTCCTTTTTACCTTCTTTCATGAACTTAATGTGCTAAAGTAGTAATTAAAATTCTTGTCTATTTTAGGTTGATGGAATCACTAAACCAAGCACAAAACGATATTTCTTCTATGATGTCAACAGTGGACGGTCTAGATAATTATTTGACCACACAAAAGTAAGAATATTAAATATTATGTATTTGAGTACCACTGTGAAGGTCCTTTAGTGGTCTGCTCAACCTTTAGTGGCCTGCTCAACCTTTAGTGACCTGCTTTAACTCACATCCCCTTCATTTCCAGTGACAATCCCTATATATTTCGACTCCTTTTGCAATTATATCTACCTACTTACATGTATGTATTTTTCAATTTGGGTTTCTTCCTGGCGATACATGCACGGTTTGACACTTGACGTTACGTTACACAAATATCAGGAAACCAATTACAGTTTTGTTAATCACTGAATTTTTTCATATATGTATTGTTTTATAGGTTTTTTTTAAACATAAAACAACCAGTTGATCGCCGTCATTTAATCTTAGTAGTAACAAACACGTCTTTTCTTGTCAGAAGATACCCAAAATCTATATTTACAAAACTTCAATATCGAATTGAAGAGCAAATAAAAAAAGAAGAACTAGTTCATATGACGGTGTCGGCAAATCTAGTTTTGAGGGGAATCAGAGTTCTTTGTAAATGTGCATCCTCAATGGTGGATAGGTTTTTAAAATTTATTGTGTTTGAGTTTAGATTTTGGTTATTTTTGCATCAAAGTCTGATGTTAATGACGGCAACGTCAGTCTTTCTAAACATTAAATGTTTATATTACAGTTCATGCATGAGTAGGTCGTTAAACATACATGATTTCAAGAAACTTGAGAATATTTATTCAATATGATTTTATAGAAATTTCATTATTTTCAGTATTTGTTAAATTTGGAATGGAATTACTTCACAATTTCTCTTCAAAACTAACACTTGTCAGTGATTCCGACACTTGTCAGTGATTTTGAACATAGCATTGATGCATTTTGATATCACCACAACATACCTTTGTTTTATTATATTATGTTTACGTTAGAAAATGTGAAGTTAAAGTATTGGTTCATGCCTCTTTTGAATAAAAATCCCGAACATCTATAAGAAAGAGAATCTACATTAAAAAAATTTTGTTTTATTAAAGAAAGAAGGTAACGTATATTTTCTGTCCGACCTCCTGCCCGTTATCTCTGGAATGAAAATTACATAAAGGACAGACAGCCTCTAAACGATTCCCACGACAATTGTTATATATCTAACATCAGAAATCGGTAATTAACCTAAAATAGATAATTTTCTATTCATATATTTTATTGCATATTAAGTTATGATAAAATCAGATAATATTACGACTGACTTGTAAGAACATAGCATTGATGTCAAATGCAGTTAGGAGTCTAAAGCTATAAAACTCAAACTAAGTCTCGAATGAGGATGATAAGTTTGATGATGTGAAAGATATTTTGTAATTATTTTTTAGTTCCTATGTGAATGCTAATATTTTTAGATAAATTCAATTATTATAGCTACTGATATCCTTATTATTAAATTGCAGTAAAGATATGATTATATGTCCTTCACAACAATTATTTTAACATTTTGTGCTAGACATTAAACAATTGTACTGTATAACCGAAATAACAGATTTTCAATAAATATTAAATTTATCAGCTTTAAAGGAATAAAATGCACTTAAATATATTTGATATATATTGACCGATCAACATTATGTGAATCTATACTGTTCAGTGCAATTTTATCATACTTCTAAATACAAAACCAGAAAGTTTTACTTGGGTATAGAAATATGGCCACTATGACTTCTCCCGTCTGGCAGTTAAACACTTGCTTAATATTGACACCCTGTCGATTGTACTGGATTCATAATTCACAGACATGTTCATTTAGATTTGGGACGTTAAATCAAATGCTCTTTGCACGTTATACAATCCTAACTCGTTGAGCGGTCCATAGCTGGCCTTTTGAAAGCTAATATTTGTCCCCATCTTACAAAATTTCTTATTCTGGTGGGAATCTAAATTTCTGAAATGACGTTTTATCTTTAACATTAATAGACAATGGTGAGTTTTAAAAAACTCAACACGAATTGGACTTTCTCCGTATTTGCTTAATAACGGATAATTTGTCATTCTGTCGTCATCGTTAATAATGGATAGGGGTACTGTAACAAGCTCAACCATGTGGATATGTTTCCTTGGATGTGATGAGCGTTCGAAACAAACAGCTAAAATAAGAGGTGTACGTTCGTCTAAACGTTAATACGCCCAGGATATGTAAGAAAAAAATCTATTATATATCAGTTGAACAGTACTTATACTCATGATTTGTATGTGTGATGATGTAAGGATCACACCTTACACACCTCATATTTTTCGTATAAAAAGATGCTTCAAGATTAGTATTGTTTAAACTAATTCATATATGTGGTCATTATTAGGAGCGACTATTTATGTTCTATAATGATTTATTTGACGAACAAAAACGTCGGGCAATTATTCAAATTATGTTCAGTGGCAATTATATTGGTATGATTCAGATATATTAAGTAAAATGCAGGTATTGCTTGCTTAATTTAAATCTAAATTCAAATAAAATACTTGATGAAAAATCGATAATCACAAAGTGTTATAAATCTATATATTAGCGCTGATTCAAAAGACTTAAATCTTTCAGATATCAGTGTTTACTTTTTTGCATGTTGCATGCTTAACAGTAGACGCTTACCTTTTCGACGCGCACGGGTTTGCTATTTTTAGGGTTAATACCTCAATTAGTATCTTCTCAATGGATTTGTAAGATTTGAACATCGGTTAACTACTGTTGCTTCAAATATTTACTGTCTGTCTATTTAGACTTCCTGTATTTTGAATGAAAAATGTCGAATTTGCTTTATTTTGAATTCCTGTTAATAACATTTAGATATAATCAACAGCCTTTTACAAAAAATCATTTGCTGCAAGGTGTATTTTACAATATTAGATGTGATTAAAATTTCTTGAACTGTAAGGCTACTGGTAGTTTTTTAATAAACCTATTACCAATTGTACTTCAAACAAAATTGACACATTCATTTTGGCACAATGATATCACAAATGTCATTGCTTTATTTACATGTTCATCCAGTTCATTATTAAAACAAATTACATATTTTTCATTAGAATGAATTTTGTTTACTTTATTTGGAATTTTATTGGTCTATTAGCATGCCTTCTCCTTCTATGCTATGGTTTATGGAACTTTATCTCAAAATAAGTGATCACTATTTCTTCTTGGATTGAAATATTTGGTGATTTAGGGTTGAACGTCGAGCTTTACAATAATGCAGCAAATGATTCCTGACATAAAGAAAAAGACCGATATAATTGTATGCCTTATGTTTTTGATTAAATAAAAACTGTCGCTTTGGTGTTCAAAGTAAGATCTGTTTCTTTACAGAAAACGGGCGTGCAATCTTGGATTAAATAGTCACCATTGTGCCTTGGCAGACCTGGACGATCAGCTTCAATCACGTGAATGGTTATCAAACGGACATAGCCCTGGTAAACGGACACCCTTACAAGAGAAACATAAAGAAAAACTATCTGAGGTTGAAATTAAAAGGTAACTAATATTTTTCAACTCATTCACATATATTCTTTAATAAAGATATAATTAATCACTGCAAATTATTGTTGAATGCAAATTTTGATACAAATTTTACTTAGTTTTAATTTTTTGAATCGAAGGCTATTTATAACCAAGATGAATTAAATTGATTCTTAATAGTCAATACGTACAGCTTTACTTCAGATATTGTTTTGGTTAAACTTGTCCATTTTGTTTATTTTTTTAATGAATACTTAAAAATGTCAAATACAAATTACAGGTTCTAGGCGTCTTTAAGAATTCAATAAATTATTTGGTTGATTTCAATTATTCAAAAGCTTTTCGGTCACCATCAAAATATAGTTGACTAGTATGGAACTGCATAATATGTTTGCTTTTAAAAACAGCTCACATTCAGCAAGGAAAACCTTTTTGGTCTGCCTTTATAAATTGCATTGAGGCATTAGTTCAGTCATTTTGAAACTAAATGTTTCTGCAGTTAGAACACTCCCGCTTATATTGTCTATTTCAAAAAGACCTTAGTCAATGTAAGAGGATAATCCGAATCGGGACAAAATTTTGATTTGTATTTCACCATTATAAACCCCATGAAAACAAACAAACCATGACCAAAAAGAATAAAGACGAAAAGACAAACAACAATTACAAAAAAAACAATACACAGAAAACAAAAGATTGAGTTATGATTGATTGGTGTTTAACACCACTTTCAGCACTAATGTGTTATTTTGTGGCGGTAAGGTTTTATTGGTGGAGGAAGCCTGAGTGCCCGGAGAGAACCGTCGACCTTTGGTAGGAAAACTGACAATCCTAGTCAATCAAGATTGAGTCTGTATGGCATGCGGGATTCGAACTCACCCGCCAGTGTCGACAGGCTAGTGATACAGTAGTTCAACTACTTAGACCACTCGGCCACCGAGGCCCCTTACACGGATTCAGTTACACAGACTCAACACTCAACAACAACAAAACATGGGTCTGATCTCTGGTGCTCCCGAAGGTTAAGCAGTTCCTGCACTATAAGTGTGAGGATAGTTTGACATGGGTTAAACTATCCAACAATAGGCTTTTAAACTACTTTTCCATTGAAACTAAAGATACAAGAGATATTGGAACCACATTCTTGAGAAATAGTCCTACTTCGGCTTTTTTATTTATTTATTACATATATCTCACTTCGCCAACCAAATTGTCTTAACTGTTCCTATAAACTATAGGAGAAAAATAATCATATTTAATTTGAAAATCAAATAATCAATCTAACCAACACTAGAACCCCTTCCTCTTGCAATAGTCTTTTAATACAGAAGATTACATTTGTTGAAATTTAAGAAGTCAAGATTTAAGCAGAAAACATAGGAGTAAAAGCAGTCGGAATCTTACTTACAAATGAAATAAGGATATTAAGTATTTCCTGCTATGCATACTGGCTCTGTCTAGATGTTCAAATTAAAAAGTCATATACAAAGGTAAATGTCATCTCCAGGATAACAAATGAAAAGGGTATACTCTGACAGAACTTTGAAAATACAAATATAATCGATGAAAAAAATAACATGTATCTAGAAAATTAAGTCTTGTATCGTGATATACAATATCAACATATCGCCTGTCGGTTATCATAGATAACAAATACAAGAAATGTAGTTTATTTTGCAATAGAAAAAAACAAAACATGAGCATAATTTTTTCTAATCTAAAAACATAGACATAGAAATATGAATAAAATATGGATTGAAGTTTTGTTAAACATTCACAGTAGAATAACCAGTTAGTCTTTCAGATTTTCCAACATTACATTGTTCATCATTAAGTTTGCGAACGGAAGTCAATTTTTCAGACTTATATTTACTCCGCCGTTAATGCAATATGTTTTTTATAGATCGTTTGAGTTTATGTCCGGATTTTTATGTATTGAACACACGCTTTGAATCACAAAACGACTGAAACAGGCATTGGAAGGGATATTAATCCAAAAAACGCTCATTTCCTGTCTTTTGCAACTTTTTAACACCCTTCCACCTCAACCCCAATATGTCTAACTGTACCTGGACCTGAACAATTTGATATGACCTCTGATATTTTGCGATTGAATAACCCACTGATCTGCAACTATTTCCCTATAATAGCTTCTACTAAATTTTCATTATGATCGAATAAAGAGTCTCTTGAGACTAATTAGTAGCATTTACAGTAAGATAGACATCTAATGAACAAGATCCATTGCCATTTATGTTGATTTAATTTGTGCAAATTGTTTTATGAGTTCCCAAATATTTACTTGTGATAAGTCGATAACTCTCGATCACTGAATGTAAACAAGTAATTTCCTTGTGACACAGAACATGACAAATGGGTCCCTTATATCATCTCCCATACAAAGACAATGATGCTTAATCAAATAAATCCTTATGTCAAATCAAATAAACTAAAATGTTTTTGCAAAAAAATAATTTGCAGATAATTAGTAATATGTATTTGGGTAATAATGATAGGAAATTATTGCTGCTGTATTGACAGCGCTATATATCTTATGGTTGAAAACTCTCGGAAAGTGAACATTATGAAATTATTATTAAAAGCATTTTGATTGAATTCTTTGTTACATTTTAATAAATCTTTTGAGTTTTTATTTTACTGACACTAATAGCCGATATTTGAAATGAGCTTCAGAACCTCATAACATATCTACTCTGTAACATTCTTTGAATTAATTATTTACAATACAGCCATCATGGTTTTAATGTTGTCACACATACTGACTGTGAAATGAGTACACATCCTGCTATGTTCAATAGACCGATATTCGCATCGTAAGAAAATATAATCGGTTTATCTTATAATTTCTTGTATGTATTAAACGTCTGAAAAGTGTATGCATAACTTATGTCCACCTCATCATTAGATTTATATTTAACTTGCGTCAACAATCCCTGAAGAATATCAGCATTTAAGACGTTCCTACTTTTGATTTGATTTTTCTATTTTCATGATAATTAACTTTCTTTTAATGTGATTTTAAATCGATCATAATAAAACATTTATGAATATACGACAGATGGTTCGTTCTCAAAAGCTTTTTTTCAGTTTGAGTGACTTCTTTGAGAGAACTAAATACTGTCGCATCAACTGCTCAATCAGAATTATGTGTAGTCTGAAATGAGATATCATCACCTATAAATAAAGGCAACAGCTTTATGACAATGTTAAAAAATATCGCTAAAACACTACGTGACAGAAATACAGCACAAAAACACGCAAGACCATTCATAACAGAGAAACGCACAAACAAATAATGAATATACGACAGATGGTTCGTTCTCAAAAGCTTTTTTTCAGTTTGAGTGACTTCTTTGAGAGAACTAAATACTGTCGCATCAACTGCTCAATCAGAATTATGTGTAGTCTGAAATGAGATATCATCACCTATAAATAAAGGCAACAGCTTTATGACAATGTTAAAAAATATCGCTAAAACACTACGTGACAGAAATACAGCACAAAAACACGCAAGACCATTCATAACAGAGAAACGCACAAACAAATAATATAAAAGTCGACACAACATGCAAACCACAGAACAACAACGAACATATTCCATCAACGAAAAACACCATAGGACATCAAAAACAGTGAGGCGCTTACGTAACTAACATGCAATCTCGAACATTATACAATTATTTTCACAATATTCGTCCAAACAATTCACATGCCAATGATGGTATGGAAAGGCAATTTTATAATTTCTTGGACTACAAACGACAAGACAAAACAGATTATCCAACCGAAACCATAACAGAAACATCAAAATAAATCCATTAATGTTGGATGTACAAAACACCGAGACACGCCGCACAGCAATGCAAATTCACATTCAGTATAACAGTCATATTCGGGAATATGACAAAGATGGTATTGAAAGGCAATTTTATAATTATTCGGACAACAAACGATACGACGTAGCACATTATTCAACAGAAACCATAACAAAAACATCAAAAATAAATACATGAATGTTGGATGTACAAAATACCGAGACAAGTCGTATAGCAATGAAAATTCACTCTCGGTATAACAGTCATATTCGGGAATAGGTCACGTTCGGTACTTAGCACACAGACGACATAGATGTTAAACCACAATTTTAGACGTATTAAAAATGTCATTAGTTAGTTTAGACACAGACACATCGTATAGATCAACCAATTCGTGATGGTGTCCATAAAGTTTACGGAGTGTCATTTTTAATCTTTCCTCCTCATTACTCTGTTGGAGAAGTTTCTGCGTAAGGAGCATACTCCTGTATATGAAGTCAGTATAGTGTGAACATGCACGAGCATAACGAATCAATTGAGATATGTACACACCATACGACGGAGCAGAGGGTATGTTAATGCAGAGTAATGGGAAATTGATAATTGGGAAGTTAAAATCATCCCGTTTTTCATAGATTTTAGTGTGAAATCGTCCATCTGTGTAAATATTGAGGAAAAGATCAAGGTATGAGGCAGTCCTTCTGGTATCAGTAGTATCCTTAATTTAAAGTTCACTGGGATATATGAGATGCAAGTACTGACTGAAATATGGGTTATTCATCAATATATCTGAAAGTTAACTTTTTCTGTTTGTCTTTTAGAAGGTTTTGAATATATTTTGCTTCATACGAGTGCAAGAACAAGTCGGCCAGAAGGTGTGCACAATAAGTACCCATTGGAATACCAACTGTCTGTTGAAATATCATATAAAGGACGATCTGCCATAGTAAAACACATTATATGTTACACATAGCCATATGTATTTTATCATATTACGTTCAGTAGTTTGGTAAATCTAAATATCCTTCAATTTCTTCTTCAGGTTAATAGAAGATATAGTGAGAAAGCGCCTTGACCTTAAGAACATTCGTACATTGTTAGAAGATGCAAATGGTAGCATTATAGAAAATAGGTAAATATAAACCATTTCTTGGGTAAACAGAAATATTTTTATACATTGTCATATTCCCGATCCTACATAAAGCAATCATTATACCATAAAAACCATGGTCTTTCTTAAGTTTAATACCGGAAAAAATCTACATGACATATGGTCTTCCAACACATTAATAATTTTATAACAAACAGCAAAAGAAAACTGAAGGATCACATTCATAAAACCAGGTTACTAAGTATTTGAAAGTCACTTAGGCTAATTTATCTATAATTTCTATTTCTATAAAACATCATTTCCATTATATTTATTAGATTCGGAATATAGAATGGTGATGTCTAATGATTACTAGACATTTTCGAAAACTATTCAATACCGACGCTTACACCTATGCGTATGTCTACAGGTAACCTTTTTGAGAAGGGGTCATCTCAATATGTACAACGACCACAGGAATTTATATCATGTTTTTTCTAATTAACATTTCAGAAACTGTATAAAACATTTATTTTGAATGAGTTGCTTCTTTATTGACTCTGTTTAGTAGCTGATAAATGACTGATCTTAATATTGTACTTTATAAAAAAGGGGGGTGTAAATTAATAAAACTTTAATCAGAAACAGGAACGTGTAAAGAATTTTATTGCGTGAAACATAACGTATAGATATATAGATGATATTATTAGTTATTTTGTTGTAATCAGGGGGTACGGAATTTTACACTGTTGTTTAAAATACATTGTAAAAATCCGTACACCCCTGATTACACCAATAAAACGAATGTATTTTTTATGAAACGTTCTTCGGTGTGAGCCAAAGCTCCGTGTTGAAGGCTGTACTTTGACCTATAATTGTTTACTTTTTACACATTGTGACTTGGATGGAGAGTTATCTCATTGGCACTCATATAACTTCATATATATTTTTTTTTTTAATTTTGTCAAAATGTTTTTTTTGTTTTAACAATGTTTAAGTTCTGTCAAATTTTATTTTTTTGTAATTTTAGCATTTTTTTTTTACTTTTTGCATTTTTATAACCGGTTCCGAATAAACAAATATATAAGAAAAATTACAGAATATATTTTTTATCTCTGCAGCCAAGTTTTACGAGGTCATTCATTTAGTAAGTATCAACATTTTGATACGGTCCCTTTATTTTTGTATCGGTGTCGGTGTAAGTGTCTGTGTAGACGATTTTTGAAAATGTCTAGTAGTATATGTTTATATAACCATCCGGACCCAAGAAATAAATGTGTATTCAAAGTAAAGTACAAACATTCTAAAACTGAAGTTCTGTATTTTTAACTTCAAAGATGAATTGACTCCAACTATATTTAAACATTCAGCTGAAGTGTATATGTTCGGCACACAGAAAAAAAAGATTGATACGTTGTATATACACAAAACAGAATTAAAAGATCTTTTAATTTTGAACGGGCAAGTATTTGCATGTGTACAACATCTTGAGATCTTTACATATTTGTTCTATTGTCTTTTTCTTTGGGAGCATATACGTTTTTTATTTAAAACTTATAAAGCAATCATATCTGATAATGCGGTCTTATTTTTCTAGTAAACGCACATGTACAGTGGAGTTAGGAGGTGCTTGCCGAACGGAATGGGCATCATCCATTGCAGACCAATATTACTATTTGATGTCTCCGCATAGTCCGGGTAGAAAACGAAGATCATTCCGAAAGAGAATGTCACCTTTGCGGCTATTTCACAAAAGACTCCAGCAAATCAAGAAAAGGCATTCAGCTAATTGATCGCATTTTTTTCTAATCTGATGGTAGGTCTCAATGTCATTACTTCAACTGTTTTGGCCATATTTGAAAAGATGCCCTTTAGACTCGGAACGATTATCAATTTATCATATTGTTAGGACACTTGTCATTTTTTTATGAAACGAAAGGATAGGGTGTATCAATTTGTGACACAAAATCACATACACATCACTTTTAATGCCGTTTGTCATCTCAAGGTCATTAGTGAGTCTTTCAACATGAAGCAAAACTTTCATTTTACAGCAAGATTAAGACGGTCGCTAGAAACGTTTTGGGCGGAATACTCTTTTCATTTGATTTTCAATTACTGGGTCGATTTCACAACTGGTGGAACGTCATTCATCTAGTGAATAATCCTGATAGTAGGCAGTGCTTCAGAAACCCTCGTTTTGGAATCTAATGCATCATGGGTAATACATTAAATTCGTTCACCTAAACGGGATTTGTAACAAAATGTCTTAGACAATGGAAATCCATCAAATGATGTGACGTTACTTTAATTTTGGAGTACAAACAATGAAATCACCTACAGTCCGTTATATTCAGAAACGGCGAATTAGTATGAATTACAAAATAAAATTTTAGACATTTTCCACTTGATAACTTTATACATCTGTCATAGAAACTACAATTCAACTGGTGTCTATGTTGTGATTGATAGTTAATCCCGTGAAGTGGTTTGAACGGAGCTTGGGTATATTTAATATCGATTTTCATTACTACCAATGCATATTTTGAGTTGCTGGAGGTTTAGGGTATAGAATAAAAAAAAAACAATATTTTAAATATTTTACCTCCGCATTGTATGCATACAAAGGTAACATGTTTTGAGTAAATACTTATTTTTTAAAACATTGGTTAATGTGTGTAATATACACACTAATTCACTGAAGAGAGCAATTGAATTTCACGATTCTTGTCGAAATTTCGGACGTAGGGTTATATACCAGTTTCCCACCGATTAAAGAGCGAAGATTCAGATTATTCAAAAGAAATCTTGACAATAAGTTAGTGAACATATTGCATTTTAAGCTCCTTCGTGTTTCCTTTTTGACTTTCAAACACACAATATTATAATGTCTTTATTGTTATTTTTCAGAATGAAAGAAGATTACCTGGCTTTGTATGTGTCTATCTCTTGTCTACCACTATACACATAAAATGATAAAGGGTATGGTGGATTTTGTTTTTTTATACACAAAAACGTTTGGTCGAACGACTTGAACACTAAATATATTTACTTAATGCACTTCTACTATGTTTATAAAGTTTATGAGGAGGAAGTTTGTGCTTCCTAAACTGAACTTTTAAAACTTTTCTGGAATAAAGATTCAAAATATTTCAAAAAAGAAATAGTCTACAATGAGTTTATCTATCTTTGATAGCATAAAATTTCATATAGAGACTTATGTGTTGATAACGCGTGTATGGATCTTTATGATTTTCCCTCTTTTTTATTATATTGCTTTTGAAGTTTTCAAATGATCTTTGTCGTATTTTCGTCAGAATCGTTCTCCTCATTTAAAATTGCATATGCATGTTTTATGTAAATTTTGTTTTTCGTACATGCTTGTGCAAAACCAACATCTGTTTTTGAATATCTGTGCACTTTATAATATGAAAGACAAACAGTATAGAGACTGATATATTTAGGAATGATAACCCCTTAAATAAAGTATTAGTTTGAGTGGAAAGTTTGCAAAAACTAAATAATTTAAAAAAAAAACACTATTGTATAACTCATTCAAATAAGATAAAGGAGATGACAAACTCCAGGAAGCTAAACAGTACAATGTGCATTGTTTTTGCAAATGATTGAACTTATCGAGGAAATATTCTTCGATCGAACCATATTGATCAAGTTGCCAGGTATCTTTCATCTGGTAGAAGCAAGCTTCATCATTTTTTAACAGAATTTCATTAATTGTGGAATAGATATGAATCACGACCCGTAATAGAAAAGATATTCATTGTGTAATCTTCTCTATTTCATTTGAATCGTTTTTGGAAAATGATGATTAGATAAACATATTCGTTAACGGTACAATACATACTTTTAATTCGAAGAGTGGTGTATGCTTATTGAATATGGAGACGTCTTAAAATGACATTGTATAAAATATCTATGTTACAATATCAATGTCTTTCTGTATTTCCTTAGTTCAGTTTTTCATTGATAAAATTCAGACGAAGAATACATGCGTACATTTTTTTTTTCATATTTCATTCTGTTATGATACAAAGGATTAGAAACTCTGTGACATACCATTTATTTTATGTATACTATTTATTGCACGAATCTTAAATAAATCTTAAATATCTGTTCTCTTTTTTCTATTTTTCCTAAAAAATCATCTTTCCGGATGTCATGGATGAATCCAAAGACGTATGGCTATTAAACACTATATGTTTTTCAATTAGATTCCCAAAAATAGTCTATATAAAATACGATTATCCTTTAAAAGTATATATATACTTTTAAAGAATCAGTGACGCTCGAATTAAAACGTTTAAGGTCAAATAAAAGTTTGCAGATGAGGAGCTTTGACGTCCCAAAATTTCAAAAGGTTGTGTTAAATACAGTTAAGGTATTCTATTCCTGGGGTAGAAATGCCATAGTATTTCGAGCAATCAAAGTTTTGTAAACAGTTGATTTATAAATATGACAATATCCATGATAATTCATGGCAACACAGGAGTGTTGACAACTGGGCTGGTGATATATAACCTAAATTTAGCTCTTATCATTCCTGGTAAAAGCAGAAAGACTCATCGAACGCAGTAAAAAGAGACAAACTTGAAAAACGTATGATACAATACTTGACCGAAACATCAAAATTATACAAAGACAAAACAAAACCTAAACAACCAAAACACATAGAGACAATATTTGATAATAACAACTAATATGTTTAGAGATAATACTAAACCGAAATAACAAAAAAAAGTATAGAGACAATACCAAACCGAAACAACTAAAACGTATAAACAACAATCAAGTATTGAGACAATACTAAACCAAAACACCAAAAAACGTAAAGTGCATAGTAAATAAAATTGAGAATGGAAATGGGGAATGTGTCAAAGAGACAACAACCCGACCATAGAACAGACAACAGCCGAAGGCCACCAATGGGTCTTCAATGCAGCGAGAAACTCCCGCACCCGGAGGCGTCCTTCAGCTGGCCCCTAAACAAATATGTATACTAGTTCAGTGATAATGGACGTCATACTAAACTCCAAATTATACACAAGAAACTAAAATTAAAAATGATACAAGACTAACAAAGGCCAGAGGCTCCTGACTTGGGACAGGCGCATAAATGCGGCGGGGTTAAACATGTTTTTGAAATCTCAACCCTCTCCCTATAACTCTAGCCAATGTAGAAAAAACAAACGTACAACAGTACGCACAGTAAAACTCAGTTTAAGAGAAGTCCGAGTCCCGATGTCAGAATAGGAAACAAAAGAAAATAAACAAAATGACAATAATACATAAATAACAACAGACTACTAGCAGTTACTGACATGCCAGCTCCAGACCTCAATTAAACTGATTGAAAGATTATGTCTTCATCATATGAATATCAGGCACAATCCCTCCTGTTAGGGGTTCAGTATTATACCATCATAAAATATATGAGAAGAACATAACCCGTGTCATGCCAACAACTGGTTTTAGAATAAATATGTTTAATTCCGATGCAAAGACCCTTTAAGTGAATCAATATTAAAGCCAAAATATGCAATCTTTAATGACCTGACAACAGTATCGTAACTATATCCCTTCTTAATAAGTCTGTTTAAAGGTTTTGTTAGCTTTTGAGGTGAATACTGACATTTTTGTGCTTTGTAAAGAATATTACCATAAAAGATTGGATGTGAAATACCCGAACGTATAAGATGTCTGCATGTTGAGTTATATTTACAATTGATGTCCTTATACCGATGATAAAATTTAGTAAATGTTTTGACTAGTTTATGATATCGAAAACCCTGGTGTAATAATTTTTCAGTAATACATAAATTTCTCTCGCTAAAATCTAATACGTTGTTACATACACGAGCGAATCGTACAAGTTGAGATATATGAACACCATAAGATGGTGACAAGGGAACGTCACCATCTACAAATGGATAATTAACGATAGGAAATGAAAAATCATCTCTTTTATCATAAATTTTTGTATTAAACTTCCCGTTAATGATATAGATATCAAGATCGAGGAAAGGACAGTGGTCATTGTTAGTATTAGCTTTATTTAAAGTAAGTTCAACAGGATAAATTTCTTTAGTATACATACTGAAGTCGTCATTATTGAGAGCCAATATATCATCCAAATATCTAAAAGTATTGTTAAATTTTTGTATCAGATGTTGTTTCGATGGTTCTTTGCCGATTTTAGTTATAAATTGTAACTCATAAAAATACAAAAACAGGTCCACAATAAGTGGTGCACAGTTTAAAGACTGCACCAAAACAGAAACGTATAAAGACAATACTAGACCGAAACAAACAAAACGTAGAGACAATACAAAACCGAAACAGCCAAAACGTATAGAACGTAATAAAACCTAGACCGAAACTACCAACACGTATAGAGACAATATATACATTTTTTTGTACTTGACAAAAAAAAAAAACAGGTATAGAGAAAATAATAGACTGAAATGACTAAACGTGACAATATAAGATCCAAACAACAAAAACGAATAGAACTAAATTAACACTAGACCGAAACAACAACATAAAAAAATGAGCTTAATTAAAACTAGACCGAAACAACAAAAACGTAGACAAAAAACGTATTACAGACAATACAAGACAGAAACAACAAAAACGTATAGAGACAATACTGGACCGAAGCAACCAAAACGTAAAGAGACAATACTAGACCAAAACAAGAAAAACATATAGGGACAATACTAATCCAAAACATCAAAAACGGTTAGAGAAAAACTAAAACTGAACCGAAACGTTTTAGTTATAATGAAACAATGAAATACAAAAAGTAATGTAGAGAAAATACCAGACCGAAACAACCAATACGTATACAGACAAATCAAAACTTAATTGAATCGTTTTTATTGTTTTGGTTTAGAATTGTTTCTATACCTTTTGTTTGATTAAGTATATGTATTGTTTTTATGCGTTTTTTGGTTGTTTCGTTCTAGTTTTTTTCAAAAGTAAGAATTAAAACTGGACCGAAGCAAATGAAACGTATGAAGGCAATGCTTTAGCGAAACAATCAAAACGTATAAGGCAATCAAAACGTATTAAACAATACTAGATTAAAATAAAAATAACTAGCATTTATATATTCTTGGATTTCAATATTTGCTATTAATCGGGGTTTTTTTTAAGAACATTGTGACATGATAAGCGACATTCGCCATGCGAATCAATATATATTCAAAATGTGGAAATCTGGAATAATACACAATCGGTAAATTTTCAAATCAGAGATTATTCTGGTATCTAAATATCTATGTCCTCGAAAACATGTCAATAATGATTTGCGACACAGGAAAATTGGATCTGTCAACCAATTAGTGATGGTGACCGTTAAACTAATTTAGTGTCGGTTTCGGTCATTTGTACTCTCTGGTGTTGATGCGTATAATGTGAACGTGCACGAGCATAACATATTAATTTAGATATGTAAACGCAATACGAAGTGACAAAGGGTAGGGTAGGTTCCTAATGAGAAATGGGAAGTTGATCATGAGAAAGTTGAAATCATCGCGTTTGTCCTAGATTCTTTTTTGAAGTCGTTCATCTTTTTCAATATCGAGAAAAAGATCAAGATATGAAGCAGGCCTTCTGTTTCGGTCGTATCCCTAATCTCGAGTTCACTGGGAAAAATGCATACAAGCTCTTACTGAAATGTGGCTTTTACGTGACATGACATCATCCATTTATCTGAAAAAGATTTTATGTAACGATTTTTTTTTTTTGTCTTTGACAAGGTTTTCCGTGAATCCTGCTTCATATGAGTACAAAATAAGTCTTCAAGTTTGGATAAACAATTGGAATACGGACTGTCTGCTAAAATATTAATCAATCAAAATAAACAAATATGTTGTCGATCAAATAGTCCAGCATTTTAATATCATTTTCGGTGTACTTGTTATTAGAATCAGTGTGGTTTTTCACAAAGTAAGATTGTTCATGGCCTAAAACAAGGAATGTGTATCTTTGCAGATAAAGATTTGTTTAATATGGCAATGAAGTCAGTCTTTTAATTGGGTGTGGGGAATAGATGTGTAGAGCCTAGACAATCAATTTTTTAATTGCATACTTGTAAAGAATGTGATTTACAATTTTGGAGTTATTCTTTTTAAGAACTTTTAAATATCCAAATCTGATTAACACTGGTTGACTAACCTCATCACAATATTCTTGTAGGCCATCTTTTACTATATCAAGAATGTAAGTAAGAATTTTAGAAAGATATTTTGTTGAAAATCTAAACGACCTGACTGTTATTATTTTTTATGAAGATTTTTGTAATGTTTAGGTATCCATTATGATAACGTAAGATTTCCACCGTCCTTATTTTGTTATAAATAGCAAAAGATAAAAGAAAGGAGTTTCGTGAAGGCTGTAGGATATGTGTGGGATTTTCACAATTGCTTCCAATTAAAAGTATTTTGTGTGATATTCCTAATATATATTGATAAAGCATCCACAAATTCGAGCTTCTTGAATGGGTTAGACACTCGTGTGTTTCGATGTACATCTAAATTTTCTAAATTGGGCCTCTGAATGCATGCCATAACAGTTTAGATGTATTCAGATAAATTGTTTAGATAAGGTTCATCTGACTCGAGCTTAATCCATTTTCTGGCAGTGTCCTTTACTGCATCCTCTAGAAACCTGAAATTCGTCCACTTGATTAGCTGGGGAATTCGATATTTTGTGCCTTTCTAAGTCGTTACTTGTTAACAATCAAAGTTCCCCGGTTTTAAGATGCACAACGCGAAAATATTTGAATTAGGATGATGAACAAGGGCAATCGGGAGTTTCCAATGCTAAATAGAGAATATTATATGGCTTTTTCATTATCACATCCGTATCAACCCGAGACATCAATATAACCCCAAGAACTCTGGATGAGGGTTGATACGTTGTGTGATATTTAAAAAGCCATATCATATACACTTTATTATATACTTAGTAGTAAATACATGTAAATTGTATGTGTAATACAATTGATGACAATCGTGCTGTATCAGCCATCCGTGATGATTTCGATTTTCAGTCACTGTTGCAAAGGCTTTTATCAAACCCCTAATCTGCATGACGTCACGTAATCGATATCAGTGACGGTTACAAAAGCTTTATCAAACCACTAATATGTATTACGTCATGTGTCGTGAAAAATACATAAGAGAGATTAGTTGTATTATATCACACACCGTATCAACCCTCAACCAATGTTATCCCTCAAGCAGAGCTCTTGGGATCATATTGGGGTCTCGGGTTGACCATATGATATTCTCTATGTATTATATAACTCAAATTGATGTTTTTTTTTGCGTGACATGACGCTATATAGGTTAGGGGGCGGGGTGGATAAAGCCTTTGCAACCGTGACTTATATTGATGACGTGACGTCATATAGCTTGGGTAGTGATAAAGGCTACGCAACCGTGACTGATATCGACATCACGGATGGCTGATACAGCACGATTGCCATTGGTCGTATTACACATACAATTTACATGTTTTTACCACTAAGTATATGATAAATGTCTATGATACCCATTTGTTGATGAAAATCCTGGATGCAACGGATTTTGGTGTAAGTATATTAAATGACGAGTAGTTTTGTCTTTGAAGTAATCAGGTAATCTTTCTGTACAGAAAATAGTAATGTGAAAAATGTAAGGTTGACGATTAGTATTTAATTAACAACAATTGGTCAGTACTTTAAAATGTACATAATTATATTTTGATATTTATCCACTAGATATGGTAAAGTTATAAAATTTAACATTATTTTTCTTTAAACTTACCAAGATGGGTATTTTTCAAATCTTACTTTACTAGAACAAAATACGCATACAAAGGTAGTTGAAAGATACTAGTGAGGCCACTAATAATTGCGACTTTCATTTGATTCAGATTTTTTCTTAATTCTTTCAGATGATTTATGATAAATATACACATTTTTTCATAATTTCGTGTAATGATTTTCACTCTCTAGCTAACAAAATATGCAAAAAAAAAGTATACAGCAAAGACAGAACCGCAGCATAGAAATTGTTTTTATATTTTTAGACAGGATCAGTTTTACTCAAAATTGTCATAAAAAGGAGGAACAAATCAGTTACATTAAATAAAGTCGAAACACATTTGTCTTTTTTTCTGTTTTAGAATTTAAAACTAGTAAAACTATTTATACGGGTTATTTTTTTCTCGTATATTTTATGATGGTATGATACTAAACCCCTAACTGGAGGGATTGTGCTTGATTTTCATATGATAAAGACATAATCTTTCAATCAGTTTAATTGAGGTCTGTAGCTGGCATGTCGGTAACTGCTAGTAGTCCTTTTTTAATTTATGTTGATCATTGTCATTTTGCTTATTTTCTTCTGTTACTTAATCGAACATCGAACTCGGACTTCTTTTCAACCGAGTTTTACTGTGCGTATTGCTGTGTGTTTTTTTTTTTTATTCTACATTGGCTAGAGGTAAAGGAGGAGGGTTGAGATCTCACAAAACATGTTCAACCCCGCCGCATTTGTTTTGCCTGTCCCAAGTCAGGATTCTCTGGCCTTTGTTAGTCTTGTATGTGTTTTTTTTTAATTTTGGTTCATTAATGTATTTTTGACTTTAGTGTGACGTCCATTTTCGGTGAACTAGTATACATTTATATTTAGGGGCTAGCTGAAGCCCGCCTCTGGGTGCGGGATTTTCTCGCTGTGTTGAAGACTCTTTAGTGGACTTGGGATATTTTCTGTTTTCTGCACTTTGGTCGGGTCGTTGTTTCTTTGACATATTCACCGTTTCCATTCTCAATTTTATAATCATCTCAAAATTGTCCTTTTTTGTGCTTTTGTTTCTCCGTTACTGGTTTTATATAGTTGTATAAATCTATATCCATGTGTCCTATCGAAATCCAAGAATTGTCTAGTATTGGGACATGCACATTAATAAAGGTGGGTTAAGCTAGTACTCATCCTTCCATTGTGAACTTCGATCATTAGAAAAATGAAAGGTACATAGATGAACATACAATAATCAATCAGTTTACAAAATGCACTTAATTCATCAATACCGGTATAAAATACAACAAAATCACAAATACAATTAAACAATAATAAATTATACCGTATTAATGAATGCTCTGAATTACTGAAAGCAAACAAAATGTCCTATTCTGCAGATATGTAAAGTATGTCGTCATTAACGTTTAAATCGGCGATTGTACTTTGGAGTATATGTCATACAGCTAAGACATGAAAGTACAGGAAGATACTATCTTCTGTAATGCCGATGAACATTTGTATAGAATTTCACTACAGAAATAGAATAAAAGACTAGTTTAGTCTTGTATCAAACTAAAACTAAGCAATTGATATATTTCCTAAAAAATCACATTCGCAATCTCTTTCATTAAGTCTATTAATCTGTAAAGAAAGATTTTCCTTTAATTCTTTGGTTTAGTATTACCATAAACTTCAAATGTGAAATACCACTTTTAATTATATAACTGCATGTAAAATCATTCTTCCGAATAAGTCCCTTAGTCGTGCTAATATTAATCTTGAATGTTCATCCTGGTCCCTGTTGCTTTACATTTATGAATATCACAAAAATTGAGTTGTATAAGAAACATTGTAGTCAAATAACACTGTGAGTTTGTTTTTCTTTTCTGCATAATATATATATTAAGGGTGCAAACCCCTTTTGCTATTAGCTTTTATATGTTGTATTTTCACCTTTACCTTCTTAAAAGTGGGTTCCTTGGGTAAAATTTCGTCAGTTTAGTCAGACAATTTGAAATCATTTAGTGAGAAAATGTCCTCTAAAAAGCTACATGTATTGTTGAAGTTATATATTGTTATAGTGTTGTTTCGTTGGGTTCTTAAGTTTAGGTTCCCATCAGTTTTGGAACAATCTGCTATAAAGAGTGAACAATTTGCTTCCACGGAATACTTTAATTTAACGATGTGTTTATTCATTAAAAGAAACATTAGTACAAAAAATAATGAAAATAATGTTGGTCTTTTGAATGTCCATTTCGTATATTTATTGAGTTTTATAAATGATCAAGGAAAAATAACGCTTGCAAATATCATATTGAAATTAAGATTTATTTTAAAAGAAGAGAAATAAAAAAAAAGTGCGAATGGTAAAGTTAATTGGACTTAAAGGAAACAGCTTATCAATGATTCTCAAATATTTTGCTGTCCTGATCACGAGAACCACATCGGTAGTCAAAGCTGAAGTCAGTCAAAAACTTATAATGTCTAATAGTTCGACCATTACTAGGTGCTGTTAGTCGCCGGACGAAGCTAACGACCGCGAGAGCCGCAGCACAGCTGAGGCAGTCCACGCGACGGTTAAGACAAATCGATATCTATAAGGTTATATTTTTGTGTTTTGGTGGATCCATGCAAATGAATTGAATACAAAAATTGATACGCAATTGCAACTTTAAGTCATACTCTAAGACATACACTTTTATATTTCCATATTTACTATCTGATGAAATAGTATGACCAAAAGTAGATTTGAAAAATCTTTTGGTCTGTTAGTATGATGAAACACAAACGTGACTAAATATGACGAAAAGCTTTGATATTTGAACTTTGTCAACAAGAGGATTTTAGAAATGTACATTGAAACATTCTGTTCAAATAGAATTGAACTGTTCTCAGTTTACCAAATTAATTAATCTCCTGTTGTTGTTTTTTTTAAGATGGTCAAAATATCGATTTAGCGAGATTTAGTTATACCTCTGTTGATTAGGATTGACACGATGTCCGTGTGATCTTCCATTTTGGTTTATTTTTCAAACAAGGTCCATAATATCCGTGGACGAAGTTTCAGATAATTTCCCGTCACCAAGGTTGTCAACAAGAACAAGGCATGTAATGATTAACTTCAAATGTGCTCCATTTTCCCTTTTCAAAATTAATTAATGTTCTAAAGTACGGGAAGAGTCGTTATTATCAATTAGTCATTTTGTTATATATTCCTTTGTAGATAGTTTCAACACGTCGCGTTCTTTGCCGTTGGAAGAGGTCATGTGATCCTTTGTACGCGTACACATAGCTCGTTCATATTCTCAAAAATTCTGAGCCGTATGAGACTATTTTAGTGGTTTTTTACAAAAGGATTTTTTATAAGAAGATATCTTTCCGTTTAGCATGATTCGTAATTTTCATGGATTGATTTTTAAAATTGTTGATCTCTTTGGTGCTTGTAAACATCATGCGATGCTTTGTGAATCATTTTCAGGTTCTGCACCCCCTAGTACTGATTAATCGGCTACTTATGAATGTTTCCCTCTTTTCTAAGACAAAAAGTAAAGTCTGTTTACTTTTTGCAATGGTTGTAAACAATAGTCGTTCATTACCCATTACATGTATATGTTTCGACTGTAGACCTGGCCTATACTTCGTCATCTTAGTTCTGCAAATAATATAAACAGCTAAGAAATTTCGTGCGTCTAAGGCTCTTTTCTGGATTAACCTTCGACAGGAACGTTCACACTTAGAAAGCCAAGGGTGTTTAAGAAAATGAATAAGTGAAGAGCTATCTGACAAAAAAAGGTCCTAAACAAGTAGAAATTGTGGAGAAAATCACATGTTTGCCCTACACAAAGATTATGTATTAATATGGGCTAACAATTCCCATACACATTGTGGTTTGTGGGCTGTAAGTTTGTGAAAGTACCACTCACTCAGTATCTTCAGTGTCAGTACTAGCACTATTCAAATAATGCAGTCGTTTTGTAAATATTAAATTTGAAACATCTGTAATTCTATGAAAACTAGGGTTTGTAACTCTGAAATAGTTATCGTATGGCATATAACTACCACCTGGTCGGTACTGCTGGTAGTTGAATATCAGTCTCAATGAGTATTATCCGCCTGATAAACAGTGTTTGGTTATGGATGATGTCTTTGGTATTTGATGACTATTGCTGTGTGCTTTGAAATCTTCGTCACTTACTACGATATGTTAGGTACCACTGTTGATTGATCCTCTGGTATCATCTGTCTAATTGTCAGTGGTTCAGTAATACACGATGCATTGTGAGTCAAAAAAATATTTAAATTAAAATTAATTCATAGTACTTTAGTTACAGCTCCAACTCCTAGCCATATTAACAGAAGATTCTGTTGACTGTACTCTTTAGACTTATATGGAGTGGTGGTAAAATTGTCTATTTATTTGGCTTGGAAAAGTTGAAGTCTCGAAAAAAAACACTACCATGTTCTTTTTATATTTTTTTTCAAAATTTAGTATAACATCTATTTCGAATTGGATACATTTAAAAAGACAGGGTTTATCGGTATGTTTAAAAAAGATATTAAAGATATTAATTCGAAAAAGTAAGTGCTTTAATCATGAATCCAAGTCTGTCCTACTTATTGATGACTCTGTCGTTGTTTTCTTTTCCGCTTTCAACCAGTAAGTGGTCATTACTCCTTTACCCTACAATGCATCTTGCACATTTTAGCAACTTCACATTACACCAAGAGAAATCACAAAACTGATTGCTTTATTCAATTATTGACGATACAACAACAACAACAAAAAAACAAATGAAATAATTATATCATGTATAGGTAATTTTCATTTCCTAACCTTTTTAATTTCCCCATTATAAATATATCTAAAACATGATTTAGCTAGATAACAATGAATTATGTTACAATATGATTTCCAGAATTGTTATTACTGAATGTTAATGATTTCTATTGATATACTTTGGTAGCCTATACATAAAGTATTTTCTATATATAGTTAATAAATAATTAATTGAATGTTACCTTAATGTTAATCTGTCCTCTTTCTTCCACATCAAAGCTACCGATACGGTCTAGAATTTCTTTAGTATTGTTACTGATATGTATTTTACATGCTAAAAGAAATAGAGACAGATCAAACCATTTCATTTTTTTACAAACACGATTAGGTGACACATATTGTGTGTTCTTACGACCATCTTAGCATGGTATTACATGTTCTAAATACTTCATATTAAAAGTTTTACACACCCACGAAAGAAAAGTGAATAACCCGTGATAATAAGTAAAAAAGAAATATTAATAAGAGTGGTGACCATACAAAATATTTCCTGTATATGTACACGTTTTACTTTGGGTGACACCAATATTTTTAATGGCTTTCATAGCCACCGCTAGTTGCTAGTATTTATTGCTACTATTTAAATGCCTTGATTTGTAATCAACTTTAAATACAGCTAGTACTAGGTTAAAGAAAAATAATTTTAATTAGAAAAAACACATTTCTACTTTACTACAACATGGTCTCAGTCTGTTTGGAATTTAAACGATTCCATTTTTTTTTTTGCTCCATCTGAACTATTTCTACCTGAACATGTGATATTTTATAAAAAAATTCGGATAGTTACTTCATACAAGACACGTACCGTCACCACTTGATTCCATTCTGGATGCAACATTTACTGTGTCGCCAAACAAACAGTATCGAGGCATCTTCAATCCAACAACTCCAGCAACACATGGACCTTCAGTATAATATTACATGTTTTATAACATTTGTTGAAAAGTTTTATTAGTTTAAGTGTTAAAATGTTAATTTCATAATAGTTCATTTTCGAAGATGAATGCACAGGAGGATAAATCAAAATCATAATAAGAAGTTGTTGCCATGAATTAACAATTTCTCACTGAAAGTGTTATATCTATAGGCTATGGTATTAGCAAAGTGGGCTCTGTTTACAATTGTCGTATTTTGACTGAGTGTGGATTTGATTGGTTGGTAATGTATACAGAGCAAGAAAGACTTACTCTGTCGATGCATCACCTGTGCCCGATCTTATTGAAGTTTCCTCGGCTTTTTACTTTTATTAGTATCTTTTTTTTACTGATTTATGAGATTTTAACATAAGTAAACTATTGTTGCCTTGTATCGACTAGTGCAAATCTTATTTTATTTAGATTTTACCTGTGTGAATTCCAATTCTTAACCGGAGTTTTTGGTCAGGACGATGTCGTATTACGAAGTTTTGGATTTGCTGGAGCAATTTTAAAGACAGTTTGCATATTGCCGCTGCATGATCACTTCCATTTCTGATAGGGAGTCCTGAAACTACCATATATGCATCTCCTATCGTTTCAACCTTTAAGACAAATAACATCAATATCGTTTATTAAAGGCAAGTGATAAATTCTGATTAATTAAAAGCAATTACATGCTTCAAGAACACCAGCAGTTAGAGCTATGACCATGTAAATACGAGACAGACAGCTGAAACATGCAAACGTCATTCGTCCTCTGGTGGAAAGTTGTTCCATTGCCCATTTAAAAGTATCTTATTATTTTGATATAGTAAATAACGTTTAATCCGTATGCAACATTCTTCTGCTGGTTTCAAATGGATTTAGAACAACCTAATGTTGAAGTGTGATATTTAACAATGTGTGAGTTTTGATTGTAATGCAAACAAACAAAGCGATTTAACCAGCGGAACATTGTTAAACATACCATTTGAAAAGAAAGCCGTCAAAGTTGACAAAAAACATAATTTGTGAAGTACGCAAAGTGGGTAGACCGTAGAGATTGGAGGGCGGGAGACGTTGGATTCTCCTGTCGAAAGAATATATGTTTGATAGGCACAAAAATGATATCTTGCAACATGCCCACTTTGGACCTTTCAATGGTTTGTTAGATATATTCTGTAACGACAGAGAGTGTGGTACTCTCCCTACATAGGGGGTTATACAGTTTTTACACTTGTGGAATTATTTATTTATACAGGCTGACACAGGAGATCTAAATGATCGCACACAATTGCAATACAAATAACAAGATATCCAAGCTAATGGATGCACTGTATTCGAATTCAAATTTAAATATTTGAAACAAATATCGTATCCAACTCAAGGACATAGAACTAAACCATCATACCACTCACTTATACTAAGTAAATACTAGTAGACAAAATTACCTTGTTTTTTATCCATATTTCTTTTCAAGTTTTTAATGAATATGTAAAAGCTAACTAACAATGAAACAAAACATAATAAAAGAACAGCATAATATAATGTTATTATAACACTTTTTATATTATATTAGTTCTTTCAGTTTTATGAAACACTGGGGTCCATTCTGCTTCTGTGCAGGTTTCTTACCTTATATACGTCAAATGTTTCTATAATGCTGTCAAAATTTGAATATAAGTCATTGAGTAGAGATATTACCTACAATAGATTTAAAGAAATATACAGCAAGATAGAAATTGCTACAATCTTTGAGCATAAAACGTTTGATAGCATATAACAAGTACATGAAGTATATAAAAGTAGGTATCGGGTATCATTTAATATAACATTAACAACCAAAACATACAAAAACACCATCTCGAGTTCAACATCCGGTCTTCAACTATTAAACTACTGTCTTTATCTTATGTATGATTTTAAATCGCAACGTGTCTATAAAAGTTGTGAACAAAAAACACCAAACACCACCTATTTACACAGCTTTGAAGGAACAATTTTTTGACCTGTTAACGGTTATAATTTGTCCTTAACATTGATCAGTTGACCTATATTGAAGACGCTACTACAGGTAATCTGCTAGATTATAAATTTAGAAAAGGAAAAGGATATTTCTCTGTCGTTAGATTGCCGTCTTATTGACGTATACTTAATAACTCCTATTATAAAAATATGATACAAAACAAAATGCGTTTAACATATTTTTCACAGTATTTTCACTTGGTAACTTGTAATCAACTGTTACAAATGGACTTCTTGATTTTTTTTTAATTTTACTGCATATATGGAATATTACGGATATCAATGTTTAATTTTCGTTTTAATTAGAATTGAAAAAAATGTTGTAATTCATCTGATTTTGGAATTTTGATATCTATCAATTCTAAAAAATACCTTTGTTTTAGTCTTTTTATTCATTTTTCCTCTTTTTTGCATTTTGATGATTTTCTAAAATTGTCCTAAATTTCAAAAGTTAACAGTATCAAATGCTAATCCTTAAATCTCACTAGCGATTTTTTTTATTGTTAATCAAGTGAAATTGGTTGTTAAAAATCCTATCGGTGAAAAACAGTGTTTTTGTTTAATACAAATTTAAGGCGCTCTTTCCTCTTTCCTCTTTTAAATGTCCAATTTGAGTTTTGTCTATTGTGATAATATTATCTGGCCAGAAGACATGAACTATCAAATTAGTATGATAAGAACAGGTATTTTATGTATGTATTAAACCAATATTTTCACAGATTTGTTGATAATTTCAAAATTGCTCACTTCGATGTTAATATTTTTCTTAGTTGTTGCTTATAAGAGAGTTTACTTTTGTAATAAACTGGTGTACATTTTCTCGTAAACTATTCTGAAATATCTTTTTTCAAAAGTGGGAAACAAATTAGTTGTTTGTCTGTAAGACGAAGAAATATCCTGGACATAATTAAGTTCGTATCATTTTCCATATGATATCCCAGACATAAATTGTAAATTGATAACCAAGGTTGTGACTAGTTTGATTATTTAATTGAAACAGTAAACCTACTTTAATAATTAAAGTTTTGTTTGATCAAACATTTAATCATAAAACTCTTTTGAATAAAATGGAATGGTCCTTCACATAAAATTATAAAACGATTTGATTGGACAAATGAATCCAACGAAACGTAACACATAATATAATTAACATAGTATATTACTTTAAACCACGTATTTTAGATTAACCAAAAAGGTTCCCTACAATTTTGCTTAAGTGTCACCCATGTAACGTTGCCAATCTATAATATGGTGATAGTGTCATGTTACTAAATAAATCAAAAATCACAGGTCGGGCATTTTATAGCTGACTAATATGGTATGGATGTTCATTGTTGAAGGCCGTACAGTGACATATCATTGCTTATATCCACGTCATTTGGACTCTGGTGGATAGTGTTTTCAGTAGCAATCACACCTTCTATATTTACTTTTCATTTGGGGTTATATTTTTATTTCAAGGTTGCCATTATTTGGTATTTTTATATTTGTTAAATTTACATTTGTCTCTCTTGCGCCATAATTGTGTTCTTTGTTTCAGTTGGTTTGCCTTTCAACAGTTTGTGTCCACTACATTGTCTGATTAACTTCCTTTAGAGCACGCACACTTTTATATTAATTGCTTTGTCAGGGCTATATGCAACATAAAATTACGATAACGTGAAAAAATTTATCGCCGTCAAGTTAACAATCGAAATCAAGCGAGAGCTTCGTATGCAACAGAACATTATTTCTCTACTTGATTAAAATTCTTTATAACTATCTTTTCCCTTCCCGAATTTCACCTCCAGATAATACGACTCGTGTTGCTGGTCGCATGTCGCATAAGAGATGACTACCTATTGGGGGCACCTGGTTTTGGTAGTTTTTGTCAATACATATTTGTGTTGCTTGTGATTTGTCTTGTTCGTGTATTGTAAACTGATTTTTAACCCACGGTACTGCTTCGTATGGTTTATGTTTGCCTCCTTGTTATCTACTGTCCAGTATTCATTATTTTCATTATTTTCTTATAATCATGATTTATTCTGTATCTTCTAATTGCTTAATTATATAATAAAAACCTCCATTGGGGAACTACTGCCTGACAATTCTGTAAAGCCCACTATATCACTAAAATATATTGTTACACAGTCAAACCATTCTGGTGTTACAAATTTTCCTAGCCTTAGCTCAATAGCAACTGACCTGAAATGTAAGGATTAAATCGAAGTCGAACGCTTTTTCTTATTGTGTTTCATAAGCTTACATCATCAAGTAAAATAAACGACCGGGATAAAAATGTATACTGTTCCTTAAACGTTCTTTTAGTTGTAAATATGTATTTACTTGAAAACCATACGGCTATAGCTACCTTCAAATGCGATTTTACAACATGTGGGGTTCTTTTTATTTTTTTCTTCCGGTGTTTCGGAAGACTTGTGAACAGTATCTTTCATCATCAAGTATTAAACACGGCAATGAATTTTTTGTCCTCAATGCTCTCAACTTCACACTTGATTTTGTCTTTTTAACTTTGTCGATTCGAGCATCACCGATGAGTCTTTTGTAGACTATACTGGCGTACAGAATTATAGCCTGGTATCATTGGTGAGCTTTTGTACTTGCATAGAATACTTTTTTATCTATTTTTAATAGCGATTTTTAGCAAGTGATGTTAACTTTTTTCGGGAAACACATGACATAAACACAAATGTAGATGAGAATCCTTACAAACTCAATCTGTTGTTTGCAAGGTTTCTTTTGGTTTTATTTGTGTTTTTGTTTTTATTTTGCTGGGGTTTTTTTTCTTCTTTTAGTTGTTAGTGTCAATGACAAGAAGATGACAAACTTGTTAAATATCATAGGAACAATATACAAATAATAGAAAAACATATGGATATGGGGTATCCATCAATGAAACAAAATCAGTACATGTACAGCAAAAAACACACAAAAGCAAGGGAACAACGCTTGTATAACTGTACTTCATCTTAAAGTGAGGCCTTCAACACGGATCAATAAAGTTCTCACCTCATTGCAATTTTAAGCAGCACCATGCTTCAATAATATTGCGAAAATCGCATAAACCAGGAAGTCTGCATATTGCAAAGATTTGTTTTATTTTTACTGGTAGTTGATCACTTTTGTATAATCGTATCAAAGTTTCAATTTCTTAGCAAACAGACTTAGATTGACCATTCTTTTTATACCTTTATTGCTTTTATTATACCAATGTTTATAATTTTATTTAATTTCGATTCTAAACTGGATTGACACAACCGATAATGTAGCATGTTATCAATTGTCATAAAAATTCATAATATCCAATAAAATAAGTAAATTGGCTAACTAAGTCTTTATAATTGAATAGAGTAACATTTATTCCAGTGAAAAATTGTTTTAACGTTAATTAATTAAGCTCCATTTAAAATTTTTATGCTAGCCCCACTTTGTGGTTGATGTAAAAAAACTCTGGTTAATTTTCCCAACATTTTTTCATTATGGGGAGATAATCTTATTCGGTTTTCATAAATAGTCCTTATCAAAATAGTTCAAACGCTTTATGTCGGTTTCAATCATGATTTCTCACTAAAGCATTTGACATAAATTTGAAGTTTCTGAAATAAAGAGGTGGTTATGGTGTTCTGTTTATGTGTTTGTGCGTATGTGTATCTTGTGTGTGATTTTGTTGGGGTTGGGAGTGTTACTCAGCATACATGTATTTGTCTTTAGGGAATCCAGTAATGCAAATAAATCAAGACAACATGTCTGCCTTATTTGAATTATGACATCAGTATATATATACACCATAATAAAACAATAAAGGTATGCATTAACAAGTAGCAGGATCAATGCTGTTGGAGATTAGATGATGCGGACAACAACTTAAAACAGTGTTCTTGATAGCAGAATTACTACAGATGTCAAATGAACATGTGTTATTCAACTATAATTAAAGGTAGACATAATACTATATATATAATGCATTACCATGACACAGCTTAAAAAATAAACAATTCCATGATTAGTTTGAGTTAATTGTACAATTTGTACTCTCACACAAACTGAGTAACTTAAATCGTAACTAAATATCTATCAAATAAATGAAAGGTTCTTTATATTGGTATACGATAATTTTAAACGTTTCAAAACAAATAAATAAATGTATACATATACATAAATGTCTTCAATAAACTAATAATAAATACTAAAATCTATTAAATTTGTAAATTTTGTAATGGTTTAAAAGTAAATCAAATTATGAACCTGTTCAATTGAGGCAATACACGCATAGACTTGTTGGAAATGAAACATAGTACAAGGGGGTATCACTCTTGCATACAAATGACACATCAAAAGAATAAAATAACACAACATTCGTGCTCCAGCTTCTATGAAGATTCTAAATTATCAATGTAACCAACAGTTGTTAATCTATAGGATAGCTTTTATTTTTTATAACTACTCAGAAAAATGCAACAACGACTTGACTTTAGAAAGATAACGTGTTTACACATTAATATAATATAGTCAATAAACATTATTTTCCTCTACCAGTATAAGACACAATACAGATCGTATGCTTGCATCAACATACCCAAATAAAGATTTAATTTAAGCCAGAACATTTTGAAATTGTTTATTTTTTTTTTATTATCACAACTTCCTGTTAAGATTCGACTAAATACTAATATTCCGATATCATCCGATATCATCAGGTAGAATCCCTCCCTTAAAGATGGATACTCATCTATATCAAATTTACAAGGTAGACAATCAGTCGGCACAGAAGGTTCATTATATGTCGTTAAGATAATTTCAAATTGAATACATATTCTACTGCATATAGAGAAACACAAAACGCAAAACTTTAGCAAGATTATTTGCCCTAAAATTTGTGTGCCATTTTGCATGGTACACGGTAGTCTTAGGTATGCAGAATCAATTCAAATCATAAAATTTATATAATCCTTATATAAATTCTATAAATACACTTACTGGGGTAATATTTGGTATAATAGTTCATCTGAGCGTTTTTTCTCTGCAGCAAGTTGATGTGTTCTCTCCTCTACTATATCCTCTAAGTTCAACGTATATCTTTCCATTCGCCGTAATAAGGAATCAATTAAATCATCTTCTGAACCACTGAAATATTTTAAATTATGAATGCAACTACAACTATATGATTTAAAAATAAAGAAATTTTATGTAAAATAAGGGTATTTTCCCAACTAATATGGTAAGAAAATCACAGAAGGAAACTTAATCAAAAACATTTTAAAAACAGAACATAATGTTTATACATGTTATATCAAAGGAAAGAAAAGCACAAAACAAGCATATATCAATCAATGAAAGATCATGATTGAATATTTCAAGTTCATGATCAATAATTTTATTAAAATTTGATTTTTATAAAAACTATGAATTACAATTTCTTCCGTTATCAAATGATATGACACGCCGATGCTCAAGTAAAAATGAAGCGTTAAAATAATAATATGATATTGTATAATACAGATTAATTCCAAGTATATATGCTGCAGGAGGACTTCTGAGACTGACAAATACTGTAAAGGAAACATTATAATTGCATTTGCCTTTCCGATTTACCTTGACAAATATCATCTTTACCGCTTTCATATAACGAAGTCACATTTACGTGTGTGTTAGCGAATACGTGTGTGGATACGCTTATTTAAAAAATAAATCAAAACATTTGAATCCGTTAGCAAAAGCTTTTTGGTAAAATGACAGTCATAGACTGAAATAAACTAGAAATACTGTTAGGAAAGCTCACAAAATGAAAATCGCACCAGAACAAAGATACGGACAAAGTTCATGATTTGCTAAAGAAAACCCCAAAACAATAAGATAATTTAACAATACCAAATAGCTAGTTCACATTGGCATTGACATAATCAGCATTGTATAGGATTTAAGAAAGTTTCAATAAAGTTTGATAATATATTATGCAGAAGATACTGATACAAAATTGGTGGAGCCCTCGCGAACAAAACAATGGCTAAGAGAAAGCCAAAAATAGTATTGGTGAAAATTGAAATAGGAGATACAGAATTGAATTAACTAAAATCTGATAAGTGGTTTAGGAAACGAAACGGATACAAATGTGAAATGTATTGTAGATATGATACAGCCCATGTCATGTTAATGTAAACCCCGAAAATTATTAGGATCAAGATATGGAATTGAAACTGCATCATGTTCATCATGTGAGTAAGATTCTGTGAAAGTTTCACAAAATTCTGTCAAACGGTTCAGAAGCAGATAGGGATACAAAAAAGGAACGGAAGAATAAATGGACGGAAGAACTAACGGACTCCTGTATCACTATTCACCCACCGCTTCAGAGATTGGGGATTTTTGTTTCCCTTGGATTGCAAGTAATAAGCAAAAATGATGATGTCAAACGGATCATTCCCTCATTCTATTGAGAAATCAAAACGGATTCATCAAGCAAAACAAAATTAATTGCATGGAAATGTCTACATTGTACTTATGACGAGGGTGACAAAAGTATTTTAAGACCAAAACTTAAATATGTGTGTATGTCTCGACTTATGTTTCAATTACTACGTCAATGAATCTTATGAATCTGATGAATCTTAAGTGTTTCAAGCAACATAATTCATATATACTTTGCTTACCCCGTCTGTTTTCGGATCTGTTTTAAAACAGCAGAAAATTCTGGTCTGTTTTCAGGATCTTCTGTCCAACACATCACCATCAGTTTATGTAAACTGATCGGACAATCATCTGACGCAAAGTTAGGTCTATAAGGTGGTTTTTCTTTTGACGCAACTCGTGCGATTATATCTGAAAACATTACCTTTCTCTGTTTAAGAATTAAACGAAAGTCTAAAATTAATGAATAAATAATTCTTAATGAACTCACTATATATATTTAATCACTATACAGATCTGCAAATATTCAGCATTAACCAATTTATCACAAAATGCTCATAATTGTTTTTTGTCCAAAATAAAAATTCATCCGGAGAAAGATAAATGTAATATTTAAGCATACCAACTGTATCTATCACTTCATTACAACAATTGTACGGTGGTGATCTAGTTATGACCTCTTGCATTAAAATCCCAAAACTGTAAACATCCCCTTTTCTACTACCATCAATTAAAGACGGATACCGTAGGTGTTCTGGTGCTACCCAAAGTTCTGAAAATAAAAACTGACACCTGTCATGTTACTGTAAACTGAGTGTGAGACTTCAACTGCCGATAATATAATTCTGGGTTTTTTTTCTATTTCGTTCTGGGTGGTTTCACTTGGAATTTAAACTCTTGTAAAGCATTATGTATATTAATAAAGCAATATTACAAGTATGGGATTTTTTGTCGTTATCTCTGCATATCTACGTTTACTTTCATCAGGAAAATCAAATGCATGGCTAATGAATTATGTCTTAACACTCAGGGAGCAGTTTTGCTATAAAGGATTCAACGTAACACCTAAAACAAATGAGGTCAACATTTCATGAGAATGTTTCTACCCTAATTTTTCTAAACTTTACAAAATTTTACAGCTCATAATTTATCTAAATAAAAGATAGATAATCTTCAACACTGAAAAAAATTACAACTAAATCAATGATACCCCTAGAGGCTGACATTTACAAGTATCTGTACACATATCAAATAGTCCGTTTCTATGTATGTTGGCGTTTGTTTTTGTAGCAGTTCAGTGTTTCTGTTGTTCCGTTGTTTTCCTCTTATAGCTGATGTGTTTCCCTCGGTTTTGGTTTGTGACCCAAATTTTTTTTTCTCGCTTAATCGATTTATGACTATTGAACAGCGGTATACTACTGTTGCCTTTATTTTGTATGTGTACTCTTTTAGTCCTATACATTCTGGATTCTTATCCCAGTAATAGTTTTATACCTTTAATGTGTAGTACATTATAGGTTCAAAAAGTTTTTCGTACCAGTCCAGTACTTTTAAATTATTATACCTTCAATAAAATTTCTTACGAAATATAGTAAAAAAAGAAGCACTATCTGTTAATTGTACCTTCATAATATTACACTGCGGAAGTACAAAACTGGTTTTGATATGTAGTACAATCAAATATTGTACAATTATGGTGCTAAAATAGTACAATAGTTATGTAGTACTATATCACTTTTACATGAATTAGGTACATGCTCAGTACTGTAAAGTTATCCCCATACAAACTTTTGTAGTTTAGAAGCTATAAAAGATCCCGGGGTTAAATGATGTGAAACAATTAAAAAAAAATAACGATTATTTACAAATACAACAATAAACGAGAAGTTATAAGGGCAGACATCAACCAGCAATAAACTCTACATCCCTCGCTTACAAAATCCACATTATGATTCAGGTGGGCTTAAACATGTTCTTGGGCGCTCAAAGCTCCTCCTAACCCAAACAGCTGCATACTAGGCATATTTGCCTAAAGTGTATATGTTAACAATCTTTTGTTCCTCTTTACATAAGATAATCAAGAAACAATATCATTGTAAACAGGACTATAAAATAAAAGTTCAGTTTGCAACAAAAAGATCATGCCTTTTGTTCCGTCTAATATAGAAATGATAGTATTTCATCCACTAAGAATATTAGTCCTGAATATTTTTATATATCCCTTTTAAATCTAAAATTATATAACATTCATTTTCTTGTAAACTAGGCTGAGAATCCATATTACTAGGCAAAATGTAATGATGCATACAATACCACCTCAGGCAAAATTTACCTTACATGAATTTGTCTATTCTTTTTATGTCTCTTTTTGGTCTTATAGCTCATTACGTTTCTGCGTATTAATACATCACTGCCTTTGAAATTATTCAATCAATTGAACATTTTATTAAATATTTATAAATGGGTCAAATAAGTTTAACCCTTTAACAGGTTATATTCAACGTTACAGTTTTTAAATAATGTATACAAAGAACTTGATGGTTATGTCCTCTTTTTTATCATTGTTTATTCTTTATTGACTTAAATGTTCGACAATATTAACAAGCAGTACGTACTTTGATACATCTTTCGAGACTTTTCGCTTTCCACAATACTATCATCACTAAACGATTGGAGTCCAAAGTCCGATATCTTCACTACAAATCTTCCATCAACAACACAATTGGAAGAACGTAAAGATCCATGACATTTCAATGCTGAACTGTGTAAATACTTCATTCCCTTAAAGAAAGTTGCTTTAAATTACTCAAGCTCAACTACTTATATGTTCATATACTTCTTTGAAAAATCGAAGCGAAATACTATTCTTTTGTCGATATACTCTAGAAAATCTAAAGTATTACATTGTTAATATGTAAATATAGATACCTTCAGATTAACATTTCCAGAGAAAACTGATTAATAAGTCTTCTTACATTTAAAGGATTTTTCTGGAAAGATTCCTATGGCAGTATCTTTAACTATTTTGATGTTGATTTCTTTGTAGTGAAATATTTTCATTATTAATACTATTATGTTTCGCTGTTACACCACAGTTCCAGATAAGGGTACGGCTAAGCGCTCACAAACATGTTTTACCTCACCATATGTTTTGTGCCAATCCAAAATCAGGCGCCCGTAACACATTGAGTGTCATTGGTTGCTGTTTGCCATATTTTTTCGTTTATTGTTTAGCATAAATCAGGACGTCGGTTTTCTCTTTTGTTTAACATTTTGTCATGTCGTGGCGTTTTATAAATTACTATATGGTATAGGTTTTGTTCATTGTTGAAGGCCGTTTAGTGACCTATAGTTGTTTACACTCTCGTCTTTTTTAATCTCTGGTGGATGATTGTTTCATTAGCAATCATACCACATTTGAATTTTTTCATTCTATTTTTTATAAATGGAAAAAGAGGAATAATTCAAATCTAAAAACTGATTATTTTAAAATGTCTTACCTTAGCAATGTCTTTCAGCAAAGATAACCTAAATGTCCAATCTAATTTAATAGCATCATTACAAAGTAAATCCTAAAAAAAAAAGACAGAAAATGCTTGTAATAATTTCCAAAACTTTGTTTTCTATGTGTTGACGTGATAGATACATTTCATTTGTTATGATAAATTCGATAGTAAAAATCCATTACAGCAGGTATCGGCTCAAACAATTTGAGTGGCTTTGAATTTCACAAACCTGTAAGTTTTCTATAATTTCACATTTATTGTTTGTCAAATATTATGCGGATGGACTGTCGTTTTTGCAGAGGTTTGTGAAAACAGAGGGGGTTCTCCGTCCAGCCCGTTCTTGCACGTAGGAAGGATATTTTGACGTTTATGCTATCATAGGATCCTCGATATGCTTTTCAGTTCATTGGCTATCGGGTTGTTTGTCTCCCTGGAACTGGCAAAACGTTTTTAAATTGTATTGTTAGTTTTCAACGCCAGTGGTCCGCGTTTTTAGATATACATTTATTGTTTGTCCTTTACTATGTTTTAAGTGGCTTTAAATTTTGGGTCACTTTAGTTTTCTCTGTACTGTGTTGTGTACTGTGTTGTGGACTATTTGTTGTTGTTTGTGGTGTTTTGACCATGTTGTATGTTTTATTTCTACCTATAGTTTTTGATTGTCCTCTTTTTAAATGTTGAAAACAACAACCTTTTTCGAATTCGTATTGATATTACTACTTTTTATTTCCATCTAGACGATAACTTCAGTTATATATCTAAGTGATGAATAGCAATGCTTGAGTTTCAAAAGAAAAAATAATACGATATAGCTATTACCTCTAATGTTCCTTTCCGACAATATTCGTACAAGATTAAAATACGAGACTGTTCAACACATGCACCAACAAATCTTGACAGATTTTCATGATGTAAACTTCTAACCTAAGAAGTCAATTACAAAATAATTAAAATATACTTTTAAAGGCTAAAATGGCTGTAACATAAAATAACAAATAACAATTTAATTTACTTAACATTACCTGATTGATAAAATGAATATCATATTTAAGCTGCAGGTTAAGTATGGAATTTTTTTTACTTTAATTTGCAATTCACGTAAATTAAAAACAGTTCTCACACCTTTGTTGATTTCCTTTGCGTGTCATTTAAAGATAGGAATTCAGAAATTCGACTCCTGGGATTTAATTATGTGTGTGTTTGGTTCAATGTTACAGTCGACATAAAACACTCCAATCGAAATATTCTTTCAAAATATGAAGAATCCTACGGACATTTCTGATATATCAATGAAAATTATAATATTTTGAAATAACCCTTACATATGATCATTAAATACAATAAAACCGCACATTAAAACAAAAAAAAACCTGAACAACAAACAAAAAACTTGCCTGTTGTATTTCAATCAGTACTTTTCTTGTAACATTAATCTTCCGCTTCTTTACCTTTCTAACATAAACAACTTTACCCTAAAACAAAGTAAAATATAATCTCTAATAAATTTGGTATCGGTAGTGATTCCATCAAATTTTCAAATATAGTAAATTACAGAGTTTCCAAGTGGCAGATTGCATTGTTCATATTTTAGATCAAAACAGCAAACTTTTATCATTCTCATCGTAACATGTTTTAAATAGCACATTATCAGAGTCTTTGTAAAGGATCTAAATCCCATTAGTTCAAGAACTCTAAGTTCTATTCTGAAGTTTCCCATTATGCTAAATGAGTTGGACTTTAATGCATATTGAATTGGGATATATTGTATACGCAAAGGAATGAAAGTTGTCTTTCTTCCTTCATAAAAACTGGTAATAAAATATGGAATCCGTTTTCGAGTTTATAAATTTCGTATACATGGCATGGTACGTGCGATATCTATAATGTTCTGGTAGATACGTCCGGACATCGACTTAAGTAATACTTTACTTGCATTTATTCGACATATATCATTTAATCCATTTGCAATGGACGATGGAACAAATTTCATATTTGAGTTATTTTTTAGTTTTGATTTTCTAGTAAAAGGGAAATAATCCAATTAGTTATATCACCCATTACAAACAAATGTATCAAACATACGATAAAATATAAATAGCTGTCTTGCTTATCATATTTTCCATTTAAACTTTTTCCTACCAATTATAGTTTTAGGAACAATATCTAGGCAAAAACGATAAAATAGTAATTAAAACCTTCATTAAGGGTAATAACTCCTATAAGGAAACTTTGTGTAAATGGACAGTATATCTAGCTTCACAAAAATGCAGAAAACTATCATTAAAGGGATACAATTCCATAATGAGTCCACTGCTATTAAAGTCCGTCTCTTTCTATTATAGTTTTAAAATGATAGGGAAAATCACAAAACCGTTTGGTAAAAATCTTCATTTAATAGTAATACTGTGAGGAGTATACTGACATTTTTTGTCCATTGAACTTATTTGTAGGTCTTGTGTTGCTGATCATATTTTCGATTTTAAGTTTCTCTTTATCTATTATAGTTTGCAAGATAAAGAGAAAAAGTGATAAGATATTAGTAAAAATCACCATTTAAGGGTAATAACTCTTATAAGGAGTCGTCTGACAATTTCTGTGGGAACATATACAGTAAGAAAGTCCTTACTATTTGAACATGTTTCAGGTGTCAGATTTTCTCCATCTATAATGGTTTTCAAAATGATGGACATGAAGGTTGGCAGGCAGGATCATCGGACAATTTTATAAACTAAATACCCTATGAATAATTTACAAAGTTTTGACCCAATTGGCAAAGTGGTTTCAAGGGAGAAGATTTTTGTAAAAGTTAACGGACGGCGGACGCCAAGTTATGAGAATAACCCACTCGGCACTTTTGAGCCAGTTGAACTTAAAAGGAGAACATGAATTCTTTTATTTCGTCCGCTTGGCATCATAACATATAATGTAAACATTTAAGCGTTTCTTATGGACTTAGACACAATAAAATGAGAGATATGCTTCACAGTGCTGCAACATCAAAAAGGTTCTTACCATATAGTTAGCAACGTTGATAACACCTTTGCCTGTTGGGTGATGTTTCGACGATTTATCAGAAAAATTTGTATTGGCTGTAACCTATCAATTAAAATTTAGAATAACAAAGTAATTCATTAAAATTGATAACCAGCATTATATAATAAGACAGAATCTTAAAACTTGTTGCGTTGGTCCTTGGTTTTCTCTTTTTAATTTATTTAATTTTGTAATTCCGGACCTCGCTTGTATAGCTTACTATACAGTATTGGTATTTTTCAATCTTGAGAGCCTTGCGGTGACCGTTTATGTCCTGTATTGGATGCTGTGTAGGAAAGTTTTCTCATTAGCAATAATACAATATATCCTTATTTTTATATAATACATAGTTATAATGCGATATTTATCAGAAAAAAGTTTGTTTGTTATGTGTATTAATATTCTGTACTAATTAACTCCAGCATTATCAATAGGCAGATTGTAAGATTCTTAGCTTTTAGTACCTGCAAGTATACTTTGATAGGTATTATTTAATTTCTGTTATATGCGTAATTGTGTTTTGTTGTGTATTAATCAGGTACCACTACAAGCATGTTTGTTTTATCTGGTTCATATCATTCGTTCTTGTCGTGCTGACTCTGTACTTATGTATCCCGTCATACTTTGAACGACACAATTATTTTATTTATTAATATTACTTTTACTGTTAAGTCTGTTTTTTGTGATATACATTTGACGTGACTCTGTACTTATGTATCCCGTCATACTTTGAACCACAAAATTATTTTATTTATTAATATTACTTTAAAAGAGGGACGAAAGATACCAGAGGGACCATAGATCGAAAACAAACTGACAACGCCATGGCCAAAAATAAAAAGACAAACAGACAAATAATAGTACAGATGACACAACATAGAAAACTAAAGACTAAGCAACACGAACCCCACCAAAAACTGACTAAGCAACACGAACCCCACCAAAACCTGGGGGTGATCTCAGGTGCTCCGGAAGGGTAAGCAGATCCTGCTCCACATGTGGCACCCGTCGTGTTGCTTATGTTATTACAAATCCGGTAAATAGTCTAATTCGGTAAGACACATTCGTGAAAAGGGAAGGGTATTGTAGTTACGACATAAGGAACATATCCGATATCATCTGTGAAACGGTTATTCCATAACGGTCAACCAACTCTTTAACTGTTAAGTCTTTTTTTTTGTGATATCCATTTTACGTGACTCTGTACTTATGTATCCCGTCATACTTTGAACGACAAAATTATTGTATGTCTACCTGCGCGAATTTCAAACGCGCGATTTTACGCCAGTACTTAAAACCTTCCATCATTTGTGGGTGGATTTTACATAGATAAATTAAATCGTATAATAAAAAAGCAAAATGAGGATGTTAAATTTGATGTATGCCTTTTTTTGCTTCTTCGTTACATTTGTTTGTTTTTATAGTGATTAAGATGATAACACAATGTTGACTGCTGTACCCCTATTTTTGACATTTTTACCTATTGTGTCTGTTTGATTTGTTCACGCATCGTTGTCAATAGAAAGGAATTTGATGCGACTGTCATACAAGTGAGAGGTTTAGCTAGCTATAAAACCAGGTTCAATCCACCATTTTCTACATAAGAAAATGCCTGTACCAAGTCAGGAATACTGTGGAATCATTATTATTCGTTGGATACCAATTTTCGTGGATTTCGATGGTACAGGGAAACCACGAATTCAAATGTTCAACGAATTACAAATTTGCTGTATGATTATATGCAGATTTTTAAAAAACCACGAAATCAAATATCCACGAAAATGCAAGTTTTCCTCAATCCACGAAAATTGGTACCAACGCAAATAAATGAATCCACAGTATGGCAGTTGTTATCCAATCGTTTGATGTGTTTGAGCTTTTGATTTTGCCATTTGATTAGGGACTTTCCTTTTTGAATTTTCCTCGGAGTTCAGTATTTTTGTGAATTTTCCTTTTTGTTATTCCACTGACCGAGTTTAAAAAGAGAAAGAGTTACTAGTAAGTATTTAAAAACCCAAATTATTTAATACAGCAACATGTACCTGTTCCATGGCAGTGGGTGTATCGATGTATAATATAAGTTTCTTTTCTTGGAAAAAATTATTGTTCATGGAGGTTCTCTTTTTTCAAATCAATTTTGAACATTTTATTCCAAAAACATATCAATAAAAAGGGAATAAATATCACGTCGAATTCAGTTAGCATCTCTTTACTAGGTGATAACTATATGATCTTTATCACTTTAAGTAAAATGAACTAGTCTATTCTATTATTTTCTTAATCGTTTCTGGTGTAATTGCAGTTCTTTATTAGTTTCAACCTGATTTTGATCTGCCTTTAATAAATGAAAACAGCACTTTATAAATTGCATACGTCCGAAGCGCGTTTCTGGTTTTACATGTACCTTCATCAGGAACGCTTAAAGCCGACTATTTGAAAGTCAAGGATGTATAAGAATCGCAACCGTTGAAGAGCTGTATAACCAAAAAGGACATAAAAAAAGCCAAATCCATCAAAGGTCAACTTTGCCTAAGGGAGTTGAAACCTTAGTTTCTTTATAATTTCAAAATTTATTAACGAACAATTTCAGAAAGGTTTGTTATAAATCATGTCAGTACCAAAGTACTGACTACTGAGCTGATGATACCCTCGGGTACTGATAGTCCATAAGCAGAGGTATTGATACAGTGCTGTATAAAATGAAAACAACACGTTTTAAACTAAACAGAACCAATGGTTTTTGTCTTCATATAACAGGAAAATAAGCATCAATGCCGTGTATAGATAACACCTTGTGTAAAGATTGCAGAAGTCAAATTTTTCGCAGGAAATTTTATGTATATGAATTTTAACGAATCTTTGCAATTTTTTCTGATTATATAATCCTTTACAGTAAACATATCTATCATATAAAAACTTACCATTGAATAACAACTGGCTGTGACATTGTTGTACTTAAACTCTAGTTCATCATATTTTACACGCCAGGAATCATTCAGTATATCTTTTTCATGTTTCTTATGTCTAGAATGTAGCAACAATAAGACAATTACATCATGTTCGATTGAACATATTCATGACTGGTATGACAATGTATGCGATGCGTATCCCCCTTTCCTGACTGTCTAAGAGTATTCACATCGAGGGATGGGGGTCTTTTGTTTTGAAACCATCTAAGACGAACAAAAGACTTTATAATTCGCTGCCTCTCTGCTACATTTGTAGCATTAATTGTTCAATTGTCCAAAAACCATAACAAAAATATAGGATCAAACGTCATGATATATTCAACTGAATCCACACAGCACTAAAGGAAAGCACCGCAATATCAAGCAGAATCCATATATAACCTTCTCAAAGACATAAGAAACAAGAATGTGTCCATAGTAGACGGATGCCCCACTCGCACTTTCATTTTCTATGTTAGTGGACCGTGAAATTGGGGTCAAAACTCTAATTTGGTATTAAAATTAGAAAGATCATATCATAGGAAACATGTGTACTAAGTTTCTAGTTGATTGGACTTCAACGTCATCAAAAACTACCTTGATCAAAAACTTTAACCTGAAGCGGGACAGATGGACGAACGAACGGACGGACGGACGGACGGACGAACGAACCGACGTACAGACCGAAAAACATAATGCCCCTCTACTATCGTAGGTGGGGCATAAAAACATTTTGCAAAGTGCTTTAATTTCACTCTATATGAATGATGTGTTATCACTCAATAACCAACACTTAAACAAGTGCTTACATTTCATATAAATCTTAGTGAACGTCAAGCTAAGGATACTACCGAAAGTAGACGATCTGCTTCATATCTTGATCGTTTCCTCGATATTGACATATATGGACGACTTCAAACTAGAATCTATGACAAACGTGATGGTTTCAACTTTTCAATTGCCAACTTCCCATTTCTCAGCAGTAACCTACCCTCTACTCCATTGTACGGTGTTAACATATCTCAGTTAATATGTTACACCCATGCATGTTCACACTATACGGAATTCAATTACAGAGGTGTGGTACCCAGTCACATTATGTCTGTATGAATACGATAGTTCGAACGCCTGGATTTTTTAAATTGCAACGATATATGCACGTACAAAAAGGTGACCTATTTCGGGGGAAACATATTTGCCCCTGTTACAACAGTTTCAGTGCTTCTTATTCTCCTCTATAATCCCACCTTGAAGAAAGTTCCTAATGTTTCAGGTATCGAACATGCACCAAGAGAGTTATAAGGAAGCAAGAAATCGTTATCAGTTTTCTATCGGTTTATATGTTAAGTATTTTGGGGGTATTTTGTCGGTTATTGTTTTTGTGCCAAGGAATTTGGACTTCCCAATCATAATACAAATAACCTATTTTTCATTTATTTTTAATTGTTCTCTATTGTTTTTTGTTATAGGATAACCCAGAATGTGTTAGATCTGGGGGCTATTTTTCCTATAACATTTGTCTATTTTTATTAGATTATGTTCAACAAGATGTAGAGTATTAATTAAATTCAATGAGTCGATTTATTTTTAACTGCTGTTTATTTCATTGTTACTAGTTATTAACATATATAGTATGAGATTAAATACAAATAAATGATATAATCTGTCTTTCTTTTCATATTACTTTATCGTATCTTTATTCAATATCCTTTTTAGGCAATCTTATAAATTAATTGAGAAGATACAATTCAAGGTAACAAAAAAACAATGAAAGAATCGCACAAAACCAAAAGGTGAGAGGCCGGGTGTGTCGCAGAGTAAGGTGAGAGGCCGGGTGTGTCGCAGAGTAAGGTGAGAGGCCGGGTGTGTCGCAGAGTAAGGTGAGAGGTCGGGTGTGTCGCAGAGTAAGGTGAGAGGCCGGGTCTGTCGTAGAGTAAGGTGAGAAGCCGGGTGTGTCGCAGAGTAAGGTGAGAGGCCGGGTGTGTCGCAAAGTAAGTGTCTCCTGCTAATCATGCATCATTACCATGCTGATCCACAATAAGTAAAAAATTTAAATCTGGAATAGGACATAATTGGTAAAGTTACAGATCAGACAACTGTTCTGTTACAGGTCAGACAACTGTTCTGTTACAGGTCAGACAACTGTTCGGTTACAGATCAGACAACTGTTCGGTTACAGATCAGACAACTGTTCTGTAGACTGCGAAAACTGTTGCTAGTGAGATGAGACAGTCAAATTATTAGACCAACACAATGTATCGGTCAAACACTTCGTGTGTGATGTTAACCATTGATCTTATGTACTGTCAATTATAGAGGTTTTTGATTGGGTTCATGTTGCTCAGTCTTTAGTTTTCTATGTTGTGTTTTGTGTACTGTTGTTTTCTTTTAGTCTTTTTCTTTCTTTTTTTTTGCCATGGCGTATTCAGTTTATTTTCGACTTATGATTTTGAATGTCTCTTTGGTATCTTTCGCCTCTCTTTTATAGTCGTTCTTCATCATCACTCAGTTGGAGAAGTTTTTTGTGTAATGAACCCCGTATGGTATAAATATGCACGACCGTAACGTATTAATTGAGATTTTAAACGTCATACCATGGGACAGAGGCCATGCTTCTGCTGATACAAGGAAAGTTAACAATTGGAATGTTGAAATCATCACGTTTGTTGTAGAAAAATAACAAAGAGAAAATGGTTCGCTAATAGAAAAATAGCATGAATGTTGTCAAACATTTGTTATGCTAGCCTTAGAGTTTTAATTATACTTGCTCTGTCTTGTTTTGTTAATATGCCTGATTCGACCAGTAGCGAGCTGTCGTTAATTTCAGGTTGTGTTGCTGGTAGAAAAGACAAGATGCTATTCTGCCGTTGTATCTAGTTACACACCTGAAGTGCTTTGTGCAATGCATTTTGTTTTAATTATAAACCTATAATTCATTACCCTTCGAAATTGAAATCTTTCTTTAATCAAATTTCTTACATTAAACGTTAAATTATTGAGAATTCAACTGAACCTTTGCACTCGTATTCATGTTCATGTCATGTTCATTGCATTTCTACATTAGAGTCTGGCGTATTAAAATTTAATCCTGGTATCTTTAATGAGTTTATTTAGTACAAAAATACAGTACGTTACCTGTAGAGTAGTACAATAAAAGCCATAATGAACAACACAACCATTGAGCTAAATATCACGGCATACATGTTGGCCTTCTCTGTAAAACAGTATTATATTTATAGACTTTTAATTGTAAATGCATTGCTTAATTACTCCTCACATCATTCATGTTACCATTTAAAGGCGCTTTGATTTGTATTTGATTTCAAAAGTATTGCATATCTCTATCTCCAACTTTAATGCAATAGTCTTATTAAAATCTACTGAAAAAATGTTCATAAACATCACTTAAGAACTTAACCTGCCTTGATCTTTTACTAGTGTAATTAAAAAAACATATTTGGTTTTTTTTTTCATTACTGAACTTCTGTAATTGAAAACGTTCATGGAATAAGATGTCGAGAATTTTCTTGTATCATTATCTCGCATTTTAATGCATTCATCTCATGTTAAGATAAATATAGATCCATTAAATATGATATCATAATGACTTTCAAATACCACCTCAAACGTAATTGTACATTGTACGCAATTAAGAACATCGTGTTGCTTTTAACGACACTTGGTTGAAGTAACTTCTGATTCTTAATTATCTTTTGTCTTTTGAAGTTCATATATATACTGACTAATTATTGACGATTATTTGTTTTATTTATCCTGTCTACCATTTATAACCAATTACAAAATGTTTTACATGAAAGACGAAAAAAACTTGCATTACAGCAACACAACAGCAACTAAGCCATGACTTGAGTTGTTTGATAATATTGGCATAAATGAAATCAACACTTTATTAATTTCGTGTGTCCGAGGGCGCATTTCTAGATTTGCCTTCATCAGGAACCTAAACTTAGACCTAAACTTAAAAAAAATACGCTGAAAATATGGAAGGATACGCTGAAATGTCACACAATTGCGTATTTACACAAGGGGCTGATAAATTAGAAGGCGTACATGTACATCGACTCAAATGATTTCGTTTGTTACTTCTGTGATCAATTTGAATATTCAATATTCTTTATAGGTTTGCTACCTGGCATTTGTCTATGTTGATTTTTAACATAAAGACTGATTTTAAAATGAAATGACCATCAACAATACCTACTGAAAGAGAGGCGAAGAAAACCAAAGGGACATTCAAACTCACAAGTCGAAAATAAACTGCCAACGCCATGCTGACTTAAGTTTGGATCATATGCTGGTTTTATTAACGCCATTTTGGAAATGACCTACTGAGTAAGACATATAAGAATTCACATGCGTCATGAATTTGAATAATGAAGGTGGATAAACTGTGCAGATAAACTTATCATAAATAATACCAAGATTTAAATTTTGTACGCCAGACGCGCGTTTGGTCTACAGAAGACTGATTAGCGACTCTCAAATCAAAAAAGTTAAAATGACCAAATAAAATTTGAAACAAAGCTACGGTAATCCATTCCTAGGGTAGAAAATCCTTGGTGTTTCGAAAAAAAAATGTTTTGCAAACAGTTAATTTATAATTATGACCATATCAATGACAATTCATGTCAACACAGAAGTGCAGAAACCAGAACAACTGAATGATTTATAATTGGTTCAGTGGTTTCATAGGGAAAAGACTTTGGAAGTATTTGGACAACGACGACAAACAAATTTCACTTCATTTGAAGTATGGTGGATAGTTCTCTCACTGGCAATCATACCACACCTCCTTATCTCCTTATTTTTAATAAGAATTGGTAATGTCAGCACACAGGTCTTATTGTCGCTGCGAGTCTTAAAATAAAGGTTCAAAATAATTTATATTACTAAATTGTATTACCGCTGATATGACATTCTGGATTGTCTCCTTCATACCAACAGAATGGTTCGTTAAGTGGTGGTGTTGTTCTTCCTCCAGCCCAATGAACATATTTACCAGGAACAGGATTGTAATATTGCCGATCACCAAAGAAATTGGCGACCACCTTTGAATATGTTTAATAATAAATTATCTATTACAATTCTGAATAAAAAGGTAATCTTGGCTGAACGTTATTCAGACAACAACCCTGCAACACAGTAAACAAAATAAAAGACTTCTACCAGTCATTTGCTAACCCACTACAGTTAGGAGCCTGTCGTTTAGCAGTTATCGTTGGTTACTGTCTGTCATATTTTATTTCCGTTGGTTTTGGACTCTGGTGGATAGTTGTCTCACCAACAATCATACCACATCTCCTTGAATTATATTATACATAAACGTGTGTAATACTGTTTTTGGAAATATTGGTTGTCCTTTTGACCTCTCTTTGTTCTCTTTGACATCTTTTCTATGTTATTGATTAACGGGTTACACTATGGACAAACCCATTCTCGCTCTGGTTTGAGTTCATTTGATTCCCTCAGATCTTTCTTTGTTTTGAATATTCAAAATGAATTTACGAGTTTAGGACATAGGTAAACTACTGCTCCTCCTTTCTGTGATTTGCCAGTTATTATATATACGTATCTTCCTAAACCCGTGCTGAGGAGGCGTTTGTTTAGCTCAGCAGATTATATAACTACGTAGGCACCTCTGGTCGGAATGGAGACATAACATCCTATGACACGTGTTGGTTATTATTATGCTCTCCGACTCTTGCTGTTAGTAGCTCTCTTAAGATCAATGAAAACTTACATATACTTTCTCTTTTTCTATGAGTTGTCTAAATTGTCCATGTTGTTTGACAGAAGATACTTTAGTTAGTTTGATATAATTGATTAATTTTAGTGATTATGCCATCTTGACTTCGGAAGTGGGACGGTAGTATTTGTAGGGTGCCATGTCTATCCAAGGCAATATCTTATTATCAAACATCTTATACTAAGTACATGTGATACCCTCCTCCCAAAAAAATCCTTGAAGATGAAAAAAATGGTGTAATTTTAAGGATTCGTACAGTTTTTGAGCTGATGTTTACACAAAATTCATGTATTAATTATTGAAATGAAACTATACAATTAATATACATATTATTAATAGTGTATATTTGTATATCACATGTCCCATCGTTAACTACCGCATGAAATACAAGATAGATAATCAATATCAAATATTCCACACCTTGTCCATCTATCTCCGAAGGGAAAATTATATCTCATTATTTGTCGCTTCCTCGTGATTGCGTTTATCGCAGGATTGATATTGACTTAATTACATCAAATATTAATATTGGAATTTTACGTTTTCTTAAATAAAATATAAGTTTACGTGCATCGGTACCTGTAACGAAAGAGCTCATTAGTACAGATCAAATAACTGTGTCTTTGTTTAAAGTTTTTGACAGATCATATACACTTTATGAAATTTATCAATGTGGTAGCAACGCACCTGAAACTTGCCAGTAACCGGGTCCATATCAAGGATGGAGTAACTGGTGTCTCTGTCGCCATTGTCATCAATAATTACTTGTCCTGTAATGCCTGAAATGTACTCAAAATGTATAAAAATTTCGATCACGAAGCTAAAAAGGAAAGTTATGAACCCGGTTTTTTTTCTCTTGCTTTGGTGATTTAAGAATCTGAGAAATGTTGTATGATGTTTTCCCATTGGCAAGACTTGTACTTGAGTCCCTCTTATTGACGGAATAAGCATAGACTTACATGATGGTGTTCTAAAGGAAGTCTTTCGGGTAAAAAAAGGTAAAAAAATGTATTCAGGTGAGATGGGAATTGTACTTAATAAAAAACGATTCAACAGCCGAAGTCGTTACGCGTATTTGACTAAGAATATAACTTTTTTTATATCTTTATACATGCTTAAGGTTAAATACGATGTTTTGATACACACAGCACTGGTAGCATGACACCCTTCAAGCACCGTATTTATTTAAGAGAACAACTGTTGTAATTTGTTATCAATAGGCCCGACTCCTATAGAACATGACTGTACATCCTGCACAGCCAAATGGTTGCTCTCAAGCATGGAACATGTATGACTGACGAACGGGAGACGTTAAGATGAACATATTGTATACCACAGTTAATGCTTTGTTTCATGGACATGGGAAAACTACAAAATAAATCATAAAAGATTCAAAAATAAAATTAAGGATACAAGCTACCGTACCGTATAGTAGGAGGAGCCGTAAATACTATTTATAGTAGGAGGAGCCGTAAATACTATTTATAGTAGGAGGAGCCGTAAATACTATTTATAGTAGGAGGAGACGTAAATACTATTTATAGTAGGAGGAGACGCAAGTACAAGATGTGTGCAACTCTGAAAAACACTGAAACTTTCTGATTGGCTAACGCTAACCTAAATCAACATAATTCAAAAGTTAAGTAGGGGGGAATAAGAATAAGAGAGGGCGATCTAAAAATATAAATCAAAGAATGTCTTTTAACATTCATTTTATTGATACTGCTTCATTACAGATTATTTTTATGTCAAAGTAGTTTTGGATGAATTTTGGATTAAGAAAAGTGCGACAACGACACAAAATGACGACACATGTGGCGCAAGACGACGATACATATACGACGCATGATGACTACACATACGACAGATTGTGGTCAATGTGTGTCGATTGTGCAACCCGATTGACGGAAACACCGGCAGTCAATTGTTTCCCGACAGACTCGTGTTTCAACAGAGATATACGAAATATCAGGAATTGAAAGATAACGATACTTGCAGATAAAATAGTCTCTTGACCAACTTTTCTGTATTCGTTCTAGTATACAAAGATGTATTGTCAATAGTAGAATTTGTGATCAATTTTCAAACAGATGATAGATGGTTGTTTAATAGTTTATGATTCGACATTATTTTTTCCTTAATAAAGCATTAATAATTGTTCCTGAACAAATGATATTGTGTTGAAAGATATGAAGAATTCGAACAGGATATTACAAGTCTGAAAATAAGAGCTTTTTACAGAGACAGGTTACAATCATGTACCGATAAAGGCAATCAAGGCAATCCAGGGAAAATAATAAATTGAGTATAGGATGTATTGATATGGATAAAAGCTAATGAATAATAAATTGGAATATAAAATGCTTATCTTCTATTGTATATTGTCACTCAGTACTTGGTAGACAACCAATATTGACCAATGTTCTTTCTTGCATACTATTGCTTAGGAAAGCATAATGGTACTTTTTACATCTTGTTTTCAGTATCCTAAAATTGTAACCGACTACATGTTTATAGATTGAATTAAGATTTTTAATATGTAAAATTACCATTGAATATTCTGTCCCACATATTTCGTGTAAAATTATAGCCGTCAATAGTGCCTGTTAAATTTCCCGCTTCTAGAGATTCATTCAATGCCATTCCAAATAATATAACAGCATCATGAAAGGCACCAATGAAAAAATTAACCTGAAACATATACATATAAATGAACAACATGTAAAGTGAGATATACATTTATGAGACTTTATGTATACCAATTAAATAAAAACTTGTATAACATGACACCGACTTTGATTAAACGAGTGTCGCATACGCAACAGGATATGAATTATCTCCCCGAGCACCTGATATCACTTTCGGTTGTGATGGCAATAGCGTTTTGTCTTGGGGCTTGGTTTTTGGGGTGTTTGTCTTTACCACTTCCTTTTTACGAAAGTTGATTCAGTCTCTTCTACCTCCTACTGACAGTAAGCATACTTTAGTACGTGTACAACTGTTCCACAAAATAAAATCTCTCTAGCTGGTAATGAGTGCAACGGTTGAACAGTGCACTGTATATGCAATATTTAACAAAAAATAACTGAAGTTCAGATAATTGTCATTTTGGTCGTTATTCCCTTAAATTAAAACAAACATTAGGAGTTCCCAAACCTTTCCAATTATGTAAATGTTCGCTCTACAGCTTAAATAATGCTAAGATATAGAGTCTTTTTGTGTTATATACGGGACGTCAAAAATTCCAATTTTACTTGATTTATGAGGAAATTAAATTTCAGTAAATGCCTACTCAAAGATTATATCTTACTTATATGGATAATTTGGTTATATACATTTTATCGGAAAAAGCCTTTTTGGATAAGATTGTTGAAAATAACTGCATGTAAATATTATTGGTAATATATCAATTATTGTTTACTGAAACTCAAGATGTGTAAAGATTTTCATATAATCTTCTCATCTAAATCACATTGGACAGTATGGGGGTATAGAATCATTTGAATAAGATATCTTTAAGTTTTAAATATTTTAATTTACACTGTCCTACTCACCTCTTCATTAGTAAAGTTGAACCCGTATTTCGACAGTGCAAGTATTTTAACGTCATTAGTAAAGTTTGTCCATTCTACTGATGTTGGCACCTGTAAACTAATTCGTAATAACGATTCATACGCATGCTTTGCGTCTTGGTCACGTAAGTCGTTTCTTAACCAATCATGATCTCCCCAATATTGTCCCGGAAACGGAAATAGCCAAACGTCCATAAAAACATATTCACCAGATTGTATTAAACCAAGATCAAATGCATCCAACATGAACTGTCGGAGTGAGTCCCCAGGCACGATGAGTAAGATAACTGTAAATGTTAAATATGTTATTCAATAAAAGATCTCTGCATGTGCATTATATAAATAGGAAGATGTGGTATGAGTGCCAATGAAACAACTCTCAATCCAAGTCACAATGTATAAAAAGTTAACAATTATAGGTCAAAGTACGGCCTTCAATCCTAATTTAATTAAAACTTTTTTCATGTTTTACCTTAAATGGTTTTTTTTTTTATTCTAAAAAGTTTCTAGTCTAGAAACCTTGTGTGTATGTGTGTCTTTCACAGGAGAACATATGATTTGTTTAGATGTGCATTCACCCTTTTCTTCCGAATTTTACAACTAATGGGAAACCCAATTTTACATTTTCTCCGCTGTGGGTATATACATTGAGGTTATTCTTTATTCATGTCTCGTATAATGCTGATTTACATCCCGAGATGACGTTTTGTCAAATTTGCCATCGCAACAAATTTCCATTCATGTTTTTGTCTTCTGTGTTTTAGAGGTCAGAATTATATTACAAATTCCATTACTAGTACTAGCATGTCTGAGATCACCCCCAGTTTTTGGTGGGGTTCGTGTTGCTCAGTCTTAAGTATTCTATGTTGGTTTTTTTTGTGGACTGTTGTTTGTCTGTTTGTCTTTTTCTTTTTTAGCCATGGCGTTGTCAGTTTATTTTCGACTTATGAGTTTGAATGTCCCTTTGGTATCTTTCGCCTCCCTTTTCAATTTATTCGGCAAATGGCTCGCTTTGACGGAGAATGGTTGTGTTTATATCTGAATGTGATTAAGTGCGATCCTCAGGAATTAAGAATATTGTGGTTCATGTTATCGCAATCCTTTAGTAAACATTTAGTACCATCTCATTGGTGCTAATCTCCGTCGGAGAGTTCATATTCGTTCCTTGCGTGCTCCGCAATATTCCACTTAATATGACCTCGGGTCCATATTCAGTGTAGTATTACGTAATATTAAATGGACGGATAGGAACTCTTCGACGGCGATTGCAGTGATACATAAATCCTATTTAGCCTCTAGTCAATCGTTTATCAGTATTTCATTTCTGATGCAAATAACACATGGTTCATCAAAGGGTATGGCAGGTTTAAAAAACATATTTTACGAGCAATCTATTTCATAAAACGGAATAATTCATTTCAATTGTGTTCTTTCATTATCGTTCGAATGAAAATGTAGTATCATTTGGCCTTTGGTGGAGAGTTATCTCATTGTCAATTATACCACATCTTCTTATTTTATAAGCACGTATATCTTTCAAGAGAGATCTGTAGTCCTAGGGGTGCAAGCACTTTAAATTCTAGCTAAAACGGAGGTGAGTGATATACGTCAACACACAATTCAAGAAATGATATTTAGAGGTCAAAATACGATCTTCAACAAGAGACAAGTGTCTGCGACTTAATCATTCTGAGTCTTGAGAAAATGTAATTAATTTTGATGGCTTTTTTTACTTCACATATAAAAAAGAAGATGTGGTATGATTGCCAATGAGACAACTCTCCACAAGAGACCAAATGACACAGAAATTAACAACTATAGGTCGCCGTACGGCCTTCAACAATGAGCAAAGCCCATACCGCACTGTCAGCTATGCACTGTCAGCTATAAAAGGCCCCGAAATGACAATGTAAAACAATTCAAACGAGAAAACTAACGGCCTAATTTATGTACAAAAAATGAGCGAAAAACAAATATGTAACACATAAACAAACGACAACCACTGAATTACAGGCTCCTGACTTGGGACAGGCACATACATACAGAATGTGGCTGGGTTAAACATGTTAGCGGGATCTCAACCCTCCCCCTAACCTGGGACAGTGGTGTAACAGTACAACAGAAGAACGAACTATAAAAATCAGTTGAAAGAGGCTTAACTCATCAGATGGATAAAAATACAAATACTACAAACACAAGTGGACGTGGCCGGGTACTTGTACATTCACACAACAAAAAGACACTAAGTACAGATCTGAGAGTACTCGCAGTTACTGACAGCTAGTTCAAAGCCACTAACAACTAATAAAAAAAATCATGCATCTAAGACTAAATTATGACATGTTTTCTTCATTGAAATGATATATATTTATATTTTTGTAATTGAATAACTTACCCCTAGAAACTTTTCTAACTTGTAATAAAATGTCTTGGTAACTTGTGTTTTGTCTTCCATAGTAACTAAACATTTTCGGAAAAATCTGTTGTTTTTGAAGACCTGTCTGCAGTGTTGTGCCCAGTACTTTTGAATAAAGATCGTTAATGTCATATATGATTGCAATGTCTGTCCATTTGAACTCTATAAATATACTTCCGAATACCTTTCTTAAACGACATTGGCAATAGGCTAGTCTTGTAAGTGTGGGGTATTCGGTTTTGTTCTTGAATAATCCACCATCTCCAAAACCTAAATAGGTATGAAAATTCAAAAATGTCTTCAAAGTTTATAAACTGGTCAAGGATATGCCTTAATCTGTTTTTTTTTTTTTTTCTTTCTTTCTTTCTTTCTTTCTTTCTTTCTGTAACAACCATGTATAGCTCATCGACTGGTTGGTCATATTAAAAGTATGAAAGTCTTTCAAACGGCATGTTAGGGGAGGGGTAGATGGGGGTTTGCCGAATAGAGAATAATGGGCAAAAAATTTAAAATTTAAGAATATAGAAAAATGGACCAAAAAAATAAAGAATAGAGAATGTTGAGGTGCTAAACTATAAAGAATAAAGCATAATTGGCAAAAAGTATAAAGAATAGAGAAAATTGACTAAAAATTGAAGAATACAGAAATGAAGAACCCCATCCATACCCTCATGTTGATTCGTATTAGGAAAAACCACATCTTCCAATTTAGTTGTCGATTTCAATCACCACAAGTATAATCACCAATAGATATGTTTCATTTATTTAAATAGTCCTGAGGCATTATATTTTCTGAATAAACGTCGTCGGGATTTGTTTTTTTATTATTGTTATTCCCTTTACTATACTTAGTATTTGACAAGTGCTGCGTAATGAATACATCAAAAATACGGCTAATGGGTTGAGCAGACCTAATGTCGATTTTTATGACGAAATAGCCTTGATTATAATTACACATTCTCAAATTTGTTGAAAAGAGATAAAACATAATGATAAAAACTGTCACAGGTGTATGTGTCTGTCCAATGTAAAAAACTTCTTCATTGGTTTTTCTTTTCACATATCCCCCACATCATTTTATATTCATAATACACCCATCAGAGTTAAATATATTGTTAACAGTTACCAAAATAACAAAAGATGTGTCATTTTACATTACTATCTGGTACAATAAATGTGAGTCGATAACCAAAACAAGAAATGATTGTAACAGGATGCTGTTACGAAGTCTCCCAAACGAAGCTCCCATAATTCGTAATTCCCATGGTCGCCTGAAATTGGGCAAAGTCCAATGAAAATTGGTTTGGTCCAGTAAAGTTATATGCATTAGTGATGCCTGGGAACTTACCCTGTATATCATTCAAATCATCTTGGCATGACAAACCAGAATATATATGGTTTAGGGGTGGGGATCTCGACCATTTACAAGATATTAGAACTTTCTCAAATGGCAGGGGGTGGGGGTGACCCCTGGGGACTAACCCTGTATTTCATTTGATGTGCTTTATCATGACAAACCAGAATATATATGGTTTAGGGGTGGGGATCTCGACCATTTACAAGATATTAGACATTTCTTAAATGGCAGGGGGTCGGGATGACCCCTGGGGACTAACCCCATATATCATTCAAACCATCTTCGCATGACAAACTAGAATATATATGGTTTAGGGGTGGGGATCTTGACCACTTACAAGATATTAGAACTTTTTTAAATGGCATGGGGTGGGGGTGACCCCTGGGGACTAATCCTGTATTTCATTTTATGTGCTTTATCATGACAAACCAGAATATATATGGTTTAGGGGTGGGGATCTCGACCATTTACAAGATATTAGAACTTTCTTAAATGGCAGGGGGTCGGGATGACCCCTGGGGACTAACCCTGTATATCATTCAAACCATCTTAGCATGACAAACCAGAATATATATGGTTTAGGGGTGGGGATCTTGACCACTTACAAGATATTAGAACTTTTTTAAATGGCATGGGGTGGGGGTGACCCCTGGGGACTAATCTTGTATTTCATTTGATGTGCTTTATCATGACAAACCAGAATATATATGGTTTAGGGGTGGGGATCTCGACCATTTACAAGATATTAGAACTTTCTTAAATGGCAGGGGGTCGGGATGACCCCTGGGGACTAACCCTGTATATCATTCAAACCATCTTAGCATGACATACCAGAATATATATGGTTTAGGGGTGGGGATCTTGACCACTTACAAGATATTAGAACTTTTTTAAATGGCATGGGGTGGGGGTGACCCCTGGGGACTAACCCTGTATTACATTTGATGTGCTTTATCATGACAAACCAGAATATATATGGTTTAGGGGTGGGGATCTCGACCATTTACTAACCCTGTATTTCATTTAAAGGGCTTTATCATTTAGAACATTTTCAATTAAAAAGATTGTGTCTATCACAAACGGTTTTCAATTTATAATCATTTGAAAATTTTTAAAAATAAAATCCCATAGGGTTCTATAGTAAAACCCTCTTTTCTCTTTGCCCCTTAAAGTACCCCTTTATAAACCCCATTGCACAAACAAAACCCTGATTGCACCACTAGACATGTTAGTCTAACATATTGTGAAACCCTAAGTTAATCTGACAAGCGGTTTTGGAGAACGGGTGCGGACAAGTTCAAATTTAAAAGCGGCGGAAGAAGAAGAAGAAGAAGAAGAAGAAGAAGAAGAAGAAGAAGAAGAAGAAGAAGAAGAAGAAGAATAATAATAATAAGAACTGAGCAAAAACAATAAGTCTTCCCAAACTTCGTTTGGGAGACTTAATAACTTAGTGTTATTATACATTAATGAATTTATTTTGGTGAGTTTCGTGTTGCTCAGTTTTACTTTTTTGTTCATGATCAACACAACAGGTGTCACAAGTCAAGCGGAACTTACTTACTCCTCCGGAGCACCCGAGATCATCTCCGGTTTTTGGTGGGGTTCGTCTTGTTAATGGCGGTTTGAATTTTTGTGTCAGTGTAATCAAGCATTTAATTGAAGATTGAGCGAATATATTAGCTACTATTCATACAGATATTAGATATTGGGTATCCTTGTTGTCATAGATTTAGTGTAAAATACCCATACAACCATTTCAGTATGTTTGATTATCTTGCTATCGGTTAATATCACTAGTGTGCATGCAACTGGTAAAATGGAATTTTTCTTTTATCACCTTTAGGAAACTGACCTTTCTTCAAATCTTGCTCACAAAATTTAAGTTTTGCGGTGATAAAAAAATACATAGTAGCCCTAACTACACAAAATACTGGTTTGTTCTATTAAGGGTGTATCAGTTCTACTTAAAACCTTTATTATACGCCACATGATTTTGATCCATCAATATTTCTCCGCCAAGCAAAAGAACATCCTACAAGTTCTCTACTACTGTTGAATGCTTTAAAAATTCGTCGTCAAAATTCTAGTTTGAATCATTTCTCTGCGTATAAATAAAAACGCCACTGACCAAACAAAAAATAAATATATTTTCTGCATTGCTCCAAGTCCCTAATGATAAATATAGTTTCTGCATTGCTCCAAGTCCCTAATGATAAATACAGTTTCTGCATTGCTCCAAGTCCTTAGTGATAAATATAGCTTCTGCATTGCTCCAAGTCCCTAATGATAAATATAGATTCTGCATTGCTCCAAGTCCCTAATGACATATTTTAGCGAATAGAAATGTTATACCACGGGGAACACATAAAGCATGTCTCCAGAAAGACAACAAAATGAATAATTCTTTAAATATATTTTAAATATTTTAACGCACGAAATTCAGAAAAACTTTAAAAGTTTCTTACATATGTCCTGATTCGAATCATTCAGTTGTGTATGACTGTTGTGTTCTTTCATCGTAAAAGCAGTAACGTTAAATATTAAAATATTAAATTGACTATATTTTATGGTGCGTTTAAATGCCATTTTATAGCTTTTTTGTGATGACCGGGGAATTAAAGGCTTATTTATAGAATCTGTATCATAATTAGGAATTCTATTTGTACTTTTGATAAAAGAATAGCTTATTTTTAAGTTACCCAAATGAAATCAGTTCAAGAATAACTTCAATTATTGGAAATAAAACTTTAGATCTAGATTTCAATTAAGTACTGTCATAAGAAAAGCAACCATGGCGGTTGAATACGACTTTCAAATCGATGAGTTGGTACATGCAATATATAATGAGGGTCATGACTTGATCATTTCTGTATTCTTAATTCAAGGCCGTTTTTCTCTATTAATATTTTTTCCCTTTTATTTTTTTGTTTGTCTTTTTTGCCTATTACTCTCTATTTTATAAACCCCCATTCAGACCCCGAAAATGTAGATTAATTCCTAGTCATTTCCAATAAATGCAAAAACACTGATAAATAGAATAAGATATGATCCGAGGACACAGTTATCGTCCTTTGATTATCGTTGTCAGAGACAAATATTGTTCCTAGTGTGGACAGTGTATAACTTGCAATTTTTTTTTCATACACTTTCCAAATTTATTTCTTTATATTTTATGCATGAAATATTAAGTAAGGGGATGAAATTACATGTTAAAAAAGTTTGGGTGCTGAATCTTAATGTTAAGGAGTGATTTGGTCCTGTTAAAAAAGGTCAAAAATTAGTATGTCTGAAGCTGTCAAACTGAATTTTAGACCCCCTTAACATAGAATTGTCAATATTTTGAGTTAGAGCTGGTAGACTTTTCTATAATTGTGATATTATTTGTCCCATTAGTAGTACACTTCACTGTAAACATCTTTTTGAGATAAAGCAGGTGTGATTTCTTTTTATTTGAATATATTGTCTAAAAGAAATGCACTACGAAATAACGATATTCTCGGGCCTAAGATATGGGAAGCGCAGACAGCAATCAAATGACACAATAAAACTAAAACAAACATCTTCTTTTTTTTTGGGGGGGGGGAAGGGGTGGGTGAAGTGTTTATTCCTTTTTTAGGGGAGAAAGGGGTGGGTGAAGTGTTTATTCTTTTTTAGTGGAGAAAGGGGTGAGTGAAGTGTTTTTTCCTTTTTTAGGGGAAAAAGGGGTGGGTGAAGTGTTTCTTCTTTTTTAGGGGAGAAGGGGGGGGGAAGTGTTTCTTCTTTTTTAGGGGAGAAAGGGGTGGGTGAAGTGTTTCTACTTTTTAGGGGAGAAAGGGGTGGGTGAAGTGTTTCTTCTTTTTTTAGGGGAGAAAGGGGTGGGTGAAGTGTTTCTTCTTTGGTGGGTGAAGTGTTTCTTCTTTTTTAGGGGAGAAAGGGGTGGGTGAAGTGTTTCTTCTTTTTTAGGGGAGAAAGGGGTGGGTGAAGTGTTTCTTTCTTTTTTAGGGAAGAAAGGGGTGGTTGAAGTGTTTCTTCTTTTTTAAGGGGAGAAAGGGGTGGGTGGAGTGTTTCTTTTCTGTATTTGATACCTGTTACTATTGGAATGTTCCAGTAGTTAGCCAACTTTGCTGTAGGGTCCAATGCATAGGCACAGGCGGGTCCAACCAAACCAATGATGGCATGGTCTTTTACAAGATCTGCAACAATGCCTGCAAAATAAATAGTGTTGTCAAAAAACTGTGAGTTAAATCATTAAGCACTAATGAATTAATTATGCCTATTTGGTAACAATGACGGTTCCACTGAAATGGCTCACTGACACTATCACAATGACAGATATTACCTTCTTATTATATTTTACAGTAAACTTCGGTTAAAAAGGGGAATTTAAAAAGTTTAGTTGGTCGATTTCAAACTACAGTCTCTTCATGAAATACATTGTGCTAAAAAAACAGTTCAACAAATGATTTAAATATTGAACAACTTATGTATGTGGTGAAGCAATCAGTTTATTGATCTTATTCAAACAATATTGATACTATTAAAAAGGAAAAAAAAATCTAGAAAACTTAGGAGAAATATCGTTTTGTAAACCCGGCGTTTTATTAATTCAAATATATTCAAATTCTTTCCAAAATGTATATACTGTATGCCTATACTTTAAACTTGAAAAAGATTAATACGATCCCACCTCATATATATAATTAAACGAATTTTATCTGTGATAACTAATTCTGTACATTCATTATTACAAATTTAATCTGTGATAATGAATTTTGCAATTCTTGATCAAGATTTTATAAATTCATGATCTCGAAGTCAAATTATATTTTTGGGAGGTCCTAAGTTGGCTTTCGGACGATACACATACCACTTCGATAAACTCAATATCATGGCATCTAGCAGGTTTTTAAGGGCTCAAAAACTTAAAGGTCAAGTTGCAGTTAATGGGTTATTTCACAGATTTTGGCAAAATTTTGCATATAACTTTGTCTCATTGAACTATAACTAAAAATAGAAAACATAATGTAATATCTTTTTTTCTGAAATATTTCTGAATTGATTCTTTCAAAATAAATGCAGATTTGTATAGAAAGCACAAAAATTCGGCGAAAACTTAAATTTGACTTAAAAATCATGAAATCTCCAATTACAAATGCATTGATTTTTCTTGAAAATTTTCTATATTTTCGATACACAAATTTCCATTTGCTGATAAGACAAAGGAAATTGTGTTGGCTTGACTTTGCAACCAGGTCGGGTTCTGGGATTTTTTTTTGTGTTTTTTTTTTTAGCATGAGCATGGTACAGGTTCATTATTCAATATATCTCGCTCCATCACGAAACTAATTCATATATGGTTACGAACTTTGAATCGGGTTTCACTTCTTATAACAGGAATGTAATATACCAGTATGTAATATTTTTTCTATAATAGTCAACTTGCTTTTGGTTTAATTTGAACACGAACCTTTCCTTCTAAAGTTACGTCTAAATTATACACATTAATAACAATTACGACTTCAATTTCACACCAATATGTCCATATTGAAAAAATAGTCCTCAATGAACCCATAATCGATTCATTTTGAGATTGTATACTTGGATTGTGTCGCCGGAAAAAAAAATAATTTGAAAATACGATTATGGTATTATGTAAAAAATGTCTAGAAATGAAATCAATCCAAACTTAAGTTCAATAATTATTTCTATATGAAAGAAAATAATCGCGTTAACAAGCTTGTCTTTGTCTTAATCTAACATATCTTGAAGAACATTCCATTGATACATTTAAACTTTAGATTGAATGTTTCTCCATTACAGTGATCCCTTTAGGGGGTTTTTAAAGGCGTTTTTTTTTTATATAATTCTAGTCTTTTGTTTCTAAACGGATTGTTGCCAGGCTTATTTAAAACGTTACTTATACTTTTTTAATATTTATTGTCTGTCTGTTTATTAAAACTCTTTTAAATGGTGTAAGGAAAGGTTACACGAATGTCAGATTCCGTGAAATATTATTTTTTTAATCAATTCCTGTTCAGGTAACGCAGTCATACGGTATTGCAATTTGAATAATGATGTCAGATGAGGATATCATGGATAAAAAATACAATCTTTAAACTATGCCATTTTAAAATAGGGAATTCCAGGAAAAGCAAATCCTGTACTGACTTGTATATAATGTTAAATTAGGAGGTGTTCATTAATTTATTAGGACTCCAACGGTTTTTTGGTGTATAAAAATAGGGTCGTCTCTACTTGTCCCGTCCTTGTCCGTTTAATTGTGTGGTAGGTCTTTGGTTTACTTTTATAAATTTTGACTTGGATGGAGAGTTGTCTCATTGGCACTCATACCACATCTTCTTATATCTCTTTACACACATGATAGATCGGTCAGAGTCAGGAGAATGGCACTCTTCTCTCTGCACATTAGAGAACCCTTGCTTGGGCATATACACTGACATATACTGTTAACGTTTGAAGAGAAGAACACGTTTCTGAGTGTTACATATGTTGTTAGGGTGGATGGAAGAAGTAACTATCAAAAGGGTGTTATCCCGCTCGCATCTGTAAGATACACCCACTTGATATAAGAGTGGCGTGGTCTTGAAAATTTTAATAGTCAACATGAATACTCACAAACTTAAATCTAAACTCTGATTTATTTAAAAAGAACAAAAATTTACTCTGATTTAACTCGGAGATATCAAAGACGGTGGTTTTTATATTTAACAAATTATCAGGTTTTTTTGTTATTTCTTCAAGAAAATATTTTGTGATGAAATATGATTTCAGCTATAAGTACTGTTCACAGACTTCACGTTCACTGATTACTGATTTTCATCAAATGTTTTATTTCTTATTATATGAACACATTAAGTATAAATTTTGTCCTGAAATTTTCTTTATATTTCAACCAAATTCAATTGTATAAAATCATTATACATGTTAACATCAGGAGAAAAAAAACCAACAAATTAAAAAAAATGAGATCAAATAAACAACAAATAAGAGATAATTTTGAGTCTTTCAACATATCGTTTGTTCAAATCCAACCATAAACGCCTTCAAAATAATTTTCGAAAAAAAAGTGTTTTTATATAAAATATATTGCATAAAATTGTACGTGTTGAATATTTATGGCCATGCACTGTGCAATGTATATTCATTTCCATGTTTCGACTTATGATATATTACTGTTGTCTACATTTAGTTTATTTACATGTTTGATTTGAGATAATCTTCGATGTTTCATTTTATACTGTATGTAGGTTACAATGTTATTTTATACTGTATGTAGGTTACAATGTTATTTTATACTGTATGTAGGTTACAATGTTATTTTATACTGTATGTAGGTTACAATGTTATTTTATACTGTATGTAGGTTACAATGTTATTTTATACTGTATGTAGGTTACAATGTTATTTTATACTGTATGTAGGTTACAATGGTTTTTTATACTGTATGTAGGTTACAGTGTTATTTTATACTGTATGTAGGTTACAATGTTATTTTATAATGTACACTGTATGTAGGTTACAATGTTATTTTATACTGTATGTAGGTTACAATGTTATTTTATACTGTATGTAGGTTACAGTGTTATTTTATACTGTATGTAGGCTACAATGTTATTTTATACTGTATGTAGGTTACAATGTTATTTTATACTGCATGTAGGTTACAATGTTAACAGTTTCACAATGAATGTAAAGTTTTGGGAGTAAAATATGCTGGTGTCATAATGTGTTTGATTTCTCGACAACGCTGTATTTTCGCTACATAAGGAAATACCTGTACCAAGTCAGGAATGTGACAGTTGTTTTCCATTCGTTTGATGTGTTTGAGCTTTTGATTTTGCTATTTGATAAGGGACTTTTCGTTTTGAAATTTCTTTGGAGTTCGGTATTTTTGTAATTTTACTTCCTAATGGTCTCTCTACAGAGAATTGAAATCGGTATATATCTTTATTCTGACAAACCTTCGTCAATATAATGGTATACAGAAGTTACATGTAATAAATAGTACAGTTATGAATTAAAATAAACATAATATGTACGCTATTTACAAATCTAAGTTGAATTTAGCCAGGAGAACACACACATGAATTAATATGCCTTATAAATGTACATAGCTTTTTTAAATATGATTGTTTTGTCATATTCATTACTTCCTTAAATTTAATTATATTTGGGTAATTAATATACTTTTTATCAATATACTTTTGTCTTTCTATAGCCATAAATTTACACTTCATTACATAGTGGAATTCATCTCCAAGATCTTTTAAGTCACATAATTCGCATATTCTTTTATCTCTCTGAATTTTTTTCCATCTACCACTTTCTATCGGTAATCTGTGGTTAATTAGTCTAAATTGACATAAAGTATAAATATCACGGGGTTCCAAAATATCTAAATACTTTTCGAATCCGAAAAGTTCCTTAAAAAGGCGGTAATTTAATGTTTTTGAGTTCGTTTGAATATCTGAGTACCATGTTTGTTTCAATTGATCTTGGAGAGATGTTCTAACAACAGTCTTTAACCAAATTTCATTTATACAAGTTTGAATTAACCATACATAAGATAAACCAGTATCATTTAGAATAGATTCTATACATTTCATCCAATAAAATTTAACATTGTTTCCATGAGATAAACTAAACATTAATTTCTATGCTATTGTTGATAATTTACTGGGTTTGCTAAAAATCAACTTTGCACAGTATGAAATCATGCGAACTTTGATTTCTAAGCTAATATGATAACGTCCTAATTCTCCATATATAACACAATTCGAGGTGGAAGATTTTAGATGGAGTAGAAGTTTACAAAATTTCAAATGAACTCTTTCTAATATATCATTATTTCCACATCCCCAAATTTCACAGCCGTAATGTAAAACAGGTTTAATCAATTTATCAAATAAATCTAATTGACAGCTTATTGATAAGCCATGCTTTCTCCCTTTTTTGATAACTTCATACATGGCTCTCATAGCTTTTTCTGCAAGATGCTTCTTATTTGCTTTAAATGAGCCATTTTTAGAAATTAAATTTAAGGTTAACAGGTTGTCTACCACTACAAAAAATCATGATTTTATTCTTGTCTACATTGACTTTCATTTTCCAAACATTACAATATGATTCAAATTTTTCTAATAGTAATTGAAGTTCTGTGGCTGATTCAGCCATTAAAACCGTATCGTCTGCGTAGAGAATTTAACATATATGTTTAGTTTGTCTTCTAGGGCATCTGATATAGTTTTTAAGCCTATCAAATTCCCTTTACAAAAGAAATCTTCCAAATCGTTCAAAAAAGCGAAAAAAGAAAAGGGGATAAATTCTCCCCTTGGCGTAGACCAATGTTGCTTGGAAAATAATTAGATTTCTCACCATTGTATGACAAGCATGATTTTATATCATCATACATAATATGGATAATTTTATACATATAACCATTAACATTATTTACAAGCATCTTATACCATAAAGCATCTCTAGTCACTGTATCAAATGCGTTCTCAAAATCGACAAAAGCACAGAACATTTTTTCTTTTTTAATTTCAAAATTAAAAAAACAGAGTGTAGTGTAAAGATACAATCACAAGTTGAGTAACCATTTCGAAATCCACACTGATTTTCATTAAGTAGTAAAACTTCATCAGAGAACCTTGCAAGTCTATTACTTAAAATAGCTGTAAATAATTTACCCATACAACTTACAATAGTAATGGGTCTATAGTTTTTAGGATCAAACTTATTGCCATTGTTTTTATAAAATGGCTTGATCGTTCCAATCACCCAAGATACTGGTACTATTCCAGTTCTAAAAATCAAGTTAAACAATGCAGCATAAACATCAATAAAAAAATCGCCAGACGTCTTAATATATTCGTTAATAATCATATCATCACCACAAGCTTTGTTATTTTTTAAATTCTTAATACATTTTAATATTTCTTCTTTCGTAATTGGACTATTCAAATTATCATTCAGTTCACTCATCAAATTTGTATCATTAGTTGGCAAGTCAATTGAATCTGAGTTACCTGAGTTTAGCTCTTTGAAAAAGTTGAGTAAATCCTCAAAATTAATATTCGGGACTTTTGCGCTTTTTAATAGGACATTTGCTATTTTTTAAATGTACATTTGCGCTTCAATTTTTGGACATTTTAAAAAATATACTGAAATACTAGTGCCTGTAACATTATTCATAACAACGTTGTAATGTCAATAAAGTAAGCGCATTTGTTACAGGCACTAGTATTTCAATATATTAACAGAAGGTGTTAAATTTTTACACATGCTGATCTTATATTGGCTGAAAGACAAATCATTTGACTCCACCAGATGTTTCAATTTTTTATGAAAACAACCCGAGACAATAGAATTGATTGCTCCGACCGCATAAACAGTTTATTTTTGTTTCACACATTGTTCATTGCAGACGGTTATGTTGTTTTTTTATAAATTCCAAATTCGATTGGAAAATGTTATTGATATCATAAATATTGTAAATATCAATAATTGATAAAAAAAAATGTAACATTAAATTGCCATCTAATGAAATGTTATATAATTATTATTGAAATTTGATAAATATTTTACGAGCATTCTACTTTAAAATCGACAGTCAGCTGAATGGCTGATAATTAATTTCACGTGGAATGATACACTAGACAATTGCTACCGAAGTCTGTCTTTAAATTTTACTTTCAGATTCAAAATGTTAACATCACATATTAATCTTTCGAAGATATGATCAGTAAATATAATTATTGAATGGTGTTGTGTTGTTGGTTTTTTTTTTTAATTTATACGATATGAAATCAAGTGATGAACACATTTCTATCGAGAAACGCGAGGGAAAAAAACATTCAATTTTACTAGTATTTAAAAGGATATCATTTTTAGATGAAAAATGTTATAAATGTTCAAGAAATTAATGAATTCTTGGTATTTATGGGTTTTTACTTGTACTCCAATTTCTCCTATTACCCGGTATTAATAAAGATGACACAAATACGACGATTTCCTATCAGTACGGGGTTTATACATATTTTATAGATCAAATGTTAACCATTATTTCTAAATTTATTCATACAAATGACACAAATACTACGATTTCCCATCAGTACAAGATTTATATATAGTTCCCAACAGTACGAGAATTATATATAGTAACAGATTACACGATTATTTCTAAAACATAATTGTGGTAAGACTTAATTTTCTATAGAATAAATAAATGAGTATGTAAAAGCTAATTTTGATATAATAATTGATACCTGGTGCTGTAGATCCACTACAGAATTTCCCGTATGGCTTCTCAATGGTAACTAACTGGTAACTTCCATTCAGGATATCTCTGTTCACTCTCTCGATGGCAATGTCAATTGCTGGGCCAATACGCTCGATGTCATATGGTGTTCCAGCAGAGGATATTAGAGGCACCCCTAACTTAAATGTTTGGACACTGGACACTTGTGTAGATCTACTTGATATAACGGTTATGAACAGATAGAGTCCAAACGGTAGCATAGTCCTCTTTATGGCCGTCTTGTTTTTTGCAATGTGAATTTTGCTCTGTTTTCTTGCAAAATAAAAAAATCGTTGTAAGAATTGAAATTGAATCTTGAAAATGCAGTTTTCTATGTTTAACAAAATTCCATTTTATTTCCCATTAATCCTTTTTCCTGGTTACATGATTGTGAATAAAACCCATAACCTTAGTATTAAGCAAATTGTCGCCTAAGCAATCAAGAATTACGTGTTGTAACTAAATATCAAGATTGACAATCGATTATAGAAAATTCAACCGCATCTATCAGAATGCAACGGATTACTAGAATCTAATGAACATCAAAGCGTTTAATGAGGACAGTTTTCAATATTGTGTTGAGTTATTGACAAATTGAACCGAATAATTGCCAATAATTATTCCAAATACCGGATGTAGGGTATAGATAAGACAATTCCAATTGTCGGTCACATTTTAATTTTTACTTTTTTATCGTTTAAATGTACTTTAGCCAGCAGCAAGAAAGAACAGAACTTTTGATAGCGTTGTTTATTTTTTCGTGATTTGAATATTCATTCCATACCTATGTTTTAAAATGCCATGAAATCTACAAAAACAGGAAATATCTTAGTATTTAAAAGTACTTTTTAGACCATGCATGACAAATCCGAAGCACCTGCATACGATGCTTGCGTCTCCCTTTTTTATTTTTTTCTTCAGTTTTTATATTATAGTTATAGATACATGGATATACATGATAAACGATAGGCGATTAATAAATTTCACATCTCAAATTCTATCAGCCTACCAAATAGTTTATAGACACAACACGCTTACTAGAAGATGGCATTCTTCTTTTAATTTAGAAAGGTAAGCTCAAATTTAAATTTGTTTTAAGAAACATTGTCAAATTAATTAAAATAATTATATGAAATGCTTATTGAATTAAAGGCAGTTAACAGTAGTTAACCGATGTCCAAATATAAATCATTAAAATAAAAACCTAATTAAAAAAATTTGGGGGAATCGTAAAAAAGTTCTATTTTGATAAACATAAGATCCATTCTAACACCATTTTACATCACACGGCTGTCATTCGGTATATCGATTTAAATGATCGTGAAATAATTTAAATGGCATTGCGATCAAAATTTTAGTCAAAATTGATCGTGAAAGATCAGACAACGCGTAAGTTTGATCGTTAAGGGAATGCGTGATAGGTTTCGCTCATCGTTGAAGGCTACATACGTTGACTTATGACTGCTTAAATCTACGTCGTTTGGTCTCTGATGGATAGTTGTGACATGACTAGAATTTCTCCAACATTGGAGATAAATAACATTGTTTTACAATCCAAATGATTTAGGCCCGTTTCAGATGGCAAAGGTTCCATACGGGAAAGTTGTTGTAAATCAATACACGAGACAGGATACATGAACGTTCAAATACTTTATTTTTCCATCCAACATATATACAGTCAGTTCATAAAGCATATTTACAAAACAGTAATCATACATTAACCCGCCGATGCTCGTAGATCGTAGATCGAGAGCGGGGCGGACCGGTGTGTCACATAGTTCTCTCTCTTTTCCCTACCTCCTTTTTTTTCGTTTCAAAATTAACCTTTTTAAAACATGATCATAGAAACGTTTAAACCAATGAAAATAGAAAAGGGTACTTATAAACAAATAGTTTCCAAACAATGAAATATATCAAAAGCAGATTAAATCAAGACTTAGTGTTAATAGACATTATTCACTCTATATACAGCTTGGGTGTTGACAAATAAATTACATTGATGACCATTGTTGTCAAAAAGTATTCTCACGACATAATCTAAATCTTTCTAAGTAACGCTAAAACGGCTTATAAATGTCTTTTATGAAATTATTTGAAAAATAGTTCAAAATCTTGTTTCCGGCCTAACAAAATGCACTTCTTCCGTAATAAAAATATTGAAACTTAATTACTCATAAGAAATAATTACTTTTGATACCAAACACGACATCCAGTATGGAACCTTTGCCATCTGAAACGGGTCTAAATCATTTGGATTGTAAAACAATGTTATTTATCTCCAATGTTGGAGAAATTCTAGTCATGTCAAATAACGAAAAATCAAGGGGTCATATTTACACCTATATACATATACATATTAAGAATTATTGAATTATGACAAACAAGGTACAATAATAAACCTTTTTGAAAATTAGCAGTTCACTAACTTAGGAAATGAATTGAGAATTCATGCTAAAAGACTAGGGTATAGTGAATCTGAATCAGCTGCTAATGCTTGAAATTTTGGCTTAGAAGCATTTGCTTGCTGACTCAACATAGAAGCGAAACCATGATGTGTCACATAAATATAGGCATTAAATGGTTGTGCCAAAACTTTCTTAATTCTTTAAGATTGGAGAAAACTTAGGGTAAGTGTGGTCGGAATTTTGACAAACTTTTGGGTTAGCAAATGATGACCACACTGCAAACATTTTACATGAGGGGAATGAGGCAACAGTCAAATCTAAGGCCGATGGTCTTGAAAATTCGTAGTAAGATGGGAATAAGGATAAATCTAATATTGGGAAGACATCTTGAGGGGATGAGGTTGCCGCACCAACAGAAAACATACTTATAAGGACTATATGGGTTAGAAGGAGACTGTTCCAAATAGTCAAAGAATGGCCTACAACAATATCAAATGCAGAAAGTTAGATATGCCAATTTTAAGGTGACTGAAAGTTGACGTCTCAACATACAATGTAGCACTAAGGAGTACAGAAATAACTGTAAAATAACATCAAAAGCAAATCCAAATTTCGAGATCTGAGTACAAGTAAAGCAACTTATCAGAATAGATAATAAACTAAGACATATATATCTAGAACAATAATCTCAAGCTAGCATTTCTTCAACCTATTATAACCAAAAGGTATATGAGTCAAAAGTAGAAAATGGTGAACCTCATAAGACATAAAATAATATACTATTAAAACTAAGGTGAAAATTCATTTTCATACACTTTCAAAATGGGTGGGGTGATACTGAATTATCCTATAATCAACAAGGGGGTGATACTGAAGTATCCTAAAGTAAACAAGGGGGTGATACTGAAGTATCCTATAATAAACAAGGTGGTGATACTGATGTATCTTTCTAAGAACAAGGTGGTGATACTGATGTATCCTTCTATGAACAAGGTGGTGATACTGATGTATCCTTCTATGAACAAGGTGGTGATACTGATGTATCCTTCTAAGAACAAGGTGGTGATACTGATGTATCCTTCTATGAACAAGGTGGTGATACTGATGTATCCTTCTAAGAACAAGGTGGTGATACTGATGTATCCTTCTAAGAACAAGGTGGTGATACTGATGTATCCTTCTATGAACAAGGTGGTGATACTGATGTATCTTTCTATAAACAAGGTGGTGATACTGATGTATTCTTCTATGAACAAGGTGGTGATACTGATGTATCCTTCTATAAACGGGGTGTTGATACTGATGTATCCTTCTAGGAACAAGGTGGTGATACTGAGGTATCATCTATGAACAAGGTGGTGATACTGATGTATCCTTCTATGAACAAGGGGGTGATACTGATGTATCCTTCTATGAACAAGGTGGTGATAATGATGTATCCTTCTATGAACGGGGTGTTGGTACTGATGTATCCTTCTATGAACAAGGTGGTAATACTGATGTATCCTTCTATGAACGGGGTGTTGATACTGATGTATCCTTCTATAAACAAGGTGGTGATACTGAAGTATCCTAAAATAAACAAGGTGGTGATACTGATGTATCTTTCTAAGAACAAGGTGGTGATACTGATGTATCCTTCTATGAACAAGGTGGTGATACTGATGTATCCTTCTATGAACGGGGTGTTGATACTGATGTATCCTTCTATGAATAAGGTGGTGATACTGATGTATCCTTCTATGAACGGGGTGTTGATACTGATGTATCCTTCTATAAACAAGGTGGTGATACTGAAGTATCCTATAATAAACAAGGTTGTGATACTGATGTATCTTTCTAAGAACAAGGTGGTGATACTGATGTATCTTTCTATGAACAAGGTGGTGATACTGAGGTATCATCTATGAACAAGGTGGTGATACTGATGTATCCTTCTATGAACAAGGGGGTGATACTGATGTATCCTTCTATGAACAAGGTGGTGATACTGATGTATCCTTCTATGAACGGGGTGTTGATACTGATGTATCCTTCTATGAACAAGGTGGTGATACTGATGTATCCTTCTATGAACGGGGTGTTGATACTGATGTATTCTTCTATGAACAAGGTGGTGATACTGATGTATCCTTCTATGAACGGAGTGTTGATACTGATGTATCCTTCTATAAACAAGGTGGTGATACTGAAGTATCCTATAATAAACAAGGTGGTGATACTGAGGTATCATCTAAGAACAAGGTGGTGATACTGATGTATCCTTCTATGAACAAGGTGGTGATACTGATGTATCCTTCCATGAACAAGGTGGTGATACTGATGTATCCTTCTATGAACAAGGTGGTGATACTGATGTATCCTTCTATGAACGGGGTGTTGATACTGATGTATCCTTCTATGAACAAGGTGGTGATACTGATGTATCCTTCTATGAACGGGATGTTGATACTGATGTATCCTTCTATAAACAAGGTGGTGATACTGATGTATCCTTCTATGAACAAGGTGGTGATACTGATGTATCCTTCTATAAACAAGGTGGTGATACTGATGTATCCTTCTATGAACAAGGTGGTGATACTGATGTATCCTTCTATGAACGGGGTGTTGATACTGATGTATCCTTCTATAAACAAGGTGGTGATACTGAAGTATCCTATAATAAACAAGGTGGTGATACTGATGTATCTTTCTAAGAACAAGGTGGTGATACTGATGTATCCTTCTATGAACAAGGTGGTGATACTGATGTATCCTTCTATGAACAAGGTGGTGATACTGATGTATCCTTCTATGAACAAGGTGGTGATTCTGATGTATCCTTCTATGAACAAGGTGGTGATACTGATGTATCCTTCTATGAACAGGGTGTTGATACTGATGTATCCTTCTATGAACAAGGTGGTGATACTGAGGTATCATCTATGAACAAGGTGGTGATACTGATGTATCCTTCTATGAACAAGGGGGTGATACTGATGTCTCCTTCTATGAACAAGGTGGTGATACTGATGTATCCTTCTATGAACGGGGTGTTGATACTGATGTATCCTTCTATGAACAAGGTGGTGATACTGATGTATCCTTCTATGAACGGGGTGTTGATACTGATGTATCCTTCTATAAACAAGGTGGTGATACTGAAGTATCCTATAATAAACAAGGTGGTGATACTGATGTATCTTTCTAAGAACAAGGTGGTGATACTGATGTATCCTTTTATGAACAAGGTGGTGATACTGATGTATCCTTCTACGAACAAGGTGGTGATACTGAGGTATCATCTACATGTATGAACAAGGTGGTTATACTGATGCATCTTTCTTCACATGTATTTTCTTGACTTGTCATGGTCACGTTTGAATACTGAATTCAAGTAGAGACTTCTTTGCATGAAATGTAGAAAAACAATGACTTGAAACATGACCAGAATGAGGAATAAAATAAGAGGGTCAGAGTGAAAACAAAAAAAAACTAATAGATAGAAAACGAGTTTACCGGTATCAATTAAAGTAGGATTTCCTGCGTTTTCCTTGTTTTGTCCATCTACTGTTAATGGAATCAGACATTTCTTCGTCAAAGCATGTATCTGGTTCCCAAGTACATGAACCATCAAGCCATTTAATATACATCTCTCTGCGTCCGTGTTTTCGGCGTCCTCGTAAAACTTTTTGAATTTGGTACCTTGTAGCAGGGTCAGGAAGTTGCTGAGGGATTGGGATGGGTTGTTGGGTCGCTTCAACTTATACATTTGGGTTTACTTCATCATCTTGTTCAACTTCTGGGTCTGAGTCAGAGTCTGAGTCTGGATCTGGGGGAATATTTTGAACTTCTTGAGCGAGTCTCTGCCGAGTAGGATCAGGTCGTATATATGGTTGCAGATTGGTAGCATTGACTAAAGAAGCTTGCTTTTTGTGGTCTGAGATTCTCCATATACCATATTTGTAGTTTGGGCCAATTTCTTCTATTCGATATGGACCAGAAGCTTTGTCACAAAGCTTTCGTGACTGACCTTTGGGAAATTTGTGTACCTTTAGTAAAACAAGATCTCCTAAATCAAATGTGCATACTCTAGCTGTTTGGTCATGCCTCACTTTGTCTTTTTCTTTTTGAACTGCTTCATTCTGAAGTGCAATCTTGTGTGACATCTTAATATTTGACAGGAACTGGTCAATGTACACTCGTGTGTCCTGTGGCAAGGAGTCTTTTGGCTCTAATGCAATATCAAATGGGATTTTCATCTCTTGGCCAAACAACATGTAAAATGGAGAAAAACCTGTGGATGCACAAACCGATCTTCGAAAAGCCATCATGATACCTGGGATGAGAGAAGGCCACTTGTCATGGGTATCATTGCAGTAAGTTCGAAGTGACTGAGCAAGTGTGTGATTTTATCTCTCGACAGTGCCATTCGTGTTAGGATGGTCAGATGTAGTATGATGCTGAGTGATTTGGAGGATTTCACACATGACTTTGACAATCTTTGACATGAAGGGCTGACCTCTGTCGCTTAGCAAAACTCTTGGGCAACAAAATCTAGAGACAACTCCTGTGTATAGATTATCAGCTATTTCCTTTGCAGTTTGGGTTTTCATGGCAAATGCTTCACACCATCTGCTGAAAGCATCTATGACCAATAAAATGTACTCGTAACCTTGAGAGTTTTTAGTAAGAGGGCCAAGAGCATCTATATGCCATCTATCGAAACAACCAACTTGGGGCATCTTGGTAAGACGGGGTCTGTTTGGGTTGCAGTTTTGCTTGGCTCTCTGACACCGATCACAGGATTTAACATAGTCTGTGATATCTTGATGCATACTTTTCCACCAATATTTTTGTATTAGAGAGTTGCTGACTTTGTCAATACCAAAATGTCCTCCTGCTGCCAATGAATCATGATATGATTGGAGCGCTTCAAGTCGAAGAGATTTAGGAAGGGCTATTAGCTTGATCTTAATCTAAATCCATAAATATTTCCAAGTAACGCTAAAACGGCTTATAAATGTCTTTTATGAAATTATTTGAAAAATAGTTCAAAATCTTGTTTCCGGCCTAACAAAATGCACTTCTTCCGTAATAAAAAAATTGAAACTTAATTACTCATAAGAAATAATGACTTTTGATACCAAACACGACATAAAAAGATGAAAATGCTAAAATTCCCAATTTCACGCATTTTTACAACATGACAACTGTCTCATTGGAAATCATACCACATCTTATTTTTATCAACTCTATTTTTCTAGAAATATCATCAGAAAATAAAATGTCTGTTACTGATTTACTTTTATTGATTGAAGCGTGTGGTATTTTCATAAAAACGTAATTTTTGGGGTGTAATTGACCACTACCGCATTGTCTACAAAACATATGAAAAAACTTGATTAAAGAATAAATAGTTTTTATATTTATATACAAAAAGTACTTTCATGGTCATTCACAGAGGAAAAAATAAAAAAAAACTTTTATGTTTAAAGCATGGTAGCGCTTTTTGTTCATAACAACCTGTTGATACGTATATTTTGACATTGTACAAGGTCATGTTTTTCTCTGACTGTTAATTACGTCTTTTCACTAAATCCATTGGATGTTGGATGTGTACTGATTGATAATTTAGTCTTAGACACATGATTTTTATTAGTAGCTATTGGCTTTGAACTAGCTTTCAGGACTGCGAGTACTCTCAAATCTGTACTTTGTGTCTTTCGTGTTTTAATTAGGCCTTGAATGTGCTTTATATCGATCTAATGAGTTTAGCCCTTTTTAACTGATTTTTATAGTTGGTTCTTATGTCTTTATATTTAAAGACTTAAAATACAACTGTTTATAATGTACATAATGGTGGCCTTCGGCTGTTGTCTGCTCTATGGTCGGGTTGTTGTCTCTTTGACACATTCCCCATTTCCATCCTCAATTTTAATTTTACATAGTTTTGGTATTTAACCTAAATTAATCCCATTGGGAGTGACCCTTAGAAAGGGTGAACCTACCAGACAGGAAACAGGTTACAGGTATGTCGTATTGTTACACCACTGTCCAAGGTTAGGGGGAGGGTTTGGCGCCAGCAAAAATGTTAAACCCCGCCACATTCTGTATGTGCTTGTCTGAAGTCAGGATCCTGTAATTCAGTGATTGTTTTTTCGCTGTATATCGTATTTTTCCGTTTATTGTTTTTGTACATAAAAAAAGCCGTTTGTTTTCTCGTTTGAATTGTTTTACATTTAACATAACGGGTCCTTTTATAGCCTAGCTATTATGCGGTAGGGGATTTTCTCATTGTTGAATGGCGTACGGTGACCTATAGCTGTTAACTTCTATGTCATTTGGTCTCTGGTGGGGAGTTATCATACCACATCTTCTTATTTTTATAGGTCTGGTCCAGAACTTTGTCGTAGGTCATTTCCGAGGAAAATCTAAAGAGTGTTTTGTTGATATTAAAAAAAATCGTTAAGTTGGAACTTTGAACCCTTGAGGTGTCCAGAAGGGCCCGGATCCCAAGACGATATTTAAGTGGGCAATGGCCTCGGTCAATACCATTGAAAGGTCTGTTCCAGAACTTTGCCGTAGGAAATTTCCGAGGAGTACGAAAGAGTGTGGTTAAAAAAAAAAATAATACGCAAATTATACAATAAAGCAAAACTTACTCATTAATATGCCGGTTTCAAATCTTCATGTGTGCCAGTCAATTGCAATACTGACTTGCGTGAGCTTCCATCTCATTTGATAAAACAGTAACGTGATCAGTGTCTAAATAGTAGTTCAAGCTGTCAATCATATTATTTCTATCATAAATCATATATACCACGTGTTTTACTCGTTGGCATATCTTAACAAACTCATCCTACAGATTTTGACCATGACATATATAGTACTAGTACTTGTCATTCCGCTGTCAAAGGTGCTTTTATAGTAGCTAAGATTTTGAGATTTTTGGAACTTATGAGTCTTATACAGTTTTTGTTTTTGTTTTAGACATATCATGAAATTTGGCTGTTGCCTTGATTGGCTCCTAAGTTGCTGCCAGCTTGAGTCTAGTAAAGGGTTTATGCTAGTTTCTATGTAATATCTGTATCAAAATGTTGGACATATTGTCGTAACTAGGAAAATCAGCCGTGATATTTGGCATGAAATTGTGAAATCGTTGATCTTTGTTTATAATCCGAAAAGTGTGTCTAATAATCAAAACAAGATTGACGTCATTCGGTGTTTTAATTTTTATTTGTCTGATTGAATGTAACCAAACCCAGAAACCATTATTGCAGGTAATTGCTGTCTAACAACAAATATAATAATGTAAGTGTATATTAATATGCTGTCTTATTCTTTTATAATACAATCATGTTTACCAGCCACGACAAGCCATTTGAATGGAAACAAATGAATAGACGCATTTACACGGATATGCACATTTGTCTGCCATTACTTAAAATCACACAAGTTCCCGCAAAATCTTGCATCACAATTAAAAAATAATTGAACGAATGGGCTTATCCTTTTTGCAATTACGCTTACACTATACTTTCATGTTAAAATTACTGATTAAGATTGAAATGTAATGCATTTACTTATAAAAATTCAGTAAAAAGGGGATTGTTGCTAGACGTCAGAAGGTTTTTCGGAGACAGATATAGGGTCAGTCGGAGACATTTCAGCTTAATACAGATATGTGTTAATACTTTTATTAATTTTATTGAAGAATTTAAATTTTTTGTTCAAAATTAGTATTTTCTCTTTCTTTTTTAACTCATGTATACTTTATATTAAAATTGAAAATAGATTATCTTCTTTTTTCAAATTGTAGAAACTTTGATAAAAGCGATCTTAACAAAGAACCAATGCAAACCTAATGGAAGTATCAATGTTTGATGCACGTAAGCTGTTGAGAATTTTATTCCATAGAACATATTTTGCAATTCATTTTGACCATAGGTGTGCCTTGTAAAGACAAAGACAGTTTATTTTACCGTTTGCGTAAAAATATTTGAAAACAACGTTGGAAATCTTAAAACTGTTACTCGGGACATTTTTAGGACAAAGTTGTGTTTTCCTATGTTTAACGTTCCACTTGATGATGGATTCACGCCCGGTCGGAATGAAGACGTTACATCCGTTTACTTCTGTAGGATGTGTTCTACACTCTCTGCACGTTAGATAATCCCTACGATAACTCTGTGAGGCGTCCGTAGCTTCATGTAGGTGGTAAAATCCCCCTATCCAACATACTTTCACTTTCCAGTGGCAGTACAAATTTCCCGTCCCCATCTTGGATTCATTGTTATAACTCGTCCTTAATTATGAATGAAATATTTGCTACTGGACGTAAACCAAACAATAATCAATCAACCTAGATATTACAGAATCCGGATATTAATACACATCTATCAATAACTCACAATACTTTAACTTTCATTTTTACGAAAACAAATACTGAAACTGCTGTTTTTTAAGACATTCTCATTTCCAGAAAAAGAAAAGAATACAAAAAAGGAAAACCAATACAATATATGTATACTAGTACAGGTTAATTTTATTATGCAAAACATTTGAGCCTTGTGTCAATCTTTGGTTGTCTACAGGAAAACAAAAAGTCTCGTTATTTTCTCTTATTTCCTTGTTATTGTGTATTAACACATAGCTATAAGCATACTTTCTATAATCTATAAGTTAAACTTTTAATCGTCCAATATTAAAAGAACTGCTTACTGTCTATTATAGCTTGCGTCAATCACGATGTCTTAAAATCTGTTATTATTCTTCCAATATGGAGAAATCGGATTCTATCTGATCAAGTGAATTGATTTTCTTACTTGATTACCGACGTTTATTAGAATTAATTGTTTCTTGATGTGGTTGTCCTTACTGGAATGGTCAAACGCTACACAATTCAAACTCGACCGTCAATTTAAGTATGTGGTGATTGATAACATCCGGGAAACCGGACGAAATTTTGAGATAGGAAGTATATTAAATGCACAAAAATGTAGTTGTCATTAATGATGTTTATTAGCAGTAAGATAAGCAATAACCATCTGTGTTGATTCGAGCGCCACTAGTGTAGACGAAACGCGCGTCTGGCGTACTAAACTATAATAAGCTTGGTATCTTTGGTGAGTTTTTACCACTGCTTAAAATTTGAAGGTAAAGAATACATGTTTTATACACCTAAAAAATCTTCATCAGTACTATTCCAATTTGTTTTATTTATGTACTACTAGTAGGGGTTGCATAACGGCCTTAATTGTTCATTTGGGCCAAATTTCATACATGCTTATCAATATTAAAACCCCACTCTTAAATACTAAAATACTAGTTAGTATTGATCTCACACAGCTTTATTTTGAATTCATATGATTTCTTAACATACAGATGTATGATAAATTGTAGTTTGCTTAACGTCTCGCGGTAAAAATTGTATTTATGACAGCAACCATCAGTGCTGCAAAATTTCAACATCATATCCTAACTAAAGAGTTCTAGGTCTGCAAATGTATATGCCGACTTTGCGATATTGGTTTCTCATTGTTGAAGGCCGTGCGGATGCTTATAATTGCTAACTTCCACTTTATTCGTACTGTGGTGGATAGTTGTCTCATTGGCAATCATACCACTTCTCTTCATTTTTGTATATGTGTACAAATGCAACATGCTTACATAACGGTAATTGTTTCACTTTAACATATCAGGTACTTGATTTGAATAAGATTTCTATAAGTTGTTAGTCGTTGTAATACTACGACGACAATGTACAACTAAAGATGATGGAATCAACACAGGGCCGTTTGCTTTAAAATATCAACTTATTGGTACTGTTTCGTTATCGTAGGTTTTCATTAGGGTGAGGTGGTCCAAATAGAATAGTTTGGTCGATTATTATAATTGGAAATCTATTTATAAAAGAAAATCCATATGTTTAATTTGCCTGTGTGAGAAACTATGCAGACGTAAAGAAAATTGTCACGTGATACGACTTTTTAAACCTCCACATTGAAATAACAATTATCTTATGGTTCTTCCCTGTTATCTATTTCTTGCATGACGAGATATATCTCGTATCACACTGCACGGAGTGTGATGCGAAAAAGTGATACGAAAATCTGCGTTAATTTGATTGGCTTATCCAGCATCATGAGACGATATTACAACATTTTAATTGGCTATTCGTTAGGTCATCAAAGGTTAAGACGATGTCTATTTCGTCCATGGCAACGGACATATGTGGATTTTTTAATAATATACAAAACACTCACACTTTTTACCTGAAAATAGTCAACTTTTAATACATTCTGAAGCGTACAAAAAGTTTTAAAATGACGTCATACTGGTATTTGCAAAAGACTAGATCAACGTTTCGTGCGGAATTTTTAATTAAACACAATGAGAGTGTTGACCATAAGAGAAATAGGTTTAACAACTAGTGAGAATTGGCCATGATATCGCTTGGTATCAACTCTCGTTATTTAAATTAAATAGTAATAATAAACTCGCCAAAGGCTCGTTTATTATTATATTGAAATTAAATAACTCGAGTTGATATCAAGCGATATCCAATTCTCACTCGTTATGAAACCTTTAACTATCTTGGAGTCTCCTATTGCTATTATATGCCGCAATATTATTCCAAGTTCTTACCAAGGTAAAGATACATGATACCGATATCCGTACTCAAAACTCGTGTTTTTAACCTGACAAATCGGAAATATTGTCAGATAGATCATTCTGGACATAGAAAATCGATAACAGAGTTGACTTGTCCAAAGTAAGATGGGGAAAGTAATATACACGTTAGATCAGCCCATAACAAATTTGTTTAAGGTAGATGATAGGTATATATTTCTTGAGATAGAATTATCTTAGATTTTGCCAAAATGAAGATTTTACTATGCTTTTTTCAAAGATATAATAAAAAATATGGGTCACCGTGCTATTTTCCAAGCTATGAGTCGTTGAAAATTGCCTAAATTTTGTTAGATTGTTCATGAAAAAACACATTTGTGTGCATAAAAAAAAATCTATGAGATAGAATTTTGAAATAAATTGTGAGAAGATAAGTTTTATAATATGTTTTAAGAAAATAAAAAGAAAAAATGGTGTCACCGAACTTGTTTTCTTGCTACAAGTAAAAAATAAAAAAAATTCCCTATCAGACCAGTATATATTTTTTACTAAAAGAGTTATCTCCCCTTAAATTGCTTTTTTGAAAAAATTTGTTATAAAAACACAAAATTTGATATTTGTTTAAATATTTTGAGTTATACAATAAAACACCAAGTTTTCTTTATATAAATTAACAGTCTTACCAATAAATTGCATATCTGTCTCCAAATTTGCAGATTTGGGCAAATAACTAGACCGATTTTGTACTGGGATTGTTCAATCCAAGATGGCGGTATACCATGAATCTACCTTAATTGCGACCATATGATAACGTCAGACGCCATATTGACTGGAATACGAAATTTCAAATAACATATTCCTTTTAAACCGTGTACCATTTTTACGATTTTTATTTTTATTTTTTTTGTTCAGTTGACAGAATATATACATGATAAGAACAATGTTTCACAAATATTATTTTGCCATTTTTCATGTTCAATAAGCTTGTTTAATGATCAAAATTATATATGTATTTAAATAAGCAGGTAGGACACTTAATAATATTATCATTTGATGTATCGATCATTATCAAAATATGCCAATGATGTGAAGGGAATTGCAAATATTGAAATATGTTCATTTTTTGTACATTAACTGTTCATGAAATGTTCAGGGGTAGAAAATGTCAAAAACTGAATTGGGTTCTGTTCAGAAATATCTACTGCGATACATAAAGTACTGTTCTGATATATTTACCGCGGTTGTGTTGAGTCGACTACTGTGCAGACATATCTAGAGCGGTACATTCGGTACTGTTCAGATATGTTTTAATTACTACGTTGAATAATGTTCTGATCATACATATCTACTGCAATAAGTTAGTTTCGTTCTGTTCAAACATATCCATTGCGGTAAATTTGGTTCTGTTCAGACATCAACTGCGATGAATTAAGTACTGTTTTGACATATCTATTGCAATGAATTGTGTATTGTTTTGACATATCTATTGTGATAAATTCAGCAGTGTTTTTATATATCTACTGTGGTTGTGTGTTGAGTACTGTGCCGACATATCTAGGGGGTAATTTAAGTACTGTCCAGATATATGCATTGCTTTAACTTGGGTTCTGTTCAGACATCTACTGCGATAAATTATGTACTGTTCAAATTAAACATGTTCGTTCCGTTCCCTATTAGGTAACAGTACATTGAATATGGACTCTGCAATATATTTTGTCATATAAATGGAGTATTGCGGATTTCCAATGTTTTGGTGTTGATTGTAATTGGTGGTGGCTATTCCAGATGATTTCCAATGTTTTGGTCTCGATCGAACTTGATAACGGCTATTCCAGATGATGTACAAAGTTTTGGTCTCGATCGTACTTGATGACGGCTATTCCAGATGATTTCAAACGTTTTGATCTCGATCGCACTTGATGACGTCTATTTTCAGATGATTTTCAAAGTTTTAGTCTCGATCGCACTTCCACTTTATGACGGCTATTCCAGAAGATTTCAGATGATTTCCAAAGTTTTTGTTTCGATCGTACTTGATGACGGCTATTCCAGATGATTTCCAAAGTTTTGGTATCGATCATACTTGATGACGGTTATTCCAGATGATTTCAGATGATTTCCAAAAGTTTTTGTTTCGATCGTACTTGATGACAGCTATTCCAGAAGATTTCCAAAGTTTTGGTCTCGATTTTACTTGATGAAGGCAATTTCAGATACACGTGTCGTGCACTCAGAAATGTTCTCTTGTTTTCTACAGATATAGCACAATTATAATAGAACGTTTCCACCCTTGTTTGTGTCAGTCGTCGTTTCATTATTGATCATTGAGTTGTAGTCAAATTAGATATTAATTAAAGGACAAAGATACATAGATGTTTTGTAATGGGTTTTATAATAAACAATTGAAAAGAGACACGGGTAGAGTTAAAATGATATATTTGCACTCTGAGAGATGACTTTTAGATGATTAACCGTTATATTGTTCAGTAATTGACAGAATGTCTTTGGAATCGAAGATATGTTTATTTCAGATAAGAGCACTTAAATACACATTTTTGGCACAAATGATTTTCATATGGTTGTGGCACAAATTCACATAGGTTACTGAGTAAATTGCAGTTGTCCACAACTTCGCGCAAAAATTCGTTATCTATAAGTATGTTGCAGCTAAATAATGTCTATTTCCTGAGATCGGGACACTGTTTTAAGATACGCAATAGACCAGATTTCGACAAATTAGTACATGATCTGAAAGTTAATTCTTTTAACTGAGAATGATGGACAGTTAGCTTTAAATTTTTACCCTGCTGAAAATCATTGCCAGACACTGTATCTGAATTCGACTTTTTTTTACGGCATCATCCATTTCGAATTCGACTTTGTTTTACGGCATCATCCATTTCGAAGTCACTACTCATTCCATTTGATGGTATGCACATTTTTGTCTCTGTTTGCACGTTAGATATTTCTTGTACAATTGCAAATGCTTCTTTGTCCGATATTCCGTTACAGTCTGAAACGTCAAACTGTCAAGCCATTCACAAGATGAAATAAAAAAAGATACTCCTTTTAGAGTGATTTTACGGCAGTTATTGGTACATACTTCTTTTAAAGTTTTAGAATGGCTACCAAGGGCAAAACGTGAGGCAGTGGTGATTTTGGAACCGCCATTTAGTTTGATATACATCAATCTCTTACAGGATTTGATTAGTTAAAGTATGCCATCATCATCAATATTGTACCAGCCAGTAGAAGGAAAATGGATAAGTTTCGGGCAGCCAGCCGCTATAGCCAAAAGACCACAGTTTGCTTCATATAGCTCATTCCTAACGTCTCCTTCCTGCGTATATGGGTGTCCAAATGATAAGTTTTCCAGTAAACTACAGCTGGCAACATGGCATAACCAAGAGCTCGTTATATTTTTCAATGTTGTATATTAAGTTTTCTAAGATTTTTAGTACGCTCTAGAATACAGGCAAGCTCAAAGTCAGAAATTGAAGTTGTTTGAATAATGAGTTCATTAAGCATTAATCCCTCTGAAGCACTCGTAAAAACCGTACCTGTTATACTATCATTTGAAAATCTTGATGCCGTACGACCTGTTATTTCGCGAAGAATCTTCACAATTGTATCATCATGAATAGTGTGGAACACTCGAATAGCAAGTTTCTTTAATTGGTGCTGTTTCTGTATTAACACCGACAATGGTTCATCCAACGTTCCCGATCCATAAAAATACCCTATATGAAACGATAACAATTGTAAAGGCGATAATAGGTCTATGAATAGTACCATATTAACTCGTTTGTCTACAAAAAGTTTGAGTTCTTCTAAATTCGGACATTATTTTACCATTTTGCGGACAAAAGTTTCCGACATCGTAAATTTGCATGAAACACCCAATGACAGTAAGTTCGAAGATTCTAGTTGACAATTTTGTGTGAATAGTTGTACCATATGAATAGGGTTTATGACCAAATTAGATACATGAGTCTGTATGTTGCTGACTTTTTGCAGTGCTTCGTAAATGTCTTTGTATGTTTTATCGAAACGAATATTCTGCCAAATAACAGATGAGTTACAAAGCGTTCTCCAGTGTTGCAAACATCCCTAACTGCATTCAATAATTCTTGTTTTCGTATATACAAAAATATACGTTCAACGGTGTCTGGTGGTAAGATGTTTATACCCACAGTAACAGAGTTGTATTGTCTGGAATTAAAAAAAAACATAAATAAAAAGTATGTCAATATGTTTTGCTTTTGAATTTACAATTATTTATTATGAACAACTATTGATACAACTTATTATGTGTATATTTGTAAAGATATAAGGCTTATGATTTAGTATGCTAGATGTACGTTTCGACTACATAAGACTCATGAGGGGCGCTCGAATCAAAACAGTTGAGAAAAAAAATCAATTGCGAAACTGAAGAGCCCTGAAAACCAAAATGTCTTTCAGTCGTGCCAAATCTGACCATAACTGGGCCAAAAAAACATCAATGTTGGATTGATTTTAACATTTTAGATACTAGTATTTAATTTACAGGAATCGACCACATCAATGAATTGTAATATAAAGACTGTCAATACACACTGGAACTTCGTTTTAACCGGCCGAGTTTCTCACGGAAAGGAATAACATTATTTAAAAATATTAGGAATTTCCGTATGAGCTCAAGTTCACCTTGAGTAAATAACGTTCAAATAAATAAAAAATATAAAATAACACGTTATAAATTGCATGCATCCCAAGCGCTTTTCTGGATTTACCTTCATCGGAAACTCTCAAAGCCGCATATTTGAAAGTCAGGGATGTATAAGAACCGAAACAGTTGAAGAGCTATATAACCAAAAAGTCCCTAAAAAATAGCCAAATCCATCTAAGGTTACCTTTGCCTGAGGGAGTTGAAACCTTAACGGTTCTATATAATTTCAATATTTAAAAAAGGACTATTTTAGAAAGATTTATTATAAATCATGTTAGTACTAAAGTACTGACTCCTGAGCTGACAATATTTTTCGAGTAGGTTCTTGGATTAATTTTGTTTATCAAATTTTATTGCTTGCCGGACTGGACATCAAGCCTCCATGCCTTATCAAATAATTTAGATTTTATGCAAAACTGAAAATTGAAAGTCTGTAGTCACTTTTTTCTAACAATTGAGAAATGATAAAGATTTCTTTGTTAATGAAAAATTTCCTAATTTATATGAATATCATACAAAAATAATGGCAAACAAACTATTCCATGTCGAATGACTACAAAAAAAATTGTATATTTTCTCTCCTCTCTTTGTTGTCCTGCAAAATAGGGTAATACTACCATTATGTTTCCCCTATTAGTCTTTGTTAAATTGCCATTTTTCAAAAAAATGTGCAGAATTTATCTTTGTTTCAAATAAATAAATACTTGACAAGTGAAAATTTCACATACCATTTCATTTCATATTTATAAGATAATTACCATCACCGGAAGTAAACCAATCAAATGTTCAACCATGTCACCACATGTTTAAAAAATATCTTATATATAGAAAAACCAAATAAAAAAAGAATGATGCTTTGAAACATCCCAGATTTATATTTATGACTCAGAATTTTTTTTCTGAAATACAGGGTTAATTTCAACAACTGTCAATTCGAGGTAATACGACCCTTTTTCGTCATGAAACCGGATGTGACGTACAACGTTGTAGTGTAATTACTACTGAATGTGAATTCAATGTTTTCTACAAGACGTTTAGTAGCTTTCGGATACTGACAAAACAATATTTGTCGCCATTGATGCATTTTGATTAAAATTAAATGTTTTACTTTTCTTTTTCGCTCACTACTTTAGTGTACGTGCTCTCCTGCATTCTAAGAAAATCAATAGCTATAAAATAAAATAGCTTTTGTATACCAGACAACAGGACTGCACAAACACCAATTCAAATATTTGTTTGTAAATCGGTTGAATTTGTTCTTAATTCAATTGACACTTAAATTCAAATGTCGTAAATTTATATAACTTATTTGTGGTTCATATAAGGAAGGTTCGACAACTCTGTGCAAGATGTCAGCGACATAAAATTTGTAATAAAAGTTACCTCAAAATCCTGATACATGTGTCTCACCTTCAAGTCTGTTATTTGGAGATAAACTTGTTAAAGACGATGATCTTTTTAAAAGAAATGCGATAGTCACTTGTTGACAGCGCATTTAATTTAAACAAGCATTCACATTTAAGTTAAATCATGTAAAATGTATATAAATAGCACAACATGTTAATTGGTCCGAAAGCCGGTAAAAATGAATACATTATTGCATATGAAGCTTTTCCGGGTCATTTAATTCTATTAGACCAGATTATGTTTTTTAGAAATGATAATCATGATCGGTCCATATGGACATAATTTCACATTATTTCATTGATTAAGAACAATTATTGTTAACATTTTATTGAATATTCACACTTCAAGAGTCTATCCTAAATTGAGGTAAATTGTATGGCTTTCCAAATACCGTTTCGATTCCTAACATCACTGAAGAGCCATTAATTGTCGAAATCCGGATATGGTGTACAAAAACCTTTGCACCTTTTGTTTGCGTTATATCATCTTTTCCGCAAGTTTATTGTTTTCTGTTTAGTATTAAATTTATAATTAAGATCCATTTATTACATCGGTGATCCGTTTATTTGGCAATCGCCAATGGCAGTCAGCAGGGTTTAAGAACATTTGTTGTTCGACCTGTTAGTCAAATGCGTTTTGTTAAAATATACTTTTTCACTTTTTTGGTCTTTTGGAAAATGTTGTTTGTGCTGTATTTAGACCCTTCTAACAAGAAATTTGTTTTGCATGCACACGTATAACAATTGCGGTTTTTATCCAACGCAATCATAGGTTTGAACGTTGTTTTCAATTTAGACTCAAAATTCAAGAGTCTATCCTAAATTGAGGTAAATTGTATGGCTTTCCAAATACCGTTTCGATTCCTAACATCACTGAAGAGACATTAATTGTCGAAATCCGGATATGGTGTACAAAAACCTTTGCACCTTTTGTTTGCGTTATATCATCTTTTCCGCAAGTTTATTGTTTTCTGTTTAGTATTAAATTTATAATCAAGATCCATTTATTACATCGGTGATCCGTTTATTTGGCAATCGCCAATGGCAGTCAGCAGGGTTTAAGAACATTTGTTGTTCGACCTGTTAGTCAAATGCGTTTTGTTAAAATATACTTTTTCACTTTTTTGGTCTTTTGGAAAATGTTGTTTGTGCTGTATTTAGACCCTTCTAACAAGAAATTTGTTTTGCATGCACACATATAACAATTGCGGTTTTTATCCAACGCAATCATAGGTTTGAACGTTGTTTTCAATTTAGACTCAAAATTCAAGAGTCTATCCTAAATTGAGGTAAATTGTATGGCTTTCCAAATACCGTTTCGATTCCTAACATCACTGAAGAGACATTAATTGTCGAAATCCGGATATGGTGTACAAAAACCTTTGCACCTTTTGTTTGCGTTATATCATCTTTTCCGCAAGTTTATTGTTTTCTGTTTAGTATTAAATTTATAATCAAGATCCATTTATTACATCGGTGATCCGTTTATTTGGCAATCGCCAATGGCAGTCAGCAGGGTTTAAGAACATTTGTTGTTCGACCTGTTAGTCAAATGCGTTTTGTTAAAATATACTTTTTCACTTTTTTGGTCTTTTGGAAAATGTTGTTTGTGCTGTATTTAGACCCTTCTAACAAGAAATTTGTTTTGCATGCACACGTATAAAAATTGCGGTTTTTATCCAACGCAATCATAGGTTTGAACGTTGTTTTCAATTTAGACTCAAAATTCAAGAGTCTATCCTAAATTGAGGTAAATTGTATGGCTTTCCAAATACCGTTTCGATTCCTAACATAACTGAAGAGACAATAATTGTCGAAATCCGGATATGGTGTACAAAAACCTTTGCACCTTTTGTTTGCGGTATATCATCTTTTCCGCAAGTTTATTGTTTTCTGTTTAGTATTAAATTTATAATTAAGATCCATTTATTACATCGGTGATCCGTTTATTTGGCAATCGCCAATGGCAGTCAGCAGGGTTTAAGATCATTTGTTGTTCGACCTGTTAGTCAAATGCGTTTTGTTAAAATATACTTTTTCACTTTTTTGGTCTTTTGGAAAATGTTGTTTGTGCTGTATTTAGACCCTTCTAACAAGAAATTTGTTTTGCATGCACACGTATAAAAATTGCGGTTTTTATCCAACGCAATCATAGGTTTGAACGTTGTTTTCAATTAAGACTCAAAATTCAAGAGTCTATCCTAAATTGAGGTAAATTGTATGGCTTTCCAAATACCGTTTCGATTCCTAACATCACTGAAGAGACATTAATTGTCGAAATCCGGATATGGTGTACAAAAACCTTTGCACCTTTTGTTTGCGTTATATCATCTTTTCCGCAAGTTTATTGTTTTCTGTTTAGTATTAAATTTATAATTAAGATCCATTTATTACATCGGTGATCCGTTTATTTGGCAATCGCCAATGGCAGTCAGCAGGGTTTAAGAACATTTGTTGTTCGACCTGTTAGTCAAATGCGTTTTGTTAAAATATACTTTTTCACTTTTTTGGTCTTTTGGAAAATGTTGTTTGTGCTGTATTTAGACCCTTCTAACAAGAAATTTGTTTTGCATGCACACGTATAAAAATTGCGGTTTTTATCCAACGCAATCATAGGTTTGAACGTTGTTTTCAATTTAGACTCAAAATTCAAGAGTCTATCCTAAATTGAGGTAAATTGTATGGCTTTCCAAATACCGTTTCGATTCCTAACATAACTGAAGAGACAATAATTGTCGAAATCCGGATATGGTGTACAAAAACCTTTGCACCTTTTGTTTGCGGTATATCATCTTTTCCGCAAGTTTATTGTTTTCTGTTTAGTATTAAATTTATAATTAAGATCCATTTATTACATCGGTGATCCGTTTATTTGGCAATCGCCAATGGCAGTCAGCAGGGTTTAAGATCATTTGTTGTTCGACCTGTTAGTCAAATGCGTTTTGTTAAAATATACTTTTTCACTTTTTTGGTCTTTTGGAAAATGTTGTTTGTGCTGTATTTAGACCCCTCTCTCTCTCTCTCTCTATATATATATATATATATATATACATACTGTCGAGAATTGAGCCATGATCTCAGCCTTGTTTTGTAAAATCTCGGTCGGTTTATAACACTTCGGGTATTTCCGTTCTTACTCGGATGTGTAATTAGGACAAAGTCTCCCTCTGCGACCGAATCGATCTCAACTAATTAACACCCACTTACAGAAAAGGCGGTAACATTTTTAGTGTAATTATCGTCTTTCGTGCACTCTCCTTCTCATATAACCTCCTTGATTAAACCATGGAAGTAATATATAAAACTAAATTTATCATTAAAAGACTATAATTAATGATGGTATATTATGTCCCACGGGTTTTAACTTATTTTATACCGTTTTCGTATGGTTTTTAAGTTTCTGCAATAAAATAGAAAGTTAGACTTGAAGAAGAGATTGATTTGATAAAAAAAATGTCCATTAGTAAAATATTTGACGTTTGTATTTATTGATAGCATATTTTAAATTTCCGGGAAATATTTATTAACAGCTAAGAATGTTTGTTAATTAAATTTCAATTCTCTTTTTGTTTTTAATAGTTCAACATTATAGAATCTAAATCTTTGCAATATGGTGCTATTTCGAAAATTGTATGCGTTGTGTTGACCAGCTATTCTACACACATCTTGCTTCATTTACATTATATTACATCCTGTTCACACGACACAACAAAATCAGATATATATGAAATCCGATTTGACAACAATATCGGTTTGCGTTCCCACAAGTTCCGGATTAAAAGGCAATGAACCCGTAGTCATACCACTTGAAGTAAGTAGTTTGACATTCGAAATCAACTAACATTAGATTTGAGCCTAAAATAAATAGACGTGATGACGCTAATGCATATTCTAATCCAGAATATCAGTGTGTATGCTTTCCATTTACCATTTCTTGCGCAAGAAAAACCACATGCATGAGTAAACAATAATTTCATTCGCGGAATTTGAATTTTCGCATTTCTTATCTTAATCCACGACACGACAGTAAGAGCTTGACAAGGGACTTTGAAGCATGGTCATCATAAAGGTTCTCTGACCTCTAGTTGTTTCTCTTTTCTTTTTCTTTATTTGAGTGACTATCCTATAACAAAAATTGAAATTTTCGAAAAAGGATTTCTTTCCGAGGAATAGAATGCCTTGGCTGTATTTGAAAGAACCTTTCGGAGTTTAAGGTCCTCAATACTCTTCAACTTTATACTATATTTGTCCTTTTTTTACTTTTTTAATTCGAGCGTCACTGATCAGTCTTTTGTATGCGAACCGCTGGTCTGGGGTACAAAACTTTAATCCTGACCACGTGTCTGTGATGAGTTTATTGACTTTTACCAAACATAATTTTTTTTATATAAGGGAGATACCATTTGATTTTTATGGGGGGCTAGGATGAAATTTGAAAAAATAGGCAGGACAGGAGTTTTGAGTAAAAAAAAGGCAGGATGAGACACTTTTCAAAAAAAAAAGGAAAGAAGGCAATTTATGTAAAAAAAAAGTCAGGATAAACTAAAAAAAAAGGCAGGACCAAATAGAGTGAAAAATAAAAATGGACAGAGATTACAATTAAAAAAAATGCAGGCATCCTACCCCCCCCCCCCCCCCCCCCCCCCCCCCAATAAATATCAAATGGTAGCTCCCTAAATTGGTTCTTTTGAGAGCATAATCAGGTATTCGTAAAACTTCTGAAAACAAGATTTTCTTCAAAACTAAGTTTTCCTGTCGAATATTTGAATTGATTTAAGTGATTTGAGGAAATTCTTAAAATTTGAAATGTTTTATGAGACCAAAATAATTGTTAGTATAAAAGAAGTCCTGATGAAGCTGGTGTGTTTGTCCTGATGAAGCTGGTGTGTTTGTCCTGATGAAGCTGGTGTGTTTGTTTTACTCTCAGTATAAAAGAAGTCCTGATGAAGCTGGTGTGTTTGTTTTACTCTCAGTATAAAAGAAGTCCTGATGAAGCTGGTGTGTTTGTTTTACTCTCAGTATAAAAGAAGTCCTGATGAAGCTGGTGTGTTTGTTTTACTCTCAGTATAAAAGAAGTCCTGATGAAGCTGGTGTGTTTGTTTTACTCTCAAGAACAAAATACGAAACCTTCTTATAAGTTGCATGCCACAGAGTAACACTTCACAGCAAAATTGGACTTTCAATTTCTCTATACCAGCTTTATCATGAGTAAAGACAGCTTCAATAATGATTATAAGAATAATATAAGGCATCCAGGCAACAAAATATGAAGACGTGAAAGATGAAATAAACGCATCCAGATTATAAAGCAAACTGAGTGCTGAACTTTATATTTCGATTGGTCTGTGTAATTTGCTTTAGACATCCGGTTTGCAGAAACTGAGAAACACGTAGAAAAAATGATGTACACTCCCAAATAGTAAATAAAGTAGTCAAGCCTTAAAATGTAAATTCACATGGTAGCTGTATACAATTTTATGTTTTCAACTAAAACCCAACAGTGCTTTTTAATTGACTTATGCAAAAATCTACACACAATGGCATATTTTCAATAAGGTCGTTCTAACATCATCATTATTTACCTCATTCTATTCACAGTAATTTTTTTTCAAATCAAAAGCAAAATAAATTCAGCAACAAGTTTTAGTGACCAGTCAGCTGTCTCGGGTTATCTTAAAAGAAAGCAACTTGTCTTTACCTGGAATTGTGAAGCGGAGGTTGCAAAGTGATCCTTTTGCTTTTTGTTCTTCTATATTTTGTTATCTAAACCAGTAATTGGCCTTTCAAAAAAAAAATTGCTGAATCTTTAGTTCCCGATGACATTGTGCATCTTATATTTCGTCTTATATCCAAGGGATTTTTTGTCGGAAAAGTTGAAGCTGGGGTCCTGTAGCAAGTATGGGCTTAAGTGACTCAACAAATGAAGACTGATATCGGTAATTCTTTCTACATCCCTGACTGATTTTAAATAACAGATTTTTAAGATTCTTCCATACATGTGTCATCATGCACCAGGGGTGGATCCAGGGTTTTAGGTTAGGGGGGGGGGGGGGCGCAAACTGAAATTTTTTTGAAGTAAAATTATCGAAATATACTTTATTAAGCTGAGGACAACCCATGCTTTGCAAATTTTAGGGGGCGCACGTCCGCCCCGCCTGAATCCGCCCCTGTGCACCTCCTATATATGTTGGTGTTGATACAAATGCCTTTTCAATTGGGTATCGATAGGATTTCTTCAAAATTACTAACTAGATTTCAATGATATTTACGAGGTAGTTCAGTCTCGCCTCAACAATGAATTAGTTTGTGATTATGTCAGTTTAAGAGGAATCGGCATGCAGCTGTGTAAGCATTGGTACATTTCATTTATATGGATATTATCCATGCCCACCCCCTCATCATGGTTTATTGACTTTAAGACTTTTGGATATTTAACATTGTTAAATTTGCGTTTAGGTCAGTTGAAAGGATAAGTCTTAGGTATGCAGTTGTATTATCATTGGTATTTCTTATTTCCACGGAGATTATTTGGACCTGGACCTTCAGTAATGGTTAATTGACTTGAAAATTGCACAGATTTAATTTAAATGTTTATATAAGTATTGCCATTTCAATTTTACATTTGCATCATATTATCGAAATTACATAAAGGCTTGACATATCTTTGTGTCAACAGTTTATTTATTGTTTTTCTATCTTTTCTACTTTTTTACATATGATATGAATATACATGACGTCATCAGTGTTTTCTGTTGGTATATTTGACACTAATCGACAATTGTATAACTAAAATAACTTTTATTTCCATTAAATTAAGATTAAATAGCATCCTGGGAAATAAATTGACGTTTTAATGTATTTGACTTGATAAAGATTAAAGTTGTAATGTCGTTGATATGTATACGAAATCTCTGTCTGAAACATTTAGATTGACTTGAAAAAAGTAACAGGATGTGTCAACAATTCGAATATTCTTTACAGTTTACAGTGCCAGAAAAGGCACAACCTCTGGTGTTAAGATTTGTGGATGTGTTTTAACGGTCATGGTAGTGATATTTAATAATAAAATGATAATCAGAAGACATTTATCATCTCCTGCAACTACATTGATGCAAGGAATTGACATAGCAGAGGCTTAAACTGCAATATGTTGATACATTTATTTGAAATAATTCTTCTGTCCAAATGTGGCGTCTTCTACGAAGATCCGGCTGACACTTACGTTTCTGAAATAAGTTTCTATGTATGCAGACATATTCATTTCGACACCAACCATGCTAACACTATCCCATAGTATACCGAAAGGAATTTCATTTCAGTTCGTTCATCAACCCCAGTTTTTCTTTTTAAATATCAACTAAATCCATGCAAAAAAAAAAAAAAAAAACAGAGCACGGGAATACTTATATAAATAAGGAGATGCGGTATGATCGCCAATGTTTCAGGACCAAAACGGGTACCTCCACAATGACATATGGTAAAGACAATGTTATGTTGTTAATTACTAGAACATATGCTCCCGTCTAGATGTCTTTTTTTGTATAATTTGTTTAAGAATTGTTTTCTCATTGACGTTTAGTCTCCAATTCTTTTTATTTGTGTGTAAAGGGGAAATAAAATACAATGTACAAAAATCTATTAAACAATTCACGTACAGTACAAATCAAAAGCCACGAGATAGATATGTAGAATAATAAAAACAGATATACTATTATGTGAACAATCAATAGAAGAAAAATAAACTAAAACTTACAACAATGAGATATTAGGATGAAGTCTATTGTTGATCATCTTCGCTAGCCAAGGGTTACGATCCAGTCCCCTCCTCTCCACCCTTGGCAGACTAAGCCAACATTTGTGGTTACAATGCTCTGCCATATACCGGCAGACAAAAGTCACGTCCATTCTGACTACATCATTCTTGACCAATGGCAGCATTTAAACTCTTCAGTGTGGAGTTGTAAAATGGTTGTGTCTAGTGTTTACAAATTTCGTGAAGCAGGAACCGAAAATATACGTTGATATTCCAACATTTGCGCAAAAAATATATCCAGGAACTTCAATTAGTTCATTAAGAACTTTAAAATCAATTTGTATCAATAAAGAAAAGAATGTTATAAATCATATCGGTACCGAAGCACTGACCATTGCACTAATTATGTCCTCGGGGGCTAGCAGTCCTTCAGCAGCTGTATCGATAAACTGGATGTCCGTAAAAATGACGGAAGCCCACTTGTCAGAGGTTTGTTTATGTTATATGTATACCTTTCATGTTGTTGTTATACCGACTGCTGATTTCCTACTTTATAAGTTTACTGGAATATGGTAAGCATATCAGTTCCATGACGAACTATTATAAGATGGTTAATACTATAACTAGAACGATACCCTGCTGATGAGAAATTAATAGATGGTTAATATTATAACTAGAACGATATCCTTGCTGATGAGCTATTAATAGATGGTTAATATTATAACTAGAACGATATCCTTGCTGATGAGCTATTAATAGTGAACCCCGCCACATTCTATATGTACCTATCCCAAGTCAGGAGCCTGTAATAGTGGTTGTCGTTTTTTGTTTTTCGTTTATTATTTTGTATAGTTTGTTCTTGTGTTGTGCCGTTACACCACTACTAGGTAAGGGCCGTGGGTAAGGGGACCGGGGGGAGGGGGTGCGCCTTCAAACATGTTTAACTCCGCCACATTCTTTCGGTGTCTGCCCCAAATCAGGAGCCTTTAGATGAGTGGTTGTCGATGGTTCGTGTCTTTTGTATTTGTTTTCCGAAATTGTTTGGTAATAAATTAGGTCGTTAGTTTTCTCAATTGAATTGTTTCATAATTTTCTTGACAGAGCCTTTTATAGCCGACTATACGGAATAAGTTTTTTTCTCTTGTTGCCTATAATTCCTTCCGTCTACTTCATTTGAACTTTGGTAATCATCTTTGCAATTATAGTTTATCTCCCTATTATCTTTGTATGAACTTAACAGTTGTAATTGTAGTTAAATGAAGCAATTTATAAATTATGAAAATATTAAATAAAGTGATGACATTTTGAACATCATCGTTTTTATTTCAAAATAATGATTAAATGAGTTTTAAGACCGTTTATAAAGCACGATTATAATTATTTGATAAATGACGGCAAGTGTTACTTGCATGTGATTGAAAATGAAACATTTTTTTTTCTCTTTTTTGGAAGGAAAAAGGGTAGTAGTATTGTTCTAGAGAAAAAAGCAACAGGAGTTGTTATAATGACAGCTCGATTTGTATTCACTGTATATACCGATAGAGAAGGTTTGATTTCCCGTGTTTGGATTAGTGGCTGTGTGTTGTCTTATATAGCAGTGATCTTCAATATAACAATCTTTATAGTTTTATGTAGGAAAAACCTAGCATCTCCAGCATCTGTGCTTATGCAAGGATTGGCTATAGCCGATGCCTTAACAGCTTTCTGTGCTTATGGATTCGAAATTTTATACCAGCTTAAATATATGGATAATTCATTCGACGAATCTAATACAAAACTGACCATAGCGTATCCCTATTGTGTTCTTTATGTCCATGTTTCGTTATGTATAGATTTATTTGTTATGGTTTCAACAATGCTTACACTTTGTTTAGGGATACAAAAATGTCTTGCTCTGAAGTTCCCGCTATGGACAAGATTGTATTTGACAAAGAGACATTCAATAATATGCTGTGTCGTTTGTTTGTTTGTGTCATGCTCTATTCATATTCCAAGAAATTTGACAATAATTGAGGAAGCATATCGAGCAGACCCTGATTATTGTAGTACAACGTACAGAAACGACCGTCTATTGACGTACTCTTCTTTTTATTTTATATTCATTAAAACCATGTTACTATCGGGGTTTACTTTCGCAATGCTGTTTTGTACTATTAATATTGTATACAAAATATGCACGTACAAATTTCGCGACCAGCGTAAATCTCGAAGGGTTCAAGAACGGAAGTCAGCTGTATTGGTCATCGTGATAATGATCATATTCTTAATCACCGCAATACCTGAAATATATCTTTATATCTTATTTTGTACGGAAATAACCCCGGATAATGAATTCTATTCCTTGTGGAATGTGGAAAATCACAAGTTTGCAATGACGACTATTGTAGCAGATAAAATCAAATTCCTTCAACAACTGGAAAGACATACCCTGAAAAGATGGGAAATTGTTCTTTTTGTAAATGAAGGCAGAAAGATGTTTTCACTTATAGGCTGTATGACAAATTCAATAATATATTTCGTAATGAGTGAAAAACTGCGAAACGAATTGAAGTTTCTGTGTCATAGACAACGACCGAAAAGGAATCTAAAGGGGAGCAGACATGCGCATTCAATAAAATGAAAACGAAAATATTTTGATATATCACGGTTCACTGTTCACTAATGCTTCAATCATGCTTAGTAATAAAACTTTATTCTTATATACAAGTAATCTTTTAAAAGTAAAGTCATCAAGTGCAATATTCTTGTTAGGATATTAGGGCAGAGGTGCGCAATTTTACTATGAAGTGCGATTTCTTATCTGAAAACGGACAGCTTGGTCATGTTGAAAGGTAAAAATTGAAATAACTGAATAAGTTTCAAGTGTATACAAAGTGCGAGTCCAGGTAGTTCATTTCCACTGTCATACGCGAGTATTACTATTGTAGACTAAAGGACGATGGGAAAATCTGTTTGTTTACGTCTTGAAAATACAAATAGAAATGATTTTCTTAATTTAAGTTTTAACACAGTTTCATAAGAATACGACTTTACTATGTACATTAACATGGTTAAAGTCAACAAAATGTGTTATTAATTTCTCAATTTTATTAAAGCAACAGAATCTAGAATATCGATTATTGAAAGCGATTCATTTAAACTATAAGTACGATGCATTATCATTGTTAGCGCGATCCTTTTTGATGTTGGATTTTTGGAGGTGCGATTTATTTTCATTGACTGTGATTTTATGTGATACCTGGACATGCAAAAACTGACTATATTCATTTGATAACCTTGATATTGATGATATTTACAATTTAAAATCCAAACTTGTCGTATATGCTTACTTCAATATTCACGGGGTATAACCGCCGTACAGTTGATTCCGATGAGCATGCGCTGTCTGTTGAAATAACTATGTTTTATTTTTTTATTGACTAAACTATTTGACATTTCTAACATTTCATATTGAAAATTAAAACACCAGAATTTTGTATATGTTTAACGTGAAACAAAACTTGCTGTAGAAATTGTCACTAAGGGACTTATCATTTTTTATCTGGGAAGGGGGGGGGGGGGGGGGGGGGCTGGTCAAAATGCAGGGGGGATCAAGTTTTTTTCTGTATGTGGACAAGGGGGGTTCAATTTTTTTTATAAATTCAAAGTGGGGGATCAATATTTTTTGCACTTGGAAATAAGTAGTTCACATACCTCAAGAGACAAAATGTCAAGAAGACATTACAACAGTCAAATCAAAATATATTTTTAACACCATTCATATACAATTAAGTAAGCCATCACAAGACTTTGGTGATGTAGGAAGCTGCCATTTTGTGTCATTTTGTCCTATATAAAACGCCTAGGTGCTTCATAATCCGAAAAATTCAGTTGTTATATTTCACTCACGTCGATCACTAAATTAACAAGCATTATTGCCAATGTATCTTTTTGTTTTCATTACAAGAGCCCTTTGGGTCCATTTATACCTCTCACTCCCTCAAAATTTGTACTTTTTAAGCTAATAAATCAAACATTTGAGGTTACTCTCACACTTTTATGAATGAAATGTGACAATAAATGAGTAATTGAATTGTTCAAGCTGAAAGCATGAACTATCCATATAAAAGTTTAGAGACTCAATGGAGGTTTCAATAAGGCCATACGTAAAACTTAAGTTTAAGCAGCGTTCAAAAGAGGGACATATAAATAATGTGTTGTTACTGTTTCAAAAAGTTTACTTTTTAATGTATATTTTTTACAGAGTTACTCAGAATCAAGTTTTCTTTAATAGCCCAATATAGGAACTTAAATTAGAAAAAAAGTCAGAAAAAGCTACCCAAAGCACTGGCTTGCTCTACCTACTAAAATTCATGGAAGAGCCCTATTTCAAGGCAATTTTCCCTCAAATAAGTTTTGGGACTCAATCCACTGAGAATATTTCAAATATTTCATTTTCAATATTTCCTTGAAATAACATGATATTAAGTGATTTGCATGTTAAAATTTTGGCATGTTTAATAGAGGGGGGGGGGGTCACATTTTTTAAATGTTTTTACAGGGGGGATCAAATAAAAATAGTGAAATATTATGGGGGGATCAAGATATTTTGTATGTATGATTTCAAAATGACCAGCCCCCCCCCCCCCCCCCCCCCCCCCCTCCCAGGTAAAAAATGATAAGTCCCTAAAAATCTAATATTTTGATCTCAAGGATTTTCAAGGTCACACGAAGGTCTAGATGATATGCGACACATCGTCTTGAAATGATTCACGTTCATGTCATGCATATTCAAAGATTTTCGGTCAGTTCGTTATTAGTGTCGGATTCGAAAATAGTTTGAAGTAAAAAATCAATGAATGCAACACATTTTTATGTCGAATGTTCAAAATGCACAGCGAACAGTACAAGAATTTGCAATGAACGGTACAAAACAAAAACAAAAAGAATATAAAGACAACGAACTATGAAGAAATTCGGAGTTTAGTCTTTAAACATCTATAAATGAAATATAACAACGGGTTTTTCATTAGTTGTGACAATTTTGAATAGACATGTGTATGAATTACTTGTAAATGTCTGTGTGTAACGCACACTTGATTAAACTATTAATAAAAGCATGGCATGTTGACTCGAAAACTAAATGTGACCGTGCGTTTTGTGATTTTTTGTTGTTTATAATCATAATGTTCATGTAACATTGACAATATACAATACTGTCAAGAAGCAGTTAACTTTTGTTGTCATGAACATTGAATACTTACTGCTACGACCATAAGTCTTTGAAGAAAAATATTTGAACGTTCTTTCTATCAACGTCGCTTCTATTCATAGCAACGTCCAGAATCAACTGTACGGCAGTTATACCCGGGCTGTAAAACCTTGAAAACTTGTAAAAATAAACTGTTCTCAATATGTCATTGTAATTTCAAACTTACCTATTTGCTTATTTGTCACAACAAACTGCAAGAAATTCAAACATAAACCAAGATGACTTAAATGTTGCTTGGATGTTCTTTACTGTGTAAGATGTGTGCACTAATCAAGATTCATGTGACTTATAAATTATCCAAAGTCATTCAAGCGTGAAATGTAAGTCAAGTTGTGTGGACGATGTTTTATGTATAAGATAATGGATGCCAAATACACCAAAATTGTCAGAATATTTAAAACCACAGTATAAATATATTCAAATACATCTATTTAAAGAGAGAGAAGATAGAAAATGAAAGGATATGGAGTAAACGTACATGGGACAAAATCGCACACAATACATAGAAAACATAGAAAAATATCAATGAACAGTGCTTTTATTCCTGTTCTTCATCTTGATGCTTAGTTGACAGACACATTTCAGAAGTCCAATAAAAATAAACAACATTATAGACAAAAAAAGCAACTATGAATAAACACTACACATAAAATTAAAGACTGAGTGACACTAACCCATCCAAAACTGGGGGTGATCTTGGGGTTCTGGAAGGATCTGTCAGCCGTTCCTGGCATAAAACTTCGTGACAAGCATTTAGTAAAGTAAAAATCGGGAAAGGTGGACGAGATTGTGGTAACGAAAAAGTGGAAAATAATCGTGGTCATTTGTGACACAGATCTTTCATACTGGTCCACCAAATTATAACGGGGTGCGTAAAATTTTCGAAGGAACGACTTCAATTTTCTCATATGGAACCCTTGCTGCAATAACTTCCTTTCTAGCAGTAATCCTCTATCAAGGAAACATGATAGCAAAGGAATATCGTACTTGGAGATATGTCCTTTCTACATTATGTCGTTGTTGTGATTATAGTACATAAAAACGGAAAGATCACAATAGGAAAATTGAAATCATCTTTTGTCGCAAAGTTTAGTTCTCAACCGAACCTCATTTTTAATTTCTAGATGCAAGTCAATATGAAGCAGACTTGACGGCATTTAAGTTATTCTTTATTTCAAGTTCATTGGGATATATATATAGTCGCTCAACTTTGAATTATTTATTGAAAGGGCATCATATCTATAACGGTATGTGAAGTTAAAGGTTAATGCCATCTTCTTTTCATTTTTCTTGGTAGAGTCAAAGAAATACTAGTACCTAGTAGAATTTTCTAGGTAAATAAGTAAACTTACTGCCAATCGGATCCCTAGACATTCTCAGTAAAACTTACTAGAAGGACAAATAAATTAATTAGTAAGACCAGTTATTTCAACTAGAAAGACTAGTAAATTAACAACTGTACTAGTTAGAATTTACCCTTTTACTAGGTAAGCTAGTACATGTACTAACTACTAATCTGTTAGTGCTTCTAGCAACCTTCCTTACTTCTATCAAAGAACTTGTTATTAAATTTTGTAATAAAGTTTATGAAAATAATGGTATTAATTATTTTTGGAGTGTTCAAAATTCTTAAGAGGTTTTAGATAAAATACGTGCTTTTGATGGTCCTTTTATTTCTGTTGACAGTTATGATTTTTCTACTCTCAGCACTACACTTTATCACACAATATTATCAAGAAAAAATTGTCATATTTAATTAAATGGTCTTTTGAAAAATCTCATTGCAAATGTATTTGCTGTAACTCGTTTAAAGCCTTTTTCTGTAACGAAAAAGGAAAGTATGCTAGATACACTTACTGGAAATGTGAAGATATGATTGAAGCTTTAAATTTTCTCCTGGACAACATATATGTACGTTTCGGCGATAAAGTGTATCGACAATTAGTAGGCATTCCTATGGGCACTAATTGCGCCCCTTTAATAGCAGATTTATTCCTATATTGCTATGAATCACAGTTTATGGCAAAACCAGAAAAGACACGTCATTGTTACATTAAGTTGACACATTCAACAATACATTAAGTTGACACTTTCAACAATACCTACCGTTATCTTGGTGATATTTTTTCATTAAATAATCCGGAATTCTCTAAATATACTACCGAAATTTACCCAAAGGAACTTACTTTAGATAAATCTAACATAAACAGCAGTAGTTGTCCTTTTGTAGATTTAGACATTTCAATTTCTAAAGGGAAACTCCATACAAAAAATTACGACAAAAGAGACGATTTTTCATTCCCTATTGTTAATTTTCATTTTTTAGACGGCGATGTTCCTTTGGCTCCATCATACGGTGTTTATATTCTCGTATATATACTCGTTCGTTGTGCCCGTGTGTGTAGTTGTGTCATAGATATTAACGAACGTTATCAATGTACCACTGGAAAATTATTAAGTCAGGGATTTCGTTACCAAAAATTACTTAAAAGATTTACTAAATTCTTTCATAGATACAAAGATTTGATTAGTAAATTTGGCTGTACCTGTAGAAAACTTACTAGTAATAATGGTATTTCACATCCTAAATTTTACGGTAATATTGTACTAAAGGCGCGGAAATCACTATGTGATTCGTATAAACTTATCGAACCTTTAAACAAACTTATTAGTAAAGGTTATCTTATTAATGTTGTAATAAGATCTTTGAATATTGTTTTCATTGGCACTAACATCGATTTTGTCATCAACAAATTAAAACATAACTAAATTTGTATTCTATCGAATGTTTTTTTGGGATGTATATATACACATCCACGTTTTTTTCTTCAGTTTAGAAATTGTTTTATTTATACATAACATCATACATATTTATTATAAGGTTAAATCCTAACTATCCTACTGCCTGTCGTTACTTTTATTTTGGCATTGCACAAGTCATGTCTTCTTTGACTGTCCATGGCGTTAAAACACTAAATCCCTGCCTGGGATGTGTTTTAATTGATTTTAGTCTTTGATGCATGATTTTTTATTATTAATTGTTTTTGGCTTTTTACTAGCTTTCAGTAACTGCGAGTACTCTCAAATCATACTTTCATGTTAATTTGACCTGTTGACACAATTTGTTATTCATTTCTGTTATTCAATGTCTACTTATTTTGTGTTATATCTCGTCTTACTATTTTTAATATGAACCAACTTTGATAAGTATTTAGTATGACGAAAACATTTTCACTTCTGTACTCGTACTATGAATAACAAATTTATTTTGTAAAATGTTTCTGTACTCATAACAACACAATTATTATATTTAAATTTACCTGTGTTCGTTACTTTATTTAACACCATTTTGTCCTCGGTTAAAGTTGTCTTTTTGACATTGAAACATCTTTTTTTATTTATATTGTGTCATAGATCAAACTTATTCGTTCAGTATATATTTACTTGTTTTTGTGTATTGTCTTTTTGATCGAGTTAAGCCATTTCAATTGATATTTAATTGTGTGTCTTTTTATGTTGTAATGTTAAACCACTGTTTCATGTTAGGGTGAAAATTGGCGCCTGTTTTATTTATGCATCTGTCCTAAGTCAGGAGCCTGTTTTTCAGTGGTTGTCGTTTGTTGGTGTGATTCATAAGTGTTTCTCGTTTCTCGTTTTACTTTTTACACATTGTGACTTGGATGGAGAGTTGTCTCATTGGCACTCATACCACATCTTCTTATTTATAAGTATATCTTTCAGTGATATAGGCAGAAAAGAACAAGTCGGCAAGCAGACAGTTTTTTTTTTTATAAAAATAACAATTGTCTGTTGAAAAACACATCCCCAAAACGAAAACTTTTTTTTGTAGAAGTCAGTTTCAGACGACGTTTTTATTTTTAATTGTAGAAGCTTTTTGCATAGTTTTAGTATAATTCACTCCTACTTAAAACAAGATATGTGTATGTGCAAGTTTGCGATTCTGCTTGATGAAACGAAGATGGACTAATTATTTCGGGTTGTCTTTAAGGTTATAATGAAGAATACATGTGTAAAGTGAAGAGATATTTTACACTATTGCACTAGGAGACGGACTTACTTAGATTTTTAAGTATCAACATCCGATTGATATCGCCCTAGGGATATGTACATATCTTAAGTAAATAACCTTTGAAGCCAAAAAGTCCTAAATAAAGCAGCGTAATTGAAAGTAAATAATTTTGAAATCCTTAAGGCCTTATGTAAAGCAGCATAGATTAAGTATCAATCTTTAAAGCTTAAAAATCTATATAAAGAACTGTATTTAAAGTATATAATCTTTTAACTCTTAACATAAAGTAGTAATATTTTCACTAGGCTAAGACTAAACCTTCTCGTATGCACATATAAGTAGTTTTCTATGGATCTGAATAGTTCAGTTTTTTTTAGTGGGATTCGTGTTATTCAGTCTTTAGTTTTCTAGATGTTAATAAAACAACTATAAGTCACCGTACGGCCTTCATCAATGAGCAAAACACATACTGCATAGTAAGCTATAAAAGGCCCTGGAATGACAAATGTAAAACAATTCGAACGAGAAAACTAACGGCCTTTCGACTCATGAGTTTGACCTTTGGCATCTTTCGCCTCTCTTGTAAACATTTTTGACACTTTTCTTTTACTGAAAGGTGGGGGAACGGGCCATTTTAGAAAGAAATATTGATATCGAAACGCTTGTACAAATGTACAGCTGATTTTAAACTGTAACATACTAAAATAATTTAGACAATTGTATACCCACCAACGCTAAAGACCAAATCTATTTAAAAACCATTAGTATTATGGTGCGTAAATATGAAACATTTTGCCTTCAGAAGGATGAGGTTTACAGAATAGAGAAAAATGGTCAAAATGACAATGAATAGAGAAAAATGATCGAGCAAAATATATAAAGGATAGAGAATAATTGGGTGCAAAAGTATAAAGAATAACTGTGAAAAATAAAAGAATTAGGTAATACAATACTGACCACAGAAATGAACGATGTACAGAATAAAGAAATCATAAAATTACATGAAAAATTATTAGTACAATCATTTTCCAGAGAATTTTTACTAAATAAGCATTTGTTTTAAAGATAAAGAAAAATACTCTTAAATTTAAAGAAACACAGGCATGAAGGACCCCTTCATCCAGACCCTCGTAAACGGGAATTCAATGAAACAGTGCAAAGATAAATGTTACTTTCTGATTTTAACGAATAGTGTTTGGTTGATATTTACGTTTGTTGAAACATTTGCTGTCAATGATAATAGAAAGATGTAATTATTTGTATGTAAAAAAGAACTTTTTGTCTATAGCGGTATACATTATGAACATTTGGTTTGTTTTAAGGACACCCATGAAAAGTAGCTATGGCTACTGATGTTATCATCTTTAAACAAAGCTTGTTTTTTTATTGTTATCATTCAGCGAAAAGAAATATGACCTTAAAGTTTCATTTTTTTTCATATTCATTAAATCACCATGTTACCTTTCTTAATAATCATATATTAACTGTGATTTCGAATCTTCGAAAGTTTTACGGATGCAATCATGGGTTTGATGACCGCTTTAATATCTTTATGCCACAGATGCCCACTGATATGTTCCAAATTACGTAGCCACGCTACCTTCCTCTTTTCCTCGATTTTGACATCACAGAATGAGACTTCATTTGTTTTACTAACAATGAGCAACAGAACGGGTATCACATGTGGATCAGGATTGCCTTACCCTTCCAGAGTATCTGAGTCACGCAGGTTTTATGGGGATTTCGTGCTTTTTTTTCCCCATTTTTTCTTGTTTTGCCATGATTTTGTCGGTCTTTCTTCGACAAATGACTTTTGTGTCACTTCTTCCTTTGGTATCTTTCGCCTCTTTTTAGTCGACCTTGGACAGTGTTGTAATACGATTTAAAACGTGACATATTGAATAGTGGGCTGTATATGTCTTCTGGTTTTGTTTTTTTTGTTTTGTTTTTTTTTTGGGGGGGGAGGGTCTTTAAGGTTGCTATCTTATTGAGGTATATCCCATGTAAAGTCTTCTTTTATTTATACAGCAGTTTTGTTGTATTCAATAAATATCAAGCCCCTTACTTGGGCAGAACAGATAAAGTATGTTACGGTGTTCTGAACTTAGAGTACTGCCAGCTACTAGAAAACTAATGGTTCAACTGGAAAACAAAGGAATCTCTTTTTCTAAGTACTCAGTATACTTCTGAATCCAGTTAATATAAAACATCATTAAAGGTAAAAATGGTATAAGTACGAACTATTGTTGTGTCTTGTGTACTATTATTTGTCTGTTTGTCTTTTTATTTTTTAGCCATGGCGTTGTCAGTTTATTTTCTATCTATGAGTTTGACCGTCCCTCTGGTATCTTTCGCCCCTCTTTTATGGTATGCCTAAGCTAAATTAAACTGAAAACTGGACGTAGGACAACACGTACAAACATATTATATCTCGTTTTGATATCCACTTAATCTACAATCAAACTTTACAGCCAACTATTTGTATCCTTCAAGAATTTTGTAAAAGATTTTAGGAATTAATAGATCATGCAAAAATGTTCAGTTGATACACAGATTACTTGTAAAGAAATCCAAACATCGATATCAAGGCAGACACGGGCATGCCACACAGGTATGCACACCCTAAGATGATACGAAGAAAACATCACCTTCTAGAAATTTAAAAATACGGAGTGACTTTAGCTAGCCGGACGAATAGTGCCAGGGCTATTTGTCCGACCATTGCAATGCGCATGTGCGTACGGAAGCGTGTGTAATATTATCTTCAGTAGCACCAGGGGGCGCGTGTAATCCGATCACTGATTTTCAATTTTAAGATAATGGCTGAAAACGGCGATATCAATATTTGTGATAAATTTTCCAGTTTTCAGAATTTGACAATGGAATACGATAGTATGAACTTCAAAGAATAATATAATCTTAAAAAAGGGACTAAAAAATAATTGAAATCACAAGGAAAATGGGAAATAAAAGCCGTTTACTTGATCGGGGAACTATAGTTTTACCAAATTATTCGACTTACTACAGCTGTATAAATGGTGGAAAAGATTTTCAAACAAGAAAAGTTAAGAGAGACAGAAAATTAATATTGCAAGTAGCCCTCGAAGTGGGATTATGTGGGGGGGGGGGGGGGGGGGGGGGTAAGATTTTTACAGTGTTGTTTACTTTTTTTTTGGGGGGGGGGGGTAAGATTTTTACAGTGTTGTTTACTTTTTTTTTGGGGGGGGGGATTATAGAAAAATCTCCCACCTCTTACTCAAAATATGGATAACTTTATGTCAAGGGGGTCTATAAATCTCTTTGACAGCTTCAGACATAATAATTTTGTACCTTTTTAAGCTAGACAAAATCCTTTACGTTAACTTAAAATACATGAGTCAAACACGACCCGAGTTTGTTTTACAAGTAATTTCATCTCTCTTCTTACAATGTAAGGCCATAGTAATACATATGGAATATATATGATTTTTTTCTAATTATTCGTTATCCACATTGGACTATATATACTAGTATGAAGAAAACAACCATTTCAATTACCAGTAACAAGATTAGGCCCTAACAATAAAGATTACAAAACATTGATTTATAAATGTCCATATATATAATTTGCTACCCCCTGCTGCTGCTGAAGTTAATATTACACGCATACACAAATAGTGACATGCGCATTGTATTGGCCGGACAAATAGTCCTGGTACTATTCGTCCGGCTAGCCGGACAAATAGCAACTGCCTTAAAAATAATAATCAGGTACAAGAAATTTTGAATATAAATGTAAAGTTTCCTTAAAAAACAAAATTATCTAATGCAATAGAGGATACGCTTTCTGGCCGTATCAAATTTATGTATGAAGGAATATTAAGGAGATTCCAATTAATCAGATAATTTGATTTTAAATAAGAGTATACACATGAGTAACAATACATTGTTTATCAAAGACCGGACCGGACTTAATTCAATTTCCCGTAAACTGTTATGTAATATTATTTTCTTAAAGGTTCACAGTTAGTGTTAACAGGCATTACTACGATTAGCCAATGAATTGTATAACAATATGGATGTTAATATTTAACAGATTTAATTTACATTTTTGCAGTTTCAGTGAGTAAACATAGTATTAAAAAAGTGTAAAAAAAAAACATTTTGCAATATTGCAGAAATACCATTTGACAAAATAAAAAAACTGTGTAAAGGAAATGTGAGGAGATTGATTTTGTAGTCACCAATAGTTTTCTGAGCTGTAATTTTACAGATTGTGTCCTATTCCTGATTTAGAAATTTTGACCGAGTATGGATTTGCGGTGATGCTTTTTAGCAGTAAACGCTTACCTGTTCGACGCAACCGGTCTTGCTTCTTTTAGAGTTCATGCGATGCGCTTAGTTTTTGTTTGTTGCCATTTTTAGTATCATCTTAATCGATGTGTGAGATTTGAACATCGGTTGAGTACTGTTGTCTTAATTTATAGGATTGTGGCGATTTTCATCAATACGTATTAAGATAAAACCTAACACATTTGAAAAAATTCCAGAGGATTCCAGAGTGCCTACGCGTATATAAGGTTTTACAGTTGTTTTAAAACAAGCATGGAGTTTCACTTACTGTATAATCGACATACATATGTACAAGCTTGATCAAGTATTAGACATAAATGTGTACAATCATAGAAAATATAAAATGTATCACACAGGATCTCTGTCTGAATATTCAAAAATATTTGTTTTATTTTTTATATCTCGTAGCTAATGCCCCTTTTAAGCATTGGTTAACTAAAATTCGAAGAAATTACAATAAATATCAATAGATCTTTAACTGGAAATAATGTTGGAAAAAAAAAAAAAAAAAAAAAAAAAAAAAAAAAAAAAAAACAGATACATTACATTAGGTATTTATTAACCATTACATATGAAATTTTAAATTTTGAAATGAGAATCTTGCCAGCACACAGGACACTTTACTCCCAGATCAAAACTGTAAAAATTTGTGAGAAGCACAACGTAATTCAAAGTTACCGAAGATAACACATGATGTCAAATATACCGCCATAACACCAACTCTAACAGACCGCAGACGATCCGTATCACGTGATGTATAGTCTATTGATTGAATTGCTAGCCTCAAAAATCTTATTTTTATTTTATTTTATCTGGCAAATAGTCAGCTTCTTTGGGTGGGTTGGGATGGGTTTTTTGTGGGGGGGAGGGGAGGTGGCGAAAAATGCACGACCTTAATGTCACACCTCTATGAACATGATTTTAGTCATATTTATAAACCTTCATATGTCTTCTAGAAACAAAAGAAGTGATCTTTGTCATTATCATGATAATATCAATATAACCTTTTTCGTGTTGGAAAATTAAAAAATCTCTTCTTTTGTTTTATCTTTATAACATAGAATTGTTATTCCGACGACTAAATCTGCAACATCTAATCAGAGCATGTCTAAATTGAGGCGTGCTCAAGAAATATATGTATGGATTAATTGTGTAGTTCAGAAATAAAAGTATATTTCCAATATGTCCGAACACAATGTACCATTCATCAATCATAGGACAGAAAGATTGCTCCAACACTCCCTTTATATTTACAGGAGTAGTTGTAATGACGTAAGCTAAAATTACAAGGGAGATTATTCTAGACACCCTTTTCAATGCAGCGTCTCTGTTCAGTAATGATGATCTTAAGGCTTTGGTTTTCAAAACATGAAGTGTTAGTAATATAGCGATTGGTACCACATAGCAAATAGCGGTATACACGTCATTTAAAATCGAAGCCTCTCTCTGGTAATCATGATTAATAAATGTAAAATAAATGTAAGGTGTCATAAGTATCAGAATCAAAATCCACAACAAAACGGACGAAACAACTGTTTTCTTTCTTGTTATCCAATATTTACTTTTTAGTGGGTAAACAAGTAGAAAGTACTGCTGAACTGCTAATAAAAGAACATGCGCAACTGAAGAAACACATGATGTCAAATATACCGCCATAACACCAACGCTAACAGCCCGCAGACGATCCGTATCACGTGATGTATAGTCTATTGATGGAATTGCTAGCCTCAAAAATCTTATTGAAAGTACAATTGAATCTGGTATAGATAGCAGTTGTATCCCTGTGTATATAGGATGGTTAAGATTTTTATCAATCTGAATGAAAATAAATACTAACACATTTGAAATAAATCCAAAAGCCGCCAGAGTTTCCAAGAATATATTCATAGGTTTACAGTTGTTAATATACAAACATGAAGTTTTACCATCTGTATAATTAACATACATACATGTATACCAGCTAGATCCAGTATTAGACATCGTTGTGAACAGTCCTCAGAAAAATATAAAACGATCCTTGAATATTTAAACAGAAACTAATTCGCATACCTGTATTTGCAACTTTATTTCACACCTAAGAGATATATCAACTTGCTTTCAGTCATATTTATAATATTTGATAGATCATCTTTATCAACCTCAGTAGTGATTCGTTAATATTCATGATATTTCATATATTTACATTTATCCGTTTACAAAGCTCTTTTTATCTTTATAACAAACGATTGGTTACACATAAGTGAACGATGGATCTTCGGTAACTTTGAATTACGTTGTGCTTCTCACACATTTTTACAGTTTTGATCTGAGAGTAAAGTGTCCTATGTGCTGGCAAGATTCTCTCTTCAAAATTTTAAATTTCATTTGTAATGGTTAATAAATACCTAATGTAATGTATCTGGGTTTTTTTTTGGTTTTTTTGTTTTTTTTTCTCAACATTATTTCCAGTTAAAGATCTATTGATATGTATTGTAATTTCTTCGAATTTTAGTTAACCAATGCTTAAAAGGGGCATTAGCTACGAGATATAACAAAAATTAAAACATGATTTTGTTTTGTTCAATCATTTATGAAAGTGAAATAGTGAAATAATAATTTGCTCTTTACAGCCAGTTTGGTTCAATTTTGTCAAAATAAGCTAAAAAACATCGCTGATGAATTATTCACTTGCAAAAAGGAAAAGAATGTCAACAATGAAAGCGAAACAAGGGTAACTCATTCTTATACAGGTACAAACGATGATTGACATATTGATTAACCTATAATATAAAATCAAACAGACCTAGAAAAATCCAATTGCACGTGTTCGCCATCTATTTATATCTATATTTATGTTTATATCCGGTTATATGACCGTCGGCAATCTTCGGAGGTCACCTCGATGGTTAAGCAGATGGCGTCCAGACTAAAATACACACGAAATGCTGATACATATTATCAAGTCCATGCATCGAAAATTGTTTATTTTAGACTTTTTATAATTTGGATGAATTCAATGGTCGACCTCATAATATCGGAGATGACTTGTGATTGACTTTTTACATTACTTGATGAAACCCTACAGTTAATCCAAACTGCATGTTAATCTGATCTATCATGGCCGTGCCTATTAATATGTATTCAAATACCTCCCGATGAACAGAATGTATCAGTTATACAACAACAACCGAATCACAGACTTCCGACTTGGGACAGGCACAATTAATAGCACTTTACAAATTTGGTGCGTCCGAAGAGATTTTCTGGATTCACCTTTAACAGGAACGGTAAAAGCCAAAAAATCTTAAATACAATGTTGTATAAAACATGAAAAATGTCATCAAAGATACCAGGGTTATAATTTGATACGCCTGACGCATGTTTGGTCTATTCAGTCGGATGTGCTGGAATCAAACAGTTGGAAGGCTAAATCATTTGTTGAATTTGGAGGTAGAATGTTCTAGCAGGTTGTCGGCATTCCTATGGGAATTAACTGCGCGCTGCTCCTTACCGACCTTTTCTTATTCTTAATACAAAACAAGACGATAAAATAAGCTCGATCTTTTTTCCAATTTTCACAAATAATCAAATCCAATGGTATTGAACCATCATAGCTCTATTCACAAACAAAAGTGAAGCGGAATAAGTCAAGCGATCCAATCTTTTGTTATACCAATTACAAATACAAATCATCTTTTTTTGAAAGGAAGATTTGATAATTTTCTTGGCTTTTTTGCAATAACGAATAAGCGGCAATAGAAGTTTCGCGATCCTTTATACGATAATCAAAATGCGGTACCCGATCTTTCACGATCCGAAATTTCAAATTTTTACAAATTATATTACAATTTTTGCAAAGTTTCTGATTGAACTAAATTAAAATAATTTTAAGAACTACTTTAAACAGTAATATTGGACGATATTTTTAAGAGAAAAGTAGTTTATGCATAAAAATTTTGAAAAAAATCATGTTTGTTTACATTTTTATTTCTCTGAAATTTCGATGAGCAATCTTCCTTTTGTATTTTTGTAAAAATGGAGTACTTTTAATCCATGATTTTTCTCGTATACTGATCATAATGTTGAACCATTTTGACAGACAGTTTTATTTTTCTAATATTTGTCATTATAATTGATTACATTAGATTATTTACTGGCGATCCTATAGTAGATCTTTCACGATCCAATCGCAATATTTGATCACCGTTACTTATTCTTTCACGGTAATTTTTTCTCGATATACCGAATGACAGCCGTGGTCTTACGCATTATTACAACACCAACAATGAAAGAGTCCGAAAGAAATCTGAAAGCTGAAATAGAAATACAACCTCTAATAGAGCACTGAAATAAAACTTGTTTCTCAGTCAATCAAAGACCATTGCTGTCCCTAGTATTACTGGTATTGTCCTCAAATTACAATCAGATGTACATGTTTGCATATCTGTACAAGAAATTGAGGTGTTCACTCTTGATTTCATATCTGTACAGGCATTTTGGACTTTGACTCTTGCTTTCAGAAGAAAGTTTATTTGACATATATGAAACTCTGGATGCGAACCGGCCATAGATGAAAGCTAAAGATGTATAAATACATGATTATATTCATCTCCAAAATAAAGGCTAAATAGGTAGCAAAATCCGTATAAGGTCAACACTGGCTTAAAGATTTGGAATCTGCTTTTATAAGGTTTAAATTGTAAAAAATGAAATTATACTTCAACTGCTAAAAACTTACAAACTTCGAATGTAAAAATCTTTCATTATATATGGACATTTCAGCTTGCTAGCTGTTACACGCTAAGGCTTTATTGACTTAAGATGATTGTGTCTAATTTCTATGGCTTCAATAGGCTACTTTACTTCCCCATACAAGTGACTTGTAATAAAGAAATAATGTTAAGTATAATAATAACTATCATTGTACTTTCGATTCAGACTAAGTTGATTAAAGATGGTTTTGACTATTTTTTATGCTTCTTTATGCTACATTGCTCCCCAAATTAAGTAGTGTCAGACAAGTCTTCTCTCAGCTTTTGGCTAAAATCCTCTCCTGCAGAAAGTTAATCCAGAAATACACATCGGAAAGAAACATAACGTTTTACACATTGACATATCTACTTTTAAATCAAAAATATTGATTTTCTCACACCAGGAAGTTAAAATATACAAAATGGTCTATGAATAAGGTGAGATAATATTTTAAAGCGTATGGTGAGTCCATTTATCTCTTGTACCTGCGTCAATTTCGCTGTGCGCGATATAGAAAAACGCAACCACGTCCGGTCAGTATGGGGGTGCTAAATCCGGCCATGTGTAGGGTGTGTGTCACGTTCCCTGCACGTTAACGAACAAATGCAACACATTTTCGAAGGGTCCTTGGGTGACCTGTTGCAAGGTTGAAGTTATGTCCCTATCCATTTTACTCTCATTTTACAGTGTCAGTTGAAATCCCGTCACTTCATCCCGATGCACCAAATTCGCAGAACCTAATTATTTAATTTATTAATTTGTTTTGTTCTGATTAAATTAAAAGAACTTAATGCTAAAAACTTCATAAATTTAGTTCGTCCGATATTTACCTTCATCAGGAAGACTCAACCCAAAGATTTGATAGGCAAGGATGTATGAAGATTTGAATACTTGACGAGCTATATAACCTACAGGGGCATTAAAATAGGCAAATACACTATGGTCAACTTTGCCCGAGGGAGTTGGAACCTTATTTTCTTAATAATTTCTAAAGTTATCAACGGAGAATTTAAGAAGTTATGTTATAAATCATGTCAGTAACGACATGAATAAAAAAAAATGTAGATCGACATACGGTCTTCATTTACAGATTATATCATTTAAAAACTTTTAAGTGGCTGGAGTCCATAAATTTTGAATGCATTCAATGGAGAGTACCGACGATGTGTACAAACAACAAAGATATAAACATTACCACGTCTCCTGAAAATTTTCAAAATGTTTATGTTTTTCCTTCCTAGTTTCGACTATATCTAAATAATTCTTCTACAACCTTGAAAAATACACCGACGAAACACGGAATTTTTGTCATGCCGTACTCTTTATAGATTATTATGATTTAATGTTTTATTTGACAACATACAAATTCAAGTAGACAACAGCGGCTGCTTACGTCTGGAACTCGTAATGCATATTTTTGTTGTCTGTTTTCAAAGTCAATTTTAAATGTTATGTCATCAAACCATCTTATTTCATGCACGAATTCAGAAAGCTGAAAAGGTCAAAAGTCACAATGACAATATGCTCCATTTGCCTTGAATATCTAGAACAACCAGTGTGCTGTATTCCTTGTGGACATCTTTACTGCAATCGATGTATCTGTGACTGGAGAAGGGGACACAACAATCGATGTCCAGAGTGTAGGGAAACATTTACAACAGTACAATCTATATACTTAGACACTGAATCTATCAAAGGTTAGTTATCAAAGTTAAACGGTTTTTGATGGGGTTTGTGTTGCTTAGTCCTAGTTTTCCATGTAATGTTTTGTAGACCGCTGTTTGCCTTTCGTCAATTTGCTGTTTTAGTCATAGTGTAAATAATCATTTCTGACTTCTTTCAATTTTTTCATTGTCACTTTGGTTTCTTCTGCTTCTTTTCTTACATTAGGGGTTTTCACAGTGCATTTTCTCTTCTTTGTCCAATTGTCCCACAATAATTATATCAAAGCTTTGTTATAAATAAAAAAACAAGTTGCACATTTCAATCATGTAATATTCACAAAAGATACTGAACACAATTTCTTAAAAAAATATACTTTATTACTACATATCATTATTATGATATTATTGTTGACATAGAGAGGTTTTGTTTTTAATTATTTCTATTTCTATTGCCATTTTAATTTTATTCTTTCATGTCAAATTATCCCACAAACATCTCCATGCTACCCTTAATTGCCTATTTGTTTGTTCACGTTCCATTCTGACAGTGCCTGATAGAATTTGTAGAATGACAATATCGGTGTTAGACTCATTTATTTCTTACTGGCTTTAAAGACAAATGTAGAGATCAGCGAAAAATACTCTAAAGTTCATATTGATCGTTTTATTCTCGTACCCCAAAGTACAATAGTGGTAAGCGCATAAATAAACATAAAATTACCAAAGTTTTACAGTAGTAACGATGTTTAAAAGCCACTTACAAATAAATCTTATATCTAGAGACAATATATTTATTTCACATTTTACTGGAAATAAGTCATTGTTTTAGAGTCCTTAACACAGACTCTGTTATAAATTAAACTTTTCAGAACTGTTTGTTGAAAAGACAAGACTAAATGGTTGTGTTAACGAGCTAACAGCAACTATTGAACATTTGCGCCAGAACACATCAAATGAAGGCAAGTGGGATAAATATATTCAGAAAAATATTTTTCGTATACACAACCAATACGATGTGACTATATGTAAAATTACTCATTTACATTCCTGTGTGAGCATTTTGTCTTAAATCTACATAATAACACCGAGTTCACGTGTAATTTATTCAGTAGAAACAGCCTAGTAGCTCAGTATTCTCTAAGAGTTCATTTTCGTTTATCCCAAAACCCAACATTGCCTTTTATTCAAACTAACTAAATCCAATAATGCTGAGGGTATTGAAAAGCGAAATTCCTTTATCGAGGGTGGATGCGCTGAAATGTCTTGCCTGCTTTATGATTATGACTGATGTTTTCTGTAGAATCTTTAAGCTAACGGTCTTATGTAGGCATTGCTAGGTACTGCAAGAACTTACCACTGATCAAAGATTGGTGAAAATGAGGTCAGGGTCAAGTGAACATGCTCCGAAGGTCAAGAAAACTTTTTAATGCTTCTATACAGCGAATATAACTGATAGGGACTGCGAAAATTAATCTAGTGAACGCTGTCAGACGGACTCGTACGTATACCTTGCAACGATGATATATATGATAGTTGGTATATAACTCATGATAACTAAATATACCACGTGATAAAAAATATATACATTTTCAATTCAGTCATTGCCAATGACTGAATTGAAAATGTATATATATTTTTTGGACCATTAAAATGAGGTCAAGGACAGTAGAGATATTCCAAATGGTAACTTCAAAACATAAGGCATCTGTTTGATTATATAAGGTATGGCGGATTGTTCGGCATTTTTACTTTCTGAAATAGAAAGTTTTATACAAATTATTAGGCGAGAAACACTTATCATGTTATTATGTCATGCCTGTAAATAAAACTCCTCTATTTCTTAGTATAACGTATGCAATTCGTTTGACGAAATTACACTATGTAAGCTCTGGGAAGTTACTGGTAATTATTACCATGTTTATTGTCATTTAACCTTTTCTTAAACAATTTCATAAAATTGTATTGTTCATTTATAAATAATCACTGATTTTGACATATCTGCAGAACCAGGCAATCACTGTTTATATTCTGAAGTAGAAGAAGTGCAGACCTTAAATGCAGTATTGTTGAGTGATATAGGCAAGTTTAAACTTGTGATGTCCTTCAATTCTTATTTCTTGTTTACCAATAAAACCAAACTTTTAAAGTCTGTATCAACGTGTTGTTATAAAGCAAAGAATATAAAATAAGGAGATACATGTGATATGATTGCTAATTAGCTTTCTATGAAGCAGAGTTCAAATAAACCTTAATTACTATATATTCTAGGAGCAGCGCTTAATGTTCCAAAAGGCCAGAAAAATAATGAAGGCCTGACTATGATTAAAACAAATAATTAAACGTTAAAAATATGGAAAATAAATAATTAATTGCTATTTGATGATAGCAAACAATATAATTTCAAAGACACTACATTATATTGTTAACTTGAGTTGTAGCGAGTACAGGCGAAAAAAATAATGCTATCACAAGTCATCTGCAAATTTTTCGTTACCGATAAACAATCTTCAAATCAGTAATCCCTTTTTAATTCCTGGTAAATGTCTCTTTAGATCAAAAGGTGCTAGAGTTGGAGGAAATGAAAGACAACTTTGAAAGAGCAGAAGCAACTTGTCAGAGTCTACAACTTCAAAGTAGTAAGATTTTAAGGTCTTGTTTACATCTTCTCTGTGATTCTTAATCCATATCTTCTCAACTTTAAAAGGCCCGTTTATAACTTTTTATAAATCAGATGAGGTGTATTACATAACTTATCAAGACAAAAGACATCTAGATGCATCAATGCTCTGATATTGACCATGTAACACTGGAGTATTTGGAGAAGGAAATTAGGTTTGTCTTAAAAGAGCCTAAACATTTCTTAGATGTCCTGGCGTAACTTGAATGTGTTAATTCATGTTAGAAACAAGATTAAATTGGGGTCAGCTTACATTAAACATGTAGGATTGCAATGTTTAAATATACTATGAACGTGCAATTTGTTTCACGTCATAATTATGAAAAAATTCACTTGGTTTATTTGATATTCCGATTGACAAATTGTTTTGAAAGGTATTAGATATGAATATATATTATCAGAATTTCAAACAAATATCGTAAAATGTCAGCTACGAGTCACAATATTGAGCTTCTTTGACCACTGAGTGCATCAAATGAGTTACAAAGCTTTCACATATACTTAAAAAAAAAATACGAACTACAAACTGTTAATCGTATGACTGGCTGTTCAAGTGTAAGGATATTTTGGCGTTATTTTTCTAAAATCAATATTAAATTAATTCAGAAAGTCTTCTGGAAATGCCGGTAAAAACTATTTGGGTCACTAAAACTGGGCTGGATGAAAATTGTGTAACCATTTTCCTACTTCACATATACAATACGTAATAATGACTATCAGAATGTAGAAAAAGGAATATAAGCACTTGTTGCTTGTTTTTGAATCCTGTTTGCCACAATGTTAATTTATATTGTATAAGATGTATTCAATTTCATAATTAAATATTGTTTACATAAAAAAAATGCTGATGACAAGTTTGACTTTATTATGAACTGTGATTATACTCAAGTTTTATTAGCAAAGACATTGCATCTTATGTTTAAGCGTAGGAAGATAAATTTGTAATTTTTCAAAAATCTTTTCTGAATGTATAATTGAATTTAAACGATTATTTGAAATGTTTAGTATCATATCAAAACTATTTTTAGTATCTAATTATTCATTTTTGATATTTCATTCTATATAAAAATAAGAAGATGAGGTATGATTGCCAATGAGATAACTATCCACTAAAGTTCAAATAAAGTGGATGTAAGCAATTATAGGCAACCGTACGGCCTTCAACAATGAGAAAAACCTATACCATATAGTCGTCTATAAACTGCCCCGACATGAAAAATCTGAAACAATTCAATAGAGAAATCTAACGGCAAAATATATAACAAAACAATTAACCAAAAACAAATATGACAGACATGAACCAACGACAACCACTGAACTACAGGCTCCTGGGACAGACACATAAAGAATGTGGCGGGGTTAAACATGTTCGTGAGCGCTCAACCCTCCCCTAACCTGAGACAGTGGTGTAAGATCACAACATAAGTACAAACTATAAAATCAGTTGAAAAAGGCTTAACTCATCAGATCGATACAAAGCAGAAAAACATAAAACAAAAACACAGACCGTACGTGGCAGGGTATTTATCAATTCCTCATCCCTAACAACAAAAAGGACAGATCTGAGAGTACTTGCAGTTACTGACAGCTAGTTCAAAGCCAATAACAACTAATAAAAAAAAATCGTGTATCTAAGACAAAATATCAATCAGTACACATCCAACATCCAATGGATTTAGTATAAAGACGTCATTAACAGACAGAGAAAAACATGACCTTGGGCAATGCCAAAATAAAGGTATCGACAGATTGCAGTACCGTTAAAGTGAATATGTGTATAACAAAACTATTTAGTATGATTTTAATTTACTGATAACAAAATCAATATTTATACCAATAAAAACAATATTCAAAGATCTAATTGCAGTGTTGAATTGGTAACCTTTTAAAATAAGTTTATTTAAAGGATTGATAGTTTTACCCGGATCGTATACAAATTTCCGGGCTAGCATATATTTTTATTTTGAAAAAGATGAAAGTGTCTCATATGTCTTAAAGGCAAGAATCTAATATGATTTTGAAGATTTATATATTGAACTATTTGCATACTTACTTACTTACTATTTCCTCCAACAAAAAGTACACAATTATTAAAATAATAACTGCTTATTCAAACAATCAAACTTGGAGAAGGCAATCATGGTGGACATTTTTTAAGGTTTTGTGGAGTCAGAAACAAATACAAACTTGCAGAAATGTTGCATTCCTTACTGCATGCCGCCGTGATACGGAATTTCCAATGTTGAGCACAATGATATAAATATCGGTAATATGAAACCATTTGGGTTTGTTTCTTTTGGATGTATGCGTATATTGATTGATTCATTGATTGGTTGGTATTTAACGCCACTCCCAGCACTATTGTGCTATTTCGTGGCGGTCAGTTTTTGTTGGTAGAGGAAGCTTTCAGAGAACCACATACCTTCGGAAGGAAAACTGAAAATCCTAGTCAATTTAGATTAGAGTCGAGCGCACCTGCCATGTGCGGGATTCGAACTCAGCCTTAGTGTTGAAAGGCTAGTGATACGGTAGTTCGACTATTTTTTTCTCTTGATAAATTTTTATTCAAATATTTACAATAAAAATTCACCAGAGAGTAGTTGGTGAAACAAACAAACAGTTACATGTAGTAAATTAAAACAACAGCAAAAGCAATTCAATAAAAGTTTAAATATGTTAACTCTATTACATACTAACTAGTATAGTTTAGAATTAATACAATATTGCTGCATGGTTATCTATTACTTTAATAACATGATAGTTTTGTCTGATATAAAATATGTTTCTAATAATAAATGTTCTTTTCTCAGATTAAAAAGATAAAAAAAAAAGTGAGAGATGTATTTGTATAACAATGTTTTAAGATAGTCTACTAAAATGAGTTTAGCTTGAGGATCAAACAAACGAAATGTCTTCTTTTATAAATACTTAATCTTGCTATACTCATAATAAAATTTGCGAAATAAATTAAAACAATTACTTTTCTTCAAAAAACCCATTAGCATCGTTTGGTCAAAATCAAGCGTGTTTACAAAAATTTATTAAATTTTTTTTCAGAAAATCAGTCAATTATGACAGATTGGCACAATTAATAAACATATAAAATTGAGAATGGAATTCTAGACTGTGTCAAAGAGGCAACAACCCCACCAAAGAGCAGAAAAAAGCCAAAGGCCACCAACGGGTCTTCAACACAGCGAGAAAATCCCGTACCCGGAGTCGGGCTGCAGCTGGTCCCTAAACAAAAATGTGTACTAGTTCAATGAAAATGGACGTCACACTAAACTCCAAAACATATAAATGAACTCAAATTAAAAAAACATACAAGACTAATAAAGGCCAGAGGCTCCTGACTTGGGACAGGCGCAAAAATGCGGCAGGGTTAAACATGTTTTGTGAGATCTCAACCCTCCCCGTATACCTCTTGCCAATGTAGAATAAACAAACACACAGCAATACGCACAGTAAAACTTAGTTTAAAAGAAGTTCTAGTCCGATGTCAGAATAGGTAACAATAGAAACTAGCAAAATGACAATGATACATACATTAACAAAGGACTACTAGCAGTTACTGAAATGCCAGCTCCAGACCTCAATTGAACTAATTCAAAGATTATGTCTTCATCATATGAAAATCAAGTACAATCCCTCCCATTAGGGGTTTAGTATCATACCATCATAAAATATATGAGAAGAACATAACCCGTATCATGCCAACAACTGGTTTTAGAATAAATGTGTTTATTTCCGATGCAAAGACCCTATGAGTGAATCAATATTAATACCAAAATTTGCCATCTTTAATGACCTGACAACAGTATCGTAACTATATCCCTTCTGAATAAGTCTGTTTAAAGGTTTGGTTAGCTTTTGAGGTGAATGTCGACATGTTTGTGCTTTGTATAGAATATTACCATAAAAGATTGGATGTGAAATAACTGAACGTATAAGATGTCTACATGTTGATTTTATATTTACGAATGATGTCTTTGTATCGTTGATTCAATTTAGTAAATATTTTGACTTAGTTTGTGATATCGAAAACCTTGGTGTAATAATTTTCAGTAATACAGAGATTTTTTTCGTTAAAATAAAATACGTTGTTACATACACGAGCAATCGAACAAGTTGAGATATATAAACACCATATACGAATGATGTCCTTGTATCGATGATACAATTTAGTAAATATTTTGACTTAGTTTGTGATATCGAAAACCTTGGTGTAATAATTTTCAGTAATACAGAGATTTCTTTCGTTAAAATCAAATACGTTGTTACATACACGAGCGAATCGAACAAGTTGAGATATATAAACACCATAAGATGGTGACAAGGGAACGTCACCGTCTAAAAATTGATAATTAACAATAGAAAATGAAAAATCATCTCTTTTATCATAAATTTTGGTATTAAGCTTCCCGTTAAAGATATAGATATCAAGATCCATATGTTCGAAATCTTCTCTAGATTGTTTACACATTGGACAAGTGTCATTATTAGACATGTAATATTTCAAAAGTTTAACTTTGGTAAACAACGTTCTATCAGGTACTTGAAAATTCAGTTCTTTGCATTCACCAGGCAGGATATGTAAATTTGAAAAAATATAACACTTTGAAAGTTCTAATTCTGGATACTTTTCAATCCGATAAGATTCTGATACAGGAGATTTATTAGTTTTATTAGATCATAAAATGTTCGAGTACTTTGTGGCATAGGAACTTGTTTATCTTCAACAGAAAAAGAAAAACAATCTGCAGTTATTTCAAAATTCTTTACAACTGGATTGACACTTTCATTGACAAAAAGTAAAACAACAAAAATACCGAACTCCAAGAAAAATTCAAAACGAGAGTTCCTTTACAATTGGCAAAATCAAAAGCTCAAACACATCAAACGAATATTCCTGACTTGCTACAGGCATTTCCTTATGTAGAAAATGGTGGATTAAACCTGATAAAATGATAAAATGTACCCATTCAGGAGGCAAACTGACAAGCAAATTTTAAAAAAATTTGCAAACATCATCGTATTTCAGATCAGGATCTTTCTCAGATAAAATTTCATGGATTGCAATAAATTTCAGAAAACCAGGAATTACTTCATACGTTAAATGTTTAACTTTTATCATTCCTGCAAAACTGAATGGTTTATAATTTAATTTACCGTCTCTTTTTATACTGGACTTTAAAAAAATGGTATCTCGTGAATATTGTTTTCATTAGCTTCAAAGGCAACATAAGTGTTCATTTTGCTCCATGCAAGCAACATTTCTCGAACGAAAAAAGGAAGTTTTGAATAAGAAGACTGTTTCAAATCGCAAAGTAAAATTTCTTTTCCAGGATTCATTTTTTCTATTTTCGAAAAGAAGTACGTACAAATATATTTTCACAGAGCAGAAGAATCCGAATTTAATAGTCTACCTAAAGGCAAACATGTTAAGCATTATGTCTGGAAACGGTATTTTTCTGAAATAAATGTTCCATAAGCTACATGGTAAGTTTTAAAATTCCATTAAAAATCAACACATATTTTCTTAATGTGTAAATAATATTTAGATGGAATTGTCTGCACTGTAAATGTGTACCATAATTTTGTAGAGATGGTATAACAGCAAATCTACCATGATGTGAAAGATATCTCTGTTTCCATAAATTTAAAACAGTAGTTATGGAGTTAATTTTTTTCTTCCAGTTTAAGATGTTGGGTTTTTCTTGAGATTTTCCTACCCGAACTCCTAAAACTTCTACTAGATTCTCACATATCTTAATACCTAATTGCTCAATGTCATTTTGTTGCAAATTACCATTTCCTAAAATTAGAATTTCAGATTTTTCTTTGTTGATTTTTGCACCTGAAGCACCACTTTAAATTTGAAGAATATCAAAAACAATCAAAATTTACTTTTTATTTGCTAAGGAAAAGGTTGTGTCATCTCCATGCTGAAAAATAGTTGAATAAATATTTGTGCAAGGTATTTTTATACCAGTAATTTCCGTGTTTTGTAAAAATTGCTTGTCCTTATGTTTCTGAAACAATTGTGTATAGGATGGAACTTAGAGGACATCCTTGTTTTATTCCTTTATTAAAGCTGAAATACGGGGTCAAATGTCCATTACACTTAACAGAACTTCTAACATTCGTGTAGAAAATTGTTATCCATTTTCTAAACCTTTCTTCAAAACCAAATTTTTCTAAAACACTAAATAAGAAATCATGACTAACTCTATCAAAGGACTAATACCACTCGGCCATCGAGGCCTCTTGGTGCGTATAACATTCATATCTATTTCGCTTTATCATATTTGTTTTTCATATACATACTTGTTTTACAGGTGTATTGAATCTAGAACTTAAACGAGCCAACACTCGAAATAGATCTACTCCAACTGGGAAAGGTATGAATTACCTTTAAACATCTTTCATTTTTAGATAACGGTATACATTTTTGTACCATTGCGTAAGCCTGCTGTATTGTTTTTTTTTTATTGTTTCCGGTTATATAGAAAGAATGCGGTGTTGAATATATTTTTTAAGGAATATTGACAAGAAAGTATAAAAAGTGATGTACCATATTCAAATGCTAGAAACCACTACGGATTCTTGAGAGTTTTATGAAGACTTGCCTTTATTTTGCTTTAAACTCTTAATTTTAATTATAAGGTTCCATTCATTCTTACCTGACATTCCCTGTATAAGTTTGTTTGCCTTCCATGTGTTAAGGTATAAGGTGTCTTTAATCATACTTTAACATAGAATGTATGTAGGTACTCTACTTTTCTAGTGATAACATATTATGCTACCATCCATATAAGCCTGGTAATACAGATATAATGGTGCCGGTTCTGTACATAACATTTATTATCATTATTACATGTAAATCTACACGTATTTTTTTTATCGCCAAGAGAAATTAGTACACAATCAATCGGTTAGCTGTTAAGATTTCAATACCATAATATATCAGAGTTAAGAAAACAACGATTTGATTTTGCTCTTATGGGCTTTTTTTTTCTGAGCACAGAAGCAGGTAAAAAAGATTCAAACAACATCTGGCAAGGATTACCTCTGTATTATCTTTGAAAAATATTATTTTTATATAGGTTTCAGAACTCCTGACTCAAGCGTGCCTGGAGACAATTATTACAGGAACGCAAGTGGCGCACACAAAAATCACTCAAACGTTTTTATTAAATATCGGCGCAGAATTTATTCATAGTTCATGCATATTTTTAAAAATATTTCAGGTTTCAGGCGGATGATCTTCTTAATTGAGAGAGGGGTCCTTGATTCAATTATGTTTATTGAAGGTAAGTTAAAACTAACTGAGTGAATATTTCTTTCCCTTTTTGTTATAACGTTTATTTTCATATAATATATATTTACAATAGCAGAAAAATGAAGTCAATTATTCAAAATTTTATATGAATCATAATTCTTAAAACCATAGTCAGGTGGAGATGTAATGGATTGTAAACGCCTGACTATCGAAACAAAGAGTTAAAACTTACATGTTTTTTCATGAAGATCAAATTGCAAAAATATGTAAAATGTCATGACGTATAGTTTGGATAATATAATCACATCGTATTAAAGTGCAGAAGAATGCTAAGTTGTGATAACATTAGTAGGAGAAAAATACTTAATCCAAAACGATCCATTACCCTTATGGTCTATACAAGAATATAAATCTGTCCAAAAGAATAACTATTTTATTTACAAAGGGAGATCCAGACCAAGGCAATATACAATGTTAACAACAAGAGTGCACACGCTGAAATGTCTCGACTGCTGTACTGATCATGATTAAATTTATGTTGAATCTCTTAGAAAAAAAGGTCATACAACAAGTATTACATAAGATTAACATTATCAATAATCCATGTAAAAGAGTCAAGGCTACGTGTTGAAGGCCGTACTTTAACCTATAATGGTTTACTTTTACAAATTGTGACTTGGATGGAGAGTTGTCTCATTGGCACTCATACCACATCTTCTTATATCTATATAAAGGTCAGAATTACCCTGTCAGACGGACATGCACTCCTTACAATTATACAATACACCAAATATAGTTACCCACCTAACCAAGAAAACTAAACTTTGACCAATGAACCATAAAAATGATGTCAGGGTCAGGTGAACCCTGTCAGATGGACTTGTACACTTTACAATAATTCAATACACCAAATGTAGTTGCGCTGTCGCTTATAGTAACTGAGAAACGGACTCAAAAACTTAACATTGACCAATGAACCATGAAAATAAAGTCAAGGTAAGATGAAACAATCAGACAGCGGCGGCAAAAAATATTTGTATTAAACTTCATACCGGTATTTCAGAGGTAGAAGACCGTAGTGCTTCATAACTTATTGTACACAGGTGCCTATATGTGTCATATGTCCGTTGTCCTTGACCTCATTTTCATGGTTCAGCGACTGCTTAAAATAACTATATTTTTTCTCATGCTAAAATATTACGAGCAATAGGATAACTATATTTAGTATATGGGTTCCTTTCAGGGTCTTAATATCCGCCAGACAGGGTTCACCGGATCTCGACCTTTTCATGGAGCAATATAAAGTTTTGTGGTAAAGTCCAATATTATGAGCAGCAGGTCAACTATATTTGGTGTATGGAATAAATCTAAGGTGTACATATCTGTCTGGTAGACATCGCAGGCGTGACTAAACAGCAATATAGTACTAGTACATAAAATGTGTTGACATGGCCTGCATTAACAAAGTAATGAAATTATTATTTTCCCTTTCAGATAATAGTGTAGCCCGTTTTGCTACAATCATCTTCCTGATCTTTACATCGATCTGCTTTTTATATCTTGGTGTATGTATATTTACTGAATGGTTTTCTGAAAAACCTGAGTTCCTAGAAGATATAGTAGTGCGACACTTACAATCCTTGAGTGGAAGCAGTGCTTTTATAACGTCGACTTTCTCATTTGCTGCATCAAGTGTCAATTATTTTATTGACACGTATACTCCAGCATGTATAAACTATATAAACATTTGTACTAATATCATTGCTGAGAAGGCAAGTACATATTTTAACGAAGATATACCCAATTTTGATTACAAAATTACTGTTTATTGGGCGTGTCTAGTAGTATATACTGTTCTTTCCGTATTATTTGCCCTTTGTATTTTTGCGATTTATGCCTTTATATTATTATTTATATGTTTATGCATGTCTTTCTGCTTTTTTTGTTGTTATGCTGTATTGATTTCTACCTATTGTTTCCTTTTGATTTGTTTATGTTCATTGGTCTTTCTAAAAAGTTTGTTAATGTTCTTTCTTTTGCGCTAATCATGATTGTTGTATATTTGTAATTGAAGAATCCCAAATGATAAGATGTAAAGCATAATAAAAATCTGAGATCATTTTCATGAATAATTATTGTGACTGAAGAGTGTTTTATAATTGGCTCACTATATTGTGCAAATATGTCACAACAATTAGATTTGATTATCAGAAATGTTTATTTATTTAAATAAAATAGAACTTGGAAACTAAATTGTCTATAAATAAAATTGAAAATGGAAATGGGGAATGTGTCAAAGAGACAACAACCCGACCAAAGAGCAGAAAACAGCCCAAAGCCACCAATGGGTCTTCAAAACAGCGAGAAAATCCCGCACCAGGAGGCGGGCTTCAGCTGGCCCTAAACAAAAATGTGTACTAGTTCAGTGAAAATATTCCTTCCATGAAAACATTGATTTTAAGTAAAAAGAAATTGTTCAAACGTCCCTTGCTCAACTTTTGTCATCTCTATGTTTATCGTCTGATGCCTCTTACGGTTTTAATTAAAAAAAAATCTTAAAAACACTGGGTCTTTGGAAAGCAAACTTTGTATGTCTATCTCATTTTAATTTTCAAGAAGGCAAAAAAAAATCTATGATGTGTATAAAATTCACAATTATTTCTATAGGAAGTCATGTGATACTTTGGAAGAAATCGAAAAAGCATTGGTAGATCATGAATTTCTCATAATTTTTTAACCTGTTTTTAAACTAGCATGTTACCCTTGTCTCTATTAAAACCATAGCGACTATGTTGACAGGTTTGTGGGTGAAACAAGTTTACATGCACTGAAATGTCTCACTTGTCTATCTGATTGATTGAATTTTATGTTGAAGTCTTTAAGATCAAGGTGCAGGTACAACATAATTACCATGAATAAGATTAAGGCCAGATAAACCCTCTCAGTTGGACATGTAGACCTTGTAACCATGCTAAAAACTCAATATTGTTGACCTATTACTTATTGACACAGATGGATACCGGTTCATCAGTTTCCACAATAAGTAGATCATTTTATGATAAACATTTCTTTGAAATACCTATCCATCCAGTTCAAGAAATCTTAAAAATTGAATGTGCAGATGGTCAAGAACTCCCTTATGAAGGTTTTATTGAAGCAAATATGAACATCTTAGGATCAAGAAGTAAACAGAATGAGGACAACACACTGAACAATTGCCTTTTCCATATCGTTCCTGACAGTAAATACAATATCAATGTTCCAGTTTTGATAGGTACTAATATTTTGTCTTCTTTTATGGAAGTTCTACAGAAAAGATATGGCGAAAGATACCTGCAGCAGCAGGCCGAATTATTTACACCAGTATACATGACCCTAAGATACTTGACACTTAGAGAAAAAAATCTGCAAAGACAGAATAATAAACTAGCTGTTATAAAGTCTGCTGAAAAAGAACGAATTACAATAGAACCCAATTCTGAAGTTGTAATATCTGGCTATTTAGACAAGAAAGTGCCATACCAACCGGTTTGTGCTCTACTGCAGCCTACACAAAGATCATCTATCCCACTTGACTTAGATATTACACCTGCGATAATTTCTTATAGTTACAGTAAACATGCTTTTGGAACAACAAATGTACTTATTTCAAATCCTTAGACAAGGACCGTTACAGTTTCACCAAACAGTGTTTTATGTGAACTTCAACCAGTCCATATTGAAAATATTGAACGATATGACGATGAACAACATCAAAAAGATAACACAGAAGTCATAGAAGGAATAACTATGTGTACAGATGGTCTTACTCAGACACAGATACAGAAAGGAAAACAACTTGTACAGAAATATGCTGATATTATGTCCAAAGATGACCTTGATATTGGACACAATAAAATGGTTAGGCATAGAATACAGTTAATAGACGAAACTCCATTCAAACAGAAACATAGACGAATACCACCATCAATGTATGAAGAAGTTAGAGATCATCTTCATCTATTATTAGCAAGCGGAATTATACGTCAATCCTTTTCACCATGGGCATCAAATGTAGTTTTATGCAGAAAGAAGGATGGTAAACTACGCATGTGCGTGGACTATCGCCAACTCAATGATAAATCTGTCAAAGATTCACATGCGTTGCCTAGAATCGAAGAAATTTTAGAAGGGCTTGCAGGAAACAAGTTCTTTACAGTAGTAGATATGAAGTCAGGGTATCATCAGATTGAGATAGAAGAAGATCATAAGGAAAGGACTGCGTTTACAGTTGGCCCGCTAGGCTTTTATGAATATGAAAGAATGCCATTTGGTTTAGCAAATAGCCCAGCAACTTATCAAAGATTAATGGAAACCATATTGATGGACCTAAATTTGAAGATTTGTTTTGTCTATCTTGATGACGTTATAATATTCTCCAACACATATGAAAAACATTTGAATAGAATAGATCTTGTCTTTAGTCGACTGAGAGAAGCAGGTTTAAAATTATCACCAAAGAAATGTTCTTTCTTTATGAGAAAAGTACGCTATGTAGGACACATAGTGTCTGAGGAGGGAATTGAACCTGATCCTGATAAAATAGAGAAGATCAAATCTTGGCCAATACCAACGTCACCAGAAGAAGTTAGAAAATTCTTAGGTTTTGTTGGCTATTATCGTCGTTTTGTAAAAGACTTTGCAAAGATTGCTAGACCACTTACCAATCTTATGCCAACACCTATCAAGAAGAAACAAGAGAAAGGAAAGAGAACAAAGAAAGTAGAGAAAAAACCAGAATGGACATGGGGAACAGCACAGGAAGAATCATTCAGTACTTTAAAATCTTGTTTAATGACACCACCGGTTTTAGCCATTTGAACTTCACACTGATGCTTCGGGTCATGGCCTTGGTGCAGTTATTTACCAAGAACAAGACGGATTGAAACGAGTTATTGCATATGCAAGTCGAGGACTAACTAAAGCAGAAAAACATTATCCTGCTCACCGTTTGGAGTTTTTAGCGTTAAAATGGGCTATAACTGAAAAATTCAGCGACTATCTGATTGCCTCCACATTTGTAGTGTTCACTGACAACAACCCGTTAACTTATGCAATGAAATCTGCAAAATTAGATACCACCACTCAAAGATGGGTTGCTGCGTTATCTTCTTACAATTTTGAAATCAAATATAGACCCGGTTCGAGTAATGCAGATGCTGATACTTTATCAAGACTGCCAGGAATAGTGTCTGAGAAAGAAGATACAGTTAACTTACAGAATGAAACAGTTAATGCAATCTGCAATATAACATCGATACCAGTAATAGAAACAATCTCTTTTTCATCAGAAATAGTTGATAATCGTGCAGATCCAAAGACAGGCTTAAAGATAGATTTAGCTGAAATTCGACGGAAAGATAATGTTTTAAAATACTGGATAGATAAAGTAAAAATAGGTCAAAAACCACTGACGATAGATACTCCAAAGACACCTGAATATCATGCTATGTATAAAAACTTTGAAAAGCTAAGCTTAAGTGAAGGAGTTCTACAAAGAACCATTACAGATAACATCAGCGGGGAAAATGTCAACCAACTAGTCATTCCATCATCACACCGTTCTATGATTTTAAAATACCTTCATGACGAAATGGGACATCAGGGTAGAGACCGTACACTATCATTGGTCAAAGATAGATTTTACTGGTATGGACAGACAAGAGATGTAGAAAATTATATAGCTGCTTGTGGAAGATGCTTACGTAGAAAGACGCCAAGCAGAGATAAGGCTGAATTAGTAACTATTCAAACATCACAACCACTAGAATTAGTCTGCATGGATTTTCTTGGTTTAGAAACATCAAAAGCAGGGTACCAGTATCTTCTTGTTATCACAGATCATTACACCAAGTATGATATTGCTGTACCAACTAAAAACACTACTGCTAGAACAACAGCTGAAGAATTTATGAATAATTTTGTTGTTCACTACGGATTTCCACATCGTATCCACAGTGACCAAGGTGCAAACTTTGAAGGCAAGTTAATGAAAGAGCTCTGTGATATAACAGGAATGAAGAAATCAAGAACTACTCCATATCATCCCATGGGTAACGGAGTATGCGAAAGATTTAATAGAACCTTGATTAGTATGTTAGGAACACTCAATCCAGACCAGAAGAAAGATTGGAAATTTCATGTTGGGACAATGACTCATGCTTACAACAATACAAGACATGACACTACAGGATTTACTCCTTATAAATTAATGTTTGGTCGAGACGCAAAGTTATCAGTAGATGTTATTTTTTCAACAAAATCACCAGATACCAGTAAAGTTCCTGTTACTAAATATATCAAAGATCTGAAAGAACGAATAGACACTGCATATAAATTAGCATCAGAAACAGCTAAAAAGTCTCAACAAAAGCAGAAAGAATCATATGATTTAAAGAAAAGGGGATCTATTATTCATGAAGGTGATACAGTACTAGTTAAAATAGTAGCCTGGGACGGAAAACACAAATTATCAGACAGCTGGGAAGAAGAACCATACACAGTACTGAAACAGCCAAACACTGATATTCCAGTTTACACCGTAAAAAGAAAAGATGGAGTTGGTAGAAACAGACCTCTTCACAGGAACTTGTTATTACCAATTGGGAACCTATCTGACGGAACCACAGATCGTCATTATGAGGATGAAATCGAAGATGAAATCGTCTATACAATTGAAGATTCAAGTACAAGTAGAATTGGTACAACAGATGCACCAGAAAAAGTTCAACTTGAAGTGCTTGATACAAGTAATTACACAATGTCAGCAGATGAGCCCTCTGCAACTGACACATGTGAAGAGGATATGACAGGGGACGCCCTATATCCAGAAAATATAGATGATGTTTCATCTCAAGATATTCATAGAAGCGAGACAGAAACTGAAACCATAACACACGAATCTCCTACTCAAGTACAGCATACAGTTGAGTCAAGTCCACATAGGACTGAACAACAGGGCCCTGATGAAGAAATTGAAGATGATGAGTCTGATGGAGAGGATAATTCTGAGAGGAGACCAGTACGGACTAAACGTAAACCAGCCTGGATGCGAAGTGGTAAATTTGTCATGTTGCAACAGCCAGACTGGATGCAGAAAGCTGAATATTTAAAACGTCTCGCTCTATCTGGAATGTTTCCATCTGCTGAAGAAGACTTTGGAAAAGCATTGCTTCGGATTGTGACTGAAAATATGTAGCTAATGTTGTATTTATTAAGTCATGTATTTAATGCCTTCTAAGAACATCTCTTGGAAAAATGGTATGGAAACCATTTTTTTGCAAGGACCGGGAGAATGTGATAGGGTCATTTATATATTGAAATTATTTATTTGCAATGTACATATATTTTATTATTTATTATTTTCCATGTCCAGATAATTGTAGTTTAAAATATATGTAGTATTAATTTATTACGAAAGTATGGACATAAACAGTAGATTAATACAGGTGATCTATACTTTATATACATGTTTTTACTATTGTGATGTCATATCGACTGTTTAGTTGTGATGTAAGTCTTGTGATGTCATTTCGTATATCTGTGTGATGTAGATTTGGTACAGGAGTTTCATTGGACGATTATGTCACAAGGGATTATTTCTATTTTCTGATTGGTTAGATTTGACCGAGGGAAATTACAAAATTTTGATATTGTTTGAGAGAAAGCACTGGATCATTTTGTCTTGTGTAACTTTCGGAAATTTATTATATTTCTGTGATTATTTATTAGGAAATGTTCCTGTTGTCTCTAAGAATAAAGATTTAAATGTTGACAGTTGAATTATTCTTACCATCTATTAAATATTTCCTGTACACAAGAGTGTCTAGTTTTTGTGATTAGCCAGTGGCCACCCCTGTTACAAATTATTGTTACCAGTACGTGTGGTATTATAACCTAAGTCCCATAGACAGGTAATTAAATGTTTTATGTTATAATGTAAACAATGATTAAATAATAATTGATCTTGATTGTGGTATTTAATCAGTGTTTGTATAATGTTTACATTCTTGAAACTTTTATAGTTTGATAAACGTATAAATAAAGAAATACTATTTAATAATTATTTGAATATTGTATATTGAATATTATAGCAATTTACTATAAAGAATAACCTTCTTTTCATACTTATGTATTTGTGATACTTTGCAATAGCACTTTTATTTATTTACTGTTAATTATCAGGGACTAGATGTACAATTGTCTTTTAATGCATAATGTGATATTATTGTTTAATACATCTGTTTATACATATTATATTGTTAATTGCAGGGTTATATTCTTACCATCTATTAAATATTTCCTGTACACAAGGGTGTCTATTTTTTGTGATTAGCCAGTGGCCACCCCTGTTACAGACATTGAAAGTTTCTTAAACTTCATAAAGGGAAAATGCAGAATGGAATTGTACGGTATGCAATATAGAGCGTGCACATTGCCGTATCACTGGTTTGTGATGGCTGCTTAGAGTGGTTTCACCGAAAATGCGCCGGACTAAAACATGCTCCAAAAACAACATACTGGATTTGTAGAAACTGTCATTGTAAATAAAAAATCAAAATATTGTATGCAATATTGTAAATATCAAATAAAATTTTCAAGTTTTATTTTAATACATATTTATTACTATTCCCATCGTACATTGCAGTGCGTTAATGTAACAATAACTCAATGTAACCGTAGACCAAAATATTATTGTTACATTCGTAATTAATCGGTTCCTTACCCAACCCTGCATTCCGGCAATTAGTCTCCAATGTAACAATAATTTTTATATTATTGTTACATTTCCATGTAACCGTAGCCAGTGCCTTATTTATAGTATCTGAGAACTGGAATTTATCACGAAACCTAGTATACCTGATGATAGTAAATCTAGAAAAGCGCTTCTGACGCATGAAATTTATAAGGTGTTATTTTCATTAACGTTGATTACTGAACATGAAATAAGGTCAAGGTCAGAAGAACAGTGTCTGGCCTACATTTTTACCTTGCAATGAATCTATATACCAATGATAGTTTTCCTATTACTCATAACTGAAAAAATAATGTAATAAAAAGCATTTAAGTATTCATAAGGGATAACAAGAGGCTCTCCAGAGCCTGAATCGCTCACCCGTATTTCAGAGAAGAAGATTTTTAAATGTTAGCAAACTTGATGAACAAATTGTGTAAAATTGTCTTTAAAGGACAATAACTCCTTAAGGGGTCAATTGACAATTTTGGTCATATTAACTTTTTTGTAGATCTTACTTTGCTGAACATTATTGCTGCTTACAGTTTATATATATCTATAATAATATTCAAAATAATAACAAAAAACTGCAAAATATTGTTAAAACTACCAATTCGGTGGCAGCAACCCAACAAGGGGTTGTTCGATTCGTCTGATAATTTCAGGGCCGATAGATCTTGACCAATTAAACAATTTTACCCCATGTCACATTTGCTCTAAAAGATTTAGTTTTTGAGATATAAGCCAAAAACTGCATTTTGACCCTTTTGTTCTATTTTTAGCCATGGTGGCCATGTTTGTCGATGGATACAAACTTCGGATACAATTTATAAACAAGATACCCTAAGGAACATTTAGTTAAAGTTTGAAGGTAATTGGCCCAGTAGTTTCAGAGGAGAAGATTTTTAAATGTTAGCAAACTTGATGAACAAATTGTGTAAAATTGTCTTTAAAGGACAATAACTCCTTAAGGGGTCAATTGACAATTATGGTCATTTAACTTTTTTCTAGATCTTACTTTGCTGAACATTGTTGCTGATTACAGTTTATATATATCTATTATAATATTCAAAATAATAACAAAAACTGCAAAATTTTGTTAAAACTACCAATTCAGTGGCAGCAACCCAACAATGGGTTGTTCGATTCGTCTGAAAATTTCAGAGCTGATAGATCTTGACCAATTAAACAATTTTACCCCATGTCAGATTTGCTCTAAAAGATTTAGTTTTTGAGATATAAGCCAAAAACTGCATTTGACCCTTTTGTTCTATTTTTAGCCATGGTGGCCATGTTTGTCGATGGATACAAACTTCAGATACAATTTATAAACAAGATACCCTAAGGAACATTTAGTTAAAGTTTGAAGGTAATTGGCCCAGTAGTTTCAGAGGAGAAGATTTTTAAATGTTAGCAAACTTGATGAACAAATTGTGTAAAATTGTCTTTAAAGGACAATAACTCCTTAAGGGGTCAATTGACAATTATGGTCATTTAACTTTTTTCTAGATCTTACTTTGCTGAACATTGTTGCTGATTACAGTTTATATATATCTATTATAATATTCAAAATAATAACAAAAAACTGCAAAATTTTGTTAAAACTACCAATTCGGTGGCAGCAACCCAACAATGGGTTGTTCGATTCGTCTGAAAATTTCAGAGCTGATAGATCTTGACCAATTAAACAATTTTACCCCATGTCAGATTTGCTCTAAAAGATTTAGTTTTTGAGATATAAGCCAAAAACTGCATTTGACCCTTTTGTTCTATTTTTAGCCATGGTGGCCATGTTTGTCGATGGATACAAACTTCGGATACAATTTATAAACAAGATACCCTAAGGAACATTTAGTTAAAGTTTGAAGGTAATTGGCCCAGTAGTTTCAGAGGAGAAGATTTTTAAATGTTAGCAAACTTGATGAACAAATTGTGTAAAATTGTCTTTAAAGGACAATAACTCCTTAAGGGGTCAATTGACAATTATGGTCATATTAACTTTTTTCTAGATCTTACTTTGCTGAACATTGTTGCTGATTACAGTTTATATATATCTATTATAATATTCAAAATAATAACAAAAAACTGCAAAATTTTGTTAAAACTACCAATTCGGTGGCAGCAACCCAACAATGGGATTTTCGATTCGTCTGAAAATTTCAGAGCTGATAGATCTTGACCAATTGAACAATTTTACCCCATGTCAGATTTGCTCTAAAAGCTTTAGTTTTTGAGATATAAGCCAAAAACTGCATTTGACTCCTATGTTCTATTTTTAGCCATGGCGGCCATGTTTGTCGATGGATCATAACTTCGGATACAATTTATTAACTAGATACCCTATGGAACATTTAATTAAAGTTTGAAGGTATTTGGCCCAGTAGTTTCAGAGGAGAAGATTTTTGAAATAGTTTACGACGACAGACGACGACGACGGACGCCAAGTGATGGCATACGCTCACATGGGGCCAAAGGGCCCCGGTGAGCTAAAAATGAGATCATGGACAACTAACATATGTCAATAGAAATTTCAGACCCTAAAATCTATATGTGAGAAGTGGATTATCCAGCTCTTCGATCTTCAGAAATCTGAAGCTTCATACAAAAAGCTAATGCAGCCACCACATGATTAGCATCCTTGTGTCTATCATTTTTAAGGCATTCGTCTCTTGTTTTCAGAGAAGATTTGTTTGCCCGCTGCACTAAATATCCTTAGCACATTTTTGGAAAATTAGTGTATAATGATCACTTAATAAAGTTTGCATTTTGTTATCATTGACTAACCTTTCCAGGATAAGGATGCAGGTGTGGCTTAAGTTTCCCACTAACACATCAAGTTTTGTTGCTTACTACAAACCCCAAGTAATTTCAAAAGCTCACATGAATCCGTTAGGGTGAAAGGCGTAAAATTGAGACTGCCACAGAAATTACAGTGCATGTTAAATAGGGGCAGAAATTTAACCTTGCAACAGACCACCTTCTGACCCCTTCAAAATGTTCTTGCAAATTTCTTTAACATTTAAAGAGTGTGGCACTCTCCCTATTTGAGGCATTGGATTAGGAGTCTTCAAGGGACATGGCTGCATATTTTCATATCCACAGAGCAAAAATGGAAGATCAACTTTAGCAACTTTACTGAATGGGAAAAGCCTTAATTTACCTTATTTATATACTGTAGTCAACCTTTTTAGGTCTTTAGTGACAAGGTTATTGCTGGATTATGTATACTGCACGAGTATAATTGTGAAATAAAACAAATAAAGTGCTCTTCTAGGCGCAGCTGGATACCACCACAGAGGTCAAACCCTGAACAGTCGGGGCAAGTATGGACACTACATTCAAGCTTGATACAGCTCTGAATTTGGATTGTGATTAAATATTTGACACATCATAGGTTTCTGTCAAAGAACAAATGTGGTCAAAGACCTGAAAAAAATGAAATTGGATTTTACCTATTATGGTTCAATATCCAAAATCTAAATACTCGGTTAGATTCAGCATATCCAAGTACACCAAAAATCCAATTCATTTATTTATTAACGGACCATAATATCTTAGTACACCAAGAATTTAATTTATTTATTAAAATCAATTCATTAATTCATTAATTTTGGACCCCAATTTGAACCTAAATTTAATTTTGGATACTTTGGACCTGAATGTGGACCAGTTTGAAAAACGGGCCCTAAATAAAAAATGTGGACCAGTTCGAAAAACGGGCCCAAAATAAAAAATCTAAACCACTGTTAGATTGGGCACATCAAAAAACACCAATAATTCAATTTTTGATGAAATCAAAACAAATTTTAATTTTGGACCCCAATTTGGGCCAACTTTGAAAACCGTGCCCAAAATCAAATAAACTGTTGACACAGAGATATGTCTCCCCTATCGGCATAAAATTCAAAAAAAGACAATCTGATGGACAGCAACATTGCTAATTAATTCAAAGTCGCTGGACCAACTAGTGGGTAGGGTTGATAAACTGAGATGTACAAACAGCAATGTAATTTCATAGAAAATATTGTCAATTGTAAGTAGTTCCTATCAAACTAACTTAATCATAAAACCTAACATTGAAAATTGTTAATTGATTGAAAGTCACTGGACCATGACCTGAGTGGCAGGGCCTTAAAATAGTCGTCAAACTGATATGTACTGATAGTAATGCAACTTCATACAAAATATCATTGATCTATCACAAGTAGTTTCTATCAATCTAACTTAAGCAGAAAAATTAACATTCAAAATTGCTAATTAATTCAAAGTCACTGGACCATGGCCTAGGCGGCAGGGCCTCAAAATTGTCATCAAACTGATATGTACTGAAAGTAATGCATCTTCATACAAAATATCAATGATCTATTACAAGTAGTTCATATCAAACTAACTTAAGCAGAAAACTTATCAATTGTTGACGCCGTCATCGTAGCCCTCGCCGCTGCTATCGCCGGAAAAGCAATCCCTATGTCTCGCTTTCCGTGACTTTCATCGCAGGCAAGACAAATATCTTAAACACTGTAGGATTGGACATATCAAAAAACACCAATACCGTAGAAAGGCTTGTATAGTCCGCGGTTTTATTCTCCAAAATTGGACCTTCCAGACGGGGTGCGGACTATAGAGTACAATAAGCAAGAAATAAGAGAAAAATTTCAATTTCGCGGTCGAGGTGGTTTGTTTACGTTCCGCCATCTTTGTTATTTCTATTGTAGAGGTCGCTCTTATCATTTTTCAAACTAATAATTTTAACTCATCCATATTAATAAGTTATTTCTATTCAATATCAAATTAATACTGATAAATATAAAAACTAAACCTTTCATTACAAATTTCTCGTTTCTTTTCAATGCATTGGTTGAAATAAACTGGTATCTGCTCGATTGAAACGATACAAACATAGTGAAAAAGACAACCGTAAACCAGCTTAGAATTTGTAAACTACAAAACCAAATCGGTTATTGTTCGTTCCGTTTTGGTGTTTCATACTGACTAATATGGTTTGTATTAGCTTAAGACCCTTCAAACATTAATGTGATAGATATATTAAAGACTGTTTTACAAAAGGATGGAACTGTTTTACTTTCAAAGTCGTATTATAGTGATATCTGTTATGTACGGATTTCGACTCTCACCGGTTAATTTCTTCTTTTACACATGCTTTTTAACCTTCCTGTTTAAACATATACAAGTTTCTAAATTGTTTTTTAAGTGAATTAAACTTATTTTAACAATCATGAAGCGTTCTAGAATCATTAACAAGCAGTTTCAGCTTCTGTTTGATGATGGAAAACAGATTTTTCCAAGAAAATACCGCAAACGACCGCACAGGATTTGAAATTACCAGAGTTTCATTAGACCTTTTCTAACAGTTACAAAAAGTTTTTTTTACCTAAAATTTCGTGGGGAGAAGGGGGTGCGGACTATGTACCACTGCGAACTATACAAGCCTTTCTACGGTAATTCAATTTTTGATGAAATCAAACAAAGTTTAATTTTGGACCCTTTGGACATGAATATGGATCAATTCAAAAACAGAGCCCAAAATCCAAATTCTAAATACAATAAAATATTGTTTTTGGCCCCTTTTTTCCTAAACCTTTAGGGTCATCACCCCCAAAATCAATCCCAACCTTCATTTTTTGGTATAACACCTTGTGGCACAATTAAATAGCAATCAATAGACTTATACTCAAGTTATTGTCCAGAAACCAGAAAATCCTAGTATTTTGCCCCTTTTCAGCCCCTAACAGGGTTAGAGCAATGACCCCCAAAATAAATCCCAACGTTCCTATTGAAGTATGGAACCTTGTGGTAAAATTTCATAGAGATCCATACTCTTATACACAAATTATTGTCCTGAAACATGAAAAATGCATGTTTTTTACCCTTTTTTGGCCCCTAATTACTAGACCGCTACGACAATAACCCCTTACATAAATCCCATCCTTCCTATAGTGGTAAGGAACCTTGTGCTAAAATTTAATAGAGATGCATACACTTATACTCAAGTTATTGTCTGTGAACCAGACAAATAATTGTTTTTGTTAGGCTCTTTTTGGTCCCTAATTCCTAAACAGCTATGACAATAACCCCCAAAATTTATTTTCAACCAGTAAAACTGACCTTTTTTGGCCCCTAATTACAAAACCGCTAGGACAATACCCCCCAAAAACAATCCCAATATACCATTAGTGGTATGGAACCTTGTGCTAAAATTTCATAGAGATCCATTCACTTATACTCAAGTTATTGTCTGCGAACCAAAATGTCTTTAGATGCAGATGCAGACATCGCCATAACATAATACGAATGCAAAATATTTTGCGGTTGTATAAAAATGATTAAAATATTATACCATTATGTGTTTTTTTTAGAAATGGACTTGGACACATAGAACTTAAGTATGATGAGCAAGTATGAAAGTAAATGCCCATTTCAAACTCTAGACACGGCTTACTAAAACAAACAAAAATTCAGTAGAACTTAGTATTTTTAATATCACATAATTTGCAGGTTCTTCATCTTGAAGAATTTATTTGAACATTATTTCATTAAATAAAAATAATTAAACAAAAACTGTACAGTTTGATCATAGCACTTAAATACAATTAAGGCAAACAAACAAAACAAAAAAACAAGTATGTGATCTCCAATATGGAGAGGAGATTCGTACTATTTCTGTGTTTTTAATTAACATAAAATATTCTTTATACCGTGCATTATCTTAGACAGGATAGAAAGGAAAGTTTGTTTACCCAGTAATTGAAATAAGAAAGAGGAGAAATAATCATTTACATTTAAATCCCTCCTACAGATGGTTTTCGAAATTCACATGAAATTTTGTGGAAAGTCAGGGATTTTTTTTGGAATTTCTATCAAAGTTTTATACATATGAATATCAACTCTAAATTTCTTACAACACATGCCTCACAACAATATAAAATTTAAGACACAGTCCTTGTGTTATAATTATAATTATGTTCATGTGTAAGAATTCTGCCTTCTTTAAAACAATAAAGAAGTGTATGAAAGATAAGACAAATTCATAACATACTTGTAAATATAGAATTTACTTTTTTCATCATACACTGAGGCTATCATTTACAAACTCACCAGTTATACTCAATTTTTTTTAAAACACATTTAGCTTATTCAACACATGCATGATACTTAAAAAATTAAACAAGAGGGAATCTTTAGCCAGAAAATATTCATGCAGTTATATTCACATTATACTTCATAAAAATTATACCTTATATTCGACAAATTGTTTTGTTGTTAAAAAAGGTTGTTAAGTTTTATAAAATAAAGTGAATAAATCCTCTTGAAACACCTTACAACACAAATGTCAAATGCCGAAACGAAAAAAGTCAAAATCGCAAGAGGAGAAACTGAAGAACAATACCACACAAAATCTTAAGGTAGAAAGTTTTTTCACCATTTCCCCCCCCCCAATTCAAATGACTTTCTTTTGAAATAAAATAAATTATAGGATTATATCTTATGATATTTTTTGTTTACAAATAGATTTTTTAAAATTTTTTATAGAATTTATATTTATGAAGGAATGTACATTAAATTATTTATTTTTTATGTTACCTTTTTATTTTTATTTCCTGGCATATTTTAAGAGCTAACTGCTAATATTTCATTTCAAAATTTTTCCTTTTTGTTTTTTATCTTTTCACATAAAAGTGCCTTTTCCATATATAATCCTTACAAAACTAAGGCAATTTTACACAACCTGTGCCTTGAAAACAAGCTTTGCAACCATACTTTTTATCCTTATTTTTTTAAAACCACAATTTAAACTATATATTTACAAAGTGTGAAAAAAATCTCTATCATTTTGTTGAAACTCCCATAAATTCAAACTTTAAAAATCTATTTGAAATCTCCTTTTTCATTAAACTGAAAAACTAAGGAAAATATATTTATTAACCCATGTATTCCTTATGAATGAACATTCTTTGTTTAATAGTCCATGGCATACATAATGACAAAATATTTCATGCATATTCAGGATGAGAGATGCAATTACGAAACAACACTACTGAGCTATAAATTAAAATTTGTGCAACTCATGCGTAATGCCTGAAGTTTTACTGTGAATTACAAGAGTCAGAAATGAGTATTGCACATTTCCTTAATGATCGAACTACATTTAGATAGCCAAAGTTATATGACCTTGAAGGTAGTAATATGATGTATTTCATGTTAAAGCATTTAAAAGATAGTGGCCAAGTATAATTCAGTACAAAATAAAGTGGAGACTATCATGGGAACAAACAAAATTTACATATAACAAAAATATTTTATTTTCCTTTAGCAACTAAATATTCATTTCAGTCTCAGTAGAAATAAATTTGAGCCAAAATGTTGCCTTAAACCAATTACAGAAAATTGCTAGTCACTGGTATATCATCATTAGAAGTTATCTTTGGTTTCTACCTCAAATCTTACTGAATCATTAACAATGTGTATGTGTGTATAAAGGAGTACACGTTTAGTGCCTATCGGATGTTTAAATTGTTGATGCTAAATGTTGGAAATTATTTAAGTTGTGTGTGTGTACGTATAAAGGAATACAAGTTAAGTGCCTCTAGGATTTGTTGATGTTAAATGTTGGCAATCGGAATAATGAACAATGATTTACAAACTGTTTGATGTAGGACTAATATAAAAAGGAAATGAATATTACATTGATGCTATCCTCTATTTGGCAGTTTTTTCCAGTAAACAAATGAAACTTTTCTACTGCTGAATAATCTACTGTAAAAGTCACTACCGTTACAAAAATGAGTAATAAAGGCAATCTGTTGTACCCAAAACAATGATGATTCTATCAGCAGTCATACATCCAACTTTTTATATAATTTACATGTTCAAAAATACATTAATTTAGCACAAAGGTATGTAATACTGAAACAAATTGGTGATCATAGATGCAGTCAAGAACAGTATGGATTTTAATGTTTATCCTAAAAATATGAAAACAATTCTAAATTGTGTACAAAATAAATAATTTAAGGCTTCAGTTTTTCTAGCTCATCTAATAAACATCCACTGCTGTTGGTTACTGAGTGTAAAATAAAAATTCTTACTCATTTGAAGATTCCGGGCCAACCCTCTTTTTTAAATGGGTTTTGAAACTTTCAAAAGTTGTTGAAAATCTTAAAGTATCCAAAACAAAATCTGTAAATGATAATTAATATAATTTTAGGTTTCAATCATTCAATGTTTGAACTGACATTATTTAGAACACATTGAAATCTTCCTACTCCATAATTGTGTTTGAAGGTTTACATAACACACACAAATCAGATACCTTTCATTCAGATATATATCATAGATTTATAAACACATTACAGCACACCAGTCTGATATTAGCACAAACACACACAATGCACAGACAAAGCACTCAGCTGAAAAATTACACCCTTCAATTCTTTGACGATTGCAGGAAACACTGTAGCTTTTAGAAAACATCTAATGTTTAGATGACATGATAAATAGGCTAATGCTACAGACACCAAGTTGTATACTAATGGATCTTAACAATATGACTATGGCAATGTAAATGTTATTGTAGTTGTTCAACTTTTAGCTAATTTCTTAATTCGTTCAAGTCTTTGTTTTAATTCTGACACATCTGTTGTTGAGGTTGATCGAGGCATTGTTTGGTCGGTCTCTATTTCTGGGGCCCTGATTTCAACCTGAAATCACAAATTTTCACTTAAATAATGATATTTATATCAAATTCACATAATGGACTGATATAATAATCAAAAATATCTGATATTTTTTTTCAAGATAGCCACTTTATCTTTTTGCTATAAATACAATTCATGCTATTACTTACTAATTAATTTTATAATTTCCTTAGGAAAAAAAAGTATAATAAATATTAATTTTGTTTTTCTTCTTTTGTTGTTCTATACATGAAAGTACAGTCAAACCTGTATTAAGCAGTCACTCATGGGAAGTATCAAAAGTGATCACTTAAGGGAAGTGACCTTTTAAATGAGGTTTGAAAAAATTCTGACCCTGACATCGCATGGGGTAAGGGATCGGGGCATATTGATTTAGTGTTGAAGCAGAAATATAAATAAACAGCTGCGCCATGAGCGCATGATACGCCCGTCGTCTTGTGTGTGAATTTTTATGCAATAAGCATAAATAGTTTCTGACATACGGCTTGACATGCGAAAACCCCCTTTTTTTTTAACAAAAACTCAATATCTCCAAAATATAATTTTGAATCAAAACCAAAAAGTATACAGATCTTTAGATTAATATAACTAAGAAGTGTGTAAAATTTTAAGCAATAATCATAAATCGTTTTTGAGATACGGCGCGACATGTGAAAACCCCCCCTTTAAAAAAAAAGAAAATCAATATCTCAAAAATAAAATTTTGAATCAAAACCAAAAAGTATACAGATCTTTAGATTAACATAACTAAGAAGTGTGTAAAATTTTAAGCAATAATCATAAATCATTTTTGAGATACGGCGCGACATGTGAAAAACCCCTCCCCTTTTTTTTACAAAATACTCAATAACTCAAAAATAAAATTTTGAATCATCACCAAAAAGTATACAGATCTTAAGGTTAATATAACTAAGAAGTGTGTAAAGTTTTAAGCAATAATCATAAACTGTTTTTGAGATACGGCGCGACATGTGAAAAACCCCTCCCCCTCTTTTAACAAAATACTCAATATCTCTAAAATAAAATTTTGAATCATCACCAAAAGTATACAGATCTTAAGATTAATATAACTAAGAAGTGTGTAAAGTTTTAAGCAATAATCATAAATTGTTTTTGAGATATGGCGCGACATGTGAAAAAAAACACACACCTGTTTTAGTTACTAAGTCCTGTAACTCAAAAAGTTTTAATCTTATTTTCACCAAAAAGTATACAGATCGTTTGACCATCATAAGAAACAACTATGTTAAGTTTCATGAAATTTGGATAAGTCATTCTCAAGTTACGGTGCGACATGTTTACGCCGGACAGACAGACGGACGGACGGCGGACATTTGTATAACATAATACGTCCCGTCAAAAATTTGACGGGCGTATAAAAATGGCGGAATTCTGGTGCTGAATATTTTCAAATTTATCGCTGTGTAAACTTGGCATTCATTATACTGTAAATCACGAGTATTCACAAAATTGATATGTAAACTGTTTTCACCCTAAAGGTGAAATAACATTATATATGAAATCAGTCTTTTGTGTTAACCGACAGATCACAAGAATGTGCATATTTAATTAAGATCTCTCTGTTTTCATAATAACATAATTGGCTAATCATACGTCATACTCGATATGGGATACTTTACATTTCTTATACGAGCCTCGTATTCAGGACACATCTTATATTTAAACGTTTCCGTTATATTTTTACCTGTAAATTGGCACACAAGCAGTAATCATTTTTGGCACATATTATTACTGCATTTTTTTAAAAGTTGGCGCAAATGCAATGTGCCCATGTCATACCGTTTGACAACACAGCAACCAGTGACAATGACTTGTTCAAAAATGTTAATCAGTGACACTCTATTTATTGTTGTTATAACCCAAACATTTTGCATATAATGTAAAAATAAAATATATTTCAATCACATTTACAGGGATATTTGCACAAATATGCGATTGTAAAAATTGTTAATTCATACCATCATAACCTTCAATTTCAGCATGCAGCAATGTACATAATTTACTTTCCTTGAACCTTGTCCACATTATGTATTTTAGATTTTCGATTATCTCAGTTAATAAAGATTATGTTGTTAAAATCTCTAACCGTTCTATACAGTGATTTTTTCTCATGTATTTTTCCATTCAGCAAAAATTATACACAGTGAAAATTTATCCTGTCCATTTTATCATCAAATTGCTGAAAAAAGCTGACAAGAAAAATACCTGATATACTGTATATTTTTCATCAGGCTTATATTTTGGTTTGTTAAAAACATGAATGTGACCGGTGTTCAAAGTTGAAGTGATGTTTTAGTACTAAAATTAGGTGACTTCTGATCACGTTAGATAAGTGACCGCTGAAAAGAGTTAAATTATATAGAGAAAACGTTTGGGAAGGTCTGAAAATGACCGTTAGAGACAGGTGACCACTGAAACGAGGTGACCGTAAAGGCAGGATTGACTGTATCATGATTTTTTAAAGTTGTTTACTAAAATGTAGAATAGGATAATGTACCTGTATTTCTGGTTCTGGTGATGGAGGTTTTGTTATCTCTGGTGTAATATCTGTGTCTAACTTGGCCTATAACAATTTATTATTAATAGTTTTTATCATTTATCAATAATTTGTACAAAGATTAGTTGTAATGATTTTTGTGTAGCAAATGCTTAATATAATGTGGATTCATTTATTTTTTGTGGATTGAGGTAAAATTGTATTTTCTTGAATATTTGATTTCGTGGTTTTGCCAAGTCTGCAAACAAGCCTAAAGAAAATCTGTACTTTGTTAAACATTTAAATTTATGGTAAACCTTTACTCTTGAAAATTGATATCCCACAATAATAATGAATCCACAGTAAATTGTGCTCTATTAATGACACAAAACACTTACACACAAATATTCTTATGAACAAATACTGATTAGAACTGAATGTTACAATTTATGTATTTGATCATACCTACCAACAATTGAAAATCTCAAAAGGTTGATGTGACATCTTTTAAACATAATCGGGTTTGTAAAAAAAAAATTTACAATGTGCAATGACAAATATGCATTTTTTAAATCTTTGCCATTTACTAAAGAATAATTAAAATGAAAAATAAATAAAATTTTGACTCAATTGTTGGCAATTTACCATTTAGTGCAAAACTGCATGTGCGTTTTAAGTGTATATGACTTGACCTGTAAAATAGAGTTTGTTTTCTATACCTCATTATCTAATCCACATTTGGCTCTTAGTATTTTGAGACGTTCCCTGTAATAATCCACCTGTTGTTTCTCTTGATGCCCTACTGATGAATCATTGGTACTCTGTAGATTGTCAGATCTCACTGAGACTAAAATAAAAGTTACACATTATTAATTTTGCATCAAGTTGTATTTGTCTTTGAACTAGCTTTCAGTAACTGTGATTACTCTTATTTTGGTGCTTTGTGTCTATTGTTTTTATGTAAGTGGTTTTTGTAACTTGTACAGATCTTTTCAGATGCCAAATTACAATTGATTTTTACAGTTTGTTCTAATGTTGAGCTGTTACATCACTGTCCCAGGTTAGTGGAGGGTTGAGAACTCACAAACATGTTTTATGTCACCACATTCTTTATGTGTCTGTCCCAAATCAGGAGCCTGTAGTACAGTGATGTCGTTGATTCATGAGTGTCTTATTTGTTTTTTTTTTGTTTTTTTTTAATAAATTAGGTCGTTAGTTTTCTCGTTTGAAATATTTTGCATTTTTTATGTCGTTTCATAGCCGACTAAACGGTATTGTTTTTTTCATTGTTGAAGGCCAAAGGAGGCCTATAACTGCTAACATCCTCTTCATTTAAACTCTGGTGGACAGTTGTCTCATTGGCAATGATACCACATCTCCTCATTTTTATCAAAATAATCAAAGAGCTGAAAGCTCCAAGTAAAAATGACGCCATTGTCTCTCATATTGGGATATTTTTGATACAAGTCTTGATTTTTACTTAATTTACCTACTGAATCTTAGGCGACGTTTCAATTTATGGTAGGTAGGGTGACTGATAGAATAGATATGAATTGTTTCCACAATCTATAGCGTTTTTATTTGTTTGTCAAGATATATATATATGTGTGTGAAGTGAAAATAACTACTAGTTGTTCTGCTGTACAAAGAAATAACTCAAGACTACCTGAACAATCTACAATATTCAAAGTAATATGTGAATGTGTTTCCCTTATTTGTAGAATTATTTAACAAAATGATTATGAAGAGCCTGTAGTAAGAAAGCTCTTATACCCAACATTATTCAAGAGATAAGTTACAGGTGACCTAGTGACAACATCACATTGTTATTTCATTTACCTAAACATGATCAATTTCTATAGATTTAGACAATAGTATTGTTATACTAGTTTCACAATTATAAACAAAGTGACACCATCTATACAACTTAATTTCATTGTGAAGAGGCTGTAGTAAGCAAGCTTACACTGAAATCTTAAAATGACAACATAAATTATTGCAAAATTATTTTTTTTCAAATGATTTAATGTTGAGTACCATAGTCATTTATTTCAAATAATTGACCCGTAATAAAATAAGGAGATGGGGTGTGATTGCCAATGAGATAACAGTCTGATGTACTATCTACCAGAGTACAAATAATGTGGCTGTTGGCAGTTATAAGTCACTTTCAGACACCAAACCAGTTTATTGTTTTCAGGTACCACAGGAAAAAGAGGAGTTGTGGCCAGGTGCTGCCAGGATTTAAAACTATTAGAATTACACAGTTTTGTCTGCATTCAGAGAAAATTTCATGGTGTAAACACAGCCATTTTTGTTGGTGTATATTAGATGAACCTTTAAGGTGGATTATCAGATTATTGGTCACAGGAATATTAAAGTGACTGTTGACTTTTCAAATATAAAAATATGCACAAAGAAGGAAATATATCTGATTCCTTGTGAAAATTAAAAGATAGAACATTGTACTTTAATTGATTTGGTAATTTAATTTCAAGAATCATGTATGATCTGTTACCATAAGGGAGCTACCATTTGATTTTTAAGGGGGGGCTAGGATGAAATTTGAAAAAAATAATCAGGACAGGAGTTTTGAGTAAAAAAAAAGGCAGGATGAGACACTTTGCAAAAAAAAAAGGCAGGATGACAATTTATGTAAAAAAAAGTCAGGATAAACTAACAAAAAAAAAGGCAGGACCGAATAGAGTGAAAAATAAAAAGGCAGGACAGAGATTACAACTAAAAAAAAATGCAGGACAAATTTTTTCATCCTAGCCCCCCATAAAAATCGAATGTAGGACAGAAAGTCACAGGACAAAAAGTCACGGACAAAAAGTCACAATTCAGTTTTGAGATTATTTTTCTTTGAACAAGAAAAAACTAATTTAAAAAGAAATATTTTGGTTTTTTTCTTAAACTATTATGTATAAAGCAACTTTGTAATTAAAATTTATGCAATAAATATTAATAATGATCAAATAATTGCTATGAAAACAAAATGTCAAACAGGCTTGATCCTTAAATGGCTTCATGGTGCCAAGAAATATATCCTTTGCACGATTAAAATTTAATAAGTTTTCATTTATCAAGGCTTATGAACAATTTTCTAAGCTTAAAAATGAATAAAAAGAAAATATTTCAAGATCTTTCTCTTATATATTCAAACAATTGTCAACAAACTATTTGTGACTTTTTGTCCTGTGACTTTTTGTCCTATCAAATTTGTGACTTTATGTCCTGTGACTTTTTGTCCTGTGACTTTCTGTCCGTTTACCTAAAAATCAAATGGCAGCTCCCTAAGTGTAAAATTTGTCCATTAGCTACTGTTTATTATGTTTATGGTTGAACTGTATCTTTGAACTTTGTCAATCAGTCATGATTTACTTCTTAAGCTGTGTAAGAACCTTCTTGTAATTGAAATTGGTCTGCCATGATCACGATTTCTACAATATTCTGAGTTCCTAACAAGTTAAAAATTTAGCACATTTGCAGTTGTCTCCCTTGGGAAAAGTTTGAGGAAAGTTCGAAATATTGGGAACAGTAGAATTTAACAAAATCGTGGTTTAGAGGTTTTTACACGATCACAATCGTGCAATCGTGACAAGGGGTCAAAATCGAGTATTTCACGCCTGAATCGTGCAAGTTGGCAGGTATGACAGGTTAAGAAATTAAAGAATGAAAATTACAAATTTAATTCTGTTACAGTTGTATTTCCAACAATATGATTGAAAATTGTCCGACGGTCATGAAGGTTAATGACCGCCATTTTGTACACAACAAGACATATTGAAGGGAGACGACACCATCTGTTATTTTAAAATGTACATTTGCAACGCTGGAGTTGTCTTTCTTTTACCAATGTATGAGCATACTAACATTCACTTTAAGTATGTAAAATACGGAACCGAGTTCCGAATGCGGGTTGGAAGTCTGGTCAATGGTAAAAGAAAATTGACTGCGTCATTTTCTAAAAACAAAAATCAAAATAACATGAAAAACAAATCAATTACAATAGAAGGGTTGGTTGGAATCCTTTACAAATTTTCATTTCTTTATTCTTCACTTTGCTATAGATTCCCTTTTTAACTGAGAAAAAAAATTTATTACCTCCAAAATCTGACGACACTTTTCCTTCTCTCTCCTGCTCAATATTTTTAAGACCTCTTTCTATATAGTTTTGGAAGAAATTAGATGACTTCTTCAGAAATGGTTCCAGATCAGCATCAGGATACTTCTTCTTAAAGTCGTACAAGTCATTCAGGCCCTAAAACAGATTTAAGGAATTTTATCTATATCTAAATCATAAACTGTTATCACAGAGATATGTCTCACTTTTTTGTAATTTTGATAATGCAAATGTTGAAATTAAACTAGAGGCTCTCAAGAGCCTGTGTCGCTCACCTATATTTACTGATGCTTTGGAAATCATGTAAAATAAGGTTAAAATCATAATTAATATTATTAGATATCAGATATTATAATGATATCTAAGATAATAACAAAAAACTGCAAAAGTTTTGTAAAATTACTAACTGAGGGGCAGCAACCCAACAACAGGTTGTCGGATTCATCTAAAAATTTTCAGGGCAGATAAATCTAAATCTGATGAACATTTTTGCCCCCTGTCAGATTTGCTCTAAATGCTTTACTTTCAGAGATATAAACCAAAAACTGCATTTTACCCCTATGTTCTATTTTTAGCCATGGCGGCCATCTTGGTTGGTTGGCGTGGTCATCGGACACATTTTTAAAACTAGATACCCTAATGATGATTGTGGCCAAGTTTGGTTAAATTTGGCCCAGTGGTTTCAGAGGAGAAGATTTTTGTAAAAAGCTAACGACAACGGACAACGACGGATGCCAAGTGATGAGAAAAGCTCACTTGGCCCTTCTGGCCAGGTGAGCTAAAAAGCAATACTTTCAACATGTAAGTTATGCAAATATTCAAAGTCAATGAACCATGACTGAAGGAACATGGCTAAACAATCTCCATGGAAATGAGATGTACCAATGCTAATACAACTGCAAACCAAAAACCATTGACTTATCATTAGTCATTCCCTTTAAATAAACCTAAACACAAACATTAACTTGTAAACTATGTAAAAGTTCCAAAGTCTATGAACCATGATGAGGAGTAGGAGCTATATAATCTCCATGGAAACGAGACTTGCAAATGCCAATACATTTGCATACCAAATATCATTGACTTAACATTAGTGGTTCATCTGAAACTGATCTAATAACAGACTAATACATGTAAACTAAGAAAAAGTTTCAAGTCAATAGACCATGACTGAGGGGGCAGGGCCAAATATTCTCCATGGAAATGAGATGTGCTAATGCTTAAACAACTGCATACCAATTAACATTGGTACCACCATACCACTAATGGTTCCCCTTAATCTGACCTAATCACAAACTAATACATGTAAACTAAGCAAAAGTTTCAAAGTCAATAGACCATGACTGATGGGGCAGGGCCAAATAATCTCCATGGAAATGAGATATGCCAATGCTTATACAACTGCATACCAAATATCAATGACCTACCACTAGTAGTTTCCCATAAACTGACCTAATCACAAACTAATACATGTAAACTAAGCATAAGTTTCAAAGTCAATAGACCATGACTGAGGGGGCAGGGCCAAATAATCTCCATGGAAATGAGATGTGCCAATTGCTAATACAACTGCATACCAAAAATCACCACTAGTGGTTCACCACAAACTAGACCTAGTCACAAACTAATACATTGTTGACGCCGCTGCCGCCGGAAACAGCATACCTATGTCTCGCTTTTTGACTCCGTCAAGGCGACACAAAAATGAAGTTTTATGAAATGTACGATGCTAAATTATTTTTTTTGAAGAGTTTTCTGCACCTTTCAGCCACGTGGTTGAAAAAAAGTTAATAAGTGATCAAGATAAAAACTCAATATTTTGTGCATGCAGAAAGTTATGTTGTTGTTAAGTCCTCTTTGTGCATGTTTATCCATAAGGTCATCATACAGAACAATGAAGACCAGCCATTATGTTCTGCAGTCATTAGCGTGTAATTTTTTTTAAGAGAATTAGTCAGTTACTCAAATGCATGATAAATGGTTATAATGAGGAACACTCTGATTCACTGGTCAGAGTTACCTAACTGTAGTTTTGACGAAGTCTTTGATTAATTAATGGTCTTTTTCATTTTTTATCAATTTCCATAGTTTTTCATATAGTAGTCACAGCATGTATTTTGCCATTGGAAGTTAAACAACAATGAATCAATCACGATAAGTATTTATTTTCTGTGTATATATAATATGCATTTCACGAAAATAGAAATTTATGTAGAGTACTATTTGAGCAAATTTGTAGGTCCATGAACAATAAATTAGAACAAATTACAAAATTTTCTACTTTCGCAGTATACCAACAAATTTACAATCTTATTATCCTTAAACAGTCTTTATTTTAACTTACCTCTCTAGTATTTTCTTTGGATCCAATCTTTTTAAATATCTCTGCTAATATGTCATGAGTATTCTTATTCAATTTCTTTGGTTTTTGGGTACTCTGTAAAGAAATATTATAAATACCTCAGTCCCATACAAGCATAGATCATCATACATATGTCTAGGAATGTCAAAATTTACTTCAATGAAAAACAAGAAGTTGCATGAGTTGGCATGTTTATAACAAACAGTAAGTTGGTGTCTGACTCATCTAAAAAGTGCTCACATATTACAACTTACAACTTATCACAGTCAAGCACCTGACCAAATATGAAGTTATTCTGTTCATTAGTACATGAGAAAAGTGTGACGAAAATATTTGTTGGACAGACAGACAAAGTGTATGCAATATAGCCCCACTCCTAGGGTGGGGTATAACAAAGTAGCCTTCACTCGTAGAATGGAGGTATTATACATAATAAGGATGTCATTTAAGTAGCATGTAGTCAAAATCAAATTGTTAGTTTTTTACATGTGCTATTTATTTGGAGTTCAATTTAGAAAAATACAATAAAATAATTTGTTTTTCTAAATGATCAGCCTTTAACCAGCTTATTTCAATTATTGAAATCATAATCAGATATAACATTTTTTGGGTACCTTTTAGTTACTTTATCAAGAATGTTCTTTTCAAGATGTAACAAATCACTGTTTCCAGTTTTACAACACATTAATTTGTGAATTAATTGGTTTTTATTTCAGTTTTGTATATTTTCTCCATTCATATAACATATTATATCAATAAATTGATCGTACAGAATATCTATACTAACCCTAGGAGTTTTCTGTTCTTCATTCCATTCATTCTTGGCATTAGGATCGTTGTGGAGAATTTTCTGTAGGTATGCCTTTACTTCAGAATTCTCAGCAGATTCAATTGAGCCCATATGTTGTATAATCTGAAAGGATAAAGAGCCCATTAACAAAATTAAATACCCAATATCATTGGATTACTAAATCAAGTGCAAATTTTTCACCTTTAAATTTCCAATTGTAACAGTATTAGGTTTGTCCATTACTGAATTAGAAATTTTTGAATTTTGTATTTAAAATATATTTTACACACACACTAAAAAATTGCCTAGAATAGCAAGAAAAAGCTCAACTAAACCAGTTTTCATAATTTTTTTACAGTAAATATTGGGCAACATGTTCACAATTAACAATATTCAAGGCTCTGATATTCCTGTTCACAAAAAAAATTTCTCTATTCAACATTTTTTCATCATTTCATGAACAACTTAAATCTACAATGTGTACTTACTTTTGCCCCTTTTAACTTGACTAAGGAATGTAATACTGTTTTAACTGTCCTCAATGGCAGATCACTTGGTCGATTCTTCCATGACGTACTTGGGAATTCTTTTAGAAACAAGTGTGTATCCAGTAAGATTCTGTCTAGATTCAGATCATTTATTATATCTGGTAACATTCTTATCATTTTCCATACACACTGGAATAAGAAAGTAATAAAACTAAATACTGACCTATCAATATTAACTTTTTTATTAGTAAAAGAAAGTCACAAACAAGAATATGTGTCCATAGACCACAATGACCGGCTCACACTATCACATTTCAATGTTCAGAAAACTATGTCTGGGTAAAATTTGGCATATATTTAAAAAGTTCACTTCATTATACCATGTGCATACTAAGTTTCTAATTGATGTAACCACAAACTACTTAACCAAAACTTTAACTCGATATGGGACAATTGTACATGCAGATAGGAAAACATTATAGAGGTTATTTTTAATGATAAAAAATTTAATTTATATGGGTTTTTTTTCTTTCCTCAATCACACATCTGGATTTGTTATGAATTAGTTATGGTCTGAAATGTGTATCTACTCATAATTTCACTGCTTTTTGAAAATAAATGGGAAAACTGTTGTAAGCTTGCATCTGAAAACAAATTTTGTAAACAGTTTTAGAGTGCAGCTTTTAAAATATTATTTTATTGTCATTTTGAATGTGATCTATAAATGATAGCAGCTGTCTCAGATGGTTTATGTTATAACAATATACCTTCATAATTAACTCTATAAACTTCACAGTACATGTTTCACTAGTAACACAATCTTGTAACAGTCTGATCAATGCACTGAAATCAAAAACATAATGATGTAAAGATGTAACTAACTGATAAATTTTCCTTAGAGTAGTGATAATAAACTCCTGCTATAAAAAAACCCATTTTAATTCTAACCAGATGATAGTGATTGGTGTAGTCACAAAGGACTCTTCTTCATTCAAATAACTTAATTGTGATGTAAGTAATCAGAGTTGTTTCATTTAAACATAGGTTATACCCATAGAAGGCAGAAATTTTACTATAAATGCACCACTAGAAATTTTTGATATTCAACTTTTATATAGAATTATGTTCAAATTTTAACATTGAAATATCCACTAGAACAGAGATGGAAATATCTGTGAAGTTTTTCACCATGACCTTCAATGTACCATTTTTATACATTTACCTTAATTGGCATTGTAAAGTCTGCACTGGTACATTGTCCGCATCCCCCTTTTCGCCACCGGGAATTCAGGAAAACTTTTTTAACTTGTAAAAAAAGTCTATTGGGAACTCCAGTAATTTCAAAGTGTGTGTGATCGTTTGCGGTATTTTCATGCAAAAAGCTGTTTTTCATCATCAATTAGAAGTTGAAAATGCTTGTCATTGATACTTGAACACTTCACAAGTGTTAAAATAAGCCAAAATCACAGGAAAAACAATTGCAAAAGTTGTAAGGGATATCAGAATCGAATGTGTAAATCGCAAACAAATACGATGAGTGTGTTGAAAATCCTTACTTAATAGATATCACTAAAGAATACAACTTTAAAACTAAAATAGTTCTGTCATTTAGTGAAATACTGTTAGAAATATTCATCACATTAATGTTTGAAGAACCTTTAAACACATGCAGCAGTATCAAACACCAAAAAGGAACAAATAACCGATGTTTTGTAGTTTATACATCGTTATGTTTAAGCTGGTTTCCTGCCGACTTCTTTTACTTTTTTCATAGCGTTGTATACAAGTGGTTTCTAGTATAAATTATGCAATGCTATGAAAAGAAATGAAAAATTTGTAAAGAAACATTTGATTTTGATAAGTATCAGTTAATATTGGATTTTTAAATAAAAATTGCATATTGATATGGATTAGGTAAATGAATAGTTTTGAAAAGAAATAAGGGCACCCTCTAAAATATCAACAAACATGGCGGACGTAAACAATCATCACGGAATCAAGTTTTTCTCCTATTTCTTGCTTATAGTACTCTATAATCCGCACCCCTGTCTTAATTTTGGAGAGAAATAAATGGGGAATGTGTCCTTGGGACACAGATGATGCCCCTGCTTGCATATAACATTATAAAGGGATATTACTCAAGAACTGTAAAAGTGACGCTACCCAAATTTGTACTTGATCTGAGTTTTGTGGTAATAAACATTGTTTATAAGTTTCATAACAATTTGTTGGGGCAAACTTAATTTTAGAGAACAGAAACGACAAATTCAGCAATTTTTCCATTTGTACAGGTGCATAATTCTAGAACGGTATAAGTGACACCACCAAAATTCGAACTTGATCTGTGTTTTGTGGTAATTAGCATTGTGCACAAGTTTCATCACATTTGGTTGAGGGAAACTAAAGTTAATGAAAGGAAACCAATTTTGGGACGTACGTACAGACGGACAAGGATTCATGATATATGCATGGATCTAGGCTCATATTTTGTCAAACGATCATGAGGAAACAGAAGTATGTATTATCTTATCACCTAAGAGCTCCGACCTAACTTACCTTAGTACACTAGTGTGATCAGCATGCTCCACAATTTTCACAACCATAACATTAACAGTACGTATGACCTGTGCTCCTTCCTCCAGACTAGTCAGTCTGTTATCTAACAGAATTGTTATTAAACTATTGACTAGATCTTTTAACACATCCTTAGAAGCTTTCTTTGCCAGGGATGAATTCTGGAAAATCTGTGGTAAGATACATCATTTTTTTGTAAAAAAAAAGGTGCATTTAAATTAATCAGAACAAATATCAAATCAGTGTTAATTGGAGCATGCCAGAAAGACAATATTTTTTCAATGCTTTTTTCCAAAGACTTCAAGGATTCTATCATATTGAAGATTTACTAGGTATTGGTTCACTTGTCTATTTTTGTTTTGTTTTTGGTGAATCTAAAAGTTTCTAAACAAATCTCTGTAATTCACTATTTCAGTTTGATCATAGATTTCATCTAATAAATGTATGACCCTAATTTAAAGTATTTATTAATATTACCTTAGTGATACCAAATTGCGAAGATTAATCCAACAATTAAAAAGAATGACCTACCATTTCTAATTGCCAAGACAGAATGATTTACAGCTAACAGTGCAAAACATACAATAATACACCTTACTCATATTTACTTGTAAAATTCATTACTTATGTGTGTAGAGTAAACTTACCGCTAATAGAGTGCCAAGTAAACACCTATACAACCGAGTTACATCGTCTTTACTGGTAAATTCACTACTCATGTGTGTAGAGTAGACCATCTTTATTTGCATGGACATAGACAGTAATAGCTGGTCGACATGGTTACTTAATACTTCTGCCTTTTCTTCATCTTTAAGAACCTCATCTATCTGTGAAATATCAACAGAAAATTGTCATATCAATATTTGAAATTAAGATGTTTGCTAAGATTTTCTGAACTGATAATTTGTAAGTCATTTTTTATTTGAACAACCCAAGCTGTTTGTTTTCACTATTATCAAATTAAAATCCCACCCAACCCCCAATGCATTATAAAGATTATTGCATTATAGAACCAGTTCAGACTTTTTAATTTTCATATTCTGGTAGTGGTATAATTGATTGATGTTTGATGTTCAACTGCAAATAGTAAATGCATATTTAAGACAATAACATGTGTTCATGAACCCAGTCTTGTTCTATAAAAATAGGGTGAGTTACATTTCTAGCACATTAACAGTCTGCAGGAGGAACTTACCCAACACTGATACATTACTTTTACTCTTACTCTTATATGCTATGGGTTCAGCTTAGAAGGGACAACTACTAATTTTAAAGTATTTAGTTTAAATAACTCAAGAGATCGAACCCACAACTTTTATAGATACTCAAGACAAGTATGATATTATGAGATACATGTAACAATGGCAGTGGTAAAAACATGAGAACATGCACACAATTCTACATTTAAATTAAAACATGTAACACGAAGTAAAATACCTGAGTCAAGGCTTGTATGCACATTGTTATATCTGATGTAGTTATTTGTGAGATCACCATAGCAACAGCAGCTGATGCATCATGGGAATTCATATTTCTCATAGGTGAAGCTGGTCTGGCTCTATTTCTACAAAGCATAGATAAAAGAAGTCTAAATTATTGAAAACTTCAAATCACTTTAAATTTCAAAGTTTTGTTTATCCTCAGTCTTTGATGATAGTACCAAGATAATATATTACCCAGTTGCAAAAAAATCTCCAAAAAATGATGTATTTAAAAAATAATGCAGACTGCAATCTTGTGTTGACATATATTGTGAACAGAAAACAATTGGTTCTTTTTTCAGTGAATTATTTGAATATCATTATCAACATAGTTGCAATGATCTATCCAAAAAAGTGTTGCAATGTATTTTTAAAAGAAAAGTAAAGACCTTACCCAGCAGATGGTAGTGACACGGGTTGAAACAGTTCATCAAGATCATACTGGTAAAGTTTTGGCATTTCTGGCTGAGACATTTGGTCATCGTCAACTTCCAAAGCAAACTCTTTCTTCACAGAGTTAGACGAGGCAGACTTAGGCATGGCAGTGTTTGGCCTTTGCATATTTGATCTTAAATTGAATGAAGATTGAACAATCAATAAATCCTGAAAATGTGCTTCATGACATTAAATGTAACAGTAGTACAGAATAAAATACTACTACAATTACTACAGGCTGTGAAAGTTGTTTCTTATGTTATATATTCACTGCATCACATCCACCTATTATCCTATAACTTTACACAGGGATTTTATTATTTATCATTGAAGCAATACAACTTTTTAAATCAAAAGCAGCAATTCTGAATTGGTGTAAAATATATCCATCATATAAATGATTTTCTTGAGTACAGGGTTCAAAAATTACCACAATCATTCTATGGAAATAAGTTAAGACAAGAGAATTAAAATTATCAGTTGCTCCATGGCCGACTCAGATTTTTTTTGGGGGGGATGGGGTTGTTCTTTTTGGTAACTTTCACATGTTTGTTCTTTAAGTTACACAAAATTTCAGTAACTATTATGTTACAGAAACATTGTTGAGTGGTCCCTTTGTTGTTCCAGTTGTTTAAGTAAAACATTTTTTTTAGCAAATTTTTCTGCATTATTGATTGACTGATAATTTTCCCAACTATCGCTGATATGAAAAAGTTGTTTGTTTGGTTTTTTTTATATTAATAAAAGGTAAATATTTCATTTAAAACATATATGAACAATAATCGTGTGGAATCCAAGATAATTTGTTCATGCCTGTAGATTCTCAGGAGTAAATACATAATCTGAAATCAGTGCAATACCAAAACAAAGTTCTGTAAAACAATAGAAGAGAGAAATGATTTAATTGACCTATCTATGATTTTAAACAGACTGAATCTATACTTACTGTGAAGGAGCTTTTTGAGGTTGTGGAGCTGTACGAGGTCGTTCCTCAACAGCTGCTTGAGCAGGTTTATTCTTCATGGCTCTCTTTATTCTTTCATCCAACATGCTTTGGTCTTTCTCTTTTAACTGAAAAATTCAAATGGAATTGTATAGATATCTTCCAAGACATCATATTATTCACAGATAAACTGTAACACCAGTTTATATTTACTGGGGATTCATTTTTTTTTCCGTTGGATTCAAATTTTCATGGATTTTTTGGGTACCGGAGAACCATGAATTTAAATATTCAACAAATTACAAATTTTCTATAGGAATATATGCTGACTTTATCAAAACCATGAAATCAAATATCTAGGAAAAGGGAAGTTTTTCGTCAATCCAAGAAAATTGGTACCCACAAAAATAAATGAATCCACAGTATTATATAGATCTATAATAGGATAATTGGTTTTTATTGAAAAATATTATGAATAATCTACTATTGAAAATTAAACTTAGTTTAATTGCATTGTTACCTATTCATTCAAATGAACTGTCTAGTTGTTGGTTAAAACATTTATGGCTTTCGTTTTAGCGTGCAATATTTTACAAGGTTTTAGGTAATGCCACATGATTTTTGGTTTTAATAATAAAAAATCATAATTTCTTTTTCTTTTAAATGTTTCGTTGTGAGTTAATCTTTCCTATATTCATTGATATTAAATAAATTAATCCAATTCCCAACAAAAGATTCTTTTAATTGTAAATTATAGAAGTCAAGTTTCATTATTCTTCTCTCAGCACTTGAAGCTCTAACCTCCACTTTATTACTACTTACTGAGATGTATTTAAAGAGTTTATCTTGTAATATCATATAAGCTACAACAGTGGTGTTGAGTGCTGCATTCCTCACGCCATTGTCCTTATCACCTATATTACCAGCTATTGTTTTGAGAGCCTGGGCTGGAGTTGGCTGACAGATATTAATGCCATGGCTTTCAATCAAACTGCCTAATTCTTCTAAACATTCTGGAAAAAAAAAGAAACTTTCTTTAAACAAGCATTCTGTGAGTATTGCATGGCAATACATAGTCCCCTACCAGTTACAAATTCATTGAAATGGAACGAAATTCTAACTTGATCTATAACTTGTCATGGTGTAAACTACATAAAAATATCAAGTCAAAATCTTTAAGCATGACGAAAAAAACTGTTGAAAACTGATTATTTAAGTGAATTTTTTATGTCCAAAGACCATAACTCTCGTCAGTAGGGGACTAATTAAGTACATACAAGATAAAACTTCACATTAAATATTATTCACAGATTCCACAACATAACAAATCTGATCAAATAAAACAGTCTATAATTACAAAAAAATTTTCTCAGATACATTGAAAAAAAAAATTTCAATCTGACATAATTTTTTTTAATTGAATAAATATCTATTAAGATTGAGCAATATATACTTGTTTAAAAATTTATGAGTCCATTTAATTTCTTTGTTCTTCACTATATTTGTTGTAAATATACTTTTTATCACATAAACTAAAAGAACTTTTCTTCTATTTCATTATACAATTTGCAGTATGGAGTAGAATAACAAATGTAGTACTAACCCATTCTCTGTTTGGAATTCTTAGACTTGAGACCATCAATAAGATAGGTAAACATTTTACTAGCAGGATACACTTTACATATCAATTTAAATATACTTCTAACTTCTCTCCGAACATTATCTTTATTCTCTCCAACCTAAAATCAGTAAATACACATATCAGTGAACCTATACCACTAAATACATACATGAATTAATCAACTTAAAATAATAAAACTTTTTTTAAGGGCTATCATAGAAAAAAATATAGGGGGGGGGAGGCACTTGAATTATTTTTGTATTGGTGGGGGCAGGTCACAAAGTTCATATTGTGTGGTTATGTATGCAAAGTAAAATACAATTGTATGAGTGATGGCCATACAAAAAAATGCCTTCCAACCCCCTATATTGTATTTTCTGGAATAGCCGTAAGCTTTTAACGTAGCTTCTTTGTACTTAAAGTTTATTTTTTTACTTTAAGTTACTATGTTTCAGACTGTCAGATCATTTTGGTTATACAGTGTGTTACCAGCATAAACAAATTATAGAACATGTATCAATTAAAACAAATATATAATAAACTATTTATACTAAGGTTTACCTTTATAATGAGGTATGGAATAAAAGATGAGGCTTCCAACTCCACCAGGTGATAATCTTCATCCGATAACATGGTGAATACTTCACGTACATATTCCATGGCCTTGTTTAACATGCTAGGGTTGGTATCAAAGAATCGAATGGTGAACCACTTCAATATCAGGTCAAGGTTTCCAACAGTTTCATCATGTAGAGTGTTTATACACTATAAAGGAAATCATATTGCATGTATCTCAGAATGAATTTCAATATTTTCCAGAGGTTTATACAATTCCTGTGTTCTTAAATCACCATCAAGTTATGCTGACCACTGTTAAATTATTTTTGTTCACCATTAATCATTTGAAAATTAAGGGCATACGCTAACGTAAAATGTTATTTTCGCGATGTCAAAATGTGACATATCGGGAAAAGATGCATTTTTAGACTGATTTTTATCATTCAGACTGATTTAACTTTATAACAAGTTCATGGACCCCTCTTTTTTTAAATGACATTAGGTTTGATTACGTATGAAGAATACTTGTACCAATTTCTATGAAAAAGTCACAGTTGATTTTTTTTTAAATTAGATAAATATACAGCCAAAAATGCCTTTTTTTTCTAAAATCATGAAACTTTGATAAAAATTAATTATTTCCAAATAGTTGTTACACAAATTTAGAGCATACTCATGTAAAGAAGATTTTCCAAATGTTTTTACAAAAATTTGCTTGTGTTTATCTTTTGAAACAAAAAAGTTAGGTACATGTATGTCTATCCAAAGGATAGAAATGTAAAAAAAAATGAAATTTTGAGTAAACGTCTAAAATTTCGACCCCATTTATCTCTTAAAGAAGCACATGAAGGTATGTTTTTTATTACATATTTGAATCAACTAAGTGAAAAATAGCTTGTATGCAAATTTTCGTAAAAAAAATCACTGTAGGATCAAAACTGTATCGTATGCCCTTAAGATATTATAAGTCCCCTTAAAACGATTCCTTTGATGATTGTTGTTTGAAATAATTAAAACATTACTTTTTTGGGGGCTAAAATGGGAAATTCATCAAAATTTACTGATCATTATATAATCAAATCCAATAAATCTGCCATGTTACAAGTAATTTGAAGCAGGATTTTACATGTTAGTGTGTGACATATGGTCTCTTGATCATTGTAAATGCAGGAAAACCATTTTAGACCCTAAAAAAAAGATGTGTAGGAGTTCCCCTAGCAAGGCTAACCTTCCAGATATATAGCCTTGAAATGTTAAGTGGAGCATATCATTTTCTTCTTCAGTAATTAATTGTATTTACAACCTTGCTGAAAAACACAAAGGCCCACTGTCAAACTACAAAAGTGGAAATAATCAGCAAAAATGAAAATCACAAAACACAAAGGGAACCAGTCATTGATCCATCTTATCCTTGTGCTGAAATATTGTGAGAATCAGTCTAACCAAAATTGAGTTCTTGTATGACTAACGAAGATGATGATTAGGCATTTTAAAAAAAAACAAAGTCCCATAAAGGCAAATAAAACAAGAATATGTCCATAGTACACGAATGCCCCACTCACACTATCATTTTCTATGTTCAGTGGACCGTGAAATTGGGGTCAAAACTCTAATTTGGCATTAAAATTAGAAAGATCATATCATAGGGAACATGTGAACTAAGTTTCAAGTTGATTGGACATCAACTTCATCAAAAACTACCTTGACCAAAAACTTTAACCTGAAGCAGGACAGACAGACGGACGAACGGACGCACAGACCGAAAAACATAATGCCCATAAATGGGGCATAAAAATCATCAAAGTAACAAAGAACCGTCATTTTATAGATGTACACACTATACAAGAAAATGATTGAAATCTGTAGTGGCAATGTTGACTTATTATACCACATAGAAAGTGCTGACAGATGGACAGACAATGACTAGAGTAATTACTATATCTCTTCACTTGTCGCTTGGGACCTAGTAAAATGTAACTAAGTAATAGGAATATAACTTTAGCAAACTGTAACTTATTTTTTTTACCTTCATTAAACTCTCTATTGCTTTTATATGTAATTTGAAATCACTTTGAAACATTTGGTCAATGATTGTTTTGGTGAAATTCTTCTCCATCTGAGTTCTCAGCTGTTCTATAAATTCCCCTCTCAGCTCAATGAAGTTCCATTTGAGTACCTATGTATGGATAAAATATCAAAGTACTTAAACATCAAAACTATTAGAACCTTTCTAAGTTGTTCCCACATTTATAATGTCATCAATTATATTTATTTTATTTTGAAACTGTACTATTTGCAGTCAAATTGCATTGTTTGTATAAATGTTGGCTTTATATAGTCACTAGTTGTATAAGACCTTGTTTGTAAAATTGATAGTGTGTTTCCGTAGAGTTTCATTTGGAACAGGTTTAAAAGTTGCAGTATCAGTCGATTTGAAAAGCTAACTAGAGCTTGTGTTTATGTAGTTGATTGAATATTGAAAATTTAAATAAAACTTTGATTGAATTGAATTGAATTGAAGTATAAGGAGAATAGCTAAACATTGAAACAAGATAGAAATGCTTGGCACAGCTTGTATTCTATAACACCTGTTCTAAGACTTGTACAAATAAATTTTATATTTTGAGAGTTGAGACAATGTAAAGTTATTCTATATAGCGCAGAGATAAAATCATGATTTACTAGAAATCCAAATTTTAAAAAATAACTGTTTTGTGGGTTTTAAAAATTATATGGTGTTCAGAATGTTTGCAATGTTTTTATTATTGAGATGGCATAGGTATTAAAGAATTAAAACTCGCATTTAACATTTTGATGGCATTTACTGAAATTGTAATAAATATATAGAATGAAATTGTAATAAATATATAGAATGAAATTGTAATAAATATATAGAATATCTCATTTTTGTCCATTCTTCAAAAATCACAATAATAAGGCATGCAAATATTCTGATTCTACAGTATACAAACATATACATTTGTAAATGTAAAAATGGATATAATTAATAATATTCTGAGCAATTGTTTCAAATTTTAATTCCAGAGATAGAATCTTAAAAAATTTGCAGACAAATGATAATTTACCTTCAGAGCTTTTTCCTCTTTAAATCTCTGTTCTTTAGTAACAGTAAGTGTCATCAATGGACCTGTATCCTCATCAGCCTTCTTCTTTTTACTGGTTGCTGGTGGAGGAGCCTGAAAAGTAAAACAAATATTTTCCTTTATAGTCAATTTGGTTCAACAACAAGGGTCCGGAAACGGTCATATTTGCCAGTCATGTCCTAAGATGAAAGCTATATGTCCTAAATGAGTAATTGGGATTTAGGACAAATTTAATTTTTTAACAGAAATAATTTCAGTCATTTCATTGACTTAATGTTTGAAATCGTGTTTCTTGATCGCCATTTTCCACTTGTGATCACTTGTTTTTGTTTATAATCCCTTTCCTGTAATAAAACTGCCACTCCAGTAGTTTGATAATCCTGAGGGCTCTCCTGTGGTTTTAATTCACACCTGACAATTGATCACATTGATCACAAGCTCAGAATAATATCTTTAAGAAATTAAAATTCCCTGACAAGTGTATTCATTATTTAATTACTTTCAGCAAAGACAATCATCAATTCTGATTTAAAAATAAACCTTACTTTAATTGACGTAGAAAAAAGTTTTTTTTCATGAGTGACACATGTGCCTTATTTACTATGTATTACGCATGCATGAAATTGTCTTCAGCAAATTTTAAAATATTTAATCGTAAAATGCAAATTGATTTCATGCTAAAATAAACGAGTGCAACTATAATCTGTTATATTCAAACACTTTTAAAGGTAATAAAATAAAAAGAAGCCGATGATTTCCTGTCAATTTGATAAACAAAACGAATCCCGGAAATGAATCCGGAATTATTCGTACTTTAATATTATCCCAAAACTTCAGGTTTTAATTTTGTCGAATCGAAAGAAACGTAAGCAATGTCTGAGAAATTAACCATTTTGAGTCATTAAAATCATTTCAATTTAATATGTTGCCTTCCCTAAACTGTTCTTGAAGGTTTTTAGAAAAATGGTAAGATTTACTTAGTAAATGCGATGAAACATCAATACAAGTTCGTTGATGCTGTGAATCTAATTTGACATCGACAATTTGAAAGGAGCACCAACTTTTCAATCATCTCAAAATAACCGAAATTGTGTGAAAAAATTTCCGGATCCTTGTTCAACAACATTTCCATCTTCACATGCATTAAAAAGTGATATTAAATATTATAAAGTTGGTATGAATTTAGGAGATATAAGTTTTCCTTATAATAATATTGATTAAAATACTTTTTTTTTAATAAGTGTGAATATATTATAAGATGTTATGAGAAAGTGACTTACTGCTTTTCCTTTAGCTTTTGTTGTCTTTGCTGGTTTGGAATCCCCCGAATCTGACAAGGCAGCAGACACAGGTCTAGATTTAACTGGTTCTGGTTCGTCGTAATCATCTTTGACTGGTTTACTGACAGCAGATGATGAAGCAGCTTTCTTGGCTTTCACAGGTTTAGCTGGTAGATTACCTCTGGCTTTCTCAATTATAGCCATAATCTGATCCTTAGATGCAGGCTACATGTAATAAATATAGTGAATAAGACCGGATTGTGATAATAATAATTCAAATTACAAAAATGTACCTAAAATTTGTGTTTAATAGGTTTGTCTTATACAAAGATTGATAAGACAACAACTCTAAATGGTCCAACATTCATGATCCTTTGTAAATACAAATAACTAACAGGCTAGTTATATTTGGTGGTTTTTGTTTGGTCCTGTATACTATTTGAGTGCCACAGGACAAAGAAAGAGTACTTGCTTGTGCCCTTTCTTCTCATATCTTATATAAAACATGCTAAAAATGTTTAAAAATAGTATAATTATCTCAGTAAGATAGCAAAAAACTTTGTGTTTTGAATCCAAATTTTAGCAGGAAAAAATGCTTAGGACCTAAATTCTTGTCATTCAAACGGTTAAGAATTTTTTTTATATCTTTAAGTTCCTTGCTTAAAGCATGTATAGTTACAAAAAATTAAAATATCTTTTATTTCTTCTGCAAAACATAGGAGACATACATGCAAGTAATTTGACATACCTTGAGTTTAGAGGTAGCTTTGAAGACACTGTCATACCCTGTATGAATCATGAAAGGAACAACAGCGTCCTGGGCTTTCTTCCTCACATCACCATTCCTATCTTCCAGGCACGACAGGAGATGTGGGATACACATTTTAAACTCTACAGGTAACTTTTTATGATCTGGTAGTTTCTCTGTCAACCATCCCAGTAACTGTATTGATCAGAGACAGAAAGAGAGAGATTTAATACATTGAATAATGTGTAATTACCATCATTTTATTAAATAGACACGTTTAAAATCATTTCTTAATCTTATATAGTAAAAACAAAATATCTCAACATGACAAAAACCTGCAATGTAAATGAATAAAAGTAATATCTAAAAAGATATTCAATGAAAACAAACTTTGGAAACATCAAATTAAACTAGAGGCTCTCAAGAGCCTGTGTCGCTCACCTGTATTTACTGATGCTTTGGAAATCATGTAAAATAAGGTTAAAATCATAATTAATAGTATTAGATATTAGATATTATAATGATATCTAAGATAATAACAAAAAACTGCAAAATTTTTGTAAAATTACTAACTCAGGGGCAGCAACCCAACAACGGGTTGTCTGATTCGTCTAAAAATTTCAGGGCAGATAAATCTAAATCTGATGAACATTTTTGCCACCTGTCAGATTTGCTCTAAATGCTTAAGTTTCAGAGATATAAACCAAAAACTGCATTTTACCCCTATGTTCTATTTTTAACCAAGTCAGCCATGATGGTTGGAAGGCGGGGTCATTGGACAAAATTTTTAAACTAGATACCCCAATAATGATTATGGCCAAGTATGGTTAAATTCATTTGTCTCAGTAGTTTCAGAGAAGAAGATTTTTGTAAAAGATTACAAAAATTTACAAAAAATTGTTAAAAATTGACTATTAAGGGCAATAACTCCTAAAGGGGTCGACTGACAATTTTGGTCATGACAACTTATTTGTAGATCTTACTTTGCTGAACATTATTGCTGTTTACAGTTTATCTCTATCTATAATAATATTCAAGATAATAACCAAAAACTGCAAAATTTCCTTAAAATTACCAATTCAGGGGCAGCAACCCAACAACAGAATGTCAGATTTGTCTGAAAATTTCAGGGCAGATAGATCTTAACCTGATGAACATTTTTACCCCCATGTCAGATTTGCTCTAAATGCTTTAGTTTCAGAGATATAAGCCAAAAACTGCATTTTACCCCTTTGTTCTATTTTTAGCCATGTCGGCCATGTTGGTTGGCAGGCGGGGTCATCAGACACATTTTTTAAACTAGATACCGTAATGATGATTGTGGCCAAGTTTGGTTAAATTTGGCCTAGTAGTTTCAGAGGAGAAGATTTTTGTAAAAGTTAACGGACGACGACGACGGACGACAAGTGATAAGAAGTTCACTTGGCCCTTTGGGCCAGGTGAGCTAAAAATGGACAAAATAATTGCTTACTAAAATCAAAATTAATAAGTCTCTTGATATGAAGGAAAATAAAGATTTTTTCTTTATTTTTCTAAAGAATTCAAGCATCTTTTTAACCTTACAACCCATTAGAATCTGATCACTATAACAGTATAATAACATAAATGTGGATAGTGTCCACATGTGGACACAGATGATGCCCCCGCTTGCATATCATATAGTTATAAAGGGACATTACTAAAGAACGGTAAAAGTGACGCTACCCAAGTTTGAACTTGATCTGAGTTATGTGGTAATAGGCATTGTGTGTGAGTCTCATAACATTTGGTTGAGGCTTACTTAAGTAGAGAACAGAAACTAAAACTTCAGCAATTATTCTATTTGTAAACACGCATAACTCTAGAACTGTTGTGTATAAGTTTTATAACATTTGGTTGAGACAAACTAAAGTTAGAGAAGGGAAACGAAAAATTCAGCAATTTTTGTGTTTATAAAGGGACATAACTCAAGAAAGGTAAAAGTGTCGCCACCAAATTTCGTACTTAATCTGTATTATGTAGTAATAAGCATTGTGTATAAGTTTCATATCATTTGTTTGAGGCAAACTAAAGTTAGAAAACGGAAACAAAAAATTTGTACTTGATCTTAGTTTTGTGGTAATGAATATTGTGTATAGGTTTCATAATGTTTGGTTGGGGCAAACTTAAGTTACAGAATGGAAACTAAAAATTTTGCAATCTTTCAATTTATAAAGGGGCATAACTCAATAATGGTTAAAGTGACACTACCCAAATTTAAATTGATCTGTGTTATATCAGTGGAAGTCAAAATTAAACATTGCATTGTATAAAGCATTGATTGTAGTTGATTCAACTATAATCATGGACAAAGGAAGATAACTCCAATTTTAATAAAATGCTTCGCTGGGCGCAGCTTGATACGACCGCAGAGGTCGAACCCTGAACAGTTGGGGCAAGTATGGACACAACATTCAAGCTTGATACAGCTCTGAATTTGGATTGTGATTAAATATTTGACACAGCATAGGTTTCTGACACAGAAAGAATGTGGTCTAAGAACTTCAATTTTTTTAATTTACCTATTATGGTCCAATGTCCAAAATCAAAATACATGGTTAGATTCAGCATATCAAAGAACCCCATATATTCAATTTTTGTTGAAATCAAACAAAGTTTAATTTTGGACCCCAACTTGGACAAACTTGAAAACTGGTCCCATAATCAAAAATCTAAACACATGTTTAGATTCAGCATATCAAAGTACCCGAAGAATTCAATTTTTGTTAAAATCAAACTAAGTTTAATTTTGGACCCTTTGGACCTTAATGTAGACAAATTTAAAAAACGGGACCCTAAATTAAAAATCTAAAAACACAGTTAGATTTGGCATATCAAAGAACCCCAATAATTCAATTTTTGATGAAATCAAACAAAGTTTAATTTTGGACCCTTTTGACCTCAATATGAACCAATTTGATAGCGGGCCCACAAATAAAAAATCTAAATACATGGTAAGATTCAGCATATCAAAGAACCCCATATATTCAATTTTTGTTGAAATCAAACAAAGTTTAATTTTGGACCCCAATTTGGACCATCTTGAAAACTGGGCCAAAAATCTAAAATCTAAATACATGTTTAGATTCAGCATATCAAAGAACCCCATATATTCAATTTTTGTTGAAATCAAACAAAGTTTAATTTTGGACCCCAACTTGGACAAACTTGAAAACTGGTCCCATAATCAAAAATCTAAACACATGTTTAGATTCAGCATATCAAAGAACCCCAAAAATTCAATTTTTGTTAAAATCAAACTAAGTTTAATTTTGGACCCTTTGGACCTTAATGTAGACCAATTTAATAAAACAGGACCCAAAATTAAAAATCTAAATACACGGTTAGATTTGGCATATCAAAGAACCCCAATAATTCAATTTTTGATGAAATCAAACAAAGTTTAATTTTGGACCCTTTGGACCTCAATATGAACCAATTTGATAGCGGGCCCACAAATAAAAAATCTAAATACATGGTAAGATTCAGCATATCAAAGAACCCCATATATTCAATTTTTTGTTGAAATCAAACAAAGTTTAATTTTGGACCCCAATTTGGACCAACTTGAAAACTGGGCCAAAAATCTAAAATCTAAATACATGTTTAGATTCAGCATATCAAAGAACCCCATATATTCAATTTTTGTTGAAATCAAACAAAGTTTAATTTTGGACCCCAACTTGGACCAACTTGAAAACTGGGCCCATAATCAAAAATCTAAACACATGTTTAGATTCAGCATATCAAAGAACCCTAAGAATTCAATTTTTGTTAAAATCAAACTAAGTTTAATTTTGGACCCTTTGGACCTTAATGTAGACAAATTTAAAAAACGGGACCCAAAATTAAAAATCTAAATACACGGTTAGATTCGGCATATCAAAGAACCCCAATAATTCAATTTTTGATGAAATCAAACAAAGTTTAATTTTGGACCCTTTGGACCTCAATGTGGACCAATTTAAAAACGGGGCCCAAAATCCAAAAACTTAATACACGGTTAGATTCAGCATATTAAAGAACCCCAAGAATTCAAGAATAAAACCCCATTGAAATTGATCAAGAAATAAGCAATTTATACGAAGTATCTTCTTTTGCACAATACTGTGCAATTGAATATTTCTTGCTATTGCGCAATACTGTACAATTGACAATTTCTTGCTATTGCGCAATATTGTGCTATTGGATATTTCTTGCTATTGCGCAATACTGTTAAATTGAAGATTTCTTGCTATTGCGCAATACTGTGCAATTGAAGATTTCTTGCTATTGTGCAATACTGTGCAATTGAAAATTTCTTGCTATTGCACAATACTTATTATATAATAATTTACACATCCTGTTTGGTGTGTATCTCCTACCATATCATTATTATTTGCTTTTAAATATAAATCAGAAATAACCAACTTAAAATGGAAAATTTTAAAAGAAAAAAAAAAGGAAAAAAAGAAAAAAAAAAAAAATCCCCCCCCCAATTTTTTGAACCCCCTTATGATTCATTACCCCCAAACTCAATCCCAGCCTTCCCTTTGTGGTATGGTACCTTGCAGTACAATTTCAGAGAGATCCATACACTTGAACACAAGTTATTGTCTGGAAACTAGAAAAATGCTTATTTTTGGCCCCTTTTTGGCCCCCAATTCCTAAATGTTTCGGGCAATTACCCCCAAACTCAATTCCAGCTTTCCCTTTGTGATATGGAACCTTGTAGTACAATTTCAGAAATATCCAAACACTTACACACAAGTTATTGTCATGAAACTAGAAAAATGCTTGTTTTTTGCCCCTTTTTTGGCCCCTAATTCCTAAAATTTTGAGGCAATTACCCCCAAAATCAATTACAGCCTTCCCTTTGTGATATGGAACCTTGTGGTACAATGTCAGAGAGATCCATACACTTACACACAAGTTATTTTCTGAAAGTTACAAAAATGCTTATTTTTGGCCCCTTTGTGGCCCCTAATTCCTTAACTGTTGGTACCATAACCCCCAAAATCAATCCCAACCTTCCTTTTGTGGTATTGAACCTTATGGTGAAATTTCATGGAGATCCATTCACTTAAACTAAAGTTAGAGTGCGAAAACCAATGTGTCTTCGGACGACGCCGGACGACGCCGGACGACGACGACGACGACGACGACGACGACGACGACGACGCCAACGTCATACCAATATACGACCAAAAAATTTTTAATTTTTGCGGTCGTATAAAAATTACTTGATATTTAGAAGAAAATAAAAATTTTGCAATTTTTCCATTTATAAAGGGGCATAACTCTAGAACGGTTAAAGTGACGCCACCAAAATTCTGTATTTTGTGGTAATAAGCATTGTGTATTAGTTTCATAACATTTGGTTGAGGCAAACTTAAGTTAGAGAATGGAAACCAATTTTGGGACGTACGTACAGACAAGGGTAAAACTTAATGCCCCCACCGCCACGGCGGGGGCATAAAAATTGTTTGTTGTTTAAATCGTATTACACTCCATTGATAGTGACCAGTATCACTTTTAGCATAGTAGAGTTTGAATAACTGGTGCACCAAAATAGACACTTAATTGTAAAAAGATCTACATTTTCATATAACATATAAATTATAATTCGTCTCTATGTAGCTGTATTCATCTATGAATTGTAGACTTTAAAATCTTTGTAAAGACAAAAGGTGACATGCATTGGTAATTGAGAAGAAAGGAATATAGAAGATTTCAAGTAATCATAGATAAAATTTTACCTCTATCCTAAGATTTGGATTTTCCATTTTCAGTGTATCACTGAGTGCTTCACATTCTACTAAAGGTATCAGTGATGTTTGATCTGTCCACAAAGTCAAAGCATTCACAGCCTGCTGACGTAACAGTGGCTGTAAGAAAAATATAACTCTTAATTCTTTAAAAATACAGGTATTAAGATCAACTAGAACTGTGAGTGAACTTACAAAAGAATACACCCCTTTTTTATATGTGATTATCTCCCCTTTAATACGCCAGCCTTGAATTATATTCCTATATGCAAATCTTCTGGTAGTGTTCTGCAACTGCGTAAACTTTCATCCATATACATCATGCCCTTAAGCAGAAGCTGCAGTTAAAAATGCACACGGACAGACAGACAGAAGGACAGAGTATTTCTATATACCCCATTTGTTTGTTAGGGTATAATAAAATATGGTTATCATATTGAATAACTAATCAATGGTTTCTTTCATTCAATCATTCATAAAATAATTAAAATTTGAATGAAAAGAAAAATCGATTTCATCAATGTGGGCAAGTCTTTATATTTCACATGATTTTTATTTAACTCACATTGTAATTAATATTATAACATACCTTCATATCCCCAAAACAACCAAGAAGGGCTGGTCCAATTGTTTTTACATGTGCTTTACAGTGTGGGCCCATGTTGGTCGCTAATGTCACACAAATGCCTATGGTCAAACCAACCTGAAAAAATATACTGATTAATTGATGGGTTTCTTGTCATTAATGTCCAGTGGAAAATACTACAGTCATCATGTTTTCATAAAATAACCCTGAGTTCTACCACTGGAAATTTGTCATACTCGTGAGTAAAATCTTTATGACTCCCTCTATATGTCTAAATACAAGTATTCTGTGGCATCAGTATCACTTCAGAAATATATATTTTTATACTTTTCATTGAAAATTGAAAACAATGAAATTCAAGAAAGACTATTGGAATATCGGAAAATGTAACATCTGAAAAACCAGGACAGTTGGTTTTGAAACTGAAAGAATCCCTATCTAAGAAGAATAAACAAGTTATGGTGAAATTCATACAAATGTTACAAAGTAAAACCTTAGTATACTTATCTGTAACTGGTGTATAAATAATTCACTTACAGAAAGATATAGTCAAACCTGCCTTAACAGACACCTCGTTTCAGCTGTCACCTGCCTCTAACAGTCACTTTCAGACCCATCCGAATATTTTCTCTACATAATTACTCTTTTTAGCGTCACCTGTCTAATGGTGTTAGCTGTCACCTAATTTATGCACAAAATCGTCATATTCAACTTTTAACAACAGTCTTTTTATATTATAAACTATCAAAATATAATCATGACGAAAATAGATCTGATCAGTATCGTGGTCAAAATGAGAATCGGAATCTGTTTGCAACCAAATAGACACAATAGGTGGAATCCGCCATTATTTTATTCGTCTGCTAACATAAAGGATAACTCTACCAATTGAAAACACTAAAATAATTTGCCACGATCCTGACCATGTGTCATGTCAGAATAAAAATTTTTCCGAAACATCATTTAAAAGGTCACCTCTCTTGATTGGTCACTTTTGATACTTCCCATGAGTGACTGCTTAATACAGATTTGACTGCAACTTCAGTGAAACCTGTATACATAGGTCATTTTCAGAACCAGAGAAAATGCACTACAGCAGAAAAACGAGAAAGTGAACTGCTGAGACAGATTTTCACTAAACTTTATAACAGGTGTGACTGCATATTAACAACTTTGATGACCTTCTCCACACTCATTTGCTATAGTAACATGACATTTACAGGAAAATAATTTTAGTTTTTGATGTAACTAATTAGTGATATCAGAGTACTTCAGAGTATTTATGGTTTAAATATATTTTAAACATACTTACCAAAACTTTATTATTATCACCCAGTCGAACTTTCAAACCTTCTGGTAAAGAGCCCAAGTTACCGGTTATAAACTTAGCTTCATTCAATATGGCTGAGATTTTTTCTAAAGCTTCTTTCCTTATCTTCCAGTTCTTATCTACCAATGATTCCATTAATTCTGGAGTGAATTTTTCTCTAAAAAAAAAGGTAACTGTCATCTAGCATTAACTATTAAAAGTAAACTCTTCAATGCAGATGTAGCAAATGAAACCTAGGAATCATGCACATTTCTAACATCACACAATGTCTCCCTTTTACAGTAATTTTTAATTAGTTCTGTTAAAACTCATATCTGTTAGTTTTGAAATAATTTAAGACAGAATATAATATGATAACAACCAAAACCCTTAAATATTTGGCCATTTTTGGCAAACAGTCAATTCTATTTTATACTGCAACTATATTATTTGTGCAGTCAAAATGCATTGACTGTATAAACTTGTTAGATTCACTGACCGTATAAAGCCTGGTTTGTGACTTTGATAATGTGTGTCCCTTAAGATTTATCAATGACATTGTAAAAGAATGCAGGTTTACAGAATTTTTAAGTCATCTGCTTCAAGTTCAAAATTGTGATTTTTACACAAAGTATTTTATTAAGAATAAGAGCATATGGCACGTGTCTCAAACTTAGTAGTAAATTTAAGATAAAGTCACCTAACAAAGATTTTTTTTTTAAATACATGTAGTTCTAGGTGAAATTCAAACTGAACCAACCAGCTGCATGAAAGTTAGTAAAGACTATGAATCTAGGTGTAAATGTTCCATGAATAATCATGTATATCTCAATTTACATAAATCCGTATGAGGACAATACCCTATATCATTTCTATCAATCAGATCTGCCATATTAACTTCCTCTTTGGGTGTATCTTCATCATCTTCCTCCTCCTCCTCCCCTTCAGCTCCTGCTACTACACCTCTAGTAGGAGCTGGAGGTTTTTCACCTTTCACCTAAAAGATCAGAAAAGAAATTTAGGCTCCACAGCTATGATGGTAAATTATCTATCACTGTAAAACCTTTTTATATATGCAGCATGATCTGTTTCTGAAACAGACCTTTCCAACTTCATAACAAAATTGTCTTGATTAAAGATGAATATACAATTTTTACTTAAGGTGGTACCCAACACCTTGACTAATATTAATTTGGCTCGTTTAATTTTCATAAAATTTTGACAAAATGTTTACTTTGACCCTTTGACAAAAATATAAAAATTTCAAAAATTTGAACCAACCACTTTATCAGAAAAATTTCATTGGTTATATAGCAGTTTGACAAACACTAATTTTGATCATTGAGAAGCTTAATATTTCCTTAACAATACAACGTAATTAAAACGTTTAGCTGATTTTTACAGAGTTATCTCCCTGTAGTGTTAGGTACCACCTTAAACAACATATCTTTCTTCCTGAAACAGGTATCAAAGCACCTCATGCTTTTGGTCCTTATACCCTTAATGTTTTCTAAAGGATAAAATAAGACATCTACATACAACAAAACAGGTAATCTCATGTGTTATTTTTTATTCAGATTAAATGTTTACAGAACAAATATATTTGCACAATACTGAACCTGACATGAACTCATCTTTTAAGCATATTCTGATGGGAAATATTCACATTTACTGCTTAAACTTATCATAATGGTTACAATGATACATCTTATTCTTTAACAAATACAAAAACTAACCTTTTCAAACTCAGCATCTATCTGCTGCAACAAAGCTGGTTTCTCATCCTCGAAAAACATCCTAAATTGTTGTCCCATGTACATATAGATAACAGAGGTTACAGTGATTGCTGATGCCCTCACAGCCTGAAAACAGATCATATAATTTAGACACTGACATTTTTGCAGGTTGTTATTTTTGCAATTTCGATGCATAAACTTTTTGCGTAGAGTTACTTTGGCAAATTAACAATAAGTTGGCACTTTACAACAATATCATTGCATTCTAAATAATATTCACACGGGGAATATTTTCATGCATTTTATGCAAATGAGGAATTAATGAGATTAAACCACAACCCATGTGCCAAAATTTCAAAGTTCACAGTACACATGTAGTTCGTTTTAGCTTGCTAAAGTTAAAGCAATAGTATTCTCAATTTAACAAAATATGGATAAGGGAGAACAATTCTCTATGGCTCAGATTTATCTATTCTCTTTGTTCAGGATCCAATATCAAATCAACTTCCTGTATGTGATTTTCTGTTTTTTTATAAAACGCTCTTTTGTTGTTCCTTTTGACTAAATGTTATAACACTGTTTCACATGATGAATATTTGGCATATATTCTAAAAATTTATACTATAATGAAATGTCAATGTTTCAAGTTAATGTTACCACAAAAACTCAATGGTACATTACACTAAATCAAAACTTAGATCTTATATGGGACAGACAGATGAACACACAGATAGGAAAACATAATGCCCAACTGCTATCATAGATTTGGCATTTAAAATAAAGATCTTTGTGCATTTTGGGAATATATTAGCATAGTGATGAATGTAACTTATTTTTTAAACAATCTAAAAAATACAATAAAGCATAACTTACTGGATTAGTTGCTGCAAAAGCTTTCTTTATATAAGTTATTAATGGTTTGACACTCAACCTGAAAATGATTCAAACAATTAAAACAATCTAAAGTGAAAGTCTATCAAAACTCTGTGCTATGCTGTTCTGCATAGACATAAAGACACAACACTTCACTATAAAATCCAATATATTTTGTTTCCTTCAAAGAACTTTTATATTTACAAGCCATATTGTTCAGACAAGGATTAATGTTCAAGTTAGATTCAGAAATTAAAAGTGCCAAGATAAAATCTAGAGTAACTATTAAGGTTGATCTCCCTAATAATACTAATCTATGATCCACCATTTTATTTACACTACCACGTCATATATAAAGGTCATTATTTCAGATATTAACCACAGTTGTTTTATGTGGGTTTTTCTTATTCAAAGTTTAATATAAAGTTGGAAAGTGAAAATGTAGTGAAATAATTTCACACAAATAATCGGCAATAAGCAATTTTCAAAGTAAATTGTTTTCTATCATTTTATGTTTATAGATACTTAAACTTACTTCAGTCCAAAGTCCTTCACAGCTTGAGCCAGCCACACTAATGTTTCAGCTGTATTCTTAGGATTCTTGTTCTCAAACCCTAGAGGTATTACCTATGATAGAAGAACATTTATAATGTATTCTAAGGATTCTTGTTCTCAAACCCTAGCCGTATTACCTATAATATAACATTTATACTGAACACACAACGGTATGTTTGAAATAGTCATTTATGAAATGATCTCCTCCTTTATAATCTGTAAGCATCACCAAATAGAACGAGAAAAGTGATATCTAAACAAGGCACATGAGGTCAGGTCTGAAATACACCTGATGGTAATTGAAATTACAATCATATATAAAGGACTGTAGTAAATAGAGATTCACACATTATATCAACACATTAGATGTTTTCTCTTTTCTCCCTAAAGTAGCTTAATATATCCTAATCAACCAATAAATTACTATTTCTACAGAATAAGCTGACTAATGGCAGACTTCTATTGTTACCATATAATTATTAATAATTTCATTCATGGGTAATAAATCATACTTAAAGTTTTCTTTACCTCTTTACAAATAAATTCTAATGATGTAGCCTCAGCAATGCAACTGAGACATTCCTGTACAGATTTGCCCTGCTTAACATCCCCAATCTTATCAATCAGGTCTGATAAAACACATTCTGCAGATACTTTTGTGAACTTGGCATTCTTGGCAAGAATTGTAATAAGTTCTATTCGTAGCTTCAAAACCTGAAACAAATTAATCAATTTGTGTAGCCTTTTGAATTTCAGATGAAAATATTGTAAAGCAGTATTTTATTTTTAGAATCCCTTTTTTTTTAAATAAAAAATTTCATACAATATAAAAAAAAGTATACTAGAGCCGAGTTTTAAATACATTGAGGTATTACGTATCTATTCAATGCATTTGGGTATTTTTACATCACAAACTTTAAAAATAAAAGAACAATATGTCTGAGGATACCAAAGCCAAGCTCAAGCTTTGCAATTTTCCAATGATAAAAAGTAGCATCACTCTAGAACAGTAACCGACTCATAACCCAAATTTGAACTCTGTCTGCGAGTTTTAGTTCTTATCATTATGTATGAGTTTCATAAAATTTTAATAAGGCAAACTTAAGTTAGAGTGCGGAAACGGAAATGGGACGAATAGAAAAGACGGAAGGAATTGACGGATAGAAAGACAGACAGTCAAGGGTAACACTTAATGCCCCCATTGCCTAATGCAGGGGCATTAAAATTATGGTAAATTGACTATTAGAAAGGATTAAAATTGATATATATAAACATGTTAAATGTATTAAATAAGTACAACTGAAATATTTTACTTAATCCTTAGTTATACCCTTATCTATGGAAACTTATCATTTTACAACTGGATATGCATATATGGTACAGAAGTCACTCTTTTGATATGATGTACCATGAATGGTAACACTCAACGTACAAAATGCAGGTATCATTTTGGAAGTCTATTGATTCAAGTTTTAATTTTTTAATTATAACATTTCCATCTAAATATTTCTAAAATTTTATTTCATATTCATTTCAAAATCCCCTTCATTTAGCATCACTGGAGACATTGCTGAAATGTGCATCAGGTCCAGTAAAATTGGTACCGTTTAGGACTGAACTAACCTGGAAATTGTTATCTTTAAGACCTGGTTTCTTAGCAACTGTTTTGACAACAGCCTGACATGGTATTTCATCTTTAGACATACCCTTCATTGTCTACAAATATAAACAACCTTCTTATTATAATATCAACATTGGTTTGCAAGAATCTTATTATTACGATGCTAATTCAAGTTAACAACTGTAATATCTTATATCTGGATGAACATGTATGATAATATATTCAAATTTACTGCCTATATTATGTATTGTGTGTATCATAAAATATATATTTGGTTAAGTAAGCTTCTGTTACACTGTCCTCAGCAGCAGTGTGTTCCCTAATCAACTATGAAACTACAACACAGTGTGTATATCAATGCTAACTTAACTCAATGTTTTGGTCTTATTACTCTAACATAAAATGTATTGTTCAAACTGTTTATACTTATTAACACTTTCAATTTGTTTCCTCTGAAATGGTTACACTTTGTATAATAAGTATAATAATGATTCACACATTGACTGAACATGCTTTTGCATATTTATATTTATGGAATACTTTCTTTTGTATTTTGTGTACAACTTAATTTCAAACAACACTTTTTTTGGCTAGTAACATGCATTTCCTTTAAGTATTGACCATTGTTTATCAAACCTGTGTGATATTTTCCATAGCAGCCAATCTATCTTTCCAATTAGCACTTGTCAACTGTTTCAATGTATCCCCAGGAAACACTGCACCAGCTTTATCCTCTACAGCTTCATCCTTATTTGTTTAAATTCATTAATATTAGTGCATGTGTTGCTTAGTACAATAAATTATTACTATTTGAATAAAAGAAAAACTTTATAATGGACAGAAAAACAATTTGCATAAACACATAAATACAACTATAAAGTCAAGAGAAAAGGAGTGAATCTGCCGTAAGACATTTTTCCATGTTTTCACATACTTTCCAGATTATCAATATGATTCAGTAATTTGAATGATTCAAAAAGGTTTTTATCTAAAGAAGTTTTAAACAAATACTGTACAAGTACTAATGTTTATAGACTACCAGTTTAACAGGATTTCAACGATTAACACCACAACAAATGTAAATAACAGTCAAACAAGTGAAACTGCGAGCTACTGCTCACTGATGATACCCCCGCTGCAAGTGGATAATTTTAATAGTGTAAAAATATGCAAGTGTTAGGTAAACAGGAAGTTGTTGAGTGATGAATCTGAAAACGCATCACACGGTATAGCTGACTTATATAAACCCTGAAACCAAATTTCAGAAATTCTTGTATTGTAGTTCCTGAGAAAAATGTGACGAAAAATATTCATGGGACGGACGGACGGACTGACTAACGGATGGACAGACAGAGGTAAAACAGTATACCCTCCGCCTTTTTTAAAGCGGGGGTATAATTACAAATTATCCATTCATATCATATACATGTATATGTATATATAAAGAGAATAAAACAAAAAGCTACAAATCAATGATTTCTCCAAGAAAATAATGATGTATGAACAAAAGTTCTGTGGTAGTAGTTACTTACAGAGAGAACACTTTCTGTAGGAAGTTCACCAGCTGCTGCACCTCCCTTCTTTCCTCCACCTTTACCCTTAGTATCTTTCTTTTGTGTCTGAAAACAAAATATAGAATGAATGAATAAGAAATATGTATCCCTGTAATCTGGAGGTAGGGATTCACTGTGTTAATGCTTGATTTAATAAACTATAAGACATATAGTATAGACACCTCTTTATTATTAAAAACAATGTGTTGCCCGATAGATGTCTTTTGGTTATCTTTGTTTTCAGGTTGATGTCTCATTCATAAATCCTTGACATATACCCGATAACTCCTTTTAATATTACTTTGGGCAAACTACACCATCTTTAAGTCATTTCATAGAACCTTTTGACAACTATTTCATATTGTCCATACTATTAAAGTAATACAAGCAGCATAGGAATGGGGATATAGGTGCATAGTTCTTCTAAAACTGTCAGTTTGAAGTACTGTATATATGAATAATGTCTAAGGAAATTAAGCAGTTTCTTACAGATACTTTGATCTTTTATAACTGTGATTAATTTTGAAAGTATTTTGATATTTCTGACACTATTCATTGTATATAATAATATGTTTGTAATCTTTCATCTTGCACAAAAATAATAATACACCAGACAAGAACACCATATATACCTCATTTAATATATTTGTCTTGACTCAGAAAAGTATCATACTCAACCAATATATGACATTCTATGACAAGCAATAATACAGTAACAGTACAGGTAAAACACTTTATACTTTATAGCATGAGGTACAAAATGAAGCTATGAATACTGATGTTGCTGTCACAACTAAATCAAATCAAATATTACATATTTAGTCTTCAAACTTACAGATTTTTTAGGAGCTGTTTTTGGTCTTTGATCCTAAAAATATAGAAGAAAATACAAGTATTATATAAATTTTTTATTAAAATTAACAGCTAATTAAGAACTAAGGATGCAACTCCCAATGTCAATGTTGACCTAGATGGTTTTGGCTAGTCTTGTAAGGCCACTTTTGGTTAAACATCTTTCTATGTGTGCAATGACTACACCATTTTTTTGGCTATGAGCATATACATCAAAAGTTAATCTAAAATTGTACATCATCCACACTAAACATTATGTTTCAAATTTTTTTAAATGTAATTTTAATATGATTTCTTAAAAGAATTAATGTCAAAACAGGTTTTGACATAAATTTTCAGTTAATCTGATTTGATTAATGAGTTTAATATGATTCTACAAGTCAAAATATAAAATACGGAAATGTAATGTTCAACAACCAAAAGATGAGATAGTGAACACATTTTTCTAGCTTTGTTCATAACTCAGTTTGAAACAATACAATCATGGTGATGTATTCACAAAGAGAATACAGTTATTCTTTAAACAGTAATTAAATCTATAATACACTTGGTACTTACAGGTTTAGCTGTAGACTTAGGTTTTGCTACAGCTTTGGGTTCTGGAGCTTTGGTTGGAGCTGGTTTACTGGCTCCACCACCACCACCTCCAGACCTGGGTTCTCCTTTAGCGTTCAGTAGTACAGCTTTGTCACAGCTTTCTTTTATCTGAAATCAAGAATACATAAATCACTGAAAATGTATTCCTTTAATTGTGTTTGTGTGATTATAGGACTGTTCCAAAAAATCATACACCTGTTAATCTTTAAATGCAATTATTTCATGCCAAATTATATGAGTAGAAAAATTATCAGTCATATCAAAACACTTTTACAAGTCTTAATTTAAAATTATGTAGATTTACTGCCATTGTTTAGTCAGAAGAAACCTGTGTAATGAATCCAGATTCATTTGGAAGTTATAATCAACTTTAGATATCCTGATAACATTACTTTTCTCAAAATCGAAAGTGGAGTGATCAATTCCTATGGAATTGACTTTCCCAGTGAATAAAATCATTCCAGTTTTAAACTTTTGCATGACACATATCATTCTTAAATGTGTGTTTTTTTTTAAAAGTAATAACATTTTATATAGTTCATTAAAAAGGGTAGTTGTCCATAAAACCAATTTTAATTTATTTAATGCATTTACCTTCGCAAGATGCTGCAAAAGAAACCCACCCCAAAAACCAATCCTTTCTGGTGTGTGTATGTTTAAATGGAAAAGCCTATTAAAAACCTCCATAGAAATCTTGATTCTACTTTTATCATAAATAACTGTAAGGAGTTACCTTCTGCATTTTAATACTGTCTACATCTGGTAGAAAAGGCATGATATTTTTCTCTGTTACAACTCTCATGGCCATACCAAGTGCTGCATACGAAGCCTCTCTTACTTCTGGTGTTGTATCATTGATCGTCTGGAATAAAAAATACTTCATGACTTTTTTGTAACTATGTCTACATTTAAAATTAAATCTCACAATTGAGCTATTTAAATAATCCTGAACAGATGCATATGCAATATGATTGTTCAACAACTCTCTCATAGTATCAATTCGTTCCTATGATAATGCAGTGTACATGAATACATTCTGAACATATTTTTCTGCTCTATGATGACACAAAATGAAAGAAGTCTTCACCAAAAATGATGCAGATAACATGTAAATATAGAACTAAATTGATCATTTAATCACATTGACAATACTATTAAGGCAGAATATATGTTATAAAGCAGTATTTTGACTTTTTTTTTATGTATTTAGAACTAACTGAACTGCATCTGAATATAGAAAAATATAATATGTAGCAGCTATTCTTCTTGATACTTATTAAAAGTTTGTGAAAAAACATCTATAAGTATATAGAATGCACTAAAAAAAACTGCAAACATACAATTTTTCACTTTAAAATTTGATTTCTAAAAAAAAAACATGGGCCAAATAATATTGTTTAAATTGATATGTTATTGCTATGAACAATTTAGATTTAATTAATATAAAATTAACATGCAGTCACCTAAACAAAACAACATAACATTGTGATGTCATTCTGCAAAATTGTAGTGTTTCATATTTTTTCATACAGTACAGTATAAAAGTCAATATACAAATCAAGATACTAATCGTAATTTTTCTTTTTCCGTCTTTTACATCTGTTCAGTAACCCGTTCTGGCTGAATCCATGTAATTTCACCTTTCAATGCCAATTTGTACTCAATCAACAAATACCTAACTTTTAAGAAGCATACTATTTCTCATAAATTTGTATTACCAAAAAATTATAATGGCAATGATAAGGACTTTGTTCTATTTAACAGTTAAGACCTGCCTACTACATGTATTTATACATCCACACTAATTAATTTCTTAATTCTTCTAAAAATACTATTGAAAGGTATAAACAAGAAAAAGGTGTATGTGTTGGTGTTAATAAAATTAGAAAAAAAACTATGAATACCTGACCAAAACATAAAAGTTCAAATTTAAACTAGTTCAATACACCAAGAAAAAAAATTATATCTCTATGACTTCTAATTTAATACCTTTATTTAACATTAAAATACCTTCATCATTCTAAATAACAAAATCCTTGTTACTATTAATTTATGTCCAATATTCTCAAGGCAGAAAACCTCTAATATATTAGACACATTAGTATGAAGAGGTCTGTTGGCCAAAACATGAATAAAACCTACTATGAAATACTGAGAACCGCAAACATTTCTATTTTGAGGAAAAAGATACTTTCCTACATTCACATTGGAACAGTTCAAATTCTGAAATCAACAAGTTATCAAATTATGTTTTTATTCAATTTCAAACAGAATATTACTTGTGCATTTATGTAAATAAAAGCCTCAGCATTCACATTTATATAAAAATACTACCAAAACCACAAAAAGATTGTTTCAATACTGCAACAAAATATTTGACCTACCTTGAGTAAAGCTGTACAGAACATCTTGAGCATTTTTTTAGGTAAAGTTGCTGTAGTACACTTAGCAAAACATCTGGATAAAAACGAGGCTGTCTCTGTTTTGATTTGAGGATTTTTGTTGTCTAGTGCTGCCACGACATCTTCAGAAATAGCTTCTAAAGTTGTCTGTAAAATAAAAAATTTCATCTTTATATTTCTTGGCTAATAAAGGCAAAACAAATCTTATATGCATTATAACTATAGATTATTGACAAAATCTTCTATTTTTAAAAAGATCTACATGTTGCATATATTCATATCTATTTCCTTAATACCAAATTAGCTTCAAATCATGATAAAACAAGTATTGCATGAATTAACGACAACTATCATAGAATATAATATCTTTTTATGTTGTTAATAAATGGAAGTACAATTTGAGGCTCATTTGAAACAAAATTATGTGCATTTTATTTAGAAATATTTTTAATTCTAAGGAGGTTACAGTCAAATCCCATCATCAAACTACAATTAATGCTAATTATTCTGCAAGTCTTTATTCAGACATTTAAATTAATGTAATAAACCCGATACAATACATATTCACTGTCCTTTAATTAATACAGTCAAATGAGATCCAAAATGTACCATCTACTTTTAATAGTAGTGTACAGAGTTGATCATTTTTTTTATTTTCCTTTTACACAAAGAGTTTCACACATGAGTAGGTCCAAGTTCAAAAGTCTTTTAACTGTTGAAAAAACTTCTGGACCTACTCAACTTTTACAAGCTTCGATGTAAATGGTATAACTCAGATCTAAACCTTACAGAAGGGTAAATTGCATCACTAGCATCTCTCAGTGCAGTTACAACTGTAGGTTTCTTTTCTTTAAATTTGTCCAATATCATCTGTATACACTGTAAATAAATAACACATATATATATATCAATTTTTTCTCACCATATGTTTGTATATACAACTGTGTAGTTCTGTGATATATTTAAAAGAATATTAAATAATGTGCTGCCTTATTCTTTCAACATCAATATGAATCCTAGGAATTAATTAAAATCTGATGAAGCATTATACAAAAACAAGCTAATAAAAAATTCCATTTTGTTTATTTTGATAATTGCTTGACCAGTTCAATCAAAAAGGAAAAGTAAACATGGCCAGTTAGGTAACTGCTCACTGGTGATCTATGAAAAAACTTGCCTTGTCTCAACTTGGACACAAACGATTCATTTTATTACATCTGCTTATATATAACTATTAATTCTCATGAAATGATATGAAATGGACTTGAGCAAAATAAAACCATACACTAATGAAAAACATATATAGATTAAACCTATCCTATTGTCAAAAATCAACAAGACACAAATTATACAATAAACTCATCATAGATAGCAGGATTAACTTGTAACTGTTATCTCTATCATAGAACCATCAACCCCGTCAACAGACATGTTCAGAATGAATTATTGGATTTTAACAACTGTTGGAGTCTCCTACATACCTGCCAAGACAAACCTATATATCTATATCATTTGTAAATGTTTCCTATGATAATCACACTTACATTTAGTGCATGAGGTGAAAATTTCTTCCTCAACCCAATGGCTAATCCAGTCAAACATTTGCTTGCAATACCCACTAATATAACATTGGTGTCTTTCGCAATAACCTGAAGAAATAAAGAGTATATCATCACATTTATATATAATACATTTTCTGCATGCTTACTACCTTTATACATTATCTTCTCGATTGTATTAGATGACCAACTTACCCTTACCTCTTAAAGTATCATATTAGTTATAATATCTTTAAATATATTTATTAGTAGCTAAGCTATATGTAATATTCCTGAATTCTCATCTTCATGGTCCAATTTGGTTATTTCACAAATTAACCCCTTTAAAAAACATGCACATTTTCAATTTAAAAACAGTTCATTTCAGTTAAGGATGTATTCTTCTGACGTTACAGTCTCGTTGAAAAACTTAACTCTGTGAAAAAATTGTGTATTTACAAAGAACAGTTTTTGAGTAATCAATTTTTCAAATTTTATTACCAATCAAGTCAGTCTTTTTAGCCAAAATTTTGGGAAAATGGGTGAGGGGTAGGGTACAAGAAATGATTTTACCAGAAACATGTACATCCCATATCACTTTCCAAATTTCTTAGATATGTATTTTTTCAATCACTTATAACAAAGAAGTTGAAATAATATGCATTTTGTTCATAAAACAGAGAAAAATCACAAATTTACAAAATTGACAGCATGGTTAATTTGACACAAAAAAGCATCAAAATATGATAAAACTTTCTTATATTAACACCTACCTATAGTTTTTTTAAGTTAAATTTATTCAGATTGGACCACTTCATCTTTATTGAAAGTATCAAAATTGGGTACTTTCAAAGGGCCGTAGCAAAAAAAGAAGTGCACCACCATATGATTTTTTCTTCACCAATTATTTTTTTACAGTCATATAAACCCAAAATTCAGGTTAAGAAAATAAGTTTAATTCTAGAAATTTTCTGCTCCTCAAAGGTGTACATCCTTAAGGATGGGATAAGACTCAATTAACTCAAATTTGTCTTATAAAATTTTGATGAGAATCTAGAAATGTTTTTAGTACATTTTTCATTACCACTGTTGTTATTTTGAAAACAAAAGCGTGTCATCAATAAAAGGCTTTTTATATAGTGTATATACACAGTCTTAATATTGTCTTTATGTTTATAAATGTCTCACTTGTCATTCTGGAGTATCTTAGACACATGTTCAGTTATACAGTTATATCCTCTCCTGTAAACTTCCATAAAATGTTCTATCAAGATATTGTCAGACAGATGTTTTCATTTGAATTCTCTAAATAACAAACCAGTTTCTGCAGTTATCTGAAACTCTTTTAGTACAGTTACTCATCAGAAAGAAAATAAAAGTAGATGACCAGCATCTGAAAAGCAACATTTGCCCTTTTATTAGGTCTCAGGCCTACAGGTAGTTTGTTCAATTTGACCCATTGTGTGTTTATTTATGTTTAAACATATTCATTATCTGCATAAAAGTTTGTGTCAGAATGTGACACTGCAGCAATTTTTTTTTAAAAAAGAACAAACAAAAAAACCTATGCACTTGTTCCTGAATTTAGATTAATAACAGTCTTACCTTTGAGATACACTTAACCAATGGACCAAAATCTCCATTTTCTATTTTGGGATTCTCCACTAATTTTAGCAAAGCATCTAAAGCTTCTTTCCTTTCCTGCCATTTCTTTGCCTCCTGTAAAGTAGATTATTAATTTAAAATTAAATAAAAGAAGAATGTGTCTGAGGACACGGATGCCCCCACTCAAGCTCTGCAATTTTCCAAGTTAAAAAAGGGGCATAACTCTACAACGGTAAGTGACTCACTGCCCAAATTCGAAACTCTGTCTGCTAGTTTTGGTTCTTAGCATTGTGTATGAGTTTCATAAAATTTTGATGAGGCAAATTTGAGTTAGGGTGCAGAAACGAAAAAATATGCAATTTTCCAAGTTAAAAAGGAGCATAACTCAAAAACCGTAAGTGACTTACTGCCCAAATTTGAACTCTGTCTGTGTGTTTTGGTTCTAAGCATTGTGTTTGAGTTTCATAAAATTTGCACGAGGGAAACTTAAGGTGGATCATTGGTATATATTCCCTCAGAAAGAATTTTCTTATACTTTGCCAGAATGTAGATTTTTTGGTGCTTTTTTCAAACATATAAAAAAAGTATGGGTCACCATGCTATTTTTCAAGCTACAAGTTGTGCAAAATTGCCCAAATTTGCATAGATTGTTCATGAAAAAAACAATTTTTTCTGAATAAAAAGAAATCTATGAGATAGAATTATGAAATAAAATATGAGAAGAAAGGTTTTAAAATATGCTTTAAGATAATAATAAGTGTCATTAACCTTGTTTTCTTGCTACAAGTTAAAATCAAAATTTGTCTATCATTCCTTTGTAAAAGTTTTACTATTTAAGTTATCTCCCCTTAAATGGCTAAGCTGACAATTTGATTCGAACAAACACATATATTTGGTATTGATAAATCAGTCTGAATAATGCAATAAATCACTTATTTTTTCTTCATTCCAATAACAGTCTTATCCATTAATTGCTAATCTGTCTCAAAATTTGCAGACTTAAGCAAAGAACTAGACCTATTGTGAACTGCTATTTTACAATCCAAGATGGCGGTATACAGTTAATCTACCTTTTGTTAGAGTGCGGAAACGAAAATGGGACGGGCAGAAAGACTGACAAAGGGAAGGTCGGTCAAGGGTAACATTTAATGCCCACGGCAAAGAACTGAATTTTTTACTTCCAAAAGGAAAATGTTTCAGTGTTGAAAGGGGCATTAGCTGTCAAATTCATGTTCACCGATTTGACTTAAAATCTCATATTTGATTTATAACATACTTAAACGTATATCCAAATTAAAAAAAGTCTAAAAAAAAAAATTAACAATGCATGGACTCATTTCCTGTGATTTTTTGTCTAGATGTCATCTAATTAACCATTGAGATGACCTCCGAAGACCTCCGACAGTCATAACCCGATATAAAAATAAATATAAACAGATAGCGACCCTGTGCAATTGGATTTTTCTAAGTCTGTTTGATTTCATATTGTAGGTTAAAAAGTATGTTCATCATCGCTTTTACCTGTATAAGAGTGATTTTTTTATAGATCGAATCAGTCAACCAAATGGTTCATCCTTGTTTCACTTTCAATGTTGACATTCTTTTCCTTTTAATAGCTGAATTCTTGCGTAACCCATGTCCAGCTAAGGGGTTAAATTGAAGGTCACATGAATACGGATTCAATGATGTGGAATTATTCACTTGCAAGCGAATAATTCATCAACAATGTTTCTTACTTGATTTTGACAAAATTGAACCAAATTGGCTGCTAAAAGCGAATTATTATTTCACTATATCACTTTCTTTAATGATTGAACAAAATAAAATCATATCTTGATTTTTTTTATATCAAGTAGCTAATGCCCCTTTAATATAATGTTGAACTTAAAACTAAACAGTGCATTGTATATAGCCAAAAAAATATATTTATTCAATATTGTGAATTCAGTTACTTCCCTTTGTCCATAAATTTAAGATACAACAGATTGATTGTTTCACCATGCAGTACTTTCTAGAACTTGTGTAATTTTTAATAAAATGGTATTCTTGATAAGTATGGTAAAAATGCAAATTCACACATCATTTTGTAAATTGGATACCAGAGCACATATAATTAATAAATTGCTAGAAATGGGTATGGAAAAGATCTAAGTAATGTTAGCATTCCTTCAATATGTTGTGTGTGTACTCACAAATCATGGTGGAGAAGCAGTTGATAAAAAAGCAAACCAGCCATCTTAAGCCTGGTACCACATTTTATTTGTAGTTTATATATATCTTTAGAACAATAAAAGCAAATTAAAAAAATTCCACCTGATTTTTGTCAATAACTTTTAATGAACTACTTTTGGGGAAATTATATTAAAAGTATAGAAATGTCTAACCACTCTAACTCAAAATATAGACACTTTATGTAAAGGGAGTCTTTAATTCAGTTTTACAGCTTCACATGTACTCTTTTTTCTTTTTTTTAATTGGACCAAATCACTTCTTTACCTTAAAATTTATGACCCAAATATCTTTTTCTACAGGTAATTTCATCCTCCTTGCTTTTTTATGAATAAACCATGAAGCATAAATTTGTAAGGTGTATGGAAAAAAATGCAAGTAGTACACTGTCCACACAAGGGATTATGTGTGGAGACGACAAAAATGAAACGGTGGTAATTGTGAATGTAAGGATTCAATTGCACTTGGGGAATTTTTCACACCAATGAAATCAGTTTACCTAGTTTATAGAAAAGATTCATTAATAGTGTTTTAAACAATAAATGGGGAATGTGTCCATGGGACACAGATGATGCCCCCGCTTGCATATCATATAAAGTTATAAAGGGACATAACTGAAGAACGGTAAAAGTGACGCTACTTAAATTTGCATTTGATCTGAGTTTTGTGGTAATAAGTATTGTATAAGATTCATAACATTTGGTTGAGGCAAACTTTAGAGAATGGAAATGAAGAATTCAGCAATATTGCTGTAAAGGGGCATAACTCTAGAACAGTAAAAGTGACGCCACCAAAATTCAAACCTGATCTGTATTTTGTGGTAATATGCATTGTGTATAAGTTTTATAACATTTGGTTGAGGTAAACTTAAGTTGGAGAATGGAAACGAAAAATTCAGCAATTTTTTCATTTGTTAACGGGCATAACTCGTGAACGGTTGAAGTGACACCACCAAAATTCAAACTTGATCTGTATTTTGTGGTAATAAGCATTGTGTATAAGTTTCATTAAATTTCGGTTGAGGAAAACTAAAGTTAGAGAATAGAAACGGAAAAATTCAGCAATTTTTCCATTTGTAAAGGGGCATTACTCTAGAACGGTTAAAGTGGCGCCACCAATATTCAAACTTGATCTGTGTTTTGTGGTAATAAGCATTGTGTATAAGTTTCATAACATTTGGTGGAGGCAAACTAAAGTTCGAGAACGGAAACCAACGTTGGGACGTACGGACGTACAGACGGACAAGGGTAAAACTTAATGCCCCCTACGCTACGGCGGGGGCATACAAATATATTCTGACCATTAAACAAATAGCATTACATCTTACAAGTAATAATAACATACAATTTTATCAAAGAAATCTGATGGAAGTTGTTTGAGTATGTCAACAGATGGCATTAGTTCATACGGATCTATAGCTTCCTCTTCTTCTTCTCCACCATCTGTAAATAATCAATGAATCATTACACAAAACATTATGATTGTTTAATAATTCAGTCCTAAATTGTACTGAATGTGAGGGATTTACCACCATTTGCAAGTATGAAGATCTTATGGAAACTATATCCCGAAACACTACATGCTTCAGAATGGGCTTAGAATAATTATGAATGCTAGCCTCAGAGTTGACAAAGATGTCATGTGTGGTTGTTTTGTGTAGCAGGATTGCCATCTATTTGATATAAACCCCACATCTCCTTTCCTTCTTATCATATCTTTGTTTAAATGTCTTGTGAATAAAGAAACGATCATTTTCAGAAACATAACTTGCTTGGCTTGTATATCAACACAGTGTGTACTTCAATGCTAAAGTCTTCATACAGTTTGAATATTCTCTTTTATTGCAACTGGTTTTTGATTTCTAACACCTATGTTATCTTCAGATATTTAAACTTTGTAGAAATCATAAAATACATTCAGATATTATAATACTTTTATATAGGAATAAACTTCATAAGGTTTTTTTGTATTGAAGTCATTGAATTTTGTATGGAAAACTTTATATTTTGTATTCTATAGATTACATTTGTTTAAAATTGTATCATTGACACACAAAATATATTTCTGACACAAAATGATAAATCTTTAATGCATTTAACCTATCCCCCTTACCATCTCCTCCCTCCTCCCCTCCTGTGGCAGCAGCTTCTTCCATCTTAGCTTTCAGGTCCTGTTGAGATCTCATAAATCTTTGCTGCTGTGCCTTCTCATTCCCTAACTTCTCAAACTCTCCTTCTAATTCAGTCACCTATTGTAAAAACGACAAAAACATTGAAAAATATCATTAAATGAAAGTAACTGGAGAAATGTAGATTTTTGAACTTAGTTGCTGAAATCTATCAAATATTGGTAAATATGAATCTACTGATTAAACCTAGTTCATATCTACCATATTGACAAATGGATAAAGGATGAATCTACTGATTAAACCTAGTACATATCAACCATGTTGACAAATGGATAAAGGATGAATCTACTGATTAAACCTAGTACATATCAACCATATTGACAAATGGATAAAGGATGAATCTACTGATTAAGCCTAGTACATATCAACCATATTGACAAATGGATAAAGGATGAATCTACTGATTAAACCTAGTACATATCAACCATATTGACAAATGGATAAAGGATGAATCTACTGATTAAACCTAGTACATATCAACCATATTGACAAATGGATAAAGGATGGATCTACTGATTAAGCCTAGTACATATCAACCATATTGACAAATGGATAAAGGATATCCACTAGTTATGTTTTGTCACCTGTAATGATAAGAAATATTAACAAATAAAGAAAAAGCTGGAAAGACTGCCAATTATATATACAATGTAGACACAGCATACAACACTTAATTTTACTAATTCAATAATTGATCAAATATTACTGACTTGCACTGGTTTAAAATGTGACATTTGTGGTTTGATAGCATTGCCAATCCATCTGTATATTTCTATAACTAGCTGCTTCGTCTCTTCACGGATGTTCTTATCTCGGTCTTCCAATAGTTTAGGTAAAATTTTCATCACTGGCTTAATTGGCATTACTTTATAACCAAATTCACTGAAATAAATAAAAGAAGTGATATTTATTTCCTAATCTGAGATGTTTCTGTAATGGCAGCTTCCATTCTTCAGTAGTATTTTTCAAGCTGAAAAAAAAAATTCCCAACTTTTATTTTAGTTTCAGAAAGTACAAGAGTGCACACGCTGAAATGTCTCGCCTTCTTTACTGACCATTGATTTTATGTTGATAGTCCTAAATATAAAGCTTTACTAAAAGTATCACATAAACTTAACATGATCCAAGAAAATGAGGTCAAGGTCAGATAAACCAAACCGGAAATACATGTACACCTTACAATCATTCAATACACCAAATATGGTTGACCTATTGCTTATAGTTTCTAAGAAACAGACTTAAACAGGAAAACTAAACATTGACCAATGAACCATGAAAATAAGGTCACGGTCAGATGAACCATGCCAGACAGACATGTACACCTTACAATCAATCTATGCATTAAATATAGTTGACCTATTGGTTATAGTTTAAGAGAAACAGACCAAAACACAAAAACTAAACACTGAGCAATGAACCATGAAAATGAGGTCAAGGTCAAATAAAAACTGCCAGACTGACATGTACATTGTAAAATATTTCCATACACCAAATATAGTTGGCCTATTGCATATAGTATTAGAAAAAAAGACCAAAACACGAAAACTTAACTTTAACCACTGAACCATGAAAATGAGGTCAAGGTCAGATGACACCTGCCAGTTGGACATGTACAACTTACAATCATTCCATACACCAAATATAGAAGACCTATTGCTTTTAGTATCTGATATATGGACTTGACCATGAAAAACTTAACCTTGTTCACTGATCAATGAAATGAGGTCGAGGTCAGATGAAAACTGACGGGCATGAGGACCTTGCAAGGTATGCACAAATTAAATATAGTTACCCTATTACTCATGATAAGAGACAAATTACCATTACAAAAAATCTTAACTTTTTTTTCAAGTAGTCACTGAACCATGAAAATGAGGTCAAGGACAATGGACATATGACAGACAGAAACTTCATAACATAAGGCATCTATATACAAAGTATGAAGCATCCAGGTCTTCCACCTTGGAAAATATAAAGCTTTTAAGAAGTTAGCTAACGTCGCAGCCGGATCACTATCCCTATGTCTAGCTTTCTGCGACAAAAGTTGCAGGCTCTACAAAAATGGATCATCTGATTACAAAATTATCTTTCATCATATGGAGAAAATGCCATATATAGTTTATTTTATGTTGGTCTTCATCCAAAAACTGTCTTCAAATAAATGCTTAAATAATATAACCACTTGCCCTTGTATTTTTAAATCAAATAAGATATCTGAGAACCAGAGATTTAATTCTTCATGGCCTAATATATTCCTATACAACATATGTCGGTATGTTTACTAAATGAAACTAGTCTTGTTTTAGGGTCAGAACAGTTATCTGTGAAATCTCTTTGGAATATAGCTGTTTCCAATCTTACTCTCCTCCATCCATCAGATTTTACCTTTTTTTGTTCAAGTGATACTTAAAACATCAGTCATGGTGGATGACAAATTCATTTCTTTTTTAAAATGAAATTGTAAAATCTGATTAAAAAAGAAGTTCAACAACTTACTGAAGAGCCATTCTCAATATCTGTATAGATCCAACAACTATTTTAGGATTTTTATTTTCTGTTCCTTGCAATAAACATTCCTGCAAGATAAAGGAAAACAAAATTATTTTGGACAGTAAATAACACATACAAATGTAGTTGAGGCTTATTTATGATTTTTAGAGAGGATTTAACAGGGATTCCCCTTTCAGTACTAACCCCCCTTTCCAAAAAAAATAATTTTGAAGAAATTTTCTTTTTGTAAAATGTGGCTTGTATAGTTCGCACTGGTACATAGTCCGCACCCCCTTCTCCCCACGAAATTTCAGGTAAAAAAAACTTTTTGTAACTGTTAGAAAAGGTCTAATGAAACTCAATTTCAAATCATGCATGGTCGTTTGCGGTATTTTCTTGGAAAAACGTGTTTTTCATCATCAAACGGAAGCTGAAACTGCTTGTAAACGATTCTAGAACACTTCACGATTGTTAAAATAAGTCTAAATCACACAAAAAACAATTTAGAAACTTGTGTATGTTTAAACCGGAAGTTTGAATAGTATGTGTAAAAGAAGAAAAAAAAACGGTGCGAGTCGAAATCCGTACATCATAGATATCACTATAATAAGACTTTGAAAGTAAAACAGTTCCATCTTTATGTAAAACAGTGTTTAATATATCTATTACATTAATGTTTGAAGGGTTTTAAGCTAATATAAAACATATTTGTCAGTATGAAACACGGAAACGGAACGAATAATAACCGATTACGTTTTATAATTTACACATCGTAAGCTGGTTTACGGTTGTCTTTTTTTACTTTTTTTGTATAGTTTCATTCAAGCAGATACCAGTTTATTTTAATCAATGCATTTATAATAATAAAAAGAAACAATTAATTTGTAATGAAGTGTTTAACTTTTAAATTTATCAGTTTTAATTTTCTGTTGAATAAAAATAACTTATTAATATGGATTAGGTAAAATTATTAGTTTGAAAAATGATGAGCGCCCTCTACAATATCAATAACAAACATGGCGGAACGTAAACTAACCACCTCACGATTTTATTTCTCTTTTTTCTTGCTTATTGTACTCTATAGTCTGCACCCCTTCTGGCAGGTTCAATTTTGGAGAATAAAACCGCAGACTATACAAGCCTTTTAACGGTACCAGTAATTTAAAAGACCCCTTACAGTAAAATGCAACTAAACCCTTCAGTCCAGAATAAACCTCATCGGTGGCTGTATTTGGTTTTGAATTCTCTCATTAAAATAATGTATACATGTAGATAGAAATCTCTGTTGAATTCATTCACAGCTTGTTTAGACTCCAGGTGATTTAGAATTTGACACTTTGTTATTGACACCTTATCTTTTTGGAGACCAAATCTTTTCATTTAGATTTCCTCTGTTGTTTTATTGTGCTGTCAGGTTGCTGCATCAGTGTCACATACCTATTTTTATGCCCCCGCCGTAGCGGAGGGGGCATTAAGTTTTACCCTTGTCTGTCCGTACGTCCCAAAATTGGTTTCCATGCTCTAACTTTAGTTTGCCTCAACCAAATGTTATGAAACTTATCCACAATGCTTATTACTACAAAACACAGATAGAGTTTGAATTTTGGTGGCATCACTTTTACCGTTTGAGAGTTATGCCCCTTCACAAATGGAAAAATTGCTGAATTTTTAGTTTCTGTTCTCTACTTAAGTTAGCCTCAACCAAATGTTATGAGACTTACACACAATGCTTATTACCACAAAACTCAGATCAAATTTGGGTAGCGTCACTTTTACCGTTCTTCAGTTATGTCCCTTTATAACTATACGATATGCAAGCGGGGGGCATCATCTGTGTCCACATGGGGACACTATCCACATTTATTTTATTATATTCATAGAAGGTTTGAAAATATTCTTATTTAGTATATAAGAGAGCAAGAATGGAAAAACACAACCCCCAAAAAGACAAAGATAACCTTTGTGCACTAGTATCATTTAGAAACTAAGACAATGTTAACTTTGATTTGATGATATTTTTATCATGGTTTGTATCAAACAGTATACATTTCATAATTATATCAAGACATAATCAGAAAGTCCTGATAACATTCTGTTAATGAAGGAGCATGCAGTGTTTTTGCTTTTAAAGGAATGATTATTTGGTGGTTGCTAAACATCCAGAGGCAAATATTTCGTGCATAATTGGGACAACTTTTACCTTTGAATTTTAATTTTTTTAAAGGTATTATAAATCTATCAAAAAAATCCTTCAGATGTTCACGAGGCATTTATAAGACAAGTCTCTGGTCTGTTATGATGTGAACTAGCACATTAAAACATCAGCTAGTACAAAGCAGGTTTCATATTCATATCTCATTAACATGTTCTAGTCCTGATATTCACGCAATATTTGCCACTTGACATAAAACACCAATTCATCATCTAATTTTACCAAAAACAATTTTACTATTTTTGCAATTTTAAATGGCTAGTTTCATATTCATATCTCATTAACATGTTCTAGTCCTGATATTCATGTAATATTTTCTACTTGACATAAAACACCAATTCATCATCTAATTTTACCAAAAACAATTTTACTATTTTTGCAATTTTAAATGGCTAGATCATGGGTCTTATCCTTCAACTCATTTCAAAAAGCCTTAAATGTTAAACACAATCACATGTAAAATAAATGGGGAATGTGTCCATGGGACACAGATGATGCCCTGCTTGCATATAACGTTATAAAGGGCCATAAGTTACTCAAGAACTGTAAAAGTGACACTACCCAAATTTGAACTTGATGAGTTTTGTGGTAATAAGCATTGTTAATAAGTTTCATAACATTAAGTTGATGTAAACTTAAATTAGAGAACAGAAATGAAAAAATTCAGCAATTTTTCCATTTTTAAAGGGGAATAACTCTAGAACAGTAGAAGTGACAGTACCAAAATTCAATTTTTATCTGTGTATTGTGGTAATTAGCATTGTGCATACATAAGTTTCATAACATTTGGTTGAGGCAAACTAAAGTTAGAGAACAAAAACTAATATTTCAGCAATTTTGGGATTTGTAAAGGGCATAACTTTAGAACGGTGAAAGTGACACCACCAAAATTCAAACTTGATTTGTGTTTTGTGGTATTAAACATTGTGGATAAGTTTCATAACATTTGGTTGAAGCAAACTCAAGTTAGAGCACGGAAACAAAAAATCAGCAATTTTTTCATTTGTAAAGGGGCATAACTCTCAAACGGTAAAAGTGACGCCACCAAAATTCAAACTTGATCTGTGTTTTGTGGTAATAAACATTGTGTATAAGTTTCATAATATTTGGTTGAGGCAAACTTAAGTTAGAGAACGGAAACTAAAAATTTTGCAATTTTTCCATTTATAAAGGGGCATAACTCTAGAACTGTTAAAGTGACGCCACCAAAATTCAAACTTGATCTGTGTTTTGTAGTTATAAGCATTGTGTATAAGTTTCATTACATTTGGTTGAGGCAAACTCAAGTTAGAGAAGGGAAACCAATTTTGGAACGTACTTACAGACTACAAAGGGTAAAACTTAATGCCCCCACCTCTACGGCAGGGGGCATAAAACCATCAATATTGAAAAGAAGATAAAGTCTTATGACAAACTCCGAGCATAAAATTTACCAGACATTATGATCGGTGATATATTTTTCAATATATAATTATCAAAGATATATAGTCTTCTTGTGTTTAACTACCTGAACAACATCTGGTTTTTCTATTTCGACAAACATCAAAACAATTTCTATTCCTTTATCTTTGGTCTTTTGCTTTGGTGCACCAAGACATTTAGCTATTACACCACTAACTACATCAGCACATACTCTGGAAATAAAATCAAGGTAATGTTAATAAACCTCATGTCACTATCTTATATTCATAGTTACATTATTGATGTAAGTCTCCAAAAGAAAAATACATCCAATTGTAAATTAAAATATCATTGAACCATAAAAAAAAACTCCGAGGATGGGAGCAATGAAGCCATCTATAATCATGGTTTTCATCTGGAATACAGTTTAGCTACATAATGAAAGTCTATATGAAGTTGTTTAATGTTTCTATTTGTGATTGATAAGTCAAGCAACTGTCTTACTTGGAAAGAATTTAATTGAACTGAATACCTATACACTCAATGTACAATTGTACTGAATGAAATGAGTTAATATTAAGGCGAAGTGTACGTAATTGCACGCCTCTAGCGGAATTTAGGATAAAAAACGTGCGTCGTTAGTTACGCGGGTTATCTCCCCTACTCCAAGAAAGGAAAAATGGGCACATGAAAGAGAAATAACTTCGTGCGGTCTATCATGAATTCAAACAAGTATTCATGTGCTATCTCAAAATTTCAAAGAAATTATTAGAATGACTCTAATCAGAAATCTGAGTATCCTATTGTGAGTTAGTATGACTATATTACCACTGTTTTTGTTTTAGTTAAACACGCAGGAGCAGGTACACAAAACGACTCGTGTTTATTTCAACAGAAGGTAAAAACGCCTAAACAACAAAATTATAACCAAATAAAAAATAAACCAGTGACAATTCTGCTTCTATTCGTTTCAAATTCATTAAAATCAAACCTGAATTGACCCCCACAATATTTTTTTGAAAAACCATAGTTTTTATTGAATTTCACAGTGTACTGTAGCGTAAAATTGTAGGTAACAAATAATTATATTGCATGTGAATTTGTGTTTTGAACAAGAAAGACGTTGGCATGTCCGTTTTTATGCAATTGAAAATTTTTATGATGTTTTATATTTTATTATTTAGGTAAAAAGTATAAAAGATACGGGGGTAATCGACCACTAGTACAACATTTATAAGCCGAAGAAAAAGCCAACAGCAAAAAAAAAAAAACCCATCAGATTCCGTCCACAAAACATTACACTCTCAGAAACTAAGAATTGAGCACTATTACATTTATCTCAGAATAAGTAAAATCTATGTCATCCAAATCTCAGTTTTCAAGGTGCAAAAAATAAACAGGTGTCTTCTCTTCCGTCCGCAATTTTTGGGGAAAGTAAAATCTAAATTTAGAACCATGGTTGAAACTGAAACTACACATGTATGATAAAAATAGAATGTGTTATTTTTTTCTTTATCAAATTCAGATTTCAAAGGGATAGCGAAACTTGTTTTCTTTTTTGTTGTGCTTTTGTGTATCATTCAGCAGTAGTATGAGGTAGGGGAAGGATGGGGAGGGGGTGAAGAAAATTAGTTCTACAATGTCGGGGCTTTTTATAACCGACTATACGGTATGGATTTTCTCATTGTTGAAGGCCGTATATATGATTGCCTTTAACAATTGCTTACATCCACATCCTTTAAGGTAGCTGGGGTGTCTAAATGTTGGACGATAGATTTTTCTTAAACTTCTGTAAGACTTCTGTGTCAATGTTATATAAATTTCAATATAAAAACTGGGGATCACGGACCTTGTTTTTTCGTAATAACACATTGAAATTAACGAAATTTGGGTTATTTTATATTGTTAATATAGGGGAAACTTAAATTTTCCTTATTGCAGAAACATTAAACGATGGAATTGGCTAAAAGTCGATGAGAGAATTGCTTTTCATTAATAACTCCGAAATATCAAATAAAAATAGGGTGTCACATGCCTTATTTTCTTGAAAAAAATCCCCAAATATTTTAAATATACTTTACGACACTTAATTTCTTGAAAGTTCAATCTTTAAATTTCAAGTTTTAGGTATTTTGTTGTATGTTGAATGATACTTGGTAAAATATTTTTAAAACAAAAAAGTTTTTGCAACATGATCAGAACGGACGCTCAGAAAAAGGAACCCGATCTACCTTAAACGTGGCAGATAGTTGTCTCATTTGCAATCATACCACATCTCCTTATGTTCATATTATATTAACAAAACTGCAATTCAAATTTGCACTATATACAGGAACAATTTGTATGGCACTATACTAGGTAAACTCGTATAGCATCGCTCTTGGTACATTCTTATAGCATTACACCAGTACATTTATAGCATATCACTATGCACAAAGCTTTAGCATTACACTATACACAATGCTATAGCATTAAACACGATATACACAATGCTAAGGCTAACACTGGGAATGATCTGTGCTACGTGAAGTTAAAACTCCAATCTGTTTTACCTTGCTAAAATTCATATGCGGGTTCTTCTTTTGACCTTATTACAGTCATAAAAATTCTCAAGATAATATGCAGATGCAGTTTTCTTATTTTTTGGAGTCTTGCATGTGGATATTTAACAAATAATGGTACAAAAAATTATTTCCTTTTTTACTTAAAATCTCCAGCAAACATTATATCATGCTTTGTCGTGTAGTTAAAGAAAAGGGAAAGCGATCGAGACAGGAAATTTTTTAAATAAAATTGCAGAGTTGTGTCACGTGCACGCGTGTGAACCTGACAAATAAAATGGGCTTTGTGCGCAATACCTCGAATAGCGCCGGAAATGGTGAGGATGAAAAGATGCAGCAAATTATATTCACTTTTTTAAAATACAAACATGCAGAAATAAGATTTAAAAAAAGACGTGTATACGCGATCCCAATATTATAACCGATTATTTAAATACGTATAGAATCATTCTGTCAACGCTGTGTTAACTGGGACAATTTCAAACTTGATATTTGATTCATAATTATTAAAACAATACACTATAAAAATAAAAAGAAGATGTGGTATGATTGCTAATGAGACAACTCTCCACAAGAGTCCAAATGACACAGAAATTAACAACTATAGGTAACCGTACGGCCTTCAACAATGATCAACGCCCATAGTCAGCTATAAATACATGCATTTCAAAAAAGATGTGGAACCCTGTCTAATTAAAAAAAGATGGAGTTAAAGTCTATACAGTAACTTTCTTTCACTTGCAGTATATTTATTTGCCAATTTGTTTTTTTTTTTGGCAGCAGAATTATCCTTAAAAACAGTTAGTTTATTTCCTTATCAATTGATTACGCTTGAGCATTTGCAATAATTAGGAAAATGGGTTATACCCACTCACGATTTTTTTACAACACTGTACGGTATAATAGCGTTATAGAGTAGAAATTGTGATGACGTTACAGTAGACATCAATTACGTCGCCGAATGTTTTTATTCTTTCCGCTAAAAATCAAACTTTAACAGGATATAGCTTGAAAACTAGCACGGTTGCTAAGGACTTTCTTTGCACCAATGGGTTCGTCGTTCATCTTTGAATCGCATATCGATTTTTAAAAAAATTCTGTGGACCAACGAATTAGAAAATCTTAATAAAGTAAAAATATCTGCCGATTTTTATGATTTTCCCTATATATCCTTTGTATTTTTGGCGTATCATGCTGTTAATTTCAACAGCTTGTATTTGAAAAACGAAAACGGTTACCCCTTTTTTTTATTTTATTGTCTGGTGTATTTTTACAAGCAGAATCCACATGTAAAATTTAAAAAAATTCTGTGGAGTAGTTAATTACGTATACTTCGCCTTAAACAAAATCCCAATATCAACCAATCCAGTCTTTCATTACAGTATCGATGATCATTGCAAAAAATATAAATAGCATGTTAGGCAGTTAATTTAATATTACACGTTTTAAAATTTAAGCAAAGAATTGTGTGTCAATAATAAAGTGTTGATGTACTAAAATAAGAATATGGACATGATGGAGCCTGTTTTGTGCTAGACTGACATGCTTGGTTAAATTCACTGACAAGTCCTAAAATCATGCTAACATATTTGCAAATAAAATGCTTCGCTGGGCGCAGCTTGATACGACCGCAGAGGTCGAACCCTGAACAGTTGGGGCAAGTATGGACACAACATTCAAGCTTGATACAGCTCTGAATTTGGATTGTGATTAAATATTTGACACAGCATAGGTTTCTGACACAGAAAGAATGTGGTCTAAGAAATTGAATTTTTTTAATTTACCTATTATGGTCCAATGTCCAAAATCAAAATACATGGTTAGATTCAGCATATCAAAGAACCCCATATATTCAATTTTTGTTGAAATCAAACAAAGTTTAATTTGGACCCCAATTTGGACCAACTTGAAAACTGGGCCAAAAATCAAAAATCTAAATACATGTTTGGATTCAGCATATCAAAGAACCCCATATATTCAATTTTTGTTGAAATCAAAAAAAGTTTAATTTTGGACCCCAACTTGGACCAACTTGAAAACTGGGCCCATAATCAAAAATCTAAACACATGTTTAGATTCAGCATATCAAAGAACCCCAAGAATTCAATTTTTGTTAAAATCAAACTAAGTTTAATTTTGGACCCTTTGGACCTTAATGTAGACCAAATTAAAAAACAGGACCCAAAATTAAAAATCTAAATACACGGTTAGATTTGGCATATCAAAGAACCCCAATAATTCAATTTTTGATGAAATCAAACGAAGTTTAATTTTGGACCCTTTTGACCTCAATGATTTAATTTGATAGCGGGGTCCACAAATAAAAAATCTAAATACATGGATAGATTCAGCATATCAAAGAACCCCATATATTCAATTTTTGTTGAAATCAAACAAAGTTTAATTTTGGACCCCAATTTAGACCAACTTGAAAACTGGGCCAAAAATCAAAAATCTAAATACATGTTTAGATTCATCATATCAAAGAACCCCATATATTCAATTTTTGTTAAAATCAAACAAAAGTTTAATTTTGGACCCTTTGGACCTTAATGTAGACCAATTTGAAAACTGGACCCAAAATTAAAAATCTAAATACACGGTAAGATTCGGCATAACAAATAAATAAATGTGGTCTAAGATTTTACAAATCTAATGCGCCATACTGTGCAATTAAAGATTACTTCTTGAAATTTTTCAATATTTGAAATTTGAAAAAAAAATATTATTTGAAGAATAATTCTTTTTAATTTCTGAAATCTGAAAAAAAAATTGACCCCCCCCCCTTTTTCCCCCAAAAAAATTCTTTCCCTCAAGATATGGTCATAATCTCAATTCAAATTTCCAATGGAGTTTGCAACCATAATTACCCATTTAAATTTACCATAGTGCTAACTTAATCTATTTTATAATAGAATTTAAAATATAGTGTCAAATCTTTCATATGGATTTTTTTGTAAAAAAAAAAGATGCAACATTTGCAGATATTTTTACTGGTCTTCCTTTATAAATATGCATTTCTTTAAACATAATTTAAAAGCAGTGTAAGGGAAGTAACCAAAACGTTGTATTTGGATTACCTCCCTTACACTGTTTTAAATTATCTTAATTGTTCATTAATCATTACTTTATACATAATTTAAAAGCAGTGTAAGGGAGATAATTTCAATGATGTATTTGATTTATCTCCCTCGCACTGCTTTAAATTATGTTTTGTACTAAAGTATTTGTCCATTAACCAGGACAACCTTGTTTTTCTCCCTTTTTTGCCCCTAATTCCTAAACGGTTTGAGCCATAACCCCCCAAAGCAAATCCTAACCACCCCTTTGTGGTATGGAAACTTGTAGTATAATTTCAGAGAGATCCATACACCATTCCACAGTTATTGTCTGGAAACTAGAAAATGCTTATTTTTTGCCCCTTTTTGGCCCCTAATTCCTTAACTGTTGGTACCATAACCCCCAAAATCAATCCCAACCTTCCTTTTGTGGTATTGAACCTCATGGTAAAATTTCAAAGAGATCCATTCACTTAAACTAAAGTTAGAGTGCGAAAACCAATGTGTCTTCGGACGACGACAACGTCATACCAATATACGACTGCGGTCGTATAAAAAGTAACTTCCATCAATTTGAAAGTTATTAATATGACCAAGCATGTGATGAAACTCAATAATTTCTGCACTTAAGCAGAATTTGCAATCAATTAAATGAGATTTAGGTCTGCATCAACGAGACAGCAATCTAACGGCACAATAAATGCAAAAGGTCATGCATATACCATGTGATTCCATATGATGGTGAAAGTAAGTGACAAATATCATACATCTTGCAGTCATACAAAAATGATCAAACCTGGATGCTACAGCAGCATTCTCTACAAATGCTAGAACAGCATCCAATGCTTTTTCTTGAGCCACGGCATTGGAATCAGTTACAAATTTCTTCATAAGGCCAGCATAGCGCTGAAATTCAGGAGACTTTGGGTCAGTCTGTTGGCTAAATATCTTTGTAACTTCTTCATATCCTGCTAGACGTGCTTTCCATGTCTATAATACAAAAAAAAAACAAGTTAAATTCCTCCTGCAACCCTAAAGCTTCTATTTACTAGTACTCTTCCCATTCTATTCAAGACAGTGGGTAGGTCACCCATGTCCAATCAAGTTTGAACCTCTCATGTAGTTAAAACTTTTTTTTTTAATTCATAACTAAACAAGTATTGCAATCAAGTTATAAAACACTTATTCAAGTTATTGTTCTACATCTTGTTGATACTAATATTTTGACATTGCACTATGTTATATGCTTTTCTCAGATTGCTTATGATGTCATTACACTAACTCTGTTGGTGGTGTACTAATTGATGTTTTAGTTTGGGATATCATATATAACCTATATCTATGTGAAAAAGCTTATTTTTTACCTTATGTTGGCACTTTTCTTCAGCAGGAAGTTTCAGCCATTCACTGTCATCTCCCATTATGGATTAATAATACTCCTGGAAAATATACAATTTGTATATACAAATGTATGTGGTTTATTTTAAAACAAAAAATGATCATTTGATATTTCTTGAAAATGTATTGATTATGTTTATTCTACATAACGAACAGGATGGAACATGTTGCCTTGTATAATCACACTCACCAGATAATACCTATACAGTTCAACCCTGCACGACAATTTCTGTCAGAACAAAAAAATCTACATCTTTCAATTCCATTTATGTATAAACTTGACAATTTTCAAATACTGAGTTAAATCATGAATTTCATGAAATAATTTTTAAAAGTTCATGGAGCTTACCTGCTTATTTACAGTTGTATATTCATTTTTTGGACGGACAAACATTTTAGCTATTTGGCTACACCAAAAGGTGTGTGTTTTAAAATGTTAATAAAAAATTTGGGTTTGAAGGAATATATTGATATTCAAGGGCCTCATAGCACCATGGTGCTATATTTTTTACCATGGTGCTATCTGAATGGATTTTTTGATAGAATGCATTATGAATGCAGTGCTATCATGGCTATAATTTAAAAGAAACAGTGCTATTTTCAAATCCCATGGTGCTACATGTATATAAGAATGTTGGAAAACACTGTTTAATCTTACTTCTCATTCTGATTCTGTGGTATAAATATTATATTTCAATGACACATGTCTATTATTTATAATCTATGAGACATTTTAAAGTGCAAGAAATCAGGGAGCTTTTTACTGTACGGTTACCTATAATCTCGTCCTGAATATGCATGAAACATTTGCCACTGGATGTTAAGCCACCAACAATCAACCTATAATTGCTTTAATCTTCGTCATTTGAAATCTGATGGATAGATGAAGTCCCCATTACAGTAAGAAAATCAAGAAAAACAAAAATCCATATAGTAATGAATCCAAAATTGTTAACTTTTTTGTTTATAACAGCTGCATTTGCACATTTACATAGCTGACCATGGCTGCTGTGTTGTGAAGCATACAAATTATCAGGGTTCGACATTAACTTTTATACCAACTTGTCCAGTTGGGCAAGTGCCCTATTACTTTTACTTGTCCGAAAGTGAAATCTACATGCCCAAACTTTTACATGCTATTTTTGTGGTTGTAATGTAGTACATGCAGATAAAATATAGTTATCATGTATATGGGGTGTAAATTGATTATGGAGTATGAAAATATACTATGAGGCATATATGAGCCGAGGAGGGAGGGAAAAGATCGATGAATATACGGAAATTGGATCATTTACATAGAGATACTTATTTCATAATAATTTATCTAAGAAATGCCATTTCAAAAAACCCTTCTTGATAAACTGACAACAACTGACAAATTTGTTAAAGTTTAATTTCATTTTCTCTTTCAAGCTTTTACGTTTTTCCATCTTAGGGAAATACACATCCGATGTCAAATTATAAAGTTAGAACAACGAAAATAGACCTCCGCTTTCCATTGGTCGGTGGGAATAACACGTGCGTCGGAAACGCCCGAGTGGTGTCCCGAAGGATAACGATAATGACGAAGCAATATTTTTAAACGTGATCTATTTTTGGTAAAATGGGGAATTCAGTGCGAACAATTGACGAAATATACGCATTGAAGGGGGGTTAAGACCACTTTACTCGACCGTGCGGTGTTATCACTGAGTAATCTATGGACAAAACAACAGACACTATTGATTTTGTGAAATTTTAATCATATAACACTTTTTTTTTCACTTGCCCGATCGGACAACCAAGATGATGTTTTTACTTGTCCGAATACGGCATTAGCTTGCCCCGGGCAATCGGACAACCGTAAGTGTCGGACCCTGAAATTCTCACAAATTTGTATATGTCTGACTACTGTAAAGCATCATGAAAATAATACTGAATATGACCTCATTCACAGGTAACACCTGCCTCATATTATAACTTCAAATGTTCTGTATTCTGCAGTACGATTGTGTGCATTCTGCAGCGGTGCAAACCAGTGGGGGGATTAATTGCTTAGCTGGAGGAGACACAAGGGAACAGTGCTCAAGGCTCGACTACAAAAATCTCCTCTGGTTAAGACTCATTTGAATCTCCGCTATCTAAACCAGCAAAGCAAGCATTCAAGTATTAGATAGAAAAAGAGGGGCCGTTATAATTAGTCTATGTGCTATTAAAATGTCACTTTAACTTTGTTGAATGCCATGACTTGGTGATATTCATTAATATATCAAAAAAGTATAGAGTATCGGGTTTTCTACACATTGATTTCATAAAATATCAGCCGCGAGCCATGCTGTGAACCTTTTTGCTGAGTGAGTGCAGCAGTTGATATTTTATCTATCGTGCTATTTATGTTCTTTGTCATCGTTTCCCTTCAAGAGTTTTGTGCTAGACAGAATTAAGCTTGATAATGTCTCCTCTCACACTCAGACATTGTGATGTCGCTGATAAGTTCTGCTTATGTGAATATGTCTCAAAATTATCTGTGATACAGGAACTATGTATCGACTGAGCAAGGTGATATAGGGGAAAGGGAAGGACGATTGGGCTATTCCAGAAATAATCCATACCCCCCCTATAGAAGGTACATGTGGTTTGGAAAAAAATCCATGGAAAATTTTGGATGTGGTTCAGAAAAAAATCTGGAATTCCATGTCGGTCCTATAGAAGGCAAATAGATAAATAAAAATATTCCATGGAAAATAATGCTCTTGTTATTAGAAAATTTCTGGAAATCCAGAGCCATCCTACATGTCCTATAGAAGGCAACTATAAAAGTTTAAAAATTCCATGGAAAATCTGGATTTTAGTCACTTTCAGTAAACCTAATTTTTGAGCTTGTATGTGTATGTCTGTAGTTCATTAAGTAATTATAAAGCCCAATATGTATCTTTACAAACAATGTATCAGAATGTGGTTTAGGTTTTTGCACATTGGTGAAGGCTGTATGATATTCTTAAGTTGTTAATATATATCTTTTGACCTCTAGAGGGGAGTTAGTCCAAATAATTGTGATGTCTAGGAAAGCTATTTTAAGTTTTTGCTTTGACGCGCCTTTCTGCATCAATGTTGAATCAAAAGAAGTGTAAATTGAAAAATACCCACAGCAGACGGCATGATTATCTGGACCTATAGTGGAGAGTTGTCTTATTGGCAATTTGGAAATTATACCACCTTTTATTATTTTCATACTACATCCATACATGTTGTAAGCCAGAGTTATCAGTACTGAACTTCAGTCTGAGATTTGTAAATTTGAAATCGTTTGCAATAGGACCTAAAAAGAAGATAAATGTGTACATTTGTTAATGTACCTCAGCTACTAACATTACATTCAGGGGTAAACACGTAGATGCTGATAGTGATAATGCTTCAAAGAGATGCCTACTTCCAACACCACATGACATGTTTGCTTTTTAGTTTATTGGGGCGTTTCTCAACTACTTATTGGAGAGATAATAAATATTATTCCCTCTTTTCTTTTACCATGGAAGTTACATGTTTATCAGTATATTGGCCTGGTATTATAGAACTTGTTTGCTCTTTTGCATTTTCAATAAAATATGTGTTATATTTCATAGCATAGGGGAGGGGGGGGGGAGGAAATTCTCAGACAATAAATGCCTGTGATTCAAAAATTTATTTTGAAACTTGCATTTCTAGAACTTCAAGTGAAATTGAATTGATATGAATACTGTGTATTCTATAATTCATTCATGACAAAAATAATAAAAAAAAAGCTTTATAAACATGATAAATGGTTCTGCATTGACCTATAATGGTTTACTTTTTTTTAAATTGTTAATTGGATGGAGAGTTGTCTAATTGGCACTCACACCACATCTGCCTATATCTAACATCCAAATTCCACTAATAATACTTAAAATTTTGATTTTATAATCAAACTTGATTGTAGACCCAAGTTTGTTTTTTATTATTATGAAGGAGTCATAATTTAATGCAGCTTTTAGATTAATGATAAAAAATGCAAAACATCCATACTCTGAGGCGGATCCAGAAATTTTCATAAGTGGGGGCCCACTGACTGCCTAAAAGGGGGCCCGCTCCAGTCACGCTTCAGTGATTCCCTATATAAGCAAACAATTTTTTTCCCAAAAAGGGGGGGGGGGGGGGGGATGTGCCCCCCCTTAATCCACCTCTGATAACAAGAAATGAAGAATCAAAAGAAATGACATAGTAAATATACTGGATGTTAATATCAAATCAAGATTTTTACAACTATTTACAAGTCAGTGTTTTAAAATAAAAACAAAAACATAGTTCACTATCTGGATTTACAGGGTTTTATTTATGTTCTCTACAAGTATGTTTGTATTGAAATTTGTGAGAAACCACACACCAGGACCCTCCAGGACCTACTGCTTTTCATAGTTGTTGAGGTTGAAGATTATTTTATCTAGCCTTTCAGTTGACTAACAATCAGTTGTTCAAGCTTTATGAAGTCCCACTGTGACCACATGGCCATTTATGTGGACTTTAATTATATAATAATATACTACATGTAATTACTTGAACTACATGTTATAAGACAAAGGAGATAAAAACTAGGAATTATGTATCCACAATCCCTTGCCCGGCAAAAATAAATATTAAGTCTCAGTTTTAAAATTAGAAAAGTTTATTTGTTTATTAATAAGTTGTTTCATTTATTTATCAATTATTATAATACATTGACTCTATTGTCATTTGATGATTATTACAAATTGTTGAAGTGGATTAACATGATTACATCTATTATATAAATATGTTTTGATTATAAACATAATCTATCATCTTTCAGTTTCATTATAACTAATTTTAACTATAAACATGTAAAAATTGAAAATGTCATTTATATTTTTATATTATACAAAATTAGAATTGAACAAAATTATTGTTTAAAAGTTTTGAAATTTTCTTTACTTTCATGATGTTTTAGGAAATTATATATATATAAATTATAACATATGTAAAGAAATACAGATATTTGGAAACAATAAGAACTTGTATAAATCGTTCCCAAAAGAAGGATTGTTATGTCTAGATTTGGTGACTTTAGTTGCAAGCGACAAATAGCAAATCATAAAACTGCATGTACAGGAAATATTAAAAATGTCAAGTTTTTGTTTTGGTTAGAGCAAGGACTTTATATGAGATTAGACACACATTTGTAATGAATTGTGAACTACTTTATAATTTTTTTTAAAAACTTGTGTTGAATTTTTGACACCATTTATATTTGGAGAAAACATTTTCAAAGCCTGTGATACGAGAACATTAAATTTGATAACTTCTCAAATTTCATTCCAGTATACAATTTTTTTTTTAGAAAATCAGTCTTTTCTTATTCAAATTTATATTGAACATTTTATAATATAGATATAAAGATAAAATACATACTAAACACAAATATTATTTTGCGGAAAAAAAAGAAAAAAAAGGGGGGGATGTCTGGAGCTTATAAAATTCAAACCTCAGAAGATTTTGCCACTAGCTGATTTTGATATCAATGTATTTATGTGGAACAATACTTTTACACTATATAGTACACATGTGGTAATTTCTGGTCAGTCATCTAAGATATTGTGGTAATCAGAAGATTTCATGCGGTGATGACAAATAAACAAGTGTTTGAAATTAATGATTTGTCAATAAGCTGTTAATTGGTTAATGTTCTGCCTATTTTGCTGAAGAAACTCAAAATCTGGTGTTTATCATGTATACAGCTTGAAAATCAGAGCAGATAGGTTTTTTTCCTAACAATAGATATTAGAAAATGATAAGTTCAATGTTATTATAGGCACCAATTATGATTTGAATCATCGTTATAAATATGATAGTAAAGTCACAATAAAACTATTAGAAGAAAAAAATATCTCCTTATTTTAAGCCACTGTAAAACATTTGGTCATAATGGAATTGTTTTGAGTTGTAAATATCATTTCAATTTTTTAAAAGGCTTTGTTTCATTCTTGGAAAAGTTTTCTTTTTCTTTTATGAAGTCAAGTTAACATGTACATGTATATAAATTTGCATTTCAAATATCTGAATTGAGAACCATCATGTTTAAGAATTGATTTTCAAATGTTTAGAAAAATATATCAAACTTGATGATTTCTTTCTTTGTGAATCCAGTACACAAAAAAAAATAATTAAAAAAATTGAAAATTTGTAAAAAATCATTTAATATGGTCATTTATGCCTTATTTATTCATATATCTCAAATGTGTTGGTAATATGCTTTAAATTACACTAAAATAGGAGACAAACTATCCATATTTTTTTTAAATTTATGAATTTCCTTGTAAATGATGTAGTAACAATTTGTAAACTGATCAAAACATCAGCAGACAGCTAGTCACTGATGTTTGCCAGGTCAGGTGTTGCATTCCCAAATAGCAATAAGGTTTATTGACTGTTAAAGATGATAAATAATCATTAATAATGTTTAAGATGATGTAAGCATACAAAAACACAAGCTCTTATGATCTTTTAAGTCAATCCCTATAACTTTAAAACAATGTCATGAATGAGTTGATATAAACAAGGAGTTGATATAAACAAGAAGATGTGGTAAGAGTACCAATGAGACAACTCTCAACCCAAATCACAGCGCATAAAAATTTAACAATTATAGGTCAAAAACATGGAGACTTGGCTCACACCAAACAACAAGTTATAAAGGGCCCAAAAAATAACTGAAAAACCAACTGTCGAATCAATATGTAAAAACAGAAACCAGAAACACCTATGAACAAGTTTCTACACCAACAAATGACAACCACTTAACAATGGCATCTGATTTAGGACAGGTGCATACAAAAAAATGCAGCATTTTAGACATAATATAACAGGAGCCAATCTTCACCCTTACTGGAGACTGTAATGTAACATTACAATATAAAAAGACTCACTATAAATTATCAATTGAAATGGATGAACTTGATCACAAAGACATTTAAACAAAAACAAGTAAGCATACAGATATATGCATACACTCAAATGAATGCCAGTTTGATATAATCATCTACATGTATGAAACAATATAATCAATATAAACAATATAAAATTTTCTGTTGGAAGTTAAATTTGCCTGGAAATTTTCTTTTGGAAGTTAAATTTGCCTGGAAATATTTATTTCCACAGGATACTTTCTTGGAACTTTTAGTATTATTCTCATTTTTTTCCTGGAATATTTTTTAGAATTTTTAAAATATTCTGGAAATTATTGCCAACTAAGAGAATATTTTCTGGAAAATCTGAGATTTTTACAGATTTTTTTTCTGGAAATCCTAAACACTCTATAGGGGGGGTATGGATTATTTCTGGAATAGCCCATTAGGCGGATTACAAGTCAGGTCAACACCTCTCATGGAGAAAAAACATCATATATGGCAAAAGTTGACAGTTTGTTACATTTCATGATCAGACAGTAAAACAAAATATGAATCACTGACAGCAGATTATGACAGTTGGCAACTTTACAAGTAAGAAAAACAGAGTACCTGCAAAAACAAAAGGGGATATCAAAGCAATTTTTCGTGACAGTTTCTGATGATGATTTGGTTAAGATCAAAGCAAAAACATACTTACATATATGCAACAAAATATTTAGATTTCTCATATGAGCGCTTGATTTGAATGGTAAATATTTCGGTCAACCGGAAGTTTCGTGGCGCCATCTATAAATTTGGTTTAAGTTATTATTTTTCTTTAATCAATCCAGAATTGTATTAATAAATCATGATCTTTATTTTTTTAAACTACAAAAACATTGTTTTCAACATTTATCAATTTGTTTAAAAGCAAAATGTTGTCACATAAGTTCGAGAACTTTAGAAAAAAAATGGCAGCCTCCATGGAACATACACGATTGACATTTTCCGAGGCAAAATCACTAATTTCAAAGTGCTCATTTTCCCACCTTGAAGCTGTTTCATCTAAGCGACATGTTGTTTTACCTCCTAAGTTTTTTAACAGTATTTTACAAGGCGTGAAGGAACATCTCAACTCCGAACTGCAGTTAGTTGCAAGCTGGTAAGAACCCAAGCGCTTTGCCTTTGGATATCCCCCTTTTAAAAAAATAATTTTCCGTGTACCACTTAAACGGGCACTTATATGTTTTTGCAATAAATTTCTCTACAGTTTCAGCTTGTATTCCCTTAAAATTGAGACAGATAATAAAGGACGGAGTCGGTGTAAAGTGCAAAATGGAGCATCCCCCCCCCCCCTTTTCCCATAAGGACTAATACTACAGTAAAAATTAATATGAGGCAGGCGTTACCTGTGAAAGGGGACGAAGTCTGTATGAATTTTTTTTTTTTAATTCAAACATATTTTAACTTCAAAATCTGTTCAAAAAGAAACGGAAATACCCTTACGTTTCCGATTTCAGTTCTGTTGTTTGGAATTTTAGTTGTGACGTTATTTATGTTATGACGTCATATTCAATGTAAACAAAGAAACGCTATCAGGTAACGTTTTTTCATATCAAGCCATTCAAGGAATTATTAAAAATGGAATTGGTATTGCGTTCCTTCCTATATTTTACTAGACTGATAAATATATATTTTACTCAAAGACTCATGCAAACGAGACTGGAAAAAGGATGTAGATTTCTGTGCAAATGCGGGAAAATATAAAAGTCTGAAAATAAAAAAGTTAATGATTTTGAGTTCATTAGTAGAATGAAAATTTCGGGAAATTTTCCAGATTTCTTTTTTTTTTTTTTTTTTTTTTTTTTATTGATTTTTCTACTGTAATAGGGGACTTCGTCCCCTTATTATGACGTCTTGAAAGGCTCATAATTATTTGGACTAGAGGACTAACAGACTAAGTCTGTATAACAGTCTGTACCAAAATCTTTTCCAACAACTAGTCCGAAGACCAATATTCTGACAATTTTCTTATATGTCTAAACAAAGTTCTACAATTACTTACTAGTCCAAATAAAATTTTACTAGTCTGGGTGCAGACTAGTATATTAAAACATGATAAATATCTATTTAAATACTGATTTTTGATTTTGGAATTTTTTTTACCTAGAGCATCATTAAATTCATTTAATTTTTACATTTTATAAATTATGACATTATATAAAATCACGATCATTAATAAAAACTTATGAATATATGAGCTACCCCACATTTTCATCTGAAAACTTCAAAGATGCAGCTAATTGTTGGCTCTGTTTGACCTAGGGGGCAGAATTTTATAGGGTCCTTCAAATGACGTCTTTGAATCAGACCAAATGACCGACAAAAATTTTATACGACCGCAAAAGGTCGTACATGTATGTTGCTATCACGTCGTCAAAAAGGGGCCCAAAACAAGTATTTTTGTAGTTTCAGGACAAAAACTTGTGTATAAGTATTTTGATTGCTCTGAAATTGTACCTTAATGTTCAATACCACAAGTAGAAGGTTGGGATTCATTTTGGGGGTAATTGCTCAAACTGTACTGGAATTAGGGGCCAAAAAGGGCCTAAAACAAGCATTTTTCTAGTTTTCAGACAATAACTTGTGTTTAAGTGTATTGATGTCTCTTAAATTGTACCACATTTTACAAAAAGAAAATTTCTTCAAATAGTATTTTTTTTGGAGGGGGGGGGGGGCAATTTTTTTTCCTCAAGATTTAAGAAATTTAAAAGAAAATTTCTTCAAATATTTTTTGGAAGGGGGGGGGGGTCAATCTTTTTTTCCTCAAGATTTAAGAAATTATCAATTTTCTAAAAAATTGGGGGTCACAATTTATTTTGCTTTTTCTTTGTATATAGTCTGAAGACAGATTTACTAAGTATTGCGCAACAGCTCAGTGTATTGCACAACAGCAAGAAATCTTCAATTGAATATAAATTCAAATCATATAACCAATTTCAAGTTCTTTGACTACATTTAATTTGTGTTAGAAACCTATAATGTGTCAAATATTTAATTACAATCCAATAATTCAGACCTGTATCAAGCTTGAATATTGTGTCCATTTTGCCCCAACTGTTCGGGGTTGGACCTCTGCAGTCGTATCCAGCTGCGCTCTGCAAAGCAGTTTATTACTGTTTGGGGTCGTCAAAATTGAAATTTCTGTTGGTCCTGGTTAACTTGGCTTCAAAATCAATTATTTAGTTTAAAAACATTAAAAACCAAAAGTTCTAATGACACATAATACGTTGGTATTAATTGTTTTTGGCTTTTAACTAGCTTTCAGTAACTGCGAGTACTCTCAACTCGTACTTTCGTGTTAATTTGACCTGTTGACACAATTTGTAATGCATTTCTGTCATGTCTGTTATTCAATGTTAACTTATTTTGTGTTATATCTCGTCTCACTATTTTTGATATGTACCACCTTTGATAAGTATTTAGCATGACGATAAATTTTCACTTCTGTACTCGTACAAATTTATATATTTTGTAAAAAAAAAATTTTCCATACTAACAACAATATTATTATATTTAAATTTACCTGTGTACGTTATTTTATTTAATGCCATTTTGTCCCAAGTTAGAGTTGTCTTTTTGACATTGTTCCCTACATCTTTTTTTTTATTAATATTGTATTTTTATTGTGTCATTGATCAAACTTATTCGTTCAGTGTATGTTTACTTGTTTTTGTTTACATGTCTTTTTGATCGAGTTAAGCCATTTCAATTGATATTTTATAGTGTGTCTTTTTATGTTGTAATGTTACACTACTGTTTCAGGTTAGGGTGAAGGTTGGTGTCTGTTAAAACATTTAAACTCGCTGCATTTGTATGCACCTGTCCTAAGTCAGGAGCCTGTTGTTCAGTGGTTGTCGTTTGTTGGTGTGGTTCATAAGTATTTCTCGTATCTCTTTTTTTATTTAGATTAGACTGTTGGTTTTCCTGTTTGAATTGTTTAACACTAGTCATATTGGGGCCCTTTATAGCTTGCTGTTCGGTGTGAGCCAAGGCTCCGTGTTGAAGGCCGTAGTTTGATCTATAATTGTTTACTTTTTGTCGAGCCTGCGACTTTTGTCGCAGAAAGCTCGACATAGGGATAGTGATCCGGCGGCGTCGGCGGCGTTAGCTTACTTCTTAAAAGCTTTATATTTTAGAAGGTGGAAGGTCTGGATGATTCATACTTTGTATATGGATGCCTCATGTTCCGAAGTTTTTGTCAGTCACATGTCCAATGTCCTTGACCTCATTTTCATGGTTCAGTGACTACTTGAAAAAAAAGTTCAGATTTTTTTTTAATGTTAAATTCTCTCTTATTATAAGTAATAGGATATCTATATTTGGTATGTGCATACCTTGCAAGATCCTCATACCCGTCAGACAGTTTTCACTTGACCTCGACTTCGTTTCATGGATCAGTGAACAAGGTTAAGTTTTGGTGGTCAAGTCCATATCTCAGATACTGTAAGCAATAGGTCTAGTATATTCGGTGTATGGAAGGACTGTAAGGTGTACATGTCCAACTGGCAGGTGTCATCTGACCTTGACCTCATTTTCATGGTTCAGTGGTCAAAGTTAAGTTTTTGAGTTTTGGTCTTTTTTTCTAATACTATATGCAATAGTTCAACTATATTTGGTGTATGGAAATATTTTATGATCTATATGTCAGTCACGCAGGTTTTATTTGACCTTGACCTCATTTTCAAGGTTCATTGCTCAGTGTTAAGTTTTTGTGTTTTGGTCTGTTTTTCTTAAACTATAAGCAATAGGTCAACTATATTTGTTGTATGGAAGAATTGTTAGCTGTACATGCCTGCTTAGCATGGTTCATCTGACCTTGACCTCATTTTCATGGTTCATTGGTCAATGTTTAGTTTACTTGGTTAATGTTAAGTTTATGTGAAAGTTGTGATAAAGCTTTATATTTAGGACTATCAACATAATATCAATGATTAGTAAAGAAGGCGAGACATTTCAGCGTGTGCACTCTTGTTATACATTGTGACTTGGATGGAGAGTTGTCTCATTGGCACTCATACCACATCTTCTTATTTATAAACGTGCTGATATAACTATAGGTCACAGTATGTTCTGGTATTGATTCTGGTTAGGCCATGCAAAAAAAGGTTGTCGATTTCCCCTAACCCTGCCCGGTCTGTTTTTTACCCTCCAGGTCAATTCTTTTTTATGCCCCCGCCGTAGCGGAGGGGGCATTAAGTTTTACCCTTGTCCGTCTGTACGTACGTACGTACGTACGTACGTCCCGAAATTGGTTTCCGTTCTCTAACTTGAGTTTGCCTCAACCAAATGTTATGAAACTTATACACAATGCTTATTACCACAAAACACAGATCAAGTTTGAATTTTGGTGGCGTCACTTTAACCGATCTAGAGTAATGCCCCTTTATAAAAGGAAATATTGCAAAATTTTTAGTTTCCGTTCTCTAACTTAAGTTTGCCTCAACCAAATGTTATGAAACTTATACACAATGCTTATTACCACAAAACACAGATCAAGTTTGAATTTTGGTGGTGTCACTTTAACCGATCTAGAGTTATGCCCCTTTATAAAAGGAAAAATTGCAAAATTTTTATTTTCTTCTAAATATCAAGTTTATATAATATATTTTTAAAATTGGAGTTATCTTCCTTTGACCATGATTATAGTTGAATCAACTACAATCAATGCTTTATACAATGCAATGTTTAATTTTGACTTCCACTGATAAAACACAGATCAAGTTGAATTTGGGTAGTGTCACTTTAACCATTATTGAGTTATGCCCCTTTATAAATAGAAAGATTGCAAAATTTTTTAGTTTCCATTCTGTAACTGAAGTTTTCCCCAGCCAAACATTATGAAACCTATACACAATATTCATTACCACAAAACTCAGTAAGGATCAAGTACAATTTTTTTGTTTCAGTTCTCTAACTTGAGTTTGCCTCAACCAAATGTTATGAAACTTATACACAATGCTTATTACTACATAATACAGATTAAGTACGAAATTAGGTGGCAACACTTTACCATTCTAGAGTTATGTCCCTTTATAAATATAAAAATTGCTGAATTTTTTAGTTTGTCTCAACCAAATGTTGTAAAACTTATACACAACTGTTCTAGAGTTATGCGTGTTTACAAATAGAAAAATTGCTGAATTTTTAGTTTCTGTTCTCTACTTAAGTTAGCCTCAACCAAATGTTATGAGACTTACACACAATGCTTATTACCACAAAACTCAGATCAAGTTCAAATTTGGGTAGCGTCCCTTTATAACTATATGATATGCAAGCGGGGGCATCATCTGTGTCCACATGTGGACACTATCCACATTTATTTGAACAGATGTTAAAAAAAGAGTTGGACTCTTGTAAGACATTTATCAATGATGCTTTAATTGTCTGATGATTTCTTAAAAATGATTTATTTATCATTCTAAAAGTTTAAAATATCAAACACTGATTAATAATATATAAATGTACTTGTATTTACATTGTGCAACCTTCCATTTACAGGACAGATGGAGTACTAATGGCCTATAACAATGTGAAAATCTTGGAAACAGTCGGAAGGATATTTGATGAATCTCCTTACATTCATTTTAATGTAGAAGCAGACTTTATAATGTTTAGACCTACAGTTGGGTGTTTGTTGAAGGGAATTGTCAACAAAAAGAGTACTTATCATGTTGGCTGTTTGGTCCATCAGTGTTTTAATGCTTCCATACATAAACCAAAAGACATGCAGTCAGAATGGGAAGGCACACAATTGCAACTAGGAGATGAGTTTATTTTCAAAGTCACAAACATTTATACTAATAATGGAGTATTATCACTAAGAGGCAATATTCACGAGAAGTAAGTTTAAAATTATATCGGTATATTTCAGAAAAAATGTGAGTTTAATTATTGCGATTTTAGGAAAAGCTTCATACAGACATATATGTACCAGATATCAGAATGTGAGTTCTTATTATTGCGATACTCAAGGAGTCACATTATTTGCATTAATAAAAACCTCACAATAATTTCTGAATTTACAGTATTAAGATGGTTTGTTTTGTTTGTTTCATTGATTGGCTGTCTCAATGATGTTTACCCCACATCTCCTTTTATTCATATATATACATTTTGAGCATTCATCTGCTGGAAGGACCATGACATATTGAGTCACATTGTTGCTACATACTTTAGACATATTTTGATATCCTAGAAAGACAGGATTTAACAAAAGCTGGGAAGAGGATAACTACTGGGTAATATATTAAGTACCAGACAAAAGGTAGTTCACTTGATGTTTGTACCAACCAAGCTTTATGTAACTTGAAACAATTTTAACTATTTCATAATCACTTTTACCTTTGTTTACAGTGGATTCATTATTATTTATTATTATTCTTTGATTTCGTGGTTACTGGTGAACCATGAATTTAAATGTTTACAGCTCTTCTATAAAAGCATGCAAAGCAAACCTTTGATCAACTTGCTTGCTATGTTTGTTTGGATGTTTGTAAACAAAAGGTAGATAGTCTGTTTCAGTCTGTTTACTATATAATGGAATTTGATTGGACAATAAGCATTAACTTCATTGCATGTCAATTTTTATTGTCCAATCAAATCCCAGTATATATAAAACAGACTGGAACTCCGCCTACCTATTGTTTGCAAACATCCAAGCAAACATAGCTAGCAAGTTGATCAAAGGTTTGCTTTGCATGCTTTTATAGAAGAACTGTAATGATTTATAAATGTACCTATAATGGTTTACTTTTATAAATTGTTACTTGGATGGAGAGTTGTCTCATTGGCACTCATACCACATCTTCCTATATCTATGTAGATTAGCTGTAAAAGAGCTGTAATCACAAAAGTAACATACCTTGATTTACATTAATAAGCAGCTTCTTAGTACACACATATATATATATATATATATATATATATATACCAGTTTTGAGTAGGCCGACTACCACTGACAGATAAAATTATGTTCATAACAATGAATCCAGATGAATGAGAAGAACCTATCGTTCATTTCAATACTAAATAACAGTGGGAATAATGGCTGAAAGAATATCAGACATTGCGGAATGAATGGGTCTTCATGGGCTAAAAAGGGAAATTATACATGTAGCACTTTTTATACGGCCGCAAAAAAATTTTTGTGGTCGTATATTGGTATGACGTTGGCGTCGTTGTCGTCGTCGTCCGGCTTCGTCCGAAGACACATTGGTTTTCGCACTCTAACTTTAGTTTAAGTGAATGGATCTCTATGAAATTTTACCACAAGGTTCAATACCACAAAAGGAAGGTTGGGATTGATTTTGGGGGTTATGGTACCAACAGTAAAGGAATTAGGGGCCAAAAAGGGGCCAAAAAGGGGCCAAAAATAAGCATTTTTGTAACTTCCAGACATAACTTGTGTGTTAGTGTATGGATCTCTCTGACATTGTACCACAAGGTTCCATATCACAAAAGGAATGCTGGGATTGATTTTGGGGGTAATGGCCTCAAAATTTTAGGAATTAGGGGCCAAAAAAGGGGCAAAACACAAGCATTTTTCTAGTTTCATGACAATAACTTGTGTGTAAGTGTATGGATCTTTCTGAAATTGTACTACAAGGTTCCATATCATAAAGGGAAAGCTGGAATTGAGTTTGGGGGTAATAGCCGAAATATTTAGGAATAAGGGGCCAAAAAGGGGCAAAAAATAAGCAATTTTCTAGTTTCCAGACAATAACTTGTGTTCAAGTGTATGGATCTCTCTGAAATTGTACTGCAAGGTACCATACCACAAAGGGAAGGCTGGGTTGATGATGGGGGTAATTGCCTCAATATTTTAGGAATAAGGGGCCAAAAAGGGGCAAAAAAACAAGCATTTTTACAGTTTCAGGACAATAACTTGTGTGTAAGTGTATGGATCTCTCTGAAATTGTACTGCAAGGTACCATACCACAAAGGGAAGGCTGGGATTGATGATGGGGGTAATTGCCTCAATATTTTAGGAATTTGGGGCCAAAAAGGGGCCAAAAAACACATTTTTCTAGTTTCCAGACAATAACTTTGTGTTCAAGTGTATGGATCTCTCTGAAAATGTACTGCAAGGTACCATACCACAAAGGGAAGGCTGGGATTGAGTTTGGGGGTGATGAATCATAAGGGGGTTCAAAAAATTTGGGGGGGGGATTTTTTTTTTCTTCATTTTTTTTTTCTTTTAAAATTTTCCATTTTAAGTTGGTTATTTCTGATTTATATTTAAAAGCAAATAATAATGATATGGTAGGAGATACACACCAAACAGGATGTGTAAATTATTATATAATGTGTATTGTGCAATAGCAAGAAATTTTCAATTGCACAGTATTGCACAATAGCAAGAAATCTTCAATTGCACAGTATTGCGCAATAGCAAGAAATCTTCAATTGCACAGTATTGGGCAAAAGCAAGAAATATCCAATAGCACAATATTGCGCAATAGCAAGAAATTGTCAATTGTACAGTATTGCGCAATAGCAAGAAATATTTAATTGCAGAGTATTGTGCAAAAGAAGATACTTTGTATAAATTGCTTATTTCTTGACCAATTTCAATGGGGTTTTATTCTTGAATTCTTGGGGTTCTTTAATATGCTGAATCTAACCGTGTATTTAGTTTTTGGATTTTGGGCCCCGTTTTTAAATTGGTCCACATTGAGGTCCAAAGGGTCCAAAATTAAACTTTGTTTGATTTCATCAAAAATTGAATTATTGGGGTTCTTTGATATGCCGAATCTAACCGTGTATTTAGATTCTTAAATTTTGGTTCTGTTTTCAAATTGGTCTACATTAAGGTCCAAAGGGTCCAAAATTAAACTTAGTTTGATTTTAACAAAAATTGAATTCTTAGGGTTCTTTGATATGCTGAATCTAAACATGTATTTAGATTTTTGATTATGGGCCCAGTTTTCAAGTTGGTCCAAATCGGGGTCCAAAATTAAACTTTGTTTGATTTCAACAAAAATTGAATATATGGGGTATTTTGATATGCTGAATCTAACCATGTATTTAGATTTTTGATTTTTGGGCCCCGTTATCAACTTTGTCCACATTGAGGTCAAAAGGGTCCAAAATTAAACTTTGTTTGATTTCATCAAAAATTGAATTCTTGGGGTTCTTTGATATGCTGAATCTAACCATGTATTTAGATTTTGGATATTGGACCATAATAGGTGAATGTCCAATTTAAAAATTTTAAGTTCTTAGACCACATTCATTCTTTGTCAGAAACCTATGCTGTGTCAAATATTTAATCACAATCCAAATGCAAAGCTGTATCAAGCTTGAATGTTGTGTCCATACTTGCCCCAACTGTTCAGGGTTCGACCTCTGCGGTCGTATCAAGCTGCGCCCTGCGGAGCATTTTATTTTTATTGTACATAGAATTTTAAGTGTTCCTCCAATTGAGATTGGATCTTTTCATCTATTTCAAAGACAAACACTTAAAGCTACATGTATGCATCCACAGATTTTGCATAGCTTCTTTCGTTTCCTAGAAAGGAAATAATTTGAACTTTTTTTATTTAATTTTTCTATTAGAACTCATTTAGAAAACCCAGATTTACTTTTTGAATGAGATTTTAGGAAGTTCTTATAACTCTCTCCTAGATATGAAGGGACCCAATGGAAGAAAATTCATTCTGTATGGATGTTCCTCTTAATGAGGGATAAAACAGTAATACAACAGACCATGCACACAACTCTTTCAGTTTCAAAGCCATCATATATAACCATAGTGGTAGAAATCACTCTTTTACATAGGGCATTTTCATACGTACAATATTGTATTTAAAGTCACTTTTGGTATTCACTTGTTCAACGATCTGTGTTGACATGTTGACATGTTGCCTTGTATCATGTTGTATTATTTTTCAAATTATGCTAAAATATTGTAAAGGACTGTTTAAGAATGTACTAAATAGATAGCACTTGTGACCTGAAAGTGTACCATACACATATAAGAGGGATAATACAAGATTACAAAAATCGAATAATAGATTAGAACTATATTTAAGTTCATTGAAAACTTTTGATTTCATTTAATTTTAGAACACCAAAAAAGAAAAAGAAATCCAAAAAGAAAAGTTTAGAAACAGCAGACAGTTCTTTGAAAGACAATGAGGACGACCTTGGGAAAGGAGATAGTTTTGTATCAGATTCAAATAATTCAAATGTGGATAGTGGGATTGGAGATATATCTCTTATAAAACCCCAAAAAAGGAAAAAGAAAACAAATGAAGAAGCAAACAATAACTTAGATATTAACAATGGTTCAGAAACACCAAAACATAAAAAGAAAAAGAAACACAAAAATGAACAAGATCCATACGAAAATGGTTTGGATATAACAGATGAAGACAGTTCCAGTCAAAAAAAGAAAAAGAAGAAACATAAACATGACAATAATGAACATGATAATAGATCAGAAAATGGTTTCTTGTCCAAAAGTATGAATGACGGTAGTTTTAAACAGAAAAAATTTAAGCAAGAAACATTGAACCAAAGTGAATCAGACTTACAGCATATACCTGAAACCAGTCTTATTACTGATTATAAAACTGGGAAAAAGAAGAAAATTAAGCAAGAATGTATAGATGAATCATTATCCTCAGAGAAAATTTCAAAGAAAAAGAGAAGACATTCTAATATAGATGATAGTCAAGACTTTACAGTCTCTTCAACAAAGAAGATTAAAAAAGAAAGAATGTAATTTTATCAAATTGATTAAAAAGTCTATATTAAAAGATTTATTCTGAGAAAGACCACATGAATTAATATAACAACAAATTATGAACATCATTTATCATGTTTATAATTATTGAACAAATCAATGTACAATGTATTGTTTCTCTATCTTCTCAGATTGTCTTTTAACTTGTATCCCATGTTACAAACTATTTGGCAGGACGATGATTTAAATATCTGTCATTCCTTTCTTATTACATGGATATCAATATTTGGACTCATTTGATTTTTGTTTCCCTCTACAACACAGTTCTGGGTAAGAAGAAATAATGGACGTCTGTCTGATCTTGCTTCTACATGTACAATTCTTGCATAATTTCTATGAAACTTATGTCAAAGGTATATCAGTACAGTCTTGGATGAGTTTGATAATCAATGCTGATCAAATAATTTTAAAGGAGTTATGCCTGGCAATAACTCAAGTTAGCTATAGTAAGTTCTTACCAAATTTTTACACAATGCTGGGTTGTATTTAAACATTAATTATTGATTTTAATAATTTTCAGTTTAGTCTTTCAACAGTTAAGACACTTTAAATCAACAAAACCAAGGTTTTTTTCATACCTTGCACAATAACCAGATTATGTTTTCATAAATCCTTATGATTCTTTACTTTTACAGAATGTTAAAAAGAAAATTCAAGTGATGATTTTCAGATTTGTCATTTTACAGTTAAGTAACTTTTGAAAGTTATAAAAAAATAAAAAATTAGTGTATGAAAACTTGTCTTTGTTCCCCAAAACACACGAAATTTTTTGGCAATGTCACAGTTCACAACAACTAATTATATAATAAAAGATTGCCCTGTTTTGATTTTGACAATTTACGAATTAGTTGTTCAAAAGTTCTTGGAGATTAGATGATAAAAATCTAGGCAATGTTTCATATGTCCCGCAATAGCTCAGTATAAAAATAAGAAGATGTGGTATGATCATGATGATTGCCAATGAGAGCACTTTCCACCAGAGACCAAATGACATGGAAGTTAGCAACTATAGGTCACTTCACAGCAACACCCATACCGCATAGCAAGTTATAAAAGACCTCAAAATGACAAAAGTAAAACAATTCAAATGAGAAAACTAATATCTTGATTCATGTACAAAACAATAAACTATAATCAAATATGATATACAGCAACAAATGACAACCACTGAATTACAGACTCCTGACTTGGACAAACACATAATGTGGCGGGGGTAAACAGGCGTCCAACCCTTCCCTAACCTGAGACATTGGTGTAACAGCATAACATAAGATCTATAAAAATCGAGTATGCTTTCACAAATCCTTTTGAAATTTTATCACAATGCTTGGGATTTGTCAAAACTTAACAACTCTATATGTTTATTACAACTTAATTTGCTATCACCCAATCACTAGCAATTATAAGCAATGTCACCACTAATAAAAGTAAGCTCGAGCTCCCTTTTCATTTTTTAAGATTTTCAACTTAATCATTCCAGAGTTAAGGGACTTTATTGCCAGAAACAATGCAATTTTTGTCGAGCCTACGACTTTTGTCGCAGAAAGCTCGACATAGGGATAGTGATCCGGCGGCGGTGTTAGCTAACTTCTTAAAAGCTTTATATTTTAGAAGGTGGAAGACCTGGATGCTTCATACTTTGTATATGGATGCCTCATGTTACGAAGTTTCCGTCAGTCACATGTCCAATGTCCTTGACCTCATTTTCATGGTTCAGTGACTACTTGAAAAAAAAGTTAACATTTTTTGTAATGTTAAATTCTCTCTTATTATAAGTAGTAGGATAACTATATTTGGTATGTGCGTACCTTGCAAGGTCTTCATGCCCGTCAGACAGTTTTCACTTGACCTCGACCTCATTTCATGGATCAGTGAACAAGGTTAAGTTTTGGTGGTCAAGTCCATATCTCAGATACTATAAGCAATAGGTCAAGTATATTCAGTTTATGGAAGGACTGTAAGGTGTACATGTCCAACTGGCAGGTGTCATCTGACCTTGACCTCATTTTCATGGTTCAGTGGTTATAGTTAAGTTTTTGTGTTTTGGTCTGTTTTTCTTATACTGTATGCAATAGGTCTACTATATTTGGTGTATGGAATGATTGTAAGGTGTACATGTCTAGCTGGCAGGTATCATTTGACCTTGACCTCATTTTCATGGTTCAGTGGTCAAAGTTAAGATTTTGAGTTTGGGTCTTCTTTTCTAATACTATATGCAATAGGTCAACTATATTTGGTGTATGGAAATATTTTATGATCTATATGTCAGTTGCGCAGGTTTTATTTGACCTTGACCTCATTTTCACAGTTCATTGCTCAGTGTTAAGTTTTTGTGTTTTGGTCTGTTTTTCTTAAACTATAAGCAAAAGGTCAACTATATTTGTTGTATGGAAGAATTGTTAGCTGTACATGCCTGCCTGGCATGGTCATCTGACCTTGACCTCATTTTCATGGTTCATTGGTCTATGTTTAGTTTTCTTGGTTAATGTTAAGTTTATGTGACAGCTGTAATAAAGCTTTATATTTAGGACTATCAACATAATATAAATGATTAGTAAAGAAGGCGAGACATTTCAGCGTGTGCACTCTTGTTCATCTTTCTCACAATAACTCAAGGTATGCTTTTAGAAATCTGTTTAAAACTCTTGCAAAATTTTGCCCATGTATTAAATTTACATACTATGTCTTCTCTTACTGATTTGTGGATTTGTTAGCTTTTGAAGGCATAATTTAGAATTTTATCTGAATAAGGGATTTAGGGTATAGATGACAATAAGACGGTAAACCAACAATACCAAAAAATAAAAAAATAAAAAAATGTCATCAACAATAGGCAGGTGTCTATAACATATGTCAAGCTATCTTGCGAAACAAAGATAACAGATTACATATATGCCTTGAAATATTGTAATAAACAATAAAACACTAGAAACAGTTTTGATTATCAATTAAAGGTAGTGTCAGTAAGAAAGAAACCCAAAAACACAAATCAGAAGACACATCTAGAGGCTTAATTTTTTAGCATTATTTCACAATTGCTTTAGAGAAGCAGGTTGATAGAATGGCTCCTCCGTCATTTAAGGGAATTCATCAGGGATTGGACATTAATTTTATTCTGTTGTGCTCCCTGAAAAAGTTTCTTGAGCATATAGTTATCAATTTGTCCTGTGTGCTCAAAACAAATGTATTCTGGATAACTAGAGTATGCATTGCTTCATTGGAATGAAATTTATACAGATGGAAGATTTTGGATAGTGGAAGAAGCCTATAGACCTTATTGCTATTTAGAAATCTGCACCGATTGACCTGAGAATCTGCGCCGTTGGAACTATTGACGTCATACAATAATCAATTTTCCTTTGTGGCGTCAGTTATTTTCTACTGTGACGTCAAAATTTTACGGGAACTTTTGTGATGTCCAGTAATGGCAGACAAATAGCGATAAGGTGTATTGATTTTGGTATGAATTGATTTTTGGGTCAACAGGTCAAAGGTCAAGGCCACCTCTTAAAATGTTCTCCAGATGATAATTTGAGTATCACTTGATTGATTGTGATGAAAATTATACATATGAAAGAATTGGTGATGGCAAAGACGCCAATTGATTTGGGGTCAGCAGGTTAAGGTTACTGTTACAAAAAAACAGAAATTATTTAAAAAAAAAATGGTTTCCAGTTGGTAACTTCAGTTTCATTTGATTGATTGTAATGAAACTTAGATTAGATGGAAGATAAAGGGAAGGGGAACGAGATCTATTTATATTGAGATCAAGGTCAGTCACTAAAAAAAAGAAATTATTTAAAAAAAAAAATGGTTTCTTTGTTATAGCATGAATTGCCCTTTTTTGATTGGAATGATACATATAAATATTGATTATAAAGGGAATGGATCAACAGGTAAAGGTCACTCATTAAAAATATTTCTTTTTGAATCAAGATGGTGACTTGAATTTTGCTTGATTTGATTAAATTGAAACTTTATCAGATGAACGATACAAGGTAAGGAAAGGGACTATTGATTTTGAGTTCATTAGGTCACAGTAACTGTTACTAGAAATCGAGAGAAAAAAGTACCCATATGGTAGCTCGAGTTACTCTTGCTTAATTAAATGGAAGCTTATACAGATGGATAAGTAAGGGAAGCTGATGAAGTCTATTGATTTTGTGTTCAAGAGGTCAAACTTAGGCCAAGATCACTTATAAATAGAAAAGTTTTTGGAAAATGGTTTCTTGATGGTAACTTGAATTTTGCTTGATTGATTGGAATTAAACTTATAAAGATTGATGATATAAGGAAGGGGAAGAAATCTTGATTTTGGAGTCAATAGTTCAATGGTCAAGATCACTTAAAATAGTAAAATTATGGTAGATTAGTTTACAGATGGTATTTTAGTATCTCTTGCTTGATTGGAAGGAAACTTATACAGATGAGTGATAAAGGGAAGGAAAAGAAGCATATTGATTTTGGGATCAACAGGTCAAAGGTCAAGGTCATTAAAAAAAATTGGTAAATGTTGGATAAATGGTTTCTTGATGACAACATGAGTTCCACTTGATTGATTGATTGGAATGAAACTTGAACAGATGGAAGAAATAGGGAAAGTAGCTTATTAATTTTTGGGTCAATAGGTCAAGGTCACTGTTACTAAAATGCATATTTTTTTCAAATGTTCTAGATGGTTGCTTCACTTAAACCACACTTATACAGATGGATGATATAGGAAAGGGGAAGAAACCTTTTGATTTTGAGTTCAAGAGGTCAAAGATCACGATCACTTAAATTTTTTGGAAAAATGGTTTCGGATTGTAACTTAGAGTTTTGCTTGATTGGTTGGAATGAAAGTCAACTTGTATACATGGAAGATATAGGAAAGGGAAAGAAGCCTTTTGATTTAAGTTCAAAAGTCAAGGTCACTGTAACTTAAAATGGTAAAATTTTGGATAAATGATTTCCTGATGGTAGTTTGAGTTTTCCTTGTTTGATTGGGATGAAACTTGTACAGATGAATGATATTGGGAAGGAGAAAAAGTCTTTAGATTTTTGGTCAACGGTTCTAATGTCAAGGTCACTTTTTAAAAACAGAAAATTAAAAAAAAATGCATCTAGATTTTTATTTGAGTTTTTCTTGATTGATTAGAATGAAACATGTACAGATGGAAGATATAAAGAAGGCGGAAAAGCCTTATAATTTTAGTTCCAATGAGTTGAAGATAAAGGTCAGAAAGAAAATTTAAGTGTGTTTCAGGATGGTAACTCTACCTTCCTTTTACCTCACCATCACTTGGCATATGTCGTCATAAACCTTTTCAAAGATCTTCTCAAAAACTACTAAAATCAATTTCAACCATAATTGGGGTGAATGATTATTAGGGTATCTTGTGCAAAGTTTGTGTTTTTTTTACCGGTCAGTCAACAAACATGTCTACCTTGGCTAAAAATTGAACATAGGGGTAAAATGCATTAATTATCTTATCTTGAAAACCATAATAGAAAGAGAAAATCTGACAGGGGTAAAAATGCTTAGAATGTCAAAATCTATCTACTTTCTATTTATAATAATTCTTAGGTTATGTAGTATAAAGTTTGGGGTTTTTTTTTGCTTTCAATCAACAAACTTGACTGCCTTGGCTGAAAATTGAACATAAGCGTAAAATGCCTTGACAACCATAATAGGTAGAGAAAATCTGACAGGGTCAAAAATATAAAGATCTAGCTACCTCCAATTTTTACCAACTAATCTTGTTGCAATATATCAATTTCTTTTTGGCAAAATTGCCAGATGAGCGATGCAAGCTATTATAATGAAACCTTTATAGATAAAAAAGGGGAAGAATCCTTTTGATTTTCATATGTTCAAAGGATAAGGTCACCACTGTGAAAAATGACCTGAAAATAAAGAAAAAACTAATTATAATTGCAATTGGTTTTTTTTAGTGACAGTGTTTAGGTAAACTTTTTATATAAAACTTATTCAAGTGATGAAGGCAGAAAAACATAGGAAGCCTTTCGATTTTAAGTCAGTAGGTCAAAAGTCAATGTCATACTGATATTTTCTATTACAGTGCTTATCCAATAGGCTTTGCCCTGTCACAATAAAATTGCTTATATATTTTACCAAATTGCATCTCAACAAACTAATCAACTGGTAAAACAGTTTAGCTCATATCAACTGAAATGTTGTTAGTATAAAGCAAGTGCAGTGGTTAAAATAGCCAGTCATGGAATTTCTTGACTTGAAAAGCATGGTCTCAGAAAGGGTTTCTGTATATATCAAATAAGAACCTTGACTCGGTATTTCTATATGAAATCTCTTAAAATGTTTTCTCTCAATAAATGTTCAGTCTGGGGAGCATCAGTTGGCAGCACCAGTTTATTTTTTACTCTACTACATCTGTCTTATTGCTGCCTTTCATTTACAGATCAAAGATATTCATTTTAATCACATTGATATTAAGTCTTTCATTTTACCCCCAAAAAACACAGAAATGGAGTAGGTTTTATAGTTCATAAAGGGTTAATAACTGCCCTATAAATCCTTGAAAAATTGTACTATCACTTTATATCATCTTATCTGTCTGTCTGTCCAACTTATATTTTCTGCACATTTTTCTCATGCACTATTTAACAGAATGGCTTTGTATCACATCACAATTTGTAAAAGTAAACCATTATAGGTGTGTATGCTTAGCATGATAACACTTGCATTCTTGTTCAAAACAGTATACTACTTTTACTGGAAAATGTTTTGATAAAAAAACTAGCAACAAAAGAAATTTTAGTCTCGCCTGCGAAGAAAGTCGTAGAATTTGAGACATAGGGATTACAGCGGCAGTGGCGTAAACTATTTGTATAAAGCTTCATATTATCGAAGGTAGAAGACCTAGATGCTTCATACATCTGCATACATTATGTTAAGAAGTGTCCATCTGTGATATGTCCATTGTCCTTGACCTCATTTTCATGGTTCAGTGAATAACTATATTTGGTATACGAGATCCTTGCATGGTTTACTTATCCATCAGACAGGATTCACCTAACCTCAATTGCAATTTCATGGATCAATGATCAATTCAGTATCTCAGATACTATAAGCAATAGGTAAAGTATATTTGGTGTGTGGAATGATTGAGAAGTGTACATGACAGACTGGCAGGTTTCATCTTACCATGACCTCATTTTCATGGTTCATTGACAATGTTAAGTTTTTCCAGTTTGATATATTTTCTCAGATACTATAAGCAATAGGGCCACTATATTTAGTGAATGGAATCATTGTAATGTTTACATGTCTGTCTGATAGATTTCATCTGACCTTGACCTCATTTTCATGGTTCATTGGTCAATGATAATTTTTCATGGATTATGTTAATCAGATACTATAAGTAATAGGTCAACTATAATTGGTTCATGAAATGATTGTTAGATGAACATGTCTGTCTGGCAGGGTTCATCTGACGTTCACCTCATTTTCATGGTTCATTAGTCAATGTTAAGGTTTCATTGTTATTTTAGGTTTTAGATACTATAAGCAATAGGTCCAATTTTTATACAACCGCAAAAAAAATTTTGTGGTCGTATATTGGTATGACGTTGGCGTCGTCGCTGTTGTCCGAAGACACATTAGTTTTCGCACTCTAACTTTAGTTTAAGTGAATGGATCTCAATGAAATTTTACCATAAGGTTCAATACCAAAGGAAGGTCGGGAATGATTTTGGGGGTTATGGTACCCACAGTTAAGGAATTAGGGGCCAAAAAGGGGCCAAAAATAAGCATTTTTGTAACTTCCAGACATAACTTGTGTGTAAGTGAATGGATCTCTCTGACATTGTACCACAAGGTTCCATATCACAAAGGGAATGTTGGGATTGATTTTGGGAATTTTAGGAATTAGGGGCCAAAAAGGGGCAAAAAACAAGCATTTTTCTAGTTTCATGACAATAACTTGTGTGTAAGTGTATGGATCTCTCTGACATTGTATCACAAGGTTCCATATCACAAAGGGAATGCTGGGATTGATTTTGCGGGTAATTGCCTCCAAATTTTAGGAATTAGGGGCCAAAAAGGGGCAAAAAACAAGCATTTTTCTAGTTTCATGACAATAACTTGTGTGTAAGTGTATGGATTTTTATGAAATTGTACTACAAGGTTCCATATCACAAAGGGAAAGCTGGAATTGAGTTTGGGGGTAATTGCCCAAAAAGTTTAGGAATAAGGGGCCAAAAAGGGGCCAAAAATAAGCATTTTTCTAGTTTCCAGACAATAACTTGTGTTCAAATGTATGGATCTCTCTGAAATTGTACTGCAAGGTACCATACCACAAAGGGAAGGCTGGGATAGATTTTGGGGGTAATTCCCTCAAAATTTTAGTAATTAGGGGCCATAAAAGGGCAAAAAAACAAGCATTTTTCTATTTTCAGGACAATAACTTGTGTGTAAGTGTATGGATCTTTATGAAATTGTACTGCAAGGTTCCATATCACAAAGGGAAAGCTGGGTTTGATTTTGGGGGTAATTGCCCTAAACGTTTAGGAATTTGGGGCCAAAAAGGGGCCAAAAAACAAGCATTTTTCTAGTTTCCAGACAATAACTTGTGTTCAAGTGTATGGATCTCTCTGAAATTGTACTACAAGGTACCATACCACAAAAGGAAGCTGGGATTGAGTTTGGGGGTGATGAATCATAAGGGGGTTAAAAAAATTGGGGTTTTTTTTTTCCTTTTTTTTCTTTAAAATTTTCCATTTTAAATTGGTTATTTCTGATTTATATATAAAAGCAAATAATAATGATATGGTTTGAATAGGTAAATTAAAAAATTCTTAGACCACTTTCATTCAGTGTCAGAACCTATGCTGAGTCAAATATTTAATTACAATCTAAATTCAGTGCTGTATCAAGCTTGAATGTTGTGTCCATACTTGCCCCAACTGTTCAGGGTTCAACCTCTGCGGTCGTATCAAGCTGCACCCCAGCGGAGCATTTTATTGGTATATGGAATGATTGCATGGTTTTCATATCGTCTCAAAGGGTTCATCTGACCTTGACCTCATTTCTATGGTTCATTGGTCAATGTTCAATTTTCGTATAATTAGGTCCGTTTCTCAGATATTATAAGCAATAGTCTAACTATATATTCGGTGTATAGTATGAAATTCAAGAATGATAAGTAAAGCAGGCGAGACATTTCAGTGTGCACTCTTGTTGTTACATGTATATAGGGGTCATAATATCATTATCACACAACAGTATTCCAACTAGAAATAAAATTTTGTTATGAATTTTGGGCTATTTCTGATTTCAGAAGATGACCAATGATTCTCAGATACAAAAAGATTTTTGTTATAACATGCAGCTTTTCATTGTTAATCTTTCAACATTTTTAATCTATTGCCAAAAAAACTAATTGTAATCATCCTTGTTCATATCCCACTTTCCATTCTCTATTCTATTACAATGTCAGGGTTATACTGTAAACCAACTTATTTTTGTAGATATTTTTCTCCCTTTTCAGCCAACTTTGTGGCAATTTCATTTTTGAAGTTATTTCATTCTTTATAGGAAGACCCTAATTTTACATAATAGGGTTATTTTTTACTCATGAAACTAAATAGCTCCCAAAACTAGTTGGTTTAAGAGTATGTATATCAGCAGTGGTGGTCTCATCAACATTCTGGTTCTGTCTATTTGTAGATATTTAAAATAACTTTGTTAAACCTTTATGGAATGTAAGAAAATTAGATTGACACTTCATTATAAAAAAATAGCATCTGAGGAAAAGTTTTATTTTCCTCAAATTTACTAATAAATAAGGGTCTGGATGGGGGGTCCTTCATTTCTGTATTCTTTAACTTTTAGATAATTTTTCTATATTATTCATATATCAGCACCCTATTTTTCTAAATTCTGTAATTTTTGGTCCCATTTTTCTTTATTTTTTATTTTTTTGGTCCATTTTTCTGTAGATTTGGCCCGTAATTCTCAATCTGTAAACCCCAATCCAGATCCTCATTAATAGACTTAGTTTTTGGCAGTCAACATTACACTTTTACACTGACAGTAACAATCTCAGTCAAGACATATGAAAACCCTTTACAATTATTTTATGGAATATACAGATGCTGTCAAAATAGGACTTCCACTGAGAAAACACAAGACGATTTTAAAAGTTGGACAGTGGCAAGAATAAGAAACTGGGTCCAAACCATGATAAACTTCAAATTACAACAAAGAAATAGTCTAAATCATAACAATATTTATTTCAAATATAACCCAATAACAAATGCATTTTCTTGGATGCAACACATTTAACAAAATATAACTGGCTAATATAGTGCCGAGACAACAAAACTTAACAATAAAAACAATCCTGTTGATTATCAATAACATTCTTTATCATTCAAATAATACAGGAAAAAATAGTTTCTCACTCAACTTTTGATTTGAGATGTACTTGTTAGCAACATAAACACTGAACTGTACTTTTAGACTTGTATTTATTAATGTGAATTTCAAAAGATAAAAATGTATGCATACTATTGAATAGTGATCATGTATTTCTGTCATCAATAAAAAATTTGAAACTACTGTAAATTCAGAAATTATAGCGATGTCTTTATTAATGCGATTAATGCAACTCCTTGAGTATCGCAATAATAAGAACTCCCATTCTGATATCTGATACATATATATATCTGTATGTAGCTTTTCCTAAAATCGAAATAATTAAACTCACATTTTTGTTCATTCTTCAAAATCACAATTACAAATGCACGCTATAAATTTCTGAATTTACAGTTAACTAATTTCTTTAACAGAGGAAATTTTAGACAGGATAGGATGCTATTTTGGGTACAATAGTACTTAAATAGTGCAAAAGAAATAAATTTAGATATTAAATGAAGTTAGTAAAGTGGGTGATCAAAATGAGTTAAAGACCAAAAATCATTTAGTGCTACAACATTTCATTCATAATGGACTCTCAAAATCAAATAGACCTAACCCTACTCAAACGTTTTTAACCATTTCATCCTGAATTATTTGGAAAAATGTTTCCCCATCAAACAATTTTACACTTTATAACCATACCAACAATTTCTATCAAAATCAGTCTAGTATCAAACATTTATAACAACAAACAATAGCCTGCTTTTCTTCTAACAATTCCATTCTACAAAAATGTCTTCTAACCAGGAACCGGCCATTATTTACAATTCTGTAAATTCTGATCAAGTTCATTTCAGTCAATCGAAGATATTGTACCTCTGCCTTTATGAATTTTCTTTTGTAATTTAAAAGCTGGTATTCTTGGAATCTTTTCCATTTAAGCAATGAAAAAATTAAAAACAAGGATATGTTACCGCTTATATATTTTTTTGTGATTCCTGTATCCCAAAGTCAAAGCAAATCAGATATTAGCACTTGACACCATGATGAAAAAGTCAAGAACTTGATCAGAAATTTCCATTTGGCGATTAAAAATCTTTAAAACTATGAATGAAATTAAAGACGCCAAGGTCCAGTCAGTCAAAACTTATCTTTGCACTAAAATGGGGTATAAAAATGTCCCTTCCTATCCTGATACACCCATCTGAATGGGAAAAGTTTAAGCTTGCCATTGCAACCACAAACTTATATCACCATCAATTTTAAGCAAAGCTCCACATAGCAAAATCTATATACAAACAAAGCCTTCTTTTAACTTTATTAAAAATTAAATAAAACACTCTGTTTTTTTCTATATACATTTATACATAAAAAAATATTAGCTTGCCTTATCTTTTTCTTTGATTCCAAAAAATATCTATATGTCTTTTGTAGTTGTGCCTTTAATTCCATTGTTTGCCATTATAATAACTTGCTTAACCTAAAAATGTTAAATTTTCTGAGCTGTTTTAAAAAAATATTGATTCAAAGCATAAAAAGCACAATATATTTGTTCATCACAATTTTAAAATATAATTCACTAGAGCTGGAAACTTATCTGTAATATCAGGAAAAGCTAATATGTTTTTAAATGGACTGATATTAAGAAAATCACAGTTCTAATGATATAGTATATTCTTCTTTAATAGCATGCTTCTTGTAAAACACCCAATTGATGTAGGGTAAATTTCAGATACTTCTTTCTATCAAAAAATATACATCTTTTTTAATCATTCTTAAAACTTGATCAGGATAATGTCTTCCTTTTCTGAACTTTAAAAAAATATACTCAATTTCATATATTTTACAAATTCTATACAGTATAAGATTTATTTACATACAAGTTGTTCAAAGAATGGTTAACAAAAATACTTTATTACATGTACAAATGAAAGGAGAAGGTAAGACAAGAGGTTACAGCCAGCTTTCACTTTTATCACTAGACTCTAAATAGAATCATAAAGTAATGTACACTTCTAAATATTGCATCATCACATCAACATTTTACTTTTGTACATTGTTATACCCCCGCTTTAAAAAAGTGGGGGTATACTGTTTAACCTCGGTCTGTCCGTCCATCCATCCGTCCCATGAATATTTTTCGTTGCATCTTTCTCAGGAACTACATTACAAGGATTTTTGATATTTGGTTTCAGGGTTTATATGAGTCAGCTATACCGTGTGATGCATTTTCAGATTCATCACTCAACAACTTCCTGTTTACCTAAATATTTGGGCAAGGGTATCATCAGTGAGCAGTAGCTCACAGTTTCACTTGATAATCTGGAGAAGGTTACTTAAGTATGATTTACTTGTTTCCAATCTATTTACTTTCATTATTATAATATGTCTGAAATAAACTTTACTTGGCGCCTAAAATTGTAAAGAAACTTCAGTCCTTGCAATTCAAAAAGGCTGTTGAGTACAATATACAACCTATACATAAATCTTTTAATAAGGAAAGGAACAACTTATTTCAAGTTAATTGTTCTTTTAGCAGAATTCTCGAAAAGTGGTGGTCTGAAAGTTTTGACAACCAAAATTTTGCAAGGACCGACACAATTTTGGTATCTTGAAATAGAAATAATTGTGAGGATCAGCAGATTTTCTTCAAGGACCACAAAGGGGAAAAAGATTTCGAGAATTCTGATTTAGGTAGCAGTTCATATGAAAATAGAAATGCCAACTATGCAAGTTCATTTATGAATGTCAAACTTGAGAGATCTTATCATACCTTCTCCTTTCCACAAATATACTGACCTCTAACGTATTCTAAATTAGAACTGCACATACCTGTGTGCAACTTTAGCCTCCCTTTACAAAAACTTCATTTCCAACATATTTTCCTTAGCGTTCTAGCATGTTTTATCAGCCCACTTCTTTATAACAAAAAAGTGCACTTGAAAAAAAAAACACATCCAACTTTTCAGAAACCTTCTTATCTTATTCAGTTTTTAAAACATCTAAAATTTAGAACGGAGAATGACCTTAAATACATGGTCATCAACAAGAAGAATATTAGATGTTTTATAAAACTAGCATCGATAAACAAACTACCACATCAACTTGATACAACAGGTAACAAATTAATTTTTAATAAAATCAACATCCACAGTGGATTTTTGCATGATCATCGTTAACTTTATAAAATACAACATATTCAAACAAACATCTTCACATCAATATCATAACTCTGATTAATCTATTATTGCCTACAAAATAGATAAATAATCCTATCAATCCATTAGTCCCCACAAAAAAAGAACAATTTGTCATAGTTATAATTTTATTTATTTCATCTTATACTTGTCGTTTTCTGGTCTTTTTTTCCATTTTGGCCATGTCTGTAAAAGAAACTTCAGTGGAAGGATTTATAATAAGGCACATGAAATTAATGGTTGGAGGAATGACCTTTAGAGAAGGCATTTGGTCTTTTAAAGTTATATTAATAATATGTTTGTTTATTCAATACCTCTGAACCCCATCCCTGTCTCCCATTCACACAAAATATTTTTTAGGCCTTATGAGAAAATTTGACAAAGTAATAACCTTAAATAAGTTTTCAAGATTTTGTGACCTACTTGGAATAGTTTATATACCCAGTATACCACTTATGAAGGGAGATAATCAATGTGTTTTTAAATTGGCTTGGGAGTGTATTATAGCACCTAGCATATCATAACATTGTACAACTTATTATTTGATATTTAAACATTTCTATGAATCAATCACTTCAAACTAATGGCACTATCTGTCCTTTCCATTCTGTCAGATCTTCTGTTGTAATCTGTGGACATACTTCTTGTTGAAACTCCTCATTCATGCTGTTCTGTAAAAAAATAATGCAAGTTTGATGAAATCTACATAAAACACTTGTGTGATGTATACATGATAAATCTGTCCCAAGGAATCAAGCCTCAAAGGCGTTTGTATTAGTCACCTGACTTTTATTCAAATAGTATAATTCAAGTACTAATTAATATTAATGTACCACAAATGTTAACAAAAATCTAGAGATGTAAAGCACCAAGTCACAGTAGTTTTATTCATGGTTATATAAAGGTAAAAAGACAGCTTTTTTCAGTAAGATAATATCAAAATGTGCTTTCACATCCAAAAAGACACTGCTATTAGCTATTTAGTATTTTTTTATGCCCCACCTACGATAGTAAGTGGGTATTATGTTTAATGGTCTGTGGATCAGTCTGTTCATTTGCCCTGTATCATGTTAAAAGTTTTTTTTTAATGTAGTTTACCAAGTGGTCACCTCAACTTGAAACTCAATACACATAATAGTGCAAGACTTTTAAAATATATGCCAAATTTGGGTTTCGACCCAGATTTTAGTGTTCACTGAATATAGAAAAGTGATAGACTAAATGTGTATCAGCTTCAAGTCTTGGTTGAACTAGTTTACCATGAAGTTGTGGTCACATCAACTTGATACTAAGTACATGTGCTAATTATGGTGTAAACTTTTAAAATTATATGCCAACATTAGGATTTTGAGCGAGATTTCATGGTCTACTGGACATGGAAACATAGTAGTGCAAGCTTGTCATGGTGTCATTTTGACTCGGATTCCTGTTTTTTTCCAGAAAACATTTAAAATGAGACAAAACAAAAATAAAGTAGGAATCACTTCCTTTTTTCTGCTTTTGAAAAATAAAACTTATGCAAATACATACCTATTCAATTTCAATTCAATAATTTTCTATAAGGGCTATTCCAGAAAAAAATATATGGGGGTTGGAAGGCACTTTCACCAAAAATATAGACCTCATGCAAGGACCAACCACATAATTAACCACATTGTTTGTCTATATGTACAGTGCCTATCATGCAAATATTTTTGTGGTACTCAATATATCCCACTTACAAATATGTGTGAAAATATACTAATTTTATTATATTTTGTAGAAAATTGATATTTTGCTATCTTTCAACTGTAAAATATCTGTAAATATTTCAAAGATCTTACTGTATATACTTTGCACACACTTAACAATAAGCTAAAATCTCCTAATTTTGTATAAATCGTGTTTTTTAGGCCAACCAAGATCCCTTAGTGCATCTCCTGCATTGAGGGTAGCCATATAAATGAAATATTAAATTATCCTGCAATTTTTACCTCATTTGATAATGAAATGAACCCAAGGTCATCAGCCCTTGTTCTGTCAAAGTGACATAACTGACTTTCTGGAACCATGTGAAAATCTCCTATCTCTGCATAAACCTCAACATTTTGTGCTATCATGTGATCCATTTGTATAACTGGTTTACTCAAAGTATAATGTGGTTTGTTCATTGTGAATTCTGGAACAACTGCTGCTTCTGAGGTATCTGGAACTGTTACCTGTTCTGAAATCTCAGGAACTAAGATCTGCTCAGATACCTTAGGTAAGATAACTCTACCTAGTGGAACTTCTTGCACATTATGTTCTGGTAAAAGGAAATGATAAGATTTGGGAATAGGTCTTTGTGGAAGGAGAATTTGTGGTTCTTGTTTGACTGAAAACATAACTTGATTGGCTCTAACTTCATCACTGTGGAATGTGTGGTGCGCATCATCTGTAATAGATTTTTTCAAGGAGAATAAATAATAATTCAATATCATAGAACTGTTTGGTTATGACCGTTACCAAAAACTTCTTCACTACATGCACCTTTATGATGTCATTTACTGGTTACTGTGAATTTATAATTATTTTTGGTTTTTGTGGAATGAGTTTAACAAGTGTTCCACACACAATAAATTTTCTATAGGCTTGTATGCAGTTAAAACTCTGAAATCAAGTATCCACGAAAATTCTAATTTTTCTCAATCCATAAATAATAAATGAATTCTCAGTAGCAGGAGCTACTGTATACCTGCCTGGCTCATTAGTTGAAGCCAAAATGATTTACTCTTATAGGAGAGATCTGGTCCAATGCAAACACACTTCACATTACCATATGACCTCATTTCTGATGTATGCCAAGACATGATCATTTATTAATTTCAATCTCAACTTACAAATGTCAAATTTTGACAAAATATTAAATAGTTTTTGCTCTACCTTTGGACCATGAGTTATTTGACTGTTGTTTGTCTTTGCTTGTATGTCAGTTTTGTTGGAAGAGTTTGGTGGTTGATGTGGTCTGCTATGCAGTATTTTTTATGAATCCTATTATCTATTACTACACAGTGCCTTATATTGTTATGTGCTGGCCTGGTGATCTAGAATGAATCAAGAGTCTACATGCTTTCAATATAGTGATATTTTTTACCATTACCTTTTTCAAAAGGTTTGACATCAAGTTCTCTAAGGTCATCGCTGAGGTGACTAGAATCTGATTGTGAACCTTCTAATGCTGCCATGGTAATAAATGTATCTTTCGTGTCATCTGGCATTTCTTGCCACATCTGTGAAACCTCACTGGCCATTTCACCTTTTAACATCTTCTCTTTATCACCAGCTACAAATTGATAGAACAGGAAATATCTGAAAACAAAACAAAAATATAAACTATAATGTACACAATATAGCCATGTTGACCCGTCTTATTTTTAGATGGGTACAATCCTCAATCTTTTAACTTATATATCTATGCATGCAGTTCCTAAAGGTAGATTAGAAGTATAACAAACAAAAAATCGTCATTACAGCAGATTCCATTGAGTGTGTAGTGAAAGGTAATATCTTTGGTTAGCTTGCTTGTTAGCTGAACCGTGAAGTCATTATTGGGTCAGGTATACTACCCTCCTTTCAAAGTAGCATAGTCCAACAGACAGATCGATTGGTTTTCTGTCGGACTAGTCTATTCTTAAAGTAGGGTAGTTTACCTAACCTAACAATGACTTCACGGTTCAGCTAACAAGCAAGCTAACCAAAGATATTACCTTTGGCTACACACTCAATGGAATCTGCTGTAAGTCATTCAGTTATTGCTGTATGTCCATTTGATATACTGTTATTGAAGAAAATTTTGTGTCAATTTATTATTTCAATCATTGAACAATTGGCAAATAAACTATCAATATTCAAAATTAACAGGTTTTTTTTTTCTGAAAACCTGGCCAGTCACAATTTTTGCAATAATAAAAATAATGTTTGGAGAATTTTTAAGTCCTCTAAATGGAATATTCCTCATTAGTTGGGTATTAATTTTCACGAATTGTGTTTCATGTGTAGGAAAACGTGAGTAAAAAAGATTCATCAAAACACAAATTTTCTATAGGCTTGTTAGTAGAATTTGTTAAACCTCTAAATCAAGTATCCACAATAAATGTATCCAAAGAAATGGATTTTTTGGCCAACCTGAAAAATAGTTTACTTTCTATTTTGAAATGGCAAAAAAAGTTCATTAGGTAACATTTATTGTCATAGATAAATGGGAAACAATCTATATTTCATTTTAACCTTAAAGAATTGGCCAGATGAGGAAATATTTGTTTCTCAATTTTTCTTCTCTATACCTAAAATAACTCTATTATTCAGGTTTTTTTGTTCACTGCAAAATTATCTTCCATAGCTATAAAATCTGCTTTGAAAGTATTGAATTTGGTGCTTATGATAGAAAATTTAAAGGGAAAAGTAAACATACCCATCAAAATCTAGACAATTTGTATCAGTATTATCGAAAACACCTGTAATTATTGGCAGATTGTCTTTTTCTGCTGTAAAGCACCTGAAAAAAAAATTAAAAAAAAAATTATCAATATTTTCCTATTGAAAAGTTCAGGCAATCATGAACTTTATGTAACAAATGCATAAAAAATTGTCTGTTTAACTTTTTTTGCATGAATTTCATAAATCTACTAGTTGCAAAAACTTTCAAACTTTTTCAACAAATGCACAATATTTTTTGATAATTCAATTTAACAGAAAAATCACAATCATTTTTCATCATCTAATTGCAAAATATACAAATAATATAGATCTTATTTGTAACGTATTCTAAAACTGCTTATTGAAACATATGAAAATAAACAGGTTTTTTTTTTAAATAAAATTGAAATAAATTAGCAGAACCTTGTCGAATTTATTGACTTGTATTCCAATTACCAAACCCTTTATCAAACAAAAATAATTTTGTGTCAGAAAACAAATTTTGTTGATTCACTTCTTTTTCTTAAATTTCACAACTTACTTTTCTAATTGCCTTCTACATTTTGCCTCTGTATTTCGACCTTTTCCTCCAGAGTGGTTCATCTGGGTTGAGTTACTTCCACTTGATGACAACGACCTGAAAATTATTTGCAGTTATTAAATTCAATACTTGTTTTGTTTGCAGTTTTTTCTGATAATGAATTCACAACCATTTGCTAGCTATATATCTTTCTAGCTAAATTCTATTTCATTTCCTCAAAGCAGAATGGAATATTGAAGCAGTAAAACATTTATATTAAGTCTTTTTTTTTGCAATAAATCTAATTAAATATTTTATGTGGATAGAAGAATCTATTTTGATTATTAGCCAGTCAAGGTCGTTAAAAACCCCCATAAGTCTTTTTTGATTATCATGCATGGGCTATTGGATTGTTGTCTCACTGATGCTAATTTCACATCTTCTTTTATTCATAGACAGTAGAACTTGATGTAAACAGTATAATGTGAAGGTATTTTTATACCAGAGCATTAATTTGTGTAGACAATAAATAATGTAAATTTTAACATCAAACAAAATGCACATTTTCCACAAATGTGTTTAAGCATGTGTCAATTTAGGTTTGAAAGTAAAACCATAAATAAATATCTGTCCATAAATCTGGGGCAAAATTTGAGTCCTATAATTAAAGTACTTCATGATGATGACAAAAATGGCAAAAATGATAAAAATTAAAGATGAGGTGGGTACTGTAATCAGCCTTGTAAAGTTTGCACTGATACATTGTCCGCACCCCTATTTGCAACACAGGAAATCCATGAAAAAAACTTGTTGAAAACATCTCGGGATACTCTGGTAATTCCAAAACATGTGGGATTGTTTGAGGTATTTTCATGGAAAATCCCTTTTTCCATCATCAAGTAGCAGTTGAAAATGCTTCTATATCATTCTGGAACACTTCACGAGTCTTAAAATAAGCCAAAATCACAAGAAAAACACTTGTAAAAGTTGTGATGACATTAACCGGATATCTGAATAGAAGGCGTAAATTGCAAACAAATACTGTGAAAGTGTGCAGAAAATGCGTGCTTAATAAATTACACCTAAGAATACGAGTTTGAAACTAAAACAGTTCAGTACTTAATTGAAAAACTGTCAGCTATATTCAACACATTAATGTTTGAAGGGTTTTAGCTAAAACAAAACACATGCAGCAGTATAAAACACAAAACGGAACAAATAACAGATTATGTTTTGTAGTTTATACATCGTTATGCCTAAGCTGGTTCCTGCCGGACTTTTTCACTTTTTTCGAAGCATTTTTAACAAGTGGATTCCAGTTTAATTTATGCAATACTATGAAATGAAATGAGAAATTTGTAAAGAAGCATTTGATTTTGATATGTATCAGTTAATATTAGATTTTTAAATTAAATTTGCATATTAATATGGATAAGGTAAATTAAAAGTTTTGAAAAGAAATAAGGGCGACCTCTAAAATTTCAATCACAAACATAGTGAAATCAAGTTTTTCTCCTATTTCTTGCTTATAGTACTCTTTAATTTATACCCCTGCCTGACAACTTTTATTTTGGAGTAAAAAACCGCGGACATGGACTTAATTTCACAGTGAAATATTACCATGGACAGTATTTCATGGTGAAATATTTTCCAGAAGGAGGTGACAAATTTCATGGACAAAGACACTAATTCATCATGAAATATTGTCCTGGACATTATTTTATTATGAAATTTTCATGGGAGACATTATCTTTATTACCAATACACGACTGAATTCGGTATTCATTAATGAGCAGCAACCCAACAAACACCTGAAAAGATCTGTTCTTTTTCACTCTTCATGCAGTCTGTAATTAAAATTTTCTAGTCTATTACCTGAACTTCTTGCCATTCTCAGCCATTTTATGTCTTTGCTCCTTCGGTTTAATACTGTTTTGAGGTGTCCTATAAAATTTGAAAAGTTGGTAGGTAAAAAATGTCAAAATCATAACCTTGTTTATTATTTTATTTTTTGTCTTCCCCATATCCACTGGCCTAAAGCCACCTAGCATTAGTGTAGATATGTTCATAAATAAATGACTATCTTATTTTTTCCACTGTGCATAACATTTTACCTATTATTTTTTACTTTTACTATTAAATCTAGGTTTTTGTAAGACATGACTCCTTCAAAACAAAAGAAATGGAATAAGATTGTGTGATGTTACAAGATTATTTCCATAAACTCTGTTCCTTTTCTTTAACTCACACGATATGACACGAAAATAACAAAAAATTCCAAGCAACAACACACCATAACACATCTAAATAAAAAAAAATGAGCTTGTACAAAAAATTACAATGTAAACTTTATGACAACCTTGGCAAGAAAACTAAACAAACTTTAACATACATTAAATATGAGAGGATTCATTCATTTTAACAATCTTTCTAATTTTGATCAATGATTTTTTGATATCTATATCCATTCAACTGCTTTTCATGGTAAATGCTTTTTTCCAAACACGAGTCTTTTTTTAACAAAATGTACAATTACCTGGAATTTTTCTTTGCTAAATCATCGTCGTCACCAAGATCCATGTGATCAATTGTCTCATCACACAACAAACTGGTCAACCCCATCTGTTCAGACCATGCATACTCATGGTCAAGGCGTTCCTTACTATCAGGACTTAAAGACTAAAAAAAAAATGTGTAAAGATTAAAATATTTGTCCATCCCATCTCTGCAAATTACACATCACACAATCATACCCTAACTTCTGAATTGTTATATCCTAGCTCCTTAATTATTGCATGCGTCCTGTTAATCAGGAACACCATAGGACTATTCCAAAATTAAATGTATGGGGGATTGGAAAGCACTTTTTCATCCCAGGACTCTCACACATACAATTTAAATTAGATATTAAATGCTTTATTGTGTGAAAATTTGTTTCAAACCTCAGTACCCATAAATCTTTAATGTTAGGTGCCTCTCAGGGCACAGGATGTTTAAGCGAAAATTCAAGACTATCAGTAAATATATTTGCTTTGACATTATATATAAAAATAAGAATATGTGGTATGATTGCTAAGAGACAACTCTCCACCAGAGACCAAATGACATAGAAGTTGACAACTATAGCCCATTTTAGAGCAGGACAATTCCATGCACCTTTATTCTCAATATCCCATATTAGCGCAGGAGTAATCCGTTTACCTGTATTCTCGATAGCCCATTTAAGCTCAGGATTATTCCTTTCACCAGTATTATCAATATTCCATATTAGCGCAAGAGTAATCCGTTCACCTGTATTCGGTATTGCCAATTTCAATTCCAAATTATTCCATTCACCTGTATTCTCCATAGCCCATTTTAGCATTAATTCATTCCATTCTCCTGTATTCTCAATAGCCCATTAAACGCCAAATTATTCCATTCACCTGTATTCTCAATAGCCCATTCAATGCCAAATTATTCCATTCACCTGTATTCGCAATAGCCCATTTCAGTGCTAAATTATGCCATTCACCTACATGTATTAGTGATAGCCCGTTTTAGCCCAGTATTAATCCATTGACCTGTATTCTCTGTAGCCCATTTTAGCAAAAATCTTAACAGGTCAAACAGTATTTTAATAGGTTGGTTTGGTTGAACATGGAAATAAATGTTGATAAAACAAATCAAAGAAAGGAATGTGTAATAGGAGTAGGATTTGGTTATCAGATCAACAGTATTAAAAGGCCTGGAAACCCAGTTAGATATGAAGAAGGAATACTGTGGATTCATTATTATTCGTTGGATATCAATTTTCGTGGATTTCGTGGGAACAGGGAAACCACGAATTTAAATGTTCAACGAATAGCAAATTTGATGTATGATTATATGCAAACTTTTGGAAAACCACGAAATCAAATATCCACAAAAAGTTTCCCCAATCCACGAAAATAAATGTATCCACAGTAGTTCCATTTTTCTGAGATTTTGTGATCATTCATACATATTATATATAATACCATAACACATGAAATTGGTTCTAAATATATATGTACCCAGAAACAGCTGATTTGATATTCCATACAAACTATTATATTAATTTTGATGGTGTTTAAGACGTCGTCATCTTTTTATACGACCGCAAAAAAATTTTGCGGTTGTATATTGGTATGACGTTGGCGTCGGCATTGTCGTCCGAAGACACATTGGTTTTCGCACATTAACTTTAGTTTAAGTGAATGGATCTCTATGAAATTTTACCATAAGGTTCAATACCACAAAAGGAAGATTGGGATTGATTTTTGGGGTTATGGTACCAACAGTTAAGGAATTAGGGGTCAAAAAAGGGCCAAAAATAAGCATTTTTGTAACTTCCAGACAATAACTTGTGTGTTAGTGTATGGATCTCTCTGACATTGTACCACAAGGTTCCATATCACAAAGGGAATGCTGGGATTGATTTTGGGGGTAATTGCCCCAGAAATATTAGGAATTAGGGGCCAAAAAAGGGGCAAAAAACAAGCATTTTTCTAGTTTCATGACAATAACTTGTGTGTAAGTGTATGGATCTTTATCAAATTGTACTACATGGTTCCATATCACAAAGGGAAAGCTGGAATTGAGTTTGGGGGTAATTGCCCAAAACGTTTAGGAATAAGGGGCCAAAAAGGGGCAAAAAATAAGCATTTTTCTAGTTCCCAGATAATAACTCGTGTTCAAGTGTATGGATCTCTCTGAAATTGTACTGCAAGGTACCATACCACAAAGGGAAGGCAGGGATTGATTTTGGGGGTATTTGCCGCAAAATTGTAGGAATTAGGGACCAAAAAGGGAAAAAAAACAAGCATTTTTCTAGTTTCAGGACAATAAATTGTGTGTTAGTGTATGGATCTTTATGAAATTGTACTACAAGGTTCCATATCACAAAGGGAAAGCTGGATTTGAGTTTGGGGGTAATTGCCTTAAACGTTTAGGAATTTGGGGCCAAAAAGGGGCCAAAAAACAAGCATTTTTCTAGTTTCCAGACAATAACTTGTGTTCAAGTGTATGGATCTCTCTGAAATTGTACTGCAAGGTCCCATACCACAAAGGGAAGGCTGGGATTGAGTTTGGGGGTGATGAATCATAAGGGGGTTCAAAACATTTGGGGGGGGGGATTTTTTTTTCCTTTTTTTCCTTTTTTTTTTTTTTTAAATTTTCCATTTTAAGTTGGTTATTTCTGATCTACATATAAAAGCAAATAATAATGATATGGTTTGAAAAGGTATATTAAAAATTTGTAAGTTCTTAGACCACATTCATTCTGTGTCAGAAACCTATCTTGTGTCAAATATTTAATCACAATCCAAATTTAGCTGTATCAAGCTTGAATGTTGTGTCCATACTTGCCCCAACTGTTCAGGATTTGACCTCTGCGGTCGTATCAAGCTGCGCCCAGCAGAGCATTTTATTGGATATGAATTGCAAAATGTTAATAATGTTGTCTTCAAGATGTTTGATACTAAAGTCTTGAACCTAAATTTACCACATGTAATAAGTTTTATTATACGACCGCAAATTTATTAATAAATTTGCGGTCGTATTATGTTATGGTGTTGTCTGCGTCTGAAGATATTTTGGTTTCGCAGACAATACTTGAGTATAAGTTCACAGATCTCTGAAATTTTAGCACAAGGTTCCATACCACTAAAGGATGGTTGGGATTGTTTTTGGGGGCTATTGTCCTTGCGTTTTTGTAATTAAGGGCCAAAAAAGTTCAGTTTTACTGGTTCATGGAAAATAAATTGGTTCGCAGGCAATAGCTTTAGTGTAAGTGTATGGATGTGTAAGAAATTTTAGTACAAGATTCCATTCCACAATAGAAGGGTTGGGATTGATTTTGGGGGTTATTGTCTTAGCGGTTTTGTAATTAGGGGCCAGAAAGGGGCCAAAAACAATTATTTGTCTGGTTTTAAGACAATAACTTGAGTATAAGAGATATTTATCCGGTCAATATTTCAGCACCAGGTTCCACACCACAATAGGAAGGTTGGGATTAATTTTGGGGGCTATTGTCATAGCTGTTAAGGAATAAGGGGCCAAAAAGGGCCTAACAAAAATTTTTAATTTTTAGTTTTAAAGTTTTTATTTAAGAGACAGTTTTATTTATTTTTTCTCTGTGTTTTACTGGTTAAATTTCTACCTTATATTTTCTCTTAGCTAAGTGAATAAATCCTTTAATGCAAATTTTTATAGGTTTTACTTGTGTATATACGGCAGGGAATGTAAATACTTATAATTTTCATCATTATTTTATTTAATTTTGGTTAACTGTTATATTCTAATATGTTTTTATGGTATTCATTGTGATATATATTTCCCCTTTCAATGCTTTTAATTTACATCATTATTCTATTTAATTTCTGTTTCATTCTTATGTTCATATATATATATATATATATATTTGCTATTATTGTATGCATTGTGATATATATTTTCCTTCAATTTTATATGTTAAGCGCTTAGAGTATTATGTTTATTAGATAGGCGCTATATAAAAGCTATGTAATAAAATAAATAACAAAAACAATTATTTGTCTGATTTACAGACAATAACTTGAGTATAACTGTATAGATCTGTATTAAATTTTAGCACAAGGTTCCATTCCACAATAGGAAGGTTGGGATTTATTTTGGGGGTTATTGTTGTAGCTGTTCAGTAATTAAGGTCCAAAAAGGGGTCAAAAACAAGCAATGTTCATGTTTCAGGACACTAATTTGTGTATTAGAGTTTGGATTTCTATGAAATTTTACTACAAGGCTCCATACTTTTAAAGGAAAGTTGGGATTGATTTTAGGGGTCATGGTCCAAACTGTTCAATAATAAGGGGCTGAAAAGGGACCAAAAAACTAGGATTTTCTGATTTCTGGACAATAACTTGTGTATAAGTCTATGTATTGCTATTTAATTGTGCCACAGGTGTTTTACCATAAAATAAAGTTGATTTTAGGGGTTATGACCCTATTGGTTTAGTTAAAAGGGGCCAAAACCAGTACTTTGTATAAATTGCTTGTTTTTTTAGCAATTTCAATGGGGTTTAATTCAAAAGTCTTGAATTCTTGTTTTACATTAATTTAAGATACCTTCATACAAATAGATGTGAATGGTGATTCAGGCAGCATAGAATCCATTGGCATTTTGATAGGAGTATATCCTGATGGGACATCTGAAAACTGACTTGGTGTACCATACTCTGTAGGTAGTTTTATGGGAGTAAAACCAGTGGGTACACTTGGTAGTTGTTTAGGTGTATCGTGATCCAGTTCTCCTGGAAGTTTGACTGGAGTAAATCTACTGTAAGTCTCAGGTTTCAACTGAAAAAATAACCAATAGTCCAGTTTATATTTAAAAGGGCTCTTAATCTTTGTATATATCAAGGGTCTTTAAACAATAATTTTTGCCAGTTTTGATTGACTTAAAATTCAAATGACTAAAATGAAATTTATAATTTAAGTCGAAATGATTTTTTGGTAATCAGTTCATATATCTTAATTGCAATGCTTTCCTGGAAAAAAACTGCCTCTTGGTATTGAATGATAATTGACAGGACCCTATACATACTGTTTTATCATACACATGATGGATAATCACTGTTTGCCAAGGTGACACCTGACAAGAGAATATATTGATCAAGTTCAGATGGTATACTTTATTGATTAATAAATTTTTGGCAATGGCTGCAGGGCTTCCAAAACAATTGTATTGTCCGGACTTAAAACGATAAATTATTTTATTATTGACTTGTTGTGCCGAGCCTGAAGTGGACAAATTACGTGGGGTTTGTCATTTTAAGAATAATTCAGTAAAAATTGAAGTTTATGCGATCTTTTGGACCTACCCTTTTGCCTAAAACAGCAACACATTTCCGGTCATAAAAGTGACTTGATGAATATATACTATCAAAACAAACCCTACTATAATACCACCTCATTAAAATCAAGGTTAATTAGTTGTTCGACAGCTGAAATTTACCTGTTCAGGTGACAGGTAAAGTATTTACTGTTAAATTTCAACAGTTTGCATCTTTCTAATTTTGTTAAAAAGATTTAGATTATCAGAAAAACATATTTAGATATGATTTGACAAAAAATTAAAAAAGGTAGTAATTAAGGTTTTACGCGAAAAATCATCAGATCCACATGTTTAAACTAGTACAGATGTGCGCATGTGTGCAGGTGTGAGATTTAATTATGCATCCGATTTCTTGAAAAATACTAAAATTATCATTGTTCATGTTGATACCTTTATCTTACATTCATTTCAAGTATTTTCTTGGAGAAATAACGTGCAAAGAGATACTTAAACTCAATTGTGCTTTGTAAATGTAAATGAATTTGCGTATTTGTCTCTGGTCCATGTTTTTACCATTGTCAAGTCAACATCCGGTATTCTGAAAGTGTGCTTTTTTAAACAAAAGTGAAGTTTTTGACAGTGTAATTTTGCACTACTAAAGAGTCTAAGGCAGATATTAGTATGCTGATGTTGCACAGTTCTAATAATGCACTGTCAATCAGGCCTCTACAATAACTTTTTTTTCAACTTGCCCAATAGGACAAGTACATACAAAAAATTACTTGTCCGAATGGAATTGTAACTTGTCCAAAAAAAACCTTTATATTAACCTTTTCTTTGCATTTTAGGTTAATTCAACATGTTCAATGAACAAAATGAATTAAATCAATACAACATAATTTGATTTATATCTCATGATATCCTTTTCAAAAATATGAGTCGAAAACAACTGAATCTAGTCATGTCTAGTCACAGGACTTAGGTTCTAGTTTTCATCAAAGCCAAAGTCTCATCAGACTCTGCACATAAGGCACAGTCTGGTAGGCCTCTCAGTCTACACTAATTAGGTTTGTATCCTGGTCTTTTATGCTGATAAAATATTGATTATTATGATTATTGCCTTACTACAATCAGCTTTGTTTTAATATCTTAAAATGCTTATTCAAACACAATCAAATTTTGTTTTTCTAAATATGATCAAATATGATTTTCTGAATTCTATGGTCAATAATTTCTTCATTTTTATTTTCAAAATATTTTTTTTTGTTAAATAAAATTTATCATATATTTATTATAAAGCAACAGAATAAGGTAGAGACGAGTAAAAATGTCTCCAACAGTGCCGAAATGTCTATTAAACATGAAGCTGATTCGTTTCCGTGCCGGTGCCGAACTATCTTGTTACCTTATATACAAAGCGCACCGCATCCGAGAATAGTATGCCTTTAATCTGTTATAAAGTATCTGACAAAGAACCAGTTTTAAATTATCGATCACAAGTAAACATGTCAAATTAATATTTGTTTTTATCTTCTTTTCTTGTTTTTTTGTTTATTTCTTTGAACATCAAAGTTGAATTTAATTTATTTTCTACAGATTGATTTTACTTGTCCCGTCGGACAAGCTTGATATAGCTTTTACTTGTCCGACCTTTTTTTCCTCTGGTACCGGACAATCGGACAAGCGTTATTGTCGAGCCCTGTCAATTTAACAGTTTGCGTCAGAACTTTGAATTTATATCAAAAGACTGAAAAGTCAAGTTTAATATCGTTTTTATGACAATCATTGTTTATATGATGCTAAACTGATTACCATGTTTGTTTTATGTTACTAAGTCTTATGGGATTTTAATCGGTATAAGACAAAAAATGTCAGCTGGCTCAAATTTTTCGGAAGCCCTGCATGCATGGTTATCAGCAATTAGGGTCAAAAATCAAAACTTTTCACTCATTTTCTTCCCAAAATTTTTTTGGGGATGTCCAACATGCTTTTATTTACCATGCAATATGCATGTATGCAAGTGTCCCCTATTTTAAAAAGTACAAGATTAGATTCTTAATCGTAAAATATGTAGTTATTTCATGCCAAATTACACACGTAGAAAAATTATTAGTCATTTACTGTTGTCGTCGTGACAGAAGAAACCTGTATCATGAATTTGAAATGCATTCAGAATTTATAATCAACTTAAAACTTCCAGTCTATATTTATTTTCTCAAAATCAAAAGTAGCATGATCAATTTTTAGTCATCCAAAATTAATCATTTTAGTTTTAAACTGTTGAATGACACATCTCAATCATTCAATGTTTTAACAAAGAACAGGAATGAAATCTTAGTAAATGTTGTTCAGGCAATAAAATCATTGACACAGGGTCGTCTTTGTCCTGAATTCTGATATGAATTTGACTGTTTGAAAAAAAATGAGCTGTACACTCTCTAGTCCACAAAAATAAATAACAGAAATTTCATGACAAAATTTCCAGACCCTTTGTATATATATATATATGAATTTCAATAAATACTCATATGTATATTGCTAAGGTGCAGAATTAAATGGCTGTCTTGAAAGGTAAACATTACCTTTGTTGAAATTCTCCCTGGTATTTTGTAATGTTGATGTTTGTGACTATTCTTTGGTGTAGTAGATAAGTAGGAATAAGCTTTATTTGGAGTTACTTCCCCTGGAGAATGGTATTCAAAGTTCTTCACACATGATGAGGCATGGTCTGTTCTTGACTTTGATTTCACTGGAGTTTTAAGCAAAGAGATCTGTTGAGGCACAGTCTGGAGATGTTCAAATGGAAAGTGGGTAAGATGTACTCTTTCTGTAGGTCTTAAAATTGGATTACAGCCTGGTGTATATACATTTTCTTTGTTCTTTTCTAACTGACTGTTAATCTGAAGAAAAAAAAATACAAATACACGTATGTTATTTGTTATATCTAAACCAACCATTTTAGCTGTAAATTATTTTCTGTATAAAACAAATATCCCTTTGTGTAATTTTATTTTCCAAACAAACTAATCTACCAGTAATTGCATTTAAAACTTACAGTAATCTTTAAGCAATTTACTCTAAACTTTCCACCAAAATTTAAATATTAGTAGGAACATTATTAGTTGAAAGGTATTAAAAAAAAATAGGCCTTACTCATATGCAGATCAAGGGTTCAAAGAAAAGGGGCATTATTGTTTGTACTAAATGGGAAAAAATAAAGCAGAGCATAGCTAGACAAAGTTTTGTTTAGACAATTTTATGCCCCTAAATTTTTTTTTTAGATCAAAGGTGGACATATGTAAAGCATAATTCTCTCCCAATGAAAAAACATCCAGCAAAAAAAATATTACATATGTTATTGTAAGATTCTTTCCGGAGGAAATTATTTCACTGCGAGATATTTTCCATTGACATGAAATTTTTACCGCAAAGTTTTACAGATAGAAGGTGTGAAATTGTTGTTTTCAGCCAAAGTAGTCATATTTAACGATTAAAATATCGAAAAGTTTATAAAAAACTAAATCTTTGCAAATACTATGGAATAATAATGGAGTAATTGATTAAAGCTAAAGTAGTGATTAAAAAACCTAAACATTTGTATTGTAATCGGAAATAATATCACAAATGTTAATTGTAAAATAATATCTGGAAATAATTTTACAGAAAAATATCGTCCGTTTGAACCAAAATTTTCTAATTTATAATCACAATATAAAAAGGAAAATAATTATCATGAAAAATATGTAACAAAACCAGAAATAATTTCATAGATCTTAATTGTGAAATAATATCCTGATCAATAAGAAAATAAGGTAAGTTAAAGACAGGTACAAGTGAGTTGTTTTCAGATGCGAGTACAATTAAAAAAGTAATGGTAGAAATATAGTTACATCACTATGTACAGTAAAGGAGGAATCAGAGTATGATGATATATTCAACTATATAAATTCCCAAGAATATCGCAAAATATTTCACAGCTGGATAGTATTTACCTGTAAAATATTTTCTGTCTATTTAATTTTTAATTAAAGTCATCATTTTGTTTTTAAGAAATTAAGAAACAAGAGGCTCATGAGAGCCTGATATCGCTCACCTGTAATTTCAGTTTCAGGCATTTGACTTATTTGTAGATCTTACTTTGCTGAACAATTTTGTCATTTCCACTTTCACTCTTTCTATAATAATATTACAGATAATACATAACCAAAAACTGTAAAATTTCCTAAAAATTAACTATTTCTGGACAGTAACCCAACAATAAGTCGGCCTATTGGTCTGAAGATTACTTGACAGGTAGATCTGACACCTATGTCAGTTTTGCTCCTTCTGCTTTAGTTTTTAAAATGAAAGCCAAAAACTTCATTTGACCCCCATGTTCTATTTTTAGAAACTGCCGTCATGTTTTTGAATGGATCAAATCAACGAATACAATCTATAAACTACATACCCAAAGGAACATTAAATTAAATTTTTAAGTATTTGGCCAAGTAGTTTCAGAGAAAAAGATTTTTGAAAAAGTAATTAGACTTTCATAAAAAATGTAAAAAAAAAACATTTTAAGGGCATTAACTCCTTAACCTTGGAGTCAATTGACTATTTTGATTATGTTGACTTATTTGTAGATCTTACTTAGCTGAACATTTATTGCCATTTATACTTTCTCTCTTTCTATTATAATATTAAAGAAAATAACTAAAAACAGTAAAAATAAACTATTTCCAACAGTAACCCAACAATGGGTTGTTGAACTTGTCTGAAAATTTTATAACAGATAGATCATGACCCATTTATCACTTTAACTCCCTTCCACTTTTGCTCTAACTGCTGTAGTTTTTGAGATATTAGCCAAAAACTGCTTTTGTCCCCTATGCTCTATTTTCAGCCATGGTGGCCATGTTTGAAGATGGATCAAAACTTCGGATACAATTTACAAACTAGATACCCTAAGAAACATTCAGTTAAAGTTTGGAAGTGTTTAGCCCAGTAGTTTCAGAGAAGATTTCTGAAAAAGTAATAGACTTGCACAAAAAATGTAAAAAATAAAGGTTTCAAGGGCAATAACTCCTTAAGGAGTCAATTGACTAATTTGATTATTTGACTTATTTATAGATCCTACTTAGCTAAACATTTTTGCCATTTACACTTTCTCTCTATCTATAATAATATTAAAGATAATAACCAAAAACAGTAAAATGTCATAAAAATAAACTATTTCGGACAGTAACCCTACAATGGGTGGTCCAATTGGTCTGAAAATTTCATAACAGATAGATCATGACCCATTTATCACTTTAACTCCATGTCACTTTTACTCTAACTGCTATAGTTTTTGAGATAAAAGCCAAAAAGTGCATTTGACCCCTATGTTTTATTTTTAGCCATGGCGATTATTGTTTGTTAATGGATCAAAACTTCGGATAAAAGTTATAAACCAGCTACCCTTAGGAACATTCAGTTAAAGTTTAGAAGTATTAGGCCCAGTAATTTCAGAGGAGAAGGTTTTTGAATTTTAGTAAACATGATGAACAAATTGTGTAAAATTGTCTTTAAAGGGCAATAACTCCTTAAGGGGTCAATTGACCATTTTGGTCATATTAACTTTTTTGTAGATCTTTCTTTGCTGAACATTTTTGCTGTTTACAGTTTATCGTTATCTTCAATCATATTCAAGATAATAACCAAAAACAGCCAAATTTCCTTATAATTACCAATTTAGTGGCAGCAACCCAACAATGTGTTGTTCGGTTTGTCTGAAAACTGCAGGGCTGATAGATATTGACCTATTGAACATTTTTACCCTGTCATATTTGCTCTAAATGCTTTAGCTTTTGAGATATAAACCTAAAACTGCATTTGACCCCTATGTTCTATTTTTAGCCATGGCAGCCATGTTTGTAAATGGATCAAAACTTTGGATAAAATTTATAAACTACATACCCTAAGAAACATTCAATTAAAGTTTGAAGGTATTTAGCCCAGTAGTTTCAGAGGAGAAGATTCTTGAAATAGTTTACGATGACGACGACGAGCGCCATGTGATGGCATAAGCTCGGTGAGCTAAAAAGGAAACAATTTCACTATGAAATTTATTCTGGAATGTATAGTACCCATAAAATGAAAATCTCATAATTGCCTCCCTTTGATTGATAAATTATGCAAATATGTTCTACCTTGGTGACACATTTATCATTATGGTTAGGTATATATACATTGAGAGTACCTTATATAGTAGACAGTGGGATTGTATTTCACAAGCTTAAGTGAAATTATAACCAGAAAGGATGTTCCACATAAGATGGAAAGAATTTCACTCCTCTGGAAGAAATCTACGCACGAAATAACATGTCTGGAAACTATTTAACGGTGACAAATCCTCCACCGCAAAAAATATCACAGAGGAAGAAATAAACTGTTACATATTTCACCCTCTATGCCCTCATTGATAATATTTTAGTTCTTACTGGTTCAACATCAGGTGTACTTGGAACAACTTGTTGTTGTAGACATTCAACAGGTAATACAGTCAGAGGACAGTATGTGGACCTGAGGTTGATTATCCCTGTTTCTATATCTGATGGAATGTTACTTCTCTTCCTTTGTCCAAAATTTCTATAAAATATATGTACACCATTAAAAAGGTAATCTGTTCATCAAACTTTGAAGCATAATAGCAATGCTAAACAGAAAATTGGGAAAATACAATACATGTATATCCAGCTCAGCTCAATTTTAAATTGTTTCTCGATTCTTTTATTTTGATATTAGAAATATATATATTATATTTATATTAATTTCTAGGTAAATACATAATCAGTGTATCAAAATCATAGTGCATTTGATTAAATGTCATTAGAAGAAGTAAGTGTTTTAACACAAGTCCTTATTTTCTTTTGATAATGTGAAACTGCCTGAAAATTATCACTTAGAATAATTTGTAAGGTAGGTAAGCTTGAAAAAACAAAGATTTAACACAGTCATATATTAATTTTAGAAATTTTTTATTGCAGAACTAAAATAGAGATTAATGTATACGTAAGTTGATTTAAAGATTCTTCAAAAACAACAAAACTTGATAAGAAGAAAACATACTGTAAATACATATTCTGCTGTTTTAAGACTAGGTCTTGCTGAACATCAGCCATGTTAGCTTCTACAAGTCCCTGATCTGTCTGATACAAAACAACTTTACCCCTGGACCGGGCTGGAAGAGATACATCAGGTCATTTAACTTCCTTTTCAATTAATAATATATGTTTATAAATAAAAAAAAATGCAAAGAGAAAAAGAACTAATTTTATAAAATTGTAAATGAATTTAGCCATTATAAATAAAATGGTATTGCTGCCTTTTAGGTCAATATGAGTAAGTCAACAACAAAAAAGTTGTGTGTATACAGTCTCCCCAATAGATTCTAATGTTTTATGAGAATTTCTTCAAAACCTTTCACCAATATATCATTTGTTGTTACTGTTAAATTATTAAGAAAAATATGCAACAGAAAATCAATCAAAACCAAGTTAGCCATCAGCATTTTGTTCATAGATGTGAGCAAAGGGAAATGTATATATAATACTGGAACTAGACTAGTTGAGTTAGCACTATATTTTTCTGATTATAACAACAACAACAATCTGACCTACTGACCCAATAACTTTAAGGTAGCGTTTAACCCTTAAAATGCCTATTTATTTTGCCTAATCTCCCCAATCTTACTTAAATCTTATTTATACACAAAAATTATATGCTTGCAAGGTAGATAAGAATTGGAGTATTTTCCTACAAACAATGATGTACATTAACTTTTGATGCATTTACAAGAAGTATACATGGAAAAGGCACTATTATGTGACTAGAAAGAAAACTAAAAATTATTGTATTTTAAAATAAAATAAAATATGAGACAACAGATCTTACAAAATGCTTTGAAACAGCAAATATGTCATGAAAATATGGTAAATACATTTTTTCTTGCTTCAGCACAAAATAGGATAAATTTACGGTACATGCTTCTAAAGTAAAGTATTTGATTTATCTCCCCTTCTGGAGCAAAGTTTTTTTCTCAATTTCACAAAAATTTTGACATTTGGAAAAAAAAAGATTATTATCATAACTTAAAAATCATATGAATATATTTTTTTAATGATAATGCACACAAATGAATTGCATTTCTGTAAATATCTGGTAGGATCATATGCAGTCATTTGCACTGCTAAGATTGTCAAAATACTTCCTTAAGAATATACAAAATTACTTACAATGACATCAGAAAATCACAAATCAATAAGGGGAAAAAAACATTAATTCTATTTTTATTCATATTACCTTTATCAGACAGTATGTCTGAAAGTACATTTTCTAAATTATTTATATGCTTCTCTGTTTCCTGCAAAATCAAGGCCTGTAAATAAAAAGTAAACCATTAAAGTAAAGAATTCATTTAGCCTGTCTGTCAATGTAACATTTCAAATCTGTTTTTTTTTTATAATGCTAAGTCATTTCAAAGACTTATACATCAATATTTATTGCTTCTCTGCTAGCAGCACAACATTTACAAGTAACATAAACAACGGGTTGCCTCAGAGTCAAAATGTGTTCTAACCTGGAACTGAAGGCTTTAAAGAACCTGTATGGTAATTGCCATCATTGTAAAGTAGTAAAAAGAAGACTTAACAATAAATTCTTTTTGGCTTTAGTAAATAAGACTTCTTTCTGCTTTAAGGGTTGTTTTTTGTGTGTGCTTTGTATTGATCTGATGAGTTGAGCCCTTTTAAACTGATTTTTAAAGTTAGTTTTTAAATTGTACTGTTATACCACTGTCCCAGGTTAGGCAGAGGGTTTGGCACTAGTAAACATGTTTAACCCGCCACATTCTGTATGTGCCTATCCAAAGCCAGGAGCATGCAATTCAGTGGTCGTCATTTGTCGCTGTATCACATTTGTTATTCATATATTGTTTTGTTCATTAATCAGGCAGTTAGTTTCTTGTTTGAATTGTTTTACATTTTTCACTTCAGAGCCTTTTATAGCTTACTATGCTGTTTGGGTTTTGCTCATTGTTAAAGGCTGTACAGTGACCTATAGTTGATTAATTAAAATTTTACCTTTGAAATTTTCCTTTTTGATATTTTATCACAATCTGGTATAACATGTTTAAGTGTTTCATAGCAAGTAGCAACACTAGCCCTCCATTTGGCGTCAGATTGGCGTCTTCTAACACGCATTGGTAATGATTCTCTTCGCATCTAGTTAAACACTGCAATAAATACATTATTACATGTATATAAACCAAAATTTTTCAACCTTAAATCTTTATCTATAACCACATGTTTTTGGTTACTGAATTTAAATTTGATACCAAATTTCAGCATCTCAAAATTTTCTATTTATTTCCTGTTTGTTTTTGTGAACTTATTAACATTACAATTAAGATCCATCTTTACTATCAATAGACAGTATTCTATCTACATCTGTTTACTAACAAATCCTTCAGTATATAAATAATCATTTGATATACCAAACTTTCTGGTGAATTAAATATGTTTTACATGAAATCTTCTTGATTATAGTTATTACATGTAACTTCAAGTGTAAGGAAATAGACTGAGAGTCACTAAAGTAAAGATCCTGTGTCGTTCATCTAGGTCTATTTGCATCTTCAACAATGGACACTCTCCAAAATTGTAGACTAATAATAAATAGAATTCATGAAAAAAAAATCTCTTTTTTCTTGGTCTTTTATTGCTGATAATTTTTTCTCTTCAGTTTCTCTTTATCTTCTTATAGTTTTTGCCCAAAACACAACAGAAGTTTTAAAAAAAAGTGTCATTTAAGGGCAATCACTACTACTTGTATAAAGAGTTTACTAACCATTTCAGCAAAATTTGAGTTATTTAAATATCTATCTTGCTGATTATTTTAAAGTGTCAATCTATCTTTTATAGTTTTCAAGATAATAGGCAATTGGTAAAACTTAGTCATTAGAGAGCAAGACCTCCAATAAGGAGTCGATTGAAGATTTTGGTCATGTTGACTTATTCTTAGATCATGTCTTGCTGATCAATTTTGCTTTTTAAAGTTTCTATCATTATATTATTTTTAAGATATTAGACAAAAACTAAAAAAATTGGTAAACATTTATTAAAGGACAATAACTCCAATAAGGCCACCCTTACAAAAAATATTTGTTTGATATTGCCTACCTGGGCCTTGTAGGGTTGGGTAGGTAGTAGGGATTTCATATATTTGGCCAACAACATGAGTTACCCGGTAAATGTTTTAGACAAGAAAATGATGTAAGAGCAGGAAAAAATCTTTAAAAATATTTGAAACGATTTGTGTCATAAAACTTTTTGGGTAGGCTGCTTTTTAGGTGGGCAAGTAGGCATCATCAAACAGTTCAAATTTCAATTTTGGCCTAGGGATTGGTGTGACAATTTCGACTTTGTTGCTTTTTATAGATCTTTTCCTGCTGAACATTTTTGCTCCTATAGTTTCTCTTTATCTATTATAATTTTTAAGAGAATAGGCAAAATGAAAAAAATTAGTAAAATTTGTTATTTTAGGGCAAAAAGAAGTCATCTGACAGTTTTGATGTTAATAGACAGTAAGTAGATCTCAACATTCTGAACATTTGTTAGATTTTTCTCTATTTATAGGGGTCTTTAAGATAATAGAAAAGCTTGAATGTTTCCCCTATGTTCTATTTTTAGCCAAATAGGCCATGTTAGTTGGCAGGTGGGGTAATCAGACACATCTTGATACCCTAAAGATGATTGTGGCAAAGTTTAGTTAAATTTGACCTTGTAGTTTCAGAGGAGAAATATTTTTATAAAAGTTTAAGGACAACAACGGACGCCAAGTGAGAAAAGCTCACTTAATTTTGGTTTGAATGTTCTGAGGCAAAACTCACAAAAACATGTAACATTTGCAATATAGTGAATTTGTCTAAAACAGCATTTTGTCGCACAAAACATTTACATTTTATGGAAATATTTAAAATTGATAACAAAATTTTTTTTTTAAATTATATAGACTTTTAATTCCTGGACCTGGAAGTGAAAAACATATTGTTGAAATGTGCAATGTACAAACAAATGAATAAAAATAGAATTATAACATTTCAGTCTATCAAGTCCAGCTATTTTGTTCATCAGATTTAGACATATGTTAACATTAGTTTTCCTCTTCCTAGATCAAATAGGTCCATGCATTTATTTGAAGTAACATTAAATGAGAGGACTCATGGGGCAAGACAAATTTTGATTCAATGTCATCATTTTATTGGCAACAGTCTATCTCTTGCATAGAAAGTTCTCAGCATCATACTTTATTTGTTAAAAATTGGATGGACCATTATATTGATTCACTCATAGGGTCTTTGCATCGGATATAAACACATTTATTCTAAAACCAGTTGTTGGCATGATACAGGTTATGTTCTTCTCATATATTTTATGATGGTATGATACTAAACCCCTAACAGGAGGGATTGTGCTTGATTTCCATATAATGAAGACATAATCTTTCAATCAGTTTAATTGAGGTCTGGAGCTGGCATGTCAGTAACTGCTAGTAGTCTTTTGTTAATTTATGTATCATTGTCATTTTGCTTAGTTTCTTTTGTTACCTATTCTGACCTACATTGGCTAGAGGTATAGGAGGAGGGTTGAGATCTCACTAAATATGTTTAACCCAGCCACATTTTTGCACCTGTCCCAAGTCAGGAGCCTCTGGCCTTTGTTAGTCCTGTATGTTTTTTTAATTTTAGTTCATTTATATGTTTAGGAGTTTAGTATGACGTCCATTTTCACGGAACTAGTACACATTTTTGTTTAGGGGCCAGCTGAAGTCCGCCTCCGGGTGCGGGATTTTCTCGCTGTGTTGAAGACCCATAGGTGGCCTTCGGCTGTGTTTTTTACTCTTTGGTCGGGTTGTTGTCTCTTTGACACATTCCCCATTTCCATTCTCTTTTTCAATTAATATCCATAATAATGTATAATTTTCATGTATTTTTTTTTATGAATATGGCACACATTTCTTGGACAAAAATAAGATGGGCCATTTGGTCATCTACTATCTCATCATTAAACCATGTTTGGAATTTTATAGTAAATAATTTCAGAGACATTTTTATAATTCTTTGATAGAGACATTTTTATAATTCTTTGATAGAATGCTGAACAAATTTTATCATTATCAAATTATGTGTATGCATGGCATTTACATATTTGCATTAATTTAGGACTCCTCATATTCTCTGTGCATACATGTACATGAAGAGCTTAGGATATAAATGTATATTTAGCTGAATATTGTCTCTGAATGATCATCCTTTTGATGTCACGTAACAATCATTTTGAATTATGTTGTAAAATGTTTTAAATTGAGATGCAATAGTATGTAGAAACTTGTGAAATTTAGGTAATGGCAGACATATTTGCATACAAGTGTAAATACTCAGAATACCTGTGTTTAACAAAAAATAATATAAATCAAAATAATTAACCCCCCCCAATTTAATGATTGATGTACATTGTAATCAAATTTTATGTTTGCCTGCCATGCTTTATTCTTGATACCCAGCAAGTGATATTGTGGAAGAGGTAGCCTACATAAGGCAAAACAGGTCATTGTCATCCTGGGTAGCATAAAAAAAGTTTCCTGTGTACTTTAACTTGATGAAATGGTACCCAGATTTATTTGTTTTTTCAAATTTGTGAAATAGTACCCAGGGTAACTTCAAAGGAAGAAAATTATCCAGATCATTGAGAATTTTGGCATATCTATAAGTTTTTATTCATCCAGGAGAAGCAAGACAAGTGGGCCCACTGCCAAATCGCCCCCTTTTTCACCAACTCGCCCCACTTTCTAAAAAATCGCCCCACTCTTGTTTACTAACTCGCCCCACTTATGAAAAAGGGTTAAATTCAGTTAAATTTACTCCTGCCAACCCTCCCCACTTATGAAAAGGGTAAAATCCTGATGAATATATAATAAAGGTATACCGAAGTTCGTCCGTTATGTCAGCAAAACATGGATCACCAGCTCTTTCTACCAGTTTACTACATGGTCTGTCTTCAACCAACCTACAAGGACAAACAAAGACGTAGAAGGCTGGCACAGACGCCTCAACAAAAAGAACGACGAAAAGTCAGCCTTCTATGACCTCATCCAGAAACTGCATGAAGAGTTGCAACAAGTCTACTACCCATCCAGATTAAGTTAGTGTCCGAGGGTAAGCTTACTCTGTACTAGCGCAAGCAAACCTGTATTACTCGAGTAGGTAGGCCTTAATTCAGTACAGTTTAATTCTTTTTTTTTATTAGTAGGGCGAGTTGGCAGACATTTATTCAATGGGATTTAACCTTTTTTCATAAGTGGGGTGAGTTGGCAGAACTAAATTTATCGGGATTTTACTATTTTTCATAAGTGGGGCAAGTTGGCAGACCTATATTCAATAGGATCTTACTATTTTTCATAAGTGGGGCGAGTTGGCAGACCTATATTCAACGGGATCTTACCCTTTTCATAAGTGGGGCGAGTTGGCAGGACTAAGTTCATCAGGATTTTACTATTTTTCTTAAGTGGGGCGAGTTGGCAGACCCATATTCAACGGGATTTTACCCTTTTTCATAAGTGGGGCGAGTTAGCAGACCTATATTCAATGGGATTTTACCCTTTTTCAAAAGTTGGGCGAGTTGGTAAACAAGAGTGGGACGAGTTGGTGAAAAAGTGGGACGATTTAGTGTGGGGCGATTTGGCAGTGGGGCGACTTGTCATGGATTCTCATCCAGGTAATGCTTAGCCTTTAAATCATTTTCTTTCACTCTTGTTATGACTGCAACTAGTGCAAGTGCGGGTTCAGCGTCAACTTATGGTCAGATCATATGTTTTCCTACGTCATATGAATTTCGTGCTTTTTCAAAGGAAATTGTGATGTCACAATGCTTTCTTAATAGGCAAAAGCCCATAATTCGAGGATAATTAACAAAAGGTTCCAACCTGGGTACTGTTATAGTGTTAAGATTGGGGTTATTAACCTAGGTACGCTTAACAGCTTTTATTTAGACATGTGTACTTTTCTTACCATTTTCCGGGTACGTTCTTATAGTACCCAGGACGACAGTGAACCGTTCAACTTCAGCCGACCTAAGGGAGCTACCATTTGATTTTTGATTTTTATTGGGGGGGGGGGGGGGGGGGGGGGGCTAGGATGAAAAATTTTGTCCTGCTTTTTTTTTAGTTGTAATCTCTGTCCTGCCTTTTTATTTTTCACTCTATTCGGTGCTGCCTTTTTTTTTTTATTAGTTTATCCTGACTTTTTTTACATAAATTGTCATCCTGCCTTTTTTATTTTGCCAAGTTGCTCATCCTGCCTTTTTTTTTACTCAAAACTCCTGTCCTGCTTTTTTTCAAATTTCATCCTAGCCCCCCCCCCCCCCCCCCCCCCCCCCCCCACACACACACACACACACACATAAAAATTACATGGTAGCTCTCTAAGGTGGCTTTTGTGTGACCTATTATAGTATTAGGGCCCTATACTATTCGGACAATATTCTTCGTCTTATTCTATGCAATGTTTAACTTTTCAGTAGATGGCTAAGATGCATTTATTATTTTTTTCACAGGTCTGTAATGATCTGTAATGTTTTAGCGTATGACGTTAAAATCGTTGTTTACCTTTTTTCTTCAGTTTATTTACGTGTGTCTGCACAAGTATGAAAGAAATGGCCGATGGCGCAATTTTGTGTTTTGTAAAAGTGCGCATTCCTAACTTATTACCACGTGACCTACTGTAATCGTCGCCTCTCTTTTCCCCCTTCCAAATTTATATTTTGTACGTTCAGTCTACTTACAAATTTGGATGACAAGTGTACGTACAAACAATTTGATTAGAAAGATTTAGGTCACACAAAGGTCACCAAGCATCCTCCAATCACGTGCGTAAGTGCAACAAACTATCGAGGTAACGTTCGAGTTCGAGTTCGAAGTCGGATTGTCAATGTATAGTTATTGGGACATATAGTTGGAACCCCCCTCCCCCCTCTTTATCCTGGGTTAGGAACCCCCTTTTATAAATGGCTGGATCCGCCCCTTCAAGCTGCTTGGTATTGATATCAATTAACAACTGAAATGTGATGGCCATATCAGCAGCCGTTGTGCAGAAAGGCGTCACAGCAACTAAATATTCTTAAACGACTGGGGTCTATGTTATCGAGACTAAATAAATTGACAATATTTCATACTTTTATTTTAAGTAACTTTAATTTTTGTCCTCTAGCGTGGCACTTCTGCACGGACACTAACTCGAAAAAGTTCGAAAAAGTGCACGAGAGGGCACTCCGTTTTGTATATGAGGATTATACCTCATCATATGAAACCCTTATAGATGTGGGAAAGGTTACAACTCTACAGGTGAAAAGAATCAGGACAATACCACATGTAAGAACAAGTATATACCAGTATACGGTAAGAGATCGTTCAGATATGCAGCCTCTTCACTGATTTCTTAAATCATCTCCCCTGATATGGTAAAGTTGAAAAATTGATTCGATCAAAAACAAATATTTGAAATTTGTGAAAACAGTCAAAATAATGTAATTAGTAACTTATTTTTCTATATTCGAATAACCAGACTTTAACGTTAGTTGCCAATCTGTCTCAAAATTTGCCGATTTGAGGAAAGAACTAGACTGATATTGTATTGCTATTTTACAACCCAAGATGGCGGTATACAGTTAATGTACCTTAACTATATCATCTTCTTCAATATAGTGTTAATTGTTGATTTTAGGTGAAATAAATTCGTGGTAATAATACAAAAAGTCCTAGGAGTAATCAAATGTACTCTACAAGCGAAACAGTCAGGCTCATAAAAATAATATCTGTGATTTCGCTTTTCTTATAACGTATAATAATATATTGTAAATTCTAAAAATCCCCCAGATCAAAAGAAACAATATGACACTATTTTCTTAAATTTTCCGTTTAATTTTAGAAATTGTTAAGAAACTAAAGTTTTCAAGTATATATATATGTTTCAACTCCATCCGGCACAGTTGACCTTAGATGGACTTCGCTATTATTTTAGGTCCTTTTTGGTCATATAACTCATCAACTGTTTCGGCTCTTATACATCCTTGGCTTTCAAATGTTCGGCTTTTAATGTTCCTGATGAGGGTTAATCTACAAAAGCGCTTTGGACGGATGAAATTTATAAAGTGTTATATTCATTTGTTTCTAGATGAAAAAACATGCATTCAAGAACGCAGTTGAAATTGTAAACCTTAAGAATGCACAAAAAAAACAAAACAATTCGAGATTTTCAAAAATGGAAGGTATGGCCTATGAGATACTTATAACTGTTACATATGCCACTTGACATTTGAAATACAAAATAACTATAAATTTTAGCTCAATGTTTAATTGCAGGATTAGTATAATGTATGACAATTTTTACTCGCGTCGAAACAGGAGCTGTTCCTACAAATGCATTTTATATTTTCCTACACTTTACATATGTTGTAAATGCATTGATGTTCAAGTCAGATTGACTGGCTCTCAGAATCAGCGATGCTTTGATTAAACTTAAATTTAAAGAAAGGTGCATCTAGATAGATATAGGAAGATGTGGTATGAGTGCCAATGAGACAACTCTCCATCCAAGTTACAATTTATAAAAGTAAACCATTATAGGCCAAGCTAGAACATATTTATCCGTAGTATTCACTGAAATCAATATATAGAATAAATTTATTACAAACTAGAACCAGATGTTGTAACATTACGAGTCGCGAGAATTCGCCAAAAAAAATAAATGAATGCAGCGGATTATTAAAAAATGTCACGAAATTTTACATAAAGTTAAATTTGGAATGACACTATCATTATTATTAAGCATGGAAACCATTTTGTGTTATTGGGACTGTCGACTTGTTAATATTATGCTTTTTTTGTTGTTAATCATTTGATTTTTAAGATTTTGTTTTTGTTAAATAAATTTTGTTTTTGTCCCGATTAAACAAATAACCTATTACTATGCTTTTGTAAACTTTAATATCATGGTGACATACTGGCGATTTAACAATGGTAGATATATTTTATCATCATACATTTCTTTAAGACAGTTTAAGATGGTAAGGGTGACTTGTATTTACTACTGAACAAACAGCTTACACAGATATTGATACCAATATAGGTCTGAAAGGACAATGCTCTGCCAATTTCATGCGTCACCCAGCTTATAGGGAAGCAACAAGTTTTAGTAAATGATTGATGATTCAATGATTCAATATGTGTGTATGCTTTCATCGCAATTTAGAGGACGTGTAGTGAGAAATGGTGAAGGATACACGTAAATGTCCAGTCGAGAAAACCACCAGTTGAGTCATATTTTAAGTCAACGCTTATTCAATAGTGTTTTGATCTAAAGCAGGGACATGAGTATTTCAATCAATTGTTTGTCCATTGCTTGTCATTAAATAATGATTTTGAAGAATAGAGCTCGTTAGTACTCTATTTGTTAGAGTTCTCATTCTATCTAATTTGTTCTTGTCCATAGGAATATTTTGTGTAGTTGACATGGCTTTGACATTCTTTGTTCATTTTTCTGATGGGATTTCTAGTCTTTTAGCTGTTCAGAATTGATTTATTAAATAGACACGTATCTTTGTTGAAGACCACATGTTGAACTGTTTAACGTTTTAGTTTACTTTCTTGTGTCGTTTGGTCGCTTTCTCATTGGCGTTCACACAAATTTATTAAAGCTATTGCATGTCATTCATACTACTGTTGCAATGACATTATTCGATATTGGAAAGGTTCGACGATAGTTCTGCCTGTGTTTATAATAGTATGCGTTTAGAAATATAAACATTGAAATAACCTTTGAAATGTTCTCTTTTCTATCTTACAGGAAGCAAGATGTTAATGAAAAGTTACATTTATGAGATATCGTCAATGTTGAAAGGACTGCATGTCAGAAGATTTCTAACAACCTCCGATTTTGCTTTGGAGACACGATGAACACCATAAAATACCACACATGAAAAGGAAAACGAGAATTACCAAAACTATTGGACAGAACAACAGGCCACACGAACCACCAACACCCGCCTCTGAAAAACAAAGACATACAAAGAAAAAGAAAGAACACATTGTCCAAATAGCTTAACAAGGTCATGTGTTTCTCTGACTGTTTATGACGTCTTTACACTAAATCCATAGGATGTTGGATGTGTACGGATTGATAATTTAGTCTTGGATGCATGATTTTTGTTATTAGTTGTTAGTGGCTTTGAACTAGCTGTCAGTAACTGCGAGTACTCTCAGATCTATACTTAGTGTCTTTTTGTTGTTTGGATGTACAAGTACCCGGCCACGTCCACTTGTATTTGTAGTATTTGTATTTTTATCCATCTGATGAGTTAAGCCTCTTTCAACTGATTTTTATAGTTCGTTCTTATGTTGTACTGTTACACCACTGTCCCAGGTAAGGGGGAGGGTTGGGATCCCGCTAAACATGTTTAACCCCGCCACATTCTGTATGTATGTGCCTGTCCCAAGTCAGGAGCCTGTAATTCGGTGGTTGTCGTTTGTTTATGTGTTACATATTTGTTTTTCGTTCATTTTCTGTACATAAATTAGGTCGTTAGTTTTCTCGTTTGAATTGTTTTACATTGACATTTCGGGGCCTTTTTGTAGCTGACTGTGCGGTATGAGCTTTGCTCATTGTTGAAGGCCGTACGGTGACCTATAGTTGTTAATTTCTGTGTCATTTGGTCTCTTGTAGAGAGTTGTCCCATTGGCAATCATACCACATCTTCTTTTTTATAATCTAGTATAAAGTCACAGCATTTGATGGTGTTAAACTTGATTTACGTACGCACTATTCTCCCCTGCGACTATCTAAACCATATATCGTTAAGATAAAAATCCTGCACAGTCAAGCTACCATCACAGGATGACATTTTACTTGAAAAAGGAATTCAAAAGCCGACCAAAATCAAAGACTTTAGGATTTACTTGAAAAAGGAATTCAAAAGCCGACCAAAATCAAAGACTTGAGGACCAGTGTGTTGTTTCTTCGATAAGCACGTGGCATTTAAGAGTATGGGAAAAGATTGGTCGGCTCAGAATCAGAATAATTCGTCCCGGCTCGGTGGGATATCATCCTGCGGACTGTTTCCTTTATGAACTATGATCAACTATATAGCTAGCACTTTAAAAACCCAGCTAAACGTATCGATTTAGTACAAAGTATGGTTCCTATCAAATTAACATGTTCTGTTACTTATATGTATGTAATATTTGTAAATCGGAAAACGGAAATAGGCATATAATTTTTCAATGCAAAATCTAAAACAAAATATCATTTATTTAAGAAAAAAAATAATTTCCTTAACAGAAAGTGGTTTGGAAAAATAAAACAGATTCCTTTTCTTTCAATTTCAGTTCCTTAATATAACATAATTTTACTTCTTTTATTATCATTATTAGTATAGCTGCTACTATCATTATCTACCTTTCTTTTTATTTTGTTAATCAGAACCAATTTCAAATGACAAACTAATGGTTTCTTTTTTCAAAATATTAATCTTCTGAATGATGTAAAATTAATACCAAAATATATATTGTGATAGATATTTGACATAAATTTTGGATATAGATGACGTTACAATTATTCCTTTGATTTTATGTTTCAAATGTGTCGGATAAGTGCTCTAATGAACTACTGAACTTGTTTGTTCTATAAAACTTCGGCTGATGCCAGACTGACCTCCAGTTGTATGTCTGGCAGAGTTTAACATAAGGTCTTAGAAGTTAGACAGCGGTCAACCTGCGTCAGCAACTTTATTTATAACTCATAAAGCATAAATTCTTTTGTTTGTTGCAATCAGTTAAGGGTTACTAGGATATTCAGAAATTAGTATATAAACTGATCAAGCCGTTATAATATTAATAGCGAGTATCTTGATGTTCTAGGTGAGTCTCTTGATTTTGGAAACAATTTAGATTTTAAATTATTTTTCTTTTAATTTTATTTTGGAAAAAAAAAGATAGATAAAGTTTATATTAAGTAACTAATATTTTAATTCAAAGGTTGAATTTAACAGTAATTAATATTGTTATTATTTGATATTTAATTGAATTGTTTGTAGTATTTTATTATTGTTTTCAACTTATTTTGACATTCAAACTTTGTACTTTGAAATTATATTGTAATTATTTCTTTATTAAATTAATAGCGAGTTTCTTGATGTTCTAGCGAGTTTCTTGATGTTCTAGTTTGGTTTACTTTCCTGTTGTTGTTCCCGGCCTGCCTCTACATCGGCAACAACGCCCGGCCTGCCTTTACATCGGCAGCAATGCCATACATCATCAAAGGCATTGTCAGTCACAGTTAGTTTCCCCCGAACATGTAAAAATCAGAATCAGCTCTCACAGAAGTAGTTCTTCTGTTGAGAGTCTGCAGAGAAACAACTGGAACCATATATATCTCAAATTACAACTAAATGGATAGTAACATCTAATTATTTAGATACATTAATTGGTGGAGGCCCGTTAATAAATGTTGGACGACTTTTAAAAGCTGACACCAAACATCGACATCCAGACCTTACAGCATGCTAGCGTTTCGACAATTCGAACAGGAATATTTACATTTGAACATTATTTTTGTACCGTTCGGACTATTTAATTTTATATGTTTTTCCAGTAAATGATTTATTTGTGAATTAATCAGAATACACCATTGAACAACGACACCAGCTGAATATCAAAGAACATATATATATATAATGCATTATTTTCAAAGAAGAACTTTTATCAACATCAGTGACATTAATAACTTTAAAGTTATATTGTTGTGTATTTTTATTGTAAACATATTTCATGAAACTGTGAGTATATCAAATGCTTATTTAAAATCTATTTTACAATCTAAATTTAAAATTTAAAATTTTCAGCTATGAAACAAAATGTTCATTCTCATTTCACAAATCGTATTGCGTTTCATGTCTTAAAATTTTAAGAAAATCTTTACTTAAATACTGTTTGAATAAGTTATAAAATTATTTTTTGATAAAATGTTGTAAAATTTTATTCATTTAAATCATCCATTGAATAACTTTTCAGAATGATGTTAATTAGAACTGAATGTTTGTATTTCAAACGCATGTCAATATTAATATTTGCAATCAGTCGTCTTTAAGATTAGGTTCAACTTCATTAAGGGTTACATAAAGTAAATCTCCTTGTTTGTAAGTTACCTATTAGGAACAAGTTAGATAAATTCTTGTTGCCGTCTACTGTTGGATAATCTAATACCGGTACAAAGTAATAATAATTTAATATATATATATATAGGCAAGCATATTGCATAGGCTACCTGAATAGCAGGGACGCCACACAAATACTAAATAAAGGGCTACCTCAGGAGCAGGGACGCCACAAATGCTTAACATAAAGGGCTACCTCAGGAGCAGGGACGCCACAAATATTTAATATAATGGGTAACCTCAGAAGCAGGAACGCCATAAAATCGATTAAACAGTAACTTAGAGACTGAAGTAAGCAATTCAAATTCTGTTAAAGTTTTATTCTAGTATTTTCATATTTCATATATTTTTGCAACATTTTGTTTAAAACACTTTGCATATATTTTTAATTAAATTTCATTAACTGTAAAAATAAACGTTCAATTGTAAGCATGCGGGTAACAAACTTTTAAGAACAACGATTTAAAATTAATACCAAAATATTGTAACATCATAGACATCGATTGATTTATAAAGAATTACAAACAAAAAAAACACCAATTAAACAGGACGATTAACATGCAGTCTCGAAAATGGAAAAAAAAAAAGAAAAAAAAAGAGAAAAATATTTAAAAAAGAGGATTCAAGTTTTTTTTTATCGCTTAAAATCAAAAACAAAATACTATACTTTATTTTTTTTTTGCATCGCAATCTTCTCAATTGCTTGTCTTCTATATTGTTTTGAGGTTTAATATGGATATTAATTATTTATTTACGTTAATAATTAAAAGTTATAAATCCATTTTCAGATTAATATAGTAAACATAAAATTGTATGCGATTTCTTTAAAATATTTTTTTTATATTTATTTAATTTTGGAGTCCAAAATTTCTAAGGAGAGTGATATATTGTGATAGATATTTGACATAAATTTTGGATATAGATGACGTTACAATTATTCCTTTGATTTTATGTTTCAAATGTGTCGGATAAGTGCTCTAATGAACTACTGAACTTGTTTGTTCTATAAAACTTCGGCTGATGCCAGACTGACCTCCAGTTGTATGTCTGGCAGAGTTTAACATAAGGTCTTAGAAGTTAGACAGCGGTCAACCTGCGTCAGCAACTTTATTTATAACTCATAAAGCATAAATTCTTTTGTTTGTTGCAATCAGTTAAGGGTTACTAGGATATTCAGAAATTAGTATATAAACTGATCAAGCCGTTATAATATTAATAGCGAGTTTCTTGATGTTCTAGGTGAGTCTCTTGATTTTGGAAACAATTTAGATTTTAAATTATTTTTCTTTTAATTTTATTTTGGAAAAAAAAAGATAGATAAAGTTTATATTAAGTAACTAATATTTTAATTCAAAGGTTGAATTTAACAGTAATTAATATTGTTATTATTTGATATTTAATTGAATTGTTTGTAGTATTTTATTATTGTTTTCAACTTATTTTGACATTCAAACTTTGTACTTTGAAATTATATTGTAATTATTTCTTTATTAAATTAATAGCGAGTTTCTTGATGTTCTAGCGAGTTTCTTGATGTTCTAGTTTGGTTTTCTTTCCTGTTGTTGTTCCCGGCCTGCCTCTACATCGGCAACAACGCCCGGCCTGCCTTTACATCGGCAGCAATGCCATACATCATCAAAGGCATTGTTCACAGCTAGTTTCCCCCGAACATGTAAAAATCAGAACCAGCTCTCACAGATGTAGTTCGTCTGTTGAGAGTCTGAGGGAAAAAACAGTAAGCAGACCATGTTACATTACGCAAATATCAACCAACTTCATATTACAATAAATGGTGGTTCATTCGTTTGATACAATAATTCGGATTCATTTGATACAAAAAGTGGTTCATTCATTTGACACAACAATTGGTGGAGTATTCGTTTATTCATTTTATTACAATAATTGGTGAATTCTTTAGATACAATAATGTTAGATACAATAGATCCTCCAGAAAATGGTTTGATTTAAGTAAATATTTTGAAGAAGACTACATGAATCAGTGAAAAATATTTTGAAGAATGAAGCTACAGAATGGATGCAAGAAATATTCAGTTTACCAGCTGACTGAGGGAAATTCAATTTCAATTTCAGTTCCTTAATATAACATAATTTGACTATTTTTATTACCATTATTATAATATATACTTTATTCCAAAAGCAAATACAGCTTATATAGGATACATACATATAATGATAATAATTTTATATGCACCTATAACAAGAATTCTTACAAAATATTGAGTTACACAGTATATAAACAGGGGCGGATCCAGCCATTTTTAAAAGGGGGGTTCCCAACCCAGGATGAAGGGGGGGGGGGTTCCAACTATATGTCCCCATTCAAATGCATTGATCGTCTAAATAAAAGGGGGGTTCCAACCCCCGGAACCCCCCCCCCCCCCCCCTCTAGATCCGCCACTGATAAATTAAAGGTGTACACGAAATAAAATATAATACGAAATACGAGCGGAGAATTACATACTTTTTATAAACACAATATGTGAGAACAAATATACTAAATACAGGCAATTAAATTCTGAGTTTTTCTGATGATTTAAAAATATACCTAAGTTATTTAATTCTTTAACATTTCTTACAGATAACAATTCGATAAGTTTGTATGATCTTTGTATGCAGATGGAATTCTCCAATAATACGTTTTAATATACTTTTCTCGGATTTGACTATATTTTTGACACATTAGTATAGCTGCTACTATCACATGTATCATTATCTAATTTTATTATTATCTTCTTAATCAGAACCTATTCAAATTGACAAAATAATGGCATAATATAATAATGATATGAAAGGAAGTTTTGTTTAGATATAGTCATAAGCTCAAAATTCAACCAGCATCATATTCTAAAATGAATGAAAAATTTACAGAACGGACGAACTAACAAATGAACAGTCGAAGTTATTTATTCCAATTCATATATTCTCTTTTTTCAAAAGGAGTCATATAATTATACATGTATTATGTGTTCATACAATAAATAAGATTATTTTGATGCATACTCTTTCACAAAATAATAATAATAATAACAAACGAGTCTTCTGAGGAAGACGTGTGTCGCCTCCCGTCTCCAAAACCAAAGCAGAAACGGAGAAGTCAATGTTTTTGTAAAGTAAACCACAGGCACTTGTCTATGGAAAAAAACCTATATACTTTAATATGTAGGTATTTTTTTCAGAAACAAGTGCCTGTGTAGGAAACCCCTAAATTCACTCAGATAAAAATCAATATAGCAAATGCACACTGCATCACCTGTAGGAGAATATGTGCAAGCTTATTTTTTATCAAGTTGTTTTCTAGGAAATTTCGATTAACAAAGTGTGACACGGACGACGACGCACCGTGACTGACGTTTGTTTTGTTAGCAACAACAACAATAATGAATTGTAATGATAATGATAATAATGATTATAAAAATAATAGTAGTAATATAATAGTAAAATAATAAAATAAAAAGATGAAGAGGAAAATACTAATAATAACAAATAAATATGTACAAGGAACACATAAATGACTATATTTAAACAAGATATAGCAGTTATAAAAAGAGGAAAAAACAAAAAGTCAACATGATACCGCACAGAAAACAAGATTGCGAACACGAACCCCGACCGGGGTAGGGGTAAGGGTGGGGAGGGGGGGAGTCGGGGGAAATGAAAACACCATTTTCAGGACAAAGGATAGACCAGACTGTCATCGGTAGAAACAAAGCAGACATTTAAAAAGGAAGACAAATACAATATGGAAAACTAAAGCAAAAACAGCACGAACCCGTATTTAAACAAAAGTTGGTTACTCCCGAATTTAAGACTACAAACATATATACAAAAAATTATTAACAAAAATACCGAACTCCAAGGTAAATTTAAAATGGGGAAGTCCATAAAAACTGACCCAAAAAAATCCCAATAAGCAAAGGTAATTATAAATACATAAACCAACAAGTAAAGCAGCAATTGGATCAAAGGCACCTTTAAATGTCATAAAAGCACATAAATATGATTAAAACAAATCATTGAAGAAAAAGCAATTAAAATTCACAGCACAAGCATATAGCAAAACATGTAGATAATAAGCAGGTAGCAAATAAGATATAACAGATATATAAAAAGGCAGATTTCCCTGTCACTGATCAATTACTTCTAGGATGCTTTATGATGGGATTTTCTACCCTAGGAATAGGTTACCTCAGCTTTCTTTGACAAAACCTTTCGGAATTTTTGGCCCTCAATGCTCTTCAACCGTACTTAATTTGACCTTTTTAACTTTATTTCTTCGGGCGTCACTGATGAGTCTTTTGAAGATAAAACACGCGTCTGGCGTACACAATTTTAATCCTGGTATCTATGATGAGTTAACTTATAGTGTTATGGTTTTTCTCGGGCAAATGACTTTGGCCATTTTGGCTGTAATGTTATGTATATGCCCCGTAGTTTTGATGGTTTTGAATGTTTTATGAATTTGGCTTTCCAAACTGTTGAGGTGACGGTTACTTCTGAAAATTATACCCACACGACTATCATTAAGTTGGAGCGCTGTTACACGAATGTTAATCGAAGAGGTAACAATCCGCCCTGTTGCCAATTTTCAATATTTAAATAGTATAAATGATATTTGTAAATTCTGAAACTGAGGTTACATCTATTCCACGCTGACAATAAGACGAAATTGGCTGATCTGTAGAGGCCGGCATGGTTTTTTTTTATGCACTTCAATGTTTTATTGTCAAACTGATTTGTCTTGAGCGTATCTGATAAAAATTATTTTGGAAATAAGTGTCGTGTGCATCAATTGGCATCCTACATTTTAAATACAATACATAACTGGTGAGATTTCCTGGAAATTCTGCCGTCGATTTGCAAAGAGAAAATAAGTATGTTTCTAAATGAAAACAACTATCTATAAATAATCATTTGACACTATCAACTTATTTTTCTAACTAATAGATTTTATGGTTCACGAAATAAGACTTTGTTTAAGGATGCAAATATTCTTCTCTTAAAAATGCAAGTCCACCAGAGTCTGTACGCTGGAGGGCAACCATCAATCTATATATGGTTGGTTTTATACTGCTGGATTGTTTCCATTTCTTCAAAATGTCATATAACTGACTATACATATCCTTGAAGTGGTTATGCATGGTTTCCTCGATACTATAGAAACTGAGTCCTAATTCAATACCAAGCTGTATGACACAGTTTCCTATATGTTTAGGCAGTCTGTTTAGAACTTCATCAGCAGGAATCTCTTGTAAGCGACTGTCTGCAATATCTGAAATGCCAATTTAAGATGAATTAAAGAAATATATAGAATGTATCGAGTGCCTTGCAATAATGTTTAAACATTAATCTAATACAAGAAATTGTTAAGAGCATCGATACAACAGTAGTGTATGCCTTTTTATAACATAGCTCAATAAAGATGCTGTTCACATTATTTTGCAATATTTGATTAATTGAATGAACGCGTTGAAGTTCATATAGGATTTTTCCCGATATATTTAATAATAACAACAAATAGCTGACAGGATAAAGGAGACGATTGTTACCCCTAGAAACAAACATTGTAAAGCATCTTCGGCTGTAATCAGCCTCTCACCTATGTGTTATTTATATAATGACTGCGACGACAACGATTGGGCATCCTTTTAAATTTCAGGGTTGTATAAATATACAGCTACGTCATGGAGGAATGTGGATGTTAAATCCTACTAATGTTTGGACAGTGAAACGCAGTCTGCACGTTTCAAACTTTCAATTCATATGATGGGTTCGTAGTTAGCGTATTGCACGTCTAGTTTCTGTTCATATCCAACACTACCTCTTTTTCATAATATAGATTAATGGAATTTTTAATTACCAGCTTCATTTTCACCCAAAATATTTAATTTTGAGCGGTGCAGTAAAAGGGAACAACAATACATTGTTTCCGATATAAAATTTAGTTGTACGCGGCACGAACTAAAATTTAAATGCTCAATCTGTTTCGAAGCCTCACAAAATACTTTTTATTTCAAAGACGATGTATGGTTATTCCATATTAGACATGAATACGGTTTTTTTGAAAACTATCAATTGTTATTTTTTTTTCTCGACTTACAAAAGAGAGGTTCGCTCGATATTCTTGCTGATAAAGTCGGTATCAAAAACACATATGCCATTATTCTATGTGTATTCGATTAAAGACAGGTTTGATTTGTTAAAGTTTTATTTAAAATGCATACGGAGATTTAGGAAACATTATGAACCCTAAATATAACTTCTTCGATGAATTTTAGTTTGGAAAATTGCACATATTATTATTATGGATTTTTTTTATTAGTATCACTAGTTTAATTGTAATATTTAAACCTCATTAAGGATTACAAAAGGGAAATACATAGACATATAGTTCCAACCCCGAATTGAAATCTGAAAACGAAGTTTCGATAATATTCATTAAACTGAAGAAATTTCAGATCCGTAAAAAGATACAGGAATGAAATCGAATACAAATTCCAATCATTTACATTGTTTCGCTGCGACGTTCAACGTTCACTGAATTTTGTATAAACCATATAAACATTTAACAGTTTTACTAATTCCTATTAAGTTATTCTAGCCGGTCTACAAACTTACCTATTAGGCAGGTATTTTCTCTCAGAATCTGAAAGTTAAATGTACAAATTAGCGACACCAATTACCTGCTCTAGCACTTGTTATAATTCCATGTATGAAACGGAAACTCATAAAGTAGATTACTTTGGATCTTGAAATAACGAGACAAAACAATAATATGGAAGAACCTTCTGTTAGCAAGATCACCTACCCAACACATAATGACAACAAAGTGAAGACGGACGAGCTTACACACAGACTAACGGTCGGATGAACAGTTATAAAACATAACACGCTTCGAAACTTCGTTGCATTGCGTATACTAACTTGGAATGACAATTGTAAATGATTTGATGATCTATTCAAATATCATATCATCTTCAAGATACGGTTGGATTATGATAATGATTGAAAATGAGTTCGTTTTCTATTTTTCCGGTCTGTCTGTGTTTAAAAAAGACATTTGATTGTTCACAATCTATAACTGTGACTTTTGTTGTTAAACTTGTTTTTGTATGATTCATATAGAGATTTTCAGTCATTATTTGTGCTTACTTCTGTGATTAAAAGCCTGAAATATGCCGGGTATGAATGCGTCATGCATACTAAAGGAAACCTATTTTTAGGCCTCTTGTGTGTGCTGTTCAGTAAAAAATTGAAAACAACACGTTTAATAATTTCATGCGTCCGAAGCGCTTTTCTGGATTTACTTTCATCAGGAACGCTCAAAGCCAAACATTTGAAATCCGAGGGATGTATAAGTACCGAAACAGTTGAAGAGTTAAGTTACTATCTTATGGTCGTAAATCGTATATTTCATGCAACTACAAATGAGGGGGTGAGAGAGCTAATAATAAATTTGCGTTCTTGATGTAAGAGAGGCTTAAATTGCTGTGTTGTTTATTCTTAAAAAAATATTCGAAAATTTTAAGTAAAGTTAACGATTTAAATATGATTGCAGTCTCATATTCAAGTTTTATCGTTATCAAAATTTTTATGACGGCTATTAATTTATCACCGTCGGTAATAAGATAGGGTTTTGATTCGTTTGTCAATCTTTATGAAAACAAGGAGATTTACGACATCTACAGGTCAACAGATGTTTTTGTGACCTATATTTCTGCTTTTTTGCCGTTCCCCTTTGGTCATGATTTTATCTGTTTATCGACTTGCGAGTATTACGGCCCTTCTTGGTATCTTCAGTTTTCATATAACTTCACAGAAGTCTTCTGTAAATGTTAAGGTTACTGTATAAATATCCTCTTGACAAAAATGACAAATTTGATCTTCAACTGATTTTCTTCGTGATTGATTTTTGATTATCAAGACTGTGCATTAAATCCTCATTGGTATACGATATATGTTCAAATTTAAAGATTTAACCAAACTGTACTTAGACAAAATGTAAGATTACCAAGTCTAGCCGTTTGATAGAAAAAATGTATTGAAAGACATAATTCATAATCAGACTGCACATTAATTGATGGCAGCATTACCTCACCGATGTTCTAAACTAAAACGTAGATATAAGCAGTCTATTTGCTTATATCTATGTCATTTAGTCTCTAGCAAATAGCCGTCTCATTTGCTATCATGTCGCATCTTCTTATGTGTATATCGTAAATCCATAAAACCAAGAGAAAGAAAACCTGATGGAATCGTATGAACTCAGAGAGAGAGAGAGAGAGAGAGTGCAACATCCGCTCAAAATGTTACAATAGGGGAATGATCATAATCGGTAAATATTACATTGTATCGGAGACTTATGATGTCGATTTCAGCCATTCTTGCGCATAACCCTGCCTGAGCAATAAGTTAGAAAATGTCACAAACCTGGCAAAGATAATGTTGCCTGTCAACTTCTATTAAAGCATTAGAGACCAGCTTCAATTTAACTGGCTGAAGCTTTGCCTCTCTCTTCTTTTTCCACTCATACAATGCCATTAGCTTCTTGCCGACCTCCCCATTTCCGTCATATTGATATACAATTCCTTCCCATTCTGCAGTAGTCAGTCCTAGATGAATCAGAAATTGGTCAAACACGCTAACCTCTATTTGTTTCGCTAATCGAACAAAATGTTGATCATTTGGAGTTAAATCAAGGGCATCACTTTCAAATCCTAAAAATATAGTACAGCTGAAACTATACAGAAACAAATAGGTTTCTTTACCCTTTATCTTGACAATAGAACATCAGTGATGAACTTGAAAACAAAAGTTCTGTTTGATTGATTGTTGTTTGCGTCGTCCAGTGGCCTGTTCAGGACGAGAACAAATTAACAATAAATACAATAAGGTCTTCAAACTTCATTGATGTTTTCAGTCATTTTGGCATTACATGAATACAAATATTTCTTTTTAAAGAGGATAATAGCTATCAAAGGTACCAGGATTATAATTTAATACGCCAGACGCGCGTTTCGTCTACATAAGACTCATCAGTGACGCTCAGATCAAAATAGTTATAAAGCCAAACAAGTACAAAGTTGAAGAGCATTGAGGACCCAAAATTCCCAAAAGTTGTGCCAAATACGGCTAAGGTAATCTATTCCTGGGATAAGAAAATACTTAGTTTTTCGAAAAATTCAAAGTTTTGTAACAGGAACTTTATAAAAATTACCATATAATTGATATTCATGTCAACACCGAAGTGCTGACTACTGGGCTGGTGATACCCTCGGGGACGAAACATCCACCAGCAGTGGCATCGACCCAGTGGTGTAAATAGTTATCAAAGGTACCAGGATTATAATTTAATACGCCAGACGCGCGTTTCGTCTACATAACCTCACTAGCCAAAGCTAATCGTTCTGAGGGTCCTCATAATAATTCTTGTATTCCTGAATATTTCTGCTGTTTTTAATATATATATAAATCTATGATAGTTTTAAAGATAATACGCCAAAAAAAATTTAAATTGACCAACACTAACGCCTTTACGGAGAATAACTCTCTAAAGGAGTCGTTTGATAATTTTTGTGTATATAGCCAATTGGTAAATATCTACATTCTGAGCAATTCTATCTTGACGACACATTTTCTCTGTCTTTTGTGACTATTCTCTGAATATACAACTACGATTTATTTAAGTAATAACTGATTATCTGGGAACAAATATGAAAACTAAACAACACCAAAGATGATTGACTTTGGTTTCAATTGGCCTTGGGGTTTCAGAGGAAACTATTTTGTAAAAGTTTATTGACGGACGACGGACAGAAGATATGAAACCAAAGAATTGCCATTTACGAATGGAAAAAAGAAGCCATACAACTTTTTTTCTGCCACATAAACATCTTACCTTTACAACTGGTAGGACAAAGTTCATTTGTCTGAAATTAAAAACAAATTAGATATTCTTACATTATGTTTACTATATCTATCTAATAATACAAAATTATACTCCACTATTTTGACGATTGAAGATTAAGATCACATCAAGGTTGACTGTCAAACAAACGGTATAAGACAAAAAGAGGGAACATATATCAAGGGGGCAACACAAACAATAGATCGAAGAAAAACAGAAATACCATAGTCAGAAAGAAACATAAAAAGAAACGACAAAAAGAAAAACAACAGTCAAACTAAAGACTAAGCAACGAGCTCGGCAAAAAATACCAGGGTGAACTCAGATGCTTCGGAAGGACAGTTCCTGCTCAATTAGTATCACCCTCTGCTTTACTCTTGTCAAAATGAGTTGTACATAGCGTCATGTACGTTGATAAAGCACAATGCAACAGTGGATTGGTAAATGTATTTGTCTACCAATAAAACTTGATCGAATGTGAAAGTTTAAAATGAAAACGGGTTTTCCAGCAAAAATCATAGACACGACTGTTACTGGTAGAGACAAAAAAAAACAAATCAAAACGTGACATATTGACGCTTCGAACTAAATTTTACGAGAATAACTATTTCTTATTAAACTTGTTTTGGCCGACGGAAGAATTAAATTTGCAAAACGATTTTTAGACTATTGATTGAATAGATTGTTAATGAAACGCTTATTTTTTTATCAAACAATTTTCGGAAATAATTAAACATTTGTTAAAACAGGTGGTTGCCTATGAAAAAATTGAGTGAGAATTCAATTAAACAATTTACCTTGTCAAATATCCAGTACATTGGATATTTCGTTTGATGCTTTACTTCGTGCTTGCATGTCCATTCTTTCTGTAGTTTAACATCCGACAACGGTACTAGGCAAACCTCTCTGTGACAAATCAATCCAACTTTAATGTTGAAAAAGCGAGAAACATCCAGGTCGACTGAAAACTTTCCAAAACTCTGAAGGTAAAACTTGAGAATGTTGGTCAAGGCTAATGTAAGACATTCTTGAATACTTGCCGCCACATCTGGTGATATCAAATGTATTGATTCTGCATTTGTGAGGTACACCATGACATGCTGTCCTTCAATCATTATACGAAGTTCATTGCGTTCATCAACATTCAACAAAGCTGACTGATAATATAGACACGGCCGACCGTTTTCTTCTTTCAGTGGCCACACCACCAAAGCTGTGGCAATTAACTTGAACGATAAGGCAGACGGGACAGCTAGATCAGTCATTTCATATGCTATTGCTATTGTGTGATTCGTTAAGAAATTTCATTTCCGCTTTGGTTATCAGTTTGACATCGCGCGATTTCATTTCGGAAATTACCAATTCTAACGGAACCCAAGCTATTGGCTTCCTTTCACCCCATGTTGGCTGTTGAAATGCAATTTCAACCAAATCAGCTGTAAGATTTTTGATTTCAAGATCTTTTGGATTGGTAGCATTTATAAAAAATACTCTGCCACAAACAATGTGTTTGTTATGTTTATGGATGCTAAACATTTTTGTCAGTTCCTCTGTATACTGTTTTGCTTTTCTTTTCAGTTCTTTCTGAAAATATACCAAATTTGGAAGATGAAACAGCATCTCTCTGTTTAGTTATCTAGAAAATTTAAATCTGGAAAATAGTTGATATTTCTTTCTGCAGTAATTTTTTTTTTTATGATTTGCAATTATTTAGAAATTTTTTGAAACTGCTTAGATAATTTATAGATAAATTCAACCAACACTTCTATCTTTTAGCATAGATAAAGCTTTACTAATTACCATAAGAAGAAAACAACCGATCCAATGAGACTGAATCACTCATTTGTCAGTTTGGCATAACTTTTAATCTTTATCACAATGTTTTCTTCCAGAAACAAACTATTTTTTTTAACAAAGATACCGTTTTTCATGTGCATTACATTGAAATCAAGGCGATTCATTTTTCAGTACCAAGATCACTTTTAAAAAAAAAAAACACAATCAAAATATTTCTAAATAAAGGCAACAGTAGTATACCGCTTTTCAAAAGTCATAAATCGATTAAGAGAAAACAAGTCTGGGTTACAAACTAAAACCGAGGGAAACACATCAACTATAAGAGGAAAACAACGGAACAACAGAAACACTGAACTGCAACAAAAACAAACGCCAACATACATAGAAACAGACTACTTGATAACAACTGCCATATTCCTGACTTGGTACAGGACATTTTAAGAAAAATGGTGGATTGAACCTGGTTTTATGGCTAGCCAAACCTCCCGCTTATATGGCAATGTTAAAAATACCGCTGACAACACTACGTGACAGGAATACAGTACAAACAAACGCAAGAACACTCAACACATATAAATACATAAATGAATAATATAATAGTATATTACAACCTGTAAACCGCAAAATAACAACGGACACCTCCCATGAATTTACGACAGCACACCAGGACACCACAAACGAAATATAAACTGCGCGTCACATGAATGGATCAATGTCACAAAAAGGAACGTATTTTTTGTGACGTTTATATTATCACGGGTAGATTTCAAAAAATAAAATAGATTTGTTTTATTTGTAGACACGTATAAGAATATTAAATTGGGATCTAAAATCTTCTTAAGTCCTAATCCCTCCTTAACTGAAATGGGTCTCGACTTAGCACCCATCACAATATTTAATTCCACTGAATTGATCACACTTTGCCATGTTTATCAATTTAATAAAATATATGAAAAATGAAATTTCATAAACGTCATCAATAAAGAGCAAAAATTCCAGTTTCAGTAATATCAGTTATCTGGAGATCTTTCTTTGCTGGTCATTATTAATGTTAACAGTTATTTTTATCTGTCAGAGTTTTAGAGATAATAAGGCAAAAACCTAAAATTGGTGTAAAACTAAATTTAATAACAATAATCACTTTACTCTAATTCTCAGCAAATTGGGATCTTTTGCCAAAATCTTACGTTGAAAAGAAATTTGTGTTACCAAACTTTCAATTATGGTCAAAAGCTCTCAAAACACAAGATTTGTGAAAGGTCTACCGAGAGCAAATGCGGTTGTCTAGAGCAAGATCTTGTCTATCTTAGGGTGTTTCTATTTCTTACCAATTTACGCGGCTTACGTTTGATTCTTATTAGGATTGAAATAGGAAGTCAGCATGAAAGGGATTGTTTTGTTGACACTTTTCTCTTTTTACGCTAAAAGTTCATCTATGCTGATGTTATGTGCACGAGAGAAGCCTCTTCTTTCTTTTATTCATATATGCAACCTCGATTGTTTATGTGGCTGAGAAGTTTAAGTTATGGCTGAGTCACGGTATCATTGATGGAATAAATCCACTTAATCTGAAATATTGGGTAGATTGAAAACTCATTGTAGAACGATGTTGGTCTCATTTGGATTTATTAGCTCAGTGCAAATGAGCTGTCGTCCAATTCCTCATTTATATAGTTATGATAAAGAATGTAATAATAAGACAGAGATTTCAAAGGAATTCTGTTGAGAGATTGGTAATGTAGGTATGTTGCATGAAAGTACCTTTTCCTTATGAGTCCATTTCATGTCAACGTCGTCAATGAAAGTCAATGAAACGAAATGAATAAACTCATCATAGATACCAGATTAAAATTTTGTACGATGTGAGGGTGGCAAAGAGAAGTAATTGCCATTAAGACACGAAAGCAACTGAACAAAACATTTAGTTGGTGAGTCTATAATTACCGTGAGATTTATATACCTATCCCTTTTAGGGAGTCAGAGGGGTTCGGAACATTTTATCTCCCACGGTTCTGTCGCCTATGACAGTCAATAAGTAAATCAATACCAATAAAATCCGCACGAATTCATCTTAAAGATATACAAAATAAAACAATTGCGATAAAAGAATTATTGCATGTTTACTTGGCATACATACACCTTTTTAAAATTGCCACATGGTAATTTTATAATGAACTAAATTGTATAGATAGTATTAATTTAAGATTGGAAACTGATCTTTAAACGTTTCGTCAATAGATTCTGATAAAAAAAACGTACTACTCAGATCAAAGGACTTTTTTTATATGCAGCTCAATACAAATTTGTATCAACGGACTGATTCCTCGATAAGCCGAATAACGCCATCGGAATAAGTACATAAGACACTGGGTTTTCCGATATGAATATTATACTAATTCATTACATCTGTATTATCCAATTTTTAATTGATATCAAAACAATTCACAAAACGTAAAATTAAATTCCATTCCACAATTGTGTAACATTATTATAAGAGTCGATACCGGTATAAAAGTAGCAAAATAAAAACAATGTTGTGTATACAAACATTGTATGTCTTAACATTTAAACATATCTTTTTGTAGGTATTGGATAACAGCTTTTTATCAAAAATAATCATATGTAAAAAGAAATATGTTCAGTCTTACCAGACACTGCAATATTTTCTATCATTCTATGTAAAATTTCATGTTCGAAAGAGAGTCGAAATAAGGGATCAAATTGTATCAACATAATCAGATTGAAAAAAAAAAAACAGGGAAGCTGAATTTTCAGTCGACACCATAAACCATAAAAAAACAAGTAAATACCAAACTGACCTGAAATTTGCTTGACAGATCTTTAAAAATTTCAAATGTCGTCAGTTTTTTGTAACTTGTGTTGTATCTGTTTGTTCAGTAACAGCTTGTGTATGCTATTAATTTATCAATATCGAAAAAGACAAAATAATGGTTTTAATTTTTTCTTTAGATTAAACTTTTATCAGATTAAACTTGCATAGATTTTTTTTCATATAAAAATATAAACAAACCTCTTCAAAATAGTCGCTATGCGTAGCAGCGAATACTATCATTGGCATTTTGTCATCACTGTCTCCACAATACGCAAGAACTGAATTGACCCAATGAGTAAGTATTGCTGAAAAAATATCAGCAAATAAAAAAAAATACTGAAATGTCTTATCAATGTACTTCTTCTAATGATTTTATAGTTGATAATGAAAGTATTGTGTAAGAACATCTTTTTAAAATGAGTTGCATTATCAAGTCAAATTGTTACAGTCATGAATTACTTGTTGTTTAAAATGAAAATGTTCAACAGCGAGTTTCTGGCTTTTAAATAGAGTAAACTTCAAGATATTTCCTATTTAAATTGTTTTTGAATAACATTGCATATTTCAGAAGAGTTGAGATAGTTACGTCTAGATATCGAATATCTTTTTTGATAATACATTACAACTATGTTGTTAAACGTACATGCCGCTGTGAAATTGCCTTGTGGATTTTCCTTCAGTGGTTCATATAAACCTATGCTTCCATCAAACATTAATACAAAAGTTCCTTTTTGCTGAATAAATAATTGATGAGTCATATCAAATGACCTTTGTCCACCAAAGTCAACAAGGTCAGAGGGAGCAATTTCCATGTTAAATTTCCCATCTTTAAGCTCTTTCAAGACGTCTTTATGAATGGATAAAGCTGTATAATCTGATACTTGGCGCCTTTGAAATGATTTCCTTTGTTCACCTTCAGGCTTACTGGCCTCTTGATTTTTTAATTTCGTGATATTACTTTTCTCTGTTTCAGTTGACATCTCTGCATTGATAAATTTTGCTGTGCGTATTTGGGTTGTGTTAGGCTCTACTGTATTTACATGATCAATTCGATTAACACTGGAAAGATCGTGTGTTACGGAAGCATCTTCGATGATTAAATTTGGCCTTCCACGCAGTAGTTTCAATATAACTTCATTGTTACCTTTATTAAAAACATATTACAAGGTAATTCAATCAATAACATCTACATGTTTTCAAATAATGTAACAATTCTTATATGAGATTTACAATCAGCAGATGAAATTAACTGTGAATTAATGAGCTTATAATACTTGGAAGGTAAATATATAAGACATTTCGAAAAACAACACCAAAACGCGATCAAGCAACAAAATACTTCTAAGGGCAACATTAAATTACAGAGTTGTAGCCTTAGCTGCTGTAGAACTACACTAAACATTTGCAATTTATATGCATTATTCAAATCATGCCAAAAGTATTGAAGTCTTGTCGACTAAGCTGAGGGCGTTCTCAAGAACTAAGAGTCAACCAGCAGCTAAACTGATCAAACGATAACAACATGAACGTATGACTGAATTAGCAGTAGTTGAATTACTTGTACACATCATGAAAACTATTGGACAGTACAACAGACCACACGAACCACCAACACCCGACTCTGAAAAACAAAGACATACAAAGAAAAAGAAAGAACACATTGTCCAAATAGCTTAACAAGGTCATGTGTTTCTCTGACTGTTTATGACGTCTTTACACTAAATCCATAGGATGTTGGATGTGTACGGATTGATAATTTAGTCTTGGATGCATGATTTTTTTTATTAGTTGTTAGTGGCTTTGAACTAGCTGTCAGTAACTGCGAGTACTCTCAGATCTATACTTTGTGTCTTTTTGTTGTTTGGATGTACAAGTACCCGGCCACGTCCACTTGTATTTGTAGTATTTGTATTTTTATCCATCTGATGAGTTAAGCCTCTTTCAACTGATTTTTATAGTTCGTTCTTATGTTGTACTGTTACACCACTGTCCCAGGTTAGGGGGAGGGTTGGGATCCCGCTAACATGTTTAACCCCGCCACATTCTGTATGTATGTGCATGTCCCAAGTCAGGAGCCTGTAATTCGGTGGTTGTCGTTTGTTTATGTGTTACATATTTGTTTTTTGTTCATTTTCTGTACATAAATTAGGTCGTTAGTTTTCTCGTTTGAATTGATTTACATTGTCATTTCGGGGCCTTTTTGTAGCTGACTGTGCGGTATGAGCTTTGCTCATTGTTGAAGGCCGTACGGTGACCTATAGTTGTTAATTTCTGTGTCATTTGGTCTCTTGTGGAGAGTTGTCCCATTGGCAATCATACCACATCTTCTTTTTTATAATCTAGTATAGAGTCACAGCATTTGGTGGTGTTAAACTTGATTTACGTACGCACTATTCTCCCCTGCGACTATCTAAACCATACATCGTTAAGATAAAAATCTTGCACAGTCAAGCTACCATCACAGGATGACATTTTACTTGAAAAAGGAATTCAAAAGCCGACCAAAATCAAAGACTTGAGGATTTACTTGAAAAAGGAATTCAAAAGCCGACCAAAATCAAAGACTTGAGGACCAGTGTGTTGTTTCTTCGATAAGCACGTGGCATTTAAGAGTATGGGAAAAGATTGGTCGGCTCAGAATCAGAATAATTCGTCCCGGCTCGGTGGGATATCTTCCTGCGGACTGTTTCCTTTATGAACTATGATCAACTATATAGCTAGCACTTTAAAAACCCAACTAAACGTATCGATTTAGTACAAAGTATGGTTCCTATCAAATTAACATGTTCTGTTACTTATATGTATGTAATATTTGTAAATCGGAAAACGGAAATAGGCATATAATTTTTCAATGCAAAATCTAAAACAAAATATCATTTATTTAAGAAAAAAAATAATTTCCTTAACAGAAAGTGGTTTGGAAAAATAAAGCAGATTCCTTTTCTTTCAATTTCAGTTCCTTAATATAACATAATTTTACTTCTTTTATTATCATTATTAGTATAGCTGCTACTATCATTATCTACCTTTCTTTTTATTTTGTTAATCAGAACCAATTTCAAATGACAAACTAATGGTTTCTTTTTTCAAAATATTAATCTTCTGAATGATTGTTTAGGAGATCCTCCAGAAAATGGTTTGATTTAAGTAAATATTTTGAAGAAGACTACATGAATCAGTGAAAAATATTTTGAAGAATGAAGCTACAGAATGGATGTAAGAAATATTCAGTTTACCAGCTGACTGAGGGAAATTCAATTTCAATTTCAGTTCCTTAATATAACATAATTTGACTATTTTTATTACCATTATTATAATATATACTTTATTCCAAAAGCAAATACAGCTTATATAGGATACATACATATAATGATAATAATTTTATATGCACCTATAACAAGAATTCTTACAAAATATTGAGTTACACAGTATATAAACAGGGGCGGATCCAGTCATTTTTAAAAGGGGGGTTCCCAACCCAGGATAAAGGGGGGGGTTCCAACTATATGTCCCCGTTCAAATGCATTGATCGTCTTAATAAAAGGGGGGTTCCAACCCCCGGAACCCCCCCTCTAGATCCGCCACTGATAAATTAAAGGTGTACACGAAATAAAATATAATACGAAATACGAGCGGAGAATTACATACTTTTTATAAACACAATATGTGAAAACAAATATACTAAATACAGGCAATTAAATTCTGAGTTTTTCTGATGATTTAAAAATATACCTAAGTTATTTAATTCTTTAATATTTCTTACAGATAACAATTCGATAAGTTTGTATGATCTTTGTATGCAGATGGATTTCTCCAATAATACTTTTTAATATACTTTTCTCGGATTTGACTATATTTTTGACACATTAGTATAGCTGCTACTATCACATGTATCATTATCTAATTTTATTATTATCTTCTTAATCAGAACCTATTCAAATTGACAAAATAATGGCATAATATAATAATGATATGAAAGGAAATAAATGACGAAGATTCAAGGACCCTAATTATTACATCATGGACATCGAACCATCTTACTGTCCAAGATATGAACAATACTTTAAAAGTATAGTTTTTATGTGGCTTATAGTTTGTTTAGATATAGTCATAAGCTCAAAATTCAACCAGCATCATATTCTAAAATGAATGAAAAATTTACAGAACGGACGAACTAACAAATGAACAGTCGAAGTTATTTATTCCAATTCATATATTCTCTTTTTTCAAAAGGAGTCATATAATTATACATGTATTATGTGTTCATACAATAAATAAGATTATTTTGATGCATACTCTTCCACAAAATAATAATAATAACAAACGAGTCTTCTGTGGAAGACGTGTGTCGCCTCCCGTCTCCGAAACCAAAGCAGAAACGGAGAAGTCAATGTTTTTGTAAAGTAAACCACAGGCACTTGTCTATGGAAAAAAAATTACCTATATACTTTAATATGTAGGTATTTTTTTCAGAAACAAGTGCCTGTGTAGGAAACCCCTAAATTTACTCAGATAAAAATCAATATAGCAAATGCACACTGCACCACCTGTAGGAGAATATGTGCAAGCTTATTTTTTTATCAAGTTGTTTTCTAGGAAATTTCGATTAACAAAGTGTGACACGGACGACGACGCACCGTGACTGACATTTGTTTTGTTAGCAACAACAACAATAATAATGAATTGTAATGATAATGATAATAATGATTATAAAAATAATAGTAGTAATATAATAGTAAAATAATAAAATAAAAAGATGAAGAGGAAAATACTAATAATAACAAATAAATATGTACAAGGAACACATAAATGACTATTTAAACAAGATATAGCAGTTATAAAAAGAGGAAAAAACAAAAAGTCAACATGATACCGCACAGAAAACAAGATTGCGAACACGAACCCCGACCGGGGTAGGGGTAAGGGTGGGGTGGGGGGGGGGGGGTAAGGGTGGGGGGAGTCGGGGGAAATGAAAACACCATTTTCAGGACAAAGGATAGACCAGACTGTCATCGGTAGAAACAAAGCAGACATTTAAAAAGGAAGACAAATACAATATGGAAAACTACAGCAAAAACAGCACGAACCCGTCTTTAAACAAAAGTTGGTTACTCCCGAAGTTAAGACTACAAACATATATACAAAAAAGTATTAACAAAAATACCGAGCTCCAAGGTAAATTTAAAATGGGGAAGTCCATAAAAACTGACCAAAAAAATCCCAATAAGCAAAGGTAATTATAAATACATAAACCAACAAGTAAAACAGCACATGGATCAAAGGCACCTTTAAATGTCATAAAAGCACATAAATATGATTAAAACAAATCACTGAAGAAAAAGCAATTAAAATTCACAGCACAAGCATATAGCAAAACATGTAGATAATAAGCAGGTAGCAAATAAGATATAACAGATATATAAAAAGGCAGATTTCCCTGTCACTGATCAATTACTTCTAGGATGCTTTATGATGGGATTTTCTACCCTAGGAATAGGTTACCTCAGCTTTCTTTGACAAAACCTTTCGGAATTTTTGGCCCTCAATGCTCTTCAACCGTACTTAATTTGACCTTTTTAACTTTATTTCTTCGGGCGTCACTGATGAGTCTTTTGAAGATAAAACACGCGTCTGGCGTACACAATTTTAATCCTGGTATCTATGATGAGTTAACTTATAGTGTTATGGTTTTTCTCGGGCAAATGACTTTGGCCATTTTGGCTGTAATGTTATGTATATGCCCCGTAGTTTTGATGGTTTTGAATGTTTTATGAATTTGGCTTTCCAAACTGTTGAGGTGACGGTTACTTCTGAAAATTATACCCACACGACTATCATTAAGTTGGAGCGCTGTTACACGAATGTTAATCGAAGAGGTAACAATCCGCCCTGTTGCCAATTTTCAATATTTAAATAGTATAAATGATATTTGTAAATTCTGAAACTGAGGTTACATCTATTCCACGCTGACAATAAGACGAAATTGGCTGATCTGTAGAGGCCGGCATGGTTTTTTTTTATGCACTTCAATGTTTTATTGTCAAACTGATTTGTCTTGAGCGTATCTGATAAAAATTATTTTGGAAATAAGTGTCGTGTGCATCAATTGGCATCCTACATTTTAAATACAATACATAACTGGTGAGATTTCCTGGAAATTCTGCCGTCGATTTGCAAAGAGAAAATAAGTATGTTTCTGAATGAAAACAACTATCTATAAATAATCATTTGACACTATCAACTTATTTTTCTAACTAATAGATTTTATGGTTCACGAAATAAGACTTTGTTTAAGGATGCAAATATTCTTCTCTTAAAAATGCAAGTCCACCAGAGTCTGTACGCTGGAGGGCAACCATCAATCTATATATGGTTGGTTTTATACTGCTGGATTGTTTCCATTTCTTCAAAATGTCATATAACTGACTATACATATCCTTGAAGTGGTTATGCATGGTTTCCTCGATACTATAGAAACTGAGTCCTAATTCAATACCAAGCTGTATGACACAGTTTCCTATATGTTTAGGCAGTCTGTTTAGAACTTCATCAGCAGGAATCTCTTGTAAGCGACTGTCTGCAATATCTGAAATGCCAATTTAAGATGAATTAAAGAAATATATAGAATGTATCGAGTGCCTTGCAATAATGTTTAAACATTAATCTAATACAAGAAATTGTTAAGAGCATCGATACAACAGTAGTGTATGCCTTTTTATAACATAGCTCAATAAAGATGCTGTTCACATTATTTTGCAATATTTGATTAATTGAATGAACGCGTTGAAGTTCATATAGGATTTTTCCCGATATATTTAATAATAACAACAAATAGCTGACAGGATAAAGGAGACGATTGTTACCCCTAGAAACAAACATTGTAAAGCATCTTCGGCTGTAATCAGCCTCTCACCTATGTGTTATTTATATAATGACTGCGACGACAACGATTGGGCATCCTTTTAAATTTCAGGGTTGTATAAATATACAGCTACGTCATGGAGGAATGTGGATGTTAAATCCTACTAATGTTTGGACAGTGAAACGCAGTCTGCACGTTTCAAACTTTCAATTCATATGATGGGTTCGTAGTTAGCGTATTGCACGTCTAGTTTCTGTTCATATCCAACACTACCTCTTTTTCATAATATAGATTAATGGAATTTTTAATTACCAGCTTCATTTTCACCCAAAATATTTAATTTTGAGCGGTGCAGTAAAAGGGAACAACAATACATTGTTTCCGATATAAAATTTAGTTGTACGCGGCACGAAATAAAATTTAATTGCTCAATCTGTTTCGAAGCCTCACAAAATACTTTTTATTTCAAAGACGATGTATGGTTATTCCATATTAGACATGAATACGGTTTTTTTGAAAACTATCAATTGTTATTTTTTTTTCTCGACTTACAAAAGAGAGGTTCGCTCGATATTCTTGCTGATAAAGTCAGTATCAAAAACACATATGCCATTATTCTATGTGTATTCGATTAAAGACAGGTTTGATTTGTTAAAGTTTTATTTAAAATGCATACGGAGATTTAGGAAACATTATGAACCCTAAATATAACTTCTTCGATGACTTTTAGTTTGGAAAATTGCACATATTATTATTATGGATTTTTTTTATTAGTATCACTAGTTTAATTGTAATATTTAAACCTCATTAAGGATTACAAAAGGGAAATACATAGACATATAGTTCCAACCCCGAATTGAAATCTGAAAACGAAGTTTCGATAATATTCATTAAACTGAAGAAATTTCAGATCCGTAAAAAGATACAGGAATGAAATTGAATACAAATTCCAATCATTTACATTGTTTCGCTGCGACGTTCAACGTTCACTGAATTTCGTATAAACCATATAAACATTTAATAGTTTTACTAATTCCTATTAAGTTATTCTAGCCGGTCTACAAACTTACCTATTAGGCAGGTATTTTCTCTCAGAATCTGAAAGTTAAATGTACAAATTAGCGACACCAATTACCTGCTCTAGCACTTGTTATAATTCCATGTATGAAACGGAAACTCATAAAGTGGATTACTTTGGATCTTGAAATAACGAGACAAAACAAAAATATGGAAGAACCTTCTGTTAGCAAGATCACCTACCCAACACATAATGACAACAAAGTGAAGACGGACGAGCTTACACACAGACTAACGGTCGGATGAACAGTTATAAAACATAACACGCTTCGAAACTTCGTTGCATTGCGTATACTAACTTGGAATGACAATTGTAAATGATTTGATGATCTATTCAAATATCATATCATCATCAAGATACGGTTGGATTATGATAATGATTGAAAATGAGTTCGTTTTCTATTTTTCCGGTCCGTCTGTGTTTAAAAAAGACATTTGATTGTTCACAATCTATAACTGTGACTTTTGTTGTTAAACTTGTTTTTGTATGATTCATATAGAGATTTTCAGTCATTATTTGTGCTTACTTCTGTGATTAAAAGTCTGAAATATGCCGGGTATGAATGCGTCATGCATACTAAAGGAAACCTATTTTTAGGCCTCTTGTGTGTGCTGTTCAGTAAAAAATTGAAAACAACACGTTTAATAATTTCATGCGTCCGAAGCGCTTTTCTGGATTTACTTTCATCAGGAACGCTCAAAGCCAAACATTTGAAATCCGAGGGATGTATAAGTACCGAAACAGTTGAAGAGTTAAGTTACTATCTTATGGTCTTAAATCGTATATTTCATGCAACTACAAATGAGGGGGTGAGAGAGCTAATAATAAATTTGCGTTCTTGATGTAAGAGAGGCTTAAATTGCTGTGTTGTTTATTCTTAAAAAAATATTCGAAAATTTTAAGTAAAGTTAACGATTTAAATATGATTGCAGTCTCATATTCAAGTTTTATCGTTATCAAAATTTTTATGACGGCTATTAATTTATCACCGTCGGTAATAAGATAGGGTTTTGATTCGTTTGTCAATCTTTATGAAAACAAGGAGATTTACGACATCTACAGGTCAACAGATGTTTTTGTGACCTATATTTCTGCTTTTTGCCGTTCCCCTTTGGTCATGATTTTATCTGTTTATCGACTTGCGAGTATTACGGCCCTTCTTGGTATCTTCAGTTTTCATATAACTTCACAGAAGTCTTCTGTAAATGTTAAGGTTACTGTATAAATATCCTCTTGACAAAAATGACAAATTTGATCTTCAACTGATTTTCTTCGTGATTGATTTTTGATTATCAAGACTGTGCATTAAATCCTCATTGGTATACGATATATGTTCAAATTTAAAGATTTAACCAAACTGTACTTAGACAAAATGTAAGATTACCAAGTCTAGCCGTTTGATAGAAAGAATGTATTGAAAGACATAATTCATAATCAGACTGCACATTAATTGATGGCAGCATTACCTCACCGATGTTCTAAACTAAAACGTAGATATAAGCAGTCTATTTGCTTATATCTATGTCATTTAGTCTCAAAATGTTACAATAGGGGAATGATCATAATCGGTAAATATTACATTGTATCGGAGACTTATGATGTCGATTTCAGCCATTCTTGCGCATAACCCTGCCTGAGCAATAAGTTAGAAAATGTCACAAACCTGGCAAAGATAATGTTGCCTGTCAACTTCTAATAAAGCATTAGAGACCAGCTTCAATTTAACTGGCTGAAGCTTTGCCTCTCTCTTCTTTTTCCACTCATACAATGCCATTAGCTTCTTGCCGACCTCCCCATTTCTGTCATATTGATATACAATTCCTTCCCATTCTGCAGTAGTCAGTCCTAGATGAACAGAAATTGGTCAAACACGCTTACCTCTATTTGTTTCGCTAATCGAACAAAATGTTGATCATTTGGAGTTAAATCAAGGGCATCACTTTCAAATCCTAAAAATATAGTACAGCTGAAACTATACAGAAACAAATAGGTTTCTTTACCCTTTATCTTGACAATAGAACATCAGTGATGAACTTGAAAACAAAAGTTCTGTATGATTGATTGTTGTTTGCGTCGTCCAGTGGCATGTTCAGGACGAGAACAAATTAACAATAAATACAATAAGGTCTTAAAACTCCATTGATGTTTTCAGTCATTTTGGCATTACATGAATACAAATATTTCTTTTTAAAGAGGATAATAGTTATCAAAGGTGCCAGGATTATAATTTAATACGCCTGACGCGCGTTTCGTCTACATAAGACTCATCAGTGACGCTCAGATCAAAATAGTTATAAAGCCAAACAAGTACAAAGTTGAAGAGCATTGAGGACCCAAAATTCCCAAACGTTGTGCCAAATACGGCTAAGGTAATCTATTCCTGGGATAAGAAATCCTTAGTTTTTCGAAAAATTCAAAGTTTTGTAACAGGAACTTTATAAAAATTACCATATAATTGATATTCATGTCAATACCGAAGTGCTGACTACTGGGCTGGTGATACCCTCGGGGACGAAACGTCCACCAGCAGTGGCATCGACCCAGTGGTGTAAATAGTTATCAAAGGTACCAGGATTATAATTTAATACGCCAGACCCGCGTTTCGTCTACATAACCTCACTAGCCAAAGCTAATCGTTCTGAGGGTCCTCACAATAATTCTTGTATTCCTGAATATTTCTGCTGTTTTTAATATATATATAAATCTATGATAGTTTTAAAGATAATACGCAAAAAAAAATTTTAATTGACCAACACTAACGCCTTTATGGAGAATAACTCTCTAAAGGAGTCGTTTGATAATTTTTGTGTATATAGCCAATTGGTAAATATCTACATTCTGAGCAATTCTATCTTGACGACACATTTTCTCTGTCTTTTGTAACAATTCTCTGAATATACAACTACGATTTATTTTAGTAATAACTGATTATCTGGGAACAAATATGAAAACTAAACAACACCAAAGATGATTGACTTTGGTTTCAATTGGCCTTGGGGTTTCAGAGGAAACTATTTTGTAAAAGTTTATTGACGGACGACGGACAGAAGATATGAAACCAAAGAATTGCCATTTACGAATGGAAAAAGGAAGCCATACAACTTTTTTTCTGCCACATAAAAATCTTACCTTTACAACTGGTAGGACAAAGTTCATTCGTCTGAAATTAAAAACAAATTAGATATTTTTACATTATGTTTACTATATCTATCTAATAATACAAAATTATACTCCACTATTTTGACGATTGAAGATTAAGATCACATCAAGGTTGACTGTCAAACAAACGGTATAAGACAAAAAGAGGGAACATATATCAAGGGGGCAACACAAACAATAGATCGAAGAAAAACAGAAATACCATAGTCAGAAAGAAACATAAAAAGAAACGACAAAAAGAAAAACAACAGTCAAACTAAAGACTAAGCAACGAGCTCGGCAAAAAATACCAGGGTGAACTCAGATGCTTCGGAAGGACAGTTCCTGCTCAATTAGTATCACCCTCTGCTTTACTCTTGTCAAAATGAGTTGTACATAGCGTCATGTACGTTGATAAAGCACAATGCAACAGTGGATTGGTAAATGTATTTGTCTACCAATAAAACTTGATCGAATGTGAAAGTTTAAAATGAAAACGGGTTTTCCAGCAAAAATCATAGACACGACTGTTACTGGTAGAGACAAAAGAAACAAACCAAAACGTGACATATTGACGCTTCGAACTAAATTTTACGAGAATAACTATTTCTTATTAAACTTGTTTTGGCCGACGGAAGAATTAAATTTGCAAAACGATTTTTAGACTATTGATTGAATAGATTGTTAATGAAACGCTTATCTTTTTATCAAACAATTTTCGGAAATAATTAAACATTTGTTAAAACAGGTGGTTGCCTATGAAAAAATTGAGTGAGAATTCAATTAAACAATTTACCTTGTCAAATATCCAGTACATTGGATATTTCGTTTGATGCTTTACTTCGTGCTTGCATGTCCATTCTTTCTGTAGTTTAACATCCGACAACGGTACTAGGCAAACCTCTCTGTGACAAATCAATCCAACTTTAATGTTGAAAAAGCGGGAAACATCCAGGTCGACTGAAAACTTTCCAAAACTCTGAAGGTAAAACTTGAGAATGTTGGTCAAGGCTAATGTAAGACATTCTTGAATACTTGCCGCCACATCTGGTGATATCAAATGTATTGATTCTGCATTTGTGAGGTACACCATGACATGCTGTCCTTCAATCATTATACGAAGTTCATTGCGTTCATCAACATTCAACAAAGCTGACTGATAATATAGACACGGCCGACCGTTTTCTTCTTTCAGTGGCCACACCACCAAAGCTGTGGCAATTAACTTGAACGATAAGGCAGACGGGACAGCTAGATCAGTCATTTCATATGCTATGCATAATGTTCTGTCTCCAACAACGTCCTTGTCGAGAAAGTTGGCTGGAGCTGTAGTTTTGACAATACAAGGTACCAGGTAATCATTTGCCATAGATTGTCCTTCTTTGTGACGTTTGGGCTCAATCAGAACATCAAGATGAATAAGAACCTGCAGAATGTATTTCTTGTAGTTCTCATCAGGCATTATCTCATTAAAAGGCTTCTGATTCCATAGTTGGAAAAGATCACTTTTTGTAATGGAGCCACCATCATGAAGATCTTTGTGTATCTTTGCTAGATGTTTTTTCCTTGGCCAGAAACATTCATCCGTGACAAACGACAGAAGAATATTTACCATAGCTACAGGTTGCAGGACAATGAAATCATCAATTCCAGGAAAGGCAAAATAGAGAATTTTACCAAAGGAGTGTTGAATTTTTAGAAAGTGTTCAAACTGAATATCATTCAGTACGAAATCATTGTGTGATTCGTTAAGAAATTTCATTTCCGCTTTGGTTATCAGTTTGACATCGCGCGATTTCATTTCGGAAATTACCAATTCTAACGGAACCCAAGCTATTGGCTTCCTTTCACCCCATGTTGGCTGTTGAAATGCAATTTCAACCAAATCAGCTGTAAGATTTTTGATTTCAAGATCTTTTGGATTGGTAGCATTTATAAAAAATACTCTGCCACAAACAATGTGTTTGTTATGTTTATGGATGCTAAACATTTTTGTCAGTTCCTCTGTATACTGTTTTGCTTTTCGTTTCAGTACTTTCTGAAAATATACCAAATTTGGAGGATAAAACAGCATCTCTCTGTTTAGTTATCTAGAAAATTTAAATCTGGAAAATAGTTGATATTTCTTTCTGCAGTAAATTTTTTTTTTATGATTTGCAATTATTTAGAAATTTTTTGAAACTGCTTAGATAATTTATAGATAAATTCAACCAACACTTCTATCTTTTAGCATAGATAAAGCTTTACTAATTACCATAAGAAGAAAACAACCGATCCAATGAGACTGAATCACTCATTTGTCATTTTGGCATAACTTTTAATCTTTATCACAATGTTTTCTTCCAGAAACAAACTATTTTTTTTAACAAAGATACCGTTTTTCATGTGCATTACATTGAAATCAAGGCGATTCATTTTTTTCAGTACCAAGATCACTTTTTTTTTAAAAAAACACAATCAAAATATTTCTAAATAAAGGCAACAGTAGTATACCGCTTTTCAAAAGTCATAAATCGATTAAGAGAAAACAAGTCCGGGTTACAAACTAAAACCGAGGGAAACACATCAACTATAAGAGGAAAACAACGGAACAACAGAAACACTGAACTGCAACAAAAACAAACGCCAACATACATAGAAACAGACTACTTGATAACAACTGCCATATTCCTGACTTGGTACAGGACATTTTAAGAAAAGTGGTGGATTGAACCTGGTTTTATGGCTAGCCAAACCTCCCGCTTATATGGCAATGTTAAAAATACCGCTGACAACACTACGTGACAGGAATACAGTACAAACAAACGCAAGAACACTCAACACATATAAATACATAAATGAATAATATAATAGTATATTACAACATGTAAACCGCAAAATAACAACGGACACCTCCCATGAATTTACGACAGCACACCAGGACACCACAAACGAAATATAAACTGCGCGTCACATGAATGGATCAATGTCACAAAAAGGAACGTATTTTTTGTGACGGTTATATTATCACGGGTAGATTTCAAAAAATAAAATAGATTTGTTTTATTTGTAGACACGTATAAGAATATTAAATTGGGATCTAAAATCTTCTTAAGTCCTAATCCCTCCTTAACTGAAATGGGTCTCGACTTAGCACCCATCACAATATTTAATTCCACTGAATTGATCACACTTTGCCATATTTATCAATTTAATAAAATATATGAAAAATGAAATTTCATAAACGTCATCAATAAAGAGCAAAAATTCCAGTTTCAGTAATATCAGTTATCTGGAGATCTTTCTTTGCTGGTCATTATTAATGTTAACAGTTGTTTTTATCTGTCAGAGTTTTAGAGATAATAAGGCAAAAACCTAAAATTGGTGTAAAACTAAATTTAATAACAACAATCACTTTACTCTAATTCTCAGCAAATTGGGATCTTTTGCCAAAATCTTACGTTGAAAAGAAATTTGTGTTACCAAACTTTCAATTATGGTCAAAAGCTCTCAAAACACAAGATTTGTGAAAGGTCTACCGAGAGAATGCGGTTGTTTAGAGCAAGATCTTGTCTATCTTAGGGTGTTTCTATTTCTTACCAATTTACGCGGCTTACGTTTGATTCTTATTAGAATTGAAATAAGAAGTCAGCATGAAAGGGATTGTTTTGTTGACACTTTTCTCTTTTTACGCTAAAAGTTCATCTATGCTGATGTTATGTGCACGAGAGAAGCCTCTTCTTTCTTTTATTCATATATGCAACCTCGATTGTTTATGTGGCTGAGAAGTTTAAGTTATGGCTGAGTCACGGTATCATTGATGGAATAAATCCACTTAATCTGAAATATTGGGTAGATTGAAAACTCATTGTAGAACGATGTTGGTCTCATTTGGATTTATTAGCTCACATCGTACAAAATTTTAATCCTGGTATCTATGATGAGTTTATTCATTTCGTTTCATTGACTTTCATTGACGACGTTGACATGAAATGGACTCATAAGGAAAAGGTACTTTCATGCAACATACCTACATTACCAATCTCTCAACAGAATTCCTTTGAAATCTCTGTCTTATTATTACATTCTTTATCATAACTATATAAATGAGGAATTGGACGACAGCTCATTTGCACTGAGGGTGGCAAAGAGAAGTATTTGCCATTAAGACACGAAAGCAACTGAACAAAACATTTAGTTGGTGAGTCTATAATTACCGTGAGATTTATATACCTATCCCTTTTAGGGAGTCAGAGGGGTTCGGAACATTTTATCTCCCACGGTTCCGTCGCCTATGACAGTCGATAAGTAAATCAATACCAATAAAATCCGCACGAATTCATCTTAAAGATATACAAAATAAAACAATTGTGATAAAAGAATTATTGGATGTTTACTTGGCATACATACACCTTTTTAAAATTGCCACATGGTAATTTTAAAATAATGAACTAAATTGTATAGATAGTATTAATTTAAGATTGGAAACTGATCTTTAAACGTTTCGTCAATAGATTCTGATAAAAAAAAACGTACTACTCAGATCAAAGGACTTTTTTTATATGCAGCTCAATACAAATTTGTATCAACGGACTGATTCCTCGATAAGCCGAATAACGCCATCGGAATAAGTACATAAGACACTGGGTTTTCCGATATGAATATTATACTAATTCATTACATCTGTATTATCCAACTTTTAATTGATATCAAAACAATTCACAAAACGTAAAATTAAATTCCATTCCACAATTGTGTAACATTATTATAAGAGTCGATACCGGTATAAAAGTAGCAAAATAAAAACAATGTTGTGTATACAAACATTGTATGTCTTAACATTTAAACATATCTTTTTGTAGGTATTGGATAACAGCTTTTTATCAAAAATAATCATATGTAAAAAGAAATATGTTCAGTCTTACCAGACACTGCAATATTTTCTATCATTCTATGTAAAATTTCATATCCGAAAGAGAGTCGAAATAAGGGATCAAATTGTATCAACATAATCAGATTGAAAAAAAAACAGGGGAGCTGAATTTTCAGTCGACACCATAAACCATAAAAAAACAAGTAAGTACCAAACTGACCTGAAATTTGCTTGACAGATCTTTAAAAATTTCAAATGTCGTCAGTTTTTTGTAACTTGTGTTGTATCTGTTTGTTCAGTAACAGCTTGTGTATGCTATTAATTTATCAATATCGAAAAAGACAAAATAATGGTTTTACTTTTTTCTTTAGATTAAACTTGCATACATTTTTTTCATATAAAAATATAAACAAACCTCTTCAAAATAGTCGCTATGCGTAGCAGCGAATACTATCATTGGCATTTTGTCATCACTGTCTCCACAATACGCAAGGACTGAATTGACCCAATGAGTAAGTATTGCTGAAAAAATATCAGCAAATAAAAAAAAATACTGAAATGTCTTATCAATGTACTTCTTCTAATGATTTTATAGTTGATAATGAAAGTATTGTGTAAGAACATCTTTTTAAAATGAGTTGCATTATCAAGTCAAATTGTTACAGTCATGAATTACTTGTTGTTTAAAATGAAAATGTTCAACAGCGAGTTTCTGGCTTTTAAATAGAGTAAACTTCAAGATATTTCCTATTTAAATTGTTTTTGAATAACATTGCATATTTAAGAAGAGTTGAGATAGTTACGTCTAGATATCGAATATCTTTTTTGATAATACATTACAACTATGTTGTTAAACGTACATGCCGCTGTGAAATTGCCTTGTGGATATTCCTTCAGTGGTTCATATAAACCTATGCTTCCATCAAACATTAATACAAAAGTTCCTTTTTGCTGAATAAATAATTGATGAGTCATATCAAATGACCTTTGTCCACCAAAGTCAACAAGGTCAGAAGGAGCAATTTCCATGTTAAATTTCCCATCTTTAAGCTCTTTCAAGACGTCTTTATGAATGGATAAAGCTGTATAATCTGATACTTGGCGCCTTTGAAATGATTTCCTTTGTTCACCTTCAGGCTTACTGGCCTCTTGATTTTTTAATTTCGTGATATTACTTTTCTCTGTTTCAGTTGACATCTCTGCATTGATAAATTTTGCTGTGTGTATTTGGGTTGTGTTAGGCTCTACTGTATTTACATGATCAATTCGATTAACACTGGAAAGATCGTGTGTTACGGAAGCATCTTCGATGATTAAATTTGGCTTACCACGCAGTAGTTTCAATATAACTTCATTTTTACCTTTATTAAAAACATATTACAAGGTAATTCAATCAATAACATCTACATGTTTTTAAATAATGTAACAATTCTTATATGAGATTTACAATCAGCAGATGAAATTAACTGTGAATTAATGAGCTTATAATACTTGGAAGGTAAACATATAAGACATTTCGAAAAACAACACCAAAACGCGATCGAGCAACAAAATACTTCTAAGGGCAACATTTAATTACAGAGTTGTAGCCTTAGCTGCTGTAGAACTACACTAAACATTTGCAATTTATATGCATTATTCAAATCATGCCAAAAACATGCAAGTATTGAAGTCCTGTCGACTAAGCTGAGGGCGTTCTCAAGAACTAAGAGTCAACCAGCAGCTAAACTGATCAAACGATAACAACATGAACGTATGACTGAATTAGCAGTAGTTGAATTACTTGTACACATCATGAAAAAGTCGCTTATTTTAAGAGCTTAACGGACCGACTTAACTCACGACTAAAAATTCAAATCAGGATAGAGTAAACATTATACTATCATTTTAGCTCTGACGTAGAGTTTTCACACTGCACACGTTTCGATTTTTTTCTTGTCTATCATCTAACACGAGAGCAGTTATATTCCCAAATGATGATCTCATCAGTAGTTTGCTATAAAATGTGACCACAGTTTATCAGGTTTCATCAAACATAGAACTTAAAATTATACGAAAGTATTAATTGGATGTTTTCGAATGCACGTGTCAAATTTTCAACCATACCTTTTGTTGAGGTAAATGTTTATCACATTGCCTCCGTAGCCAGTGTTGATAATAAATAGCAGACAGACCAATGCTCTAAAGGTTTTACCAATAAAAAATTGACAGAACGAAAAATCTAATTTTTACTGGCTGTTTAAAAAAGTTTCCATAGAACCTCATTGGTTTAACTGTTATTTGTTTTACTTATTAATTCATGTTGCTTTCCCTTCCACTACTTTCCCGGACATATAAAATGCAATGTTGATGATCATGAACAAAATTGTATTACATGTAATACCCCGTCGACTAGACCCAGGATTACTAAATTTAATCGTCAGAACTACCACACTCTATATCATGTATCATTCGATTCGACAATGTGTGTTCTTAAAGATTAATGTGACCGTCTTAGGAAAATAAGGTGTAGTTTTTCATAAATGAAATAAAAGTTAACCAACCTTTTTCCACCAAAAAAATCAGTGAATATCTAATCCCAATTTAAATACCCCTTTCGCATTAGATTAATTGCAACTTGTATAGTTTTTCACTATTTGATTTTTAGGTAGCCATCCTAAAATAATTTCAATGGCGTAAACGTATGCCATTTTAATGAAAAGGGGATATAAAGGTGTACTCTTTCAATTAAATAGTATAGTGGCCATATCATTCGGCTAAGTATTAAAACTTGCGGGATATAAAGCAAGTATAATATCGAGCGCTTCTAGAACGAATGACAAGTTATCTCTGTCCAAAAGGATTTTTTTTTTCGTTTTCGTTGCAACTCTAATTTGACGAAAGTTTCCGATCGTCGCGATTGGTCTGTTCTACACTCTGACCTGTATAAATTATTCAATATTTAAACTAGACTATCAGTGACCTCAGTACCTTTATTCCAATTAGATATTTGGTTATGGTAAAAATTTTGTTCTGTTAAACTGTCTTGGTAGATTTTATGAAGGAAGTGTGAATCACCATAGAGGTTTAAAGTGGTTGCAAGGCAAGGTGTTCATTTACCTGATTCTATATTCAGAGTGCTTGATCTCTTGTTTTTTTAATACAAAATATACATTCATAAGAGAAAATATAGACCCATTTAAACTTTGATACCCGTTACTTTGATATCATGGTTTGAGGCGGCTGATATTTCATCCGTACGTATCCTAGTGAATTAGAGGCAGCAATAACATTTAGCCTACTATTCATCAGAGACAAAATGACATAGTTGTAAGCAACTATATATCAACGAATGGCCTTCAACAAAAGACAAAACCATTACCGCATAGCAAGCTATAAAAGATCCTGACCTGAAAAAATGTAAAAGAATTCAAACGAGAAAATTAACAGCCAGATTAATGTCTAAAATAACAAAAGAAAGGTTTGATTTTGATTTTTTGGTGTTTTAACGCCACTTTTAAGCACCGCTTTTTGGGCTATTTCGTGGCGGCCAGTTTTTATTGGTGGAGGAAGCCGGAGTACCCGGAGAAAACCACCGACCTTCGATAGGAAAACTGACAATCCTAGTCAATTAAGATTGGAGTCGAGTTCACCCGCATGAGCGGGGTTCGAACTCACAACCTCAGTGTTGACTGGCTAGTGATTACAGTAGTAACTACTTAGACCACTCGGCCACCGAGGCCCCACAAAAGAAAGGAAACTATAAACACAGTATCAAACGACAACCACCGATGTTCAAATCTCATAAATCCATCTAACAGATACAAATCACGGTTAAAAACTGAAGGAATCGCATTAACTTCAAAAAGAGTGAGATCGGATGCGGTGACAGAATAAGCTTCTCTTGTTCTGCTATGCATTACATTATCCGCCATACGAATCCACACACAGTCAAAATGACACAAACCAGAATAGGTCACAAATGGTAAGTTTATATATTTGATCCGGTATTTAAAGATCTTAAACCGTGGACAGATGTTGGTAGTGAGTTTAGACACGGTAACGCTTAACGTTAACCCAATTCGTAATGATGACCGTAAAGTTTTTAATTTGTCCATTTCACCGTCATCCTGCTCCTGTTACTACAATTGAGTCTGGGCAGCTTGCTGATGCTCTTTAAAGGCAAACAGAAGGTCTATGCAATGATCTGTTATGAAATAGAAAAGCATTTTTGATGTCGATCTTGCAAGATACGTGTTGTTGCTATCTTCAAGAACAAACTGATAGCATGTATACAATGGCTTAACGATTTAGACAAATAAGATTTCGTATATTGTGTCCGAAGCGCTATTCATGATTTTCATTCATCAGGAACGCCTAAAACCAAACTTTTGAAAGCCAAGGATGTATAAGAACAGAAACATTTGAAGAGCTAAACCGCATAAAGTACAAACTAGAAAATCATTATTGTGTTTCCATTGTGGTTCACACTCAAAGAAGATAATGAAAATGAAAACAAAAAAAAATTTAGTTACTCAGTCAGTGTACGTGCTGCCAGCTGTATGAAAGTGTAGATGAAATATTCTGAAATAAATGCATGTTTTCATAATGATCCCATACCCACAAAAAAGATAAAACCCTTCATAACGCTTCAAAATGTTTCCAATTATGTCAAACATTGTGGTTCCAGAATGATCGCTTTTTCAAGCAAAGAAGAAAAACGGTATTTACGCATCTTCATGATCTTATCGCATCTTCGCTAACCAAGGGTTACGATCCACTTCCCTCCTCTCCACCCTTGGCAGATTAAGCCAACATTTGTGATAACAATCTTGCGCCATCTATCGGTAGATTAAAGTCACGCCCATTCCTAATACATTATTCTTGACCAATGGTAGCACTTGAACTCTTCAATTTGGAGGTAAAAAACGGTAGCGTCTAGATTCTACACACTTGGTAAAGCAGGAAACGAAAATATACGTTGACATTAATGCATTTGTGCAAGAAACATACACAGGTACTTCTATTAGTTGATTAAAACATTCAAATTGTCACTAAATATAGTCGTATGTTTAGGGATGTAAAGACTTGTTGGCAATTGTTTACATACACTTTCTACATTTACTAGTGATCATGTTAAAGGCGCTTTTTGATTGGATGCAGTGAGTTTCGACTGCAACCAATGAAAATCATTACCTTGTGTCTCCGAAATTCTATCTCAATCCGCCAAGGGTAGAGAGGAGGGAAGTGGATCGTAACCCTTGGCTAGCGAAGATGGATCTTATCGGTGCTATTGAATCAGTCGTATACAGCATACTGCCAGCTGCTCATGATACGACACGGCGTCTTCTTCTTCATACGAAAACGTCAGTTGAAACGAACCAATACAGGTATCATGGTTTGTTAAATTTAGCTGGTTCAGATATTGACACGTCAGCTGAAGTGTGAAGACAAAATTAATCACTGATCTGTTATAAATAAAGGCAACAGTAGTATACAGCTGTACAATAGTCATAAATCGATTAAGCGAAAACAAATCCGGGTCACAAACCAAAACCGCGGGAAACACATCAGCTATAGGGGAAAACAACGGAACAATAGAAACACTGAACTGCAACAAAAACATAAGCCAAAGGCAAAGTTAAATCTGTACATAGTGATTTTAATACTAAGAATGAAGTCTGAGTTTTCTAAAGATGCATTTTTCGTGAAAAAAACATGCATCCGATGCATTATTCATTATGTCACCTTGGTATCTTCCGTCTCTTTTTTCAGACAAAGAATTCTTCCAGTTCGTCTGGTTGATATTGCAAAACTCCAAACCAGATTTCCTTTGAAAATGAGTGGAAATTGGAAAATCCGTCATTTAAAAAAATGTACACCTTTTGGTTGTAAAGCGTTACAGGAATATATACCTATACATCTACCACTGTGCAACAAATTGTCTATTTTCGTGACATAGATTAATTGTCATCTCTGTGAATCGTACATATGCTTCGAACAGAATTTGTCATGCAGAAACATATGTTGTTCTCAAGGCGATTATGATGGTAGAAAATAGTTAACTCATCAAAGTATTTTAGAAGATTTCTTAGATGGCGAAATTGATGATGATATTAGTATCAATGCTCAATATTTCATATTTGTTATTGCCAGTGGCCTCGACTTGACACTGATGAGCTGGAGCTATTTATCTCTTTCTCTTTAAAAACCAACTTGAGACTTTTCCGTTTTGAATGTTGTACAAGTAGTTCTAACCATAGTATCAAAACTGATCAGATTTATCCTAGCCTTCCGTTTTCTTTTTAAATAAACGTACAAATTAATAGTCAAGTGTTACAGAAAAATTCAAATATCTACATAGACAGCTACAACTGTACGATATCTTATCGATGCTTGTGAGATAAATTAATCGTTTTCTATGTAAAAGATCGTGTATTACTGTTATATACAAACATATAATTGACCCAAAGGAACTTACTTTGAATATATCAAATATAAACGGTAATAACTGTCCTTTCCTAGATTTAGATATTTCAGTTTTACACGGGAAACTCTACCCTAAAATTTCCGACAAAAGGGACGATTTTTTGTTCCTTATTGTTAATTTTCCTTTTTTGGATGATGATGTTCCTTTGGCACCATCTTACGGTATATATCACAACTCGTTCGCTATGTGCGTGTCTGTTGTGACGTTTTAGATTTGAATGAACGTAATCTATGCTTTACTGGTAAATTATTAAGTCAGGGATTTCGTTATCACAAATTAGTTTGGTTGTACCTGTAGAACGGGATAGCACATCCTCATTTTTACGGAGATGTTGTTTACCGAGCCCGGAAATTAAGAAACGATCCGGATAAACTTATCGATCCTTTAAATGAAATTATAAAAGGTTACCAATTTAACACTTTAATCATATCTTTGATCATTGTTTTTATTGGTATTAATATTGATTTTGTTATCAGTAAATAAAAAGCAAACTAAATATTATTATTATTTACATATGCACATGCATGGCTCTACAATCTGTCGATACCTGTATCTTGGCATTGAACAAGGTCATGTTTTTTCTCTGACTGTTTATGACGTCTTTATACTAAATCCATTGGATGTTGGATGTATATTGATTGATAATTTAGTCTTAGATGCATGATGTTTTTATTAGTTGTTATTGGCTTTGAACTAGCTGTCAGTAACTGTGAGTACTCTCAGATCTGTACTTGGTGTCTTTTTGTTGTTGTACAAGTACCCGTCCACGTCTACTCTGTGTTTTTGTTAGATGTATTTCTATTTGTATCCATCTAATGAGTTAAGCAATTTTCAACTGATTTTTATAGTTTGTTCTTATGTTGTACTGTTACACCACTGTTCCAGGTTAGGGGAGGGTGGGTGCCCGCTAACATGTTTAACTCCGCCACATACTGTATGTGCCTGTCCCAAGTCAGTAGCCTGTAATTCAGTGATTGTCGTTTGCTGCTGTGTTACATATTTGTTTTTCGTTCATTATTTTGTACATAGATTAAGCCGTTAGTTTTCTCGTTTGAATTGTTTTACATTTGTCATTTCGGAGCCTTTTATAGCTGACTATTCGGTATGGGTTTTGCTCATTGTTGAAGGCCGTACGGTGACCTATAGTTGTTAATTTCTGTGTCATTTGGTCTCTTGAGGAGAGTTCTCTCTTTGGCAATCATACCACATCTTCTTTTTTATATATACAATACTTATCCAGCTTTTCTATTGGTTTGAATCAAGATTTTTCTATGATACAATTCCATGTTTTCCCGTTTGACATAAAGGTGACCAATGTTTTAAATGTGCAGTTTTTCTTGAAGTCATTTGAAATGAGTTTTTGGTGATTACAATGCTGATGAAAGTATTGTACCGATGCATGCATAAATACTAGACTAAGTCCTCTGTATATGTTTTTATTTTTATTACGAATCCGTAACGATAATCGACGAAAGATATCTAAAACATTGATTGTTCATCAAATTCTGGCAGCTTATTAAATTTTTGGGGATTGTGCCGAAGATTACCGATTTTGACCTTGATAAACGATTAACACAGAATCAAATAGAACGTGAAAAATAAGTGACATAATAATGCGATGTTTAGTTGATTTTTTTTAAATTGTCTATGCGTTCCAATTGGTTAATTAAATTTAGTCATAATAGTTGTTAAATGACTTGGTGTATTAAAATTTTCTTTGAGAACCTATTGCTATTATTACCTTTTTACGTTTGTTTTAACCTAATCTTTCATCACGGTTTATCCCTTCGCACTTGCATTGTGTGAATTGCCGAATTTCTAACAAGAGATAACATGGTTATGGTCATTGCATACGGAACAGTTATATGAGAATAAAAGTACGGGAAGACAATAATTTAATAGCAGTCCAGTTTTAAAGATTTGGATACCATAGAGGATTTTCTATAAAAAGAAAGACTATGTACTCAGGTTTTATAGTAGCCAATCAAGTAAATAAAACATATTCAACTTTTTTTGGTTAAATCTAAGGTATCAATTGACCTTATACTTATTGAATAATTTACATAAAATTTTCAAATAAGATCCTATATATTCTTTCGACTTCAAGCAACAAGACTAAATAAGGTTTAAAATATCCATAAAGGAGGTCATCATTGAAACTTCATTGATCAATTTCAAAGTACTGTACTCCATTCCAATTTGTTATTCAATGAATATTAGCCAAACTTGTACAAAAATGTTTATCTATGTTGTGAAATATTATTGCATATCTAAATCAAATATTTTACATTTTGGATTGAAAATTTAAGTGGATGAAGATATATTTTGTCATTACTTAACATGTTTGAAGCTGGGGTAGAAGTCATCAATCTCTGGCAATCTGTAGTAAATATAACAACCTTAATCTAAGCACCATTTCAAAGCATGATTCCTTTTTTGTAATATCTTGAATGATTTAAGGAAAATGTAAAAATAAATACGATTTTATAAAGTCTCCCTTTTTTACTTTGACCGCATTTAAAAACATGAATGCACTACTTAAGCATTTAACAATATGCTTTAATCGAAAGATATTATACTCATCTGTAAAATACGACCAAAATTAGCCGTGAAGTAGGTTTGTCATTAATGTTTTTTATTTACCTTTCTTATCATCGTATTAACGTAACTTGAAGCCAAATTATAAAAATTCTGACACGATGCAAGTTTCAACATTCATAGCTTCGTCCCTTTTTGTGTGCATCCCTTTCGTGTTATGTAAAAATAAGGATGTCTGAGATGTGGTAGGATTGTGAATTAGAAAAATATTCACCAGTGCCCAAACGACAAGGATGCAAACAACTAAAGGTCAAGTTGTTCCAAATCAGGCAATGGCTGGCGATAAAAACAATGCGAGTAATAAAAACTGTTAGCGGCACTCGAATGATCAAAATGGTATATCGTATCAATAAAGTATTTCTATTTTGTTTTTCTTTATATTTAAAAAGATAAACTTAAAGAAAATTCTTTGATTTTTTTCTTTCTTCTTTATTGTCGCTGATTCAAATAAAATATTTCTTACCTTTTTGTAACGGTATCATTTTCCTTTTGTTCAACAAAATCCCATTTCTTCCAAAGTAAATAATTAAACCATCTGTGGAGCGCCATTTTGTTACAACCCTTTCACCTATCAAAATGCTTGCCAAACTACTCTTGCCGGAATTGCACGGGCCCGCTAAAAACTCTGTTTCCATAAGATTCGAATGTTCCCTTTGCAATTAGTTTTTTTAAATTCATTTTCATCGCTCATTCCAGGAAACGGGAAATCTGTGAAAATAGCTTTACATTAGATGGCTCCTGAATCGAACAAAAGTGGGATAAATACGAGAGTAAATAGATTTTAATTAAAATACATTTATTTCAAATTCCATGTGAATGTTATCATGAAGATGGTATAGGTTGTAATCTAAAATCATAATCAGATATATATATATATATATATATATATATAAACAAGTCTAAATTGAAAACAACGTTCAAACCTATGATTGCGTTGGATAAAAACCGCAATTTTTATACATGTGCATGCAAAACAAATTTCTTGGTAGAGGGGTCTAAATACAGCACAAACAACATTTTCCAAAAGACCAAAAAAGTGAAAAAGGAATATATATATATATATATGATCCGTTCATCCTATTTTGACTCCTCAAAATTCAAGAGTCTATCCTAAATTGAGGTAAATTGCATGGCTTTCCAAATACCGTTTCGATTCCTAACATCACTGAAGAGACATTAATCGTCGAAATCCGGATATGGTGTACAAAAACCTTTGCACCTTTTGTTTGCGGTATATCATCTTTTCCGCAAGTTTATTGTTTTCTGTTTAGTATTAGATTTATAATTAAGATCCATTTATTACATCGGTGATCCGTTTATTTGGCAATCGCCAATGGCAGTCAGCAGGGTTTAAGAACATTTGTTGTTCGACCTGTTAGTCAAATGCGTTTTGTTAAAATAAACTTTTTCACTTTTTTGGTCTTTTGGAAAATGTTGTTTGTGCTGTATTTAGACCCATCTACCAAGACATTTGTTTTACATGCACACGTATAAAAATTGCGGTTTTTATCCAACGCAATCATAGGTTTGAACGTTGATTTCAATTTAGATTTGTTTATATTTTTTCGTTTAGGCTTGTATTATATTTTACTTCGGGTTTATATGATCCGTTCATCCTAGTTCGACTCTTCAAAATTCAAGAGTCTATCCTAAATTGAGGTAACTTATATGGCCTTCCAAATACTGTTTCGATCCCTAACATCACTGAAGAGACATTAATTGTCGAAATCCGGATATGGTGTATAAAATTTTTTGCACCTCAAGTTTGCGGTATACCATCTTTTCCGCAAGTTTATTGTTTATTGTTTTCTGTTTGATATTAAATTTATATTTAAGATCCATTTTGTTACACCTGGTGATCAATTTATTTGGCAATCGTCAATGGCAGTCGGCAGGGTTTAAGAACATCTGTTGTTCGACCTGTTAGTCAAATGCGTTTTGTTAAAATATACTTTTTCACTTTTTTGGTCTTTTGGAAAATGTTGTTAGTGCTGTATTTAGACCCATCTACCAAGACATTTGTTTTACATGCACACGTATAAAAATTGCGGTTTTTATCCAACGCAATCATAGGTTTGAACGTTGATTTGAATTTAGATTTGTATATATATATATATATATATAATCAGTCTAAAAGGGTACAACATCACCAAAAAATGACAATAAACGAACAAATGTAACTATAAATATTTCGGATAACAGATATCCTTCATCAGTATGAGCACGATGTAAAATGAATCAGATCAATCTATTCTGATTATTAAACAATAGCAATTTTGAAATCTATACAATAAAAAGAGTGAAACAGTTTCACCCGAACATCATATGTAGAGACGCGAATAAATTTTCAAAATTTCCAAAAAAACGACCCAAAGACATGCCTAAAATGAAAATAGTAATAAGAGATATGAACTGGCACAACACTAAATTTCCAAAATGACGTCAGTTAAGATGTTACAACAACTGCGTATAAATACATTCCCAAAAATACAGCACTGATCGATATAAGTTTGTAAAACATGTCAAACAGAGGTTGCGTATTTATCATTCCAAATAAATAGCAGTTTAATAATGAAAAGAAAAAATAATAGTAAATTTGGGCTAAGGTTAAATAATTGGACGTGGAAGCGTATTTGTACATCCCTAGCAAATGAAAAAACCCTATGATTGTGTTGGATAAAAACCGCAATTTTTATACGTGTGCATGTAACAAATTTCGTTGTAGAGGGTTCTATATACAGCACAAACAACATTTTCCAAAAGACCAAAAGAGTGAAAAAATATATTTTAACAAAACGCATTTTACTAACAGGTCGAACAACTGATGTTCTTAAACCCTGCTGACTGCCATTGACGATTGCCAAATAAATTGATCACAAGGTGTAACAAGATGGATCTCTATATTAATTTAATACCAAGTAGAAAACAAAAAAACTTGCAGCGTGCTAAATTTTTTACACCATATCTGGATTTCGACAATTAATGTCTCTTCAGTGATGTTAGGAATCGAAACGGTATTTGGAAGGCCATTTTATTTATATATATATTATATTCATAACTACTCTAAATATCAGCACAACAATGTTAAATCTTCAAATTTGCCCTGGAGAACAACATTGTTGTGCTGATATTTAGAGTAGTTATGAATATAAAATGTGTTTTCAGCCGTGTATCACCTTCACTGGTGATCCAATGAATGGATCTATCGTAGAGGTGTCACTTGTTTAGACGTACTTATCAATATATATATATATATATTATATATGCGTCTGAACCAGTGACGACTCTACAACAGATTTTTTTAGACGAATTATATATATTATATATATACATTATTTTCTAAATACCAAAAGATAAGTCACAAAATGGTTTACTGTAACAAAATACTTCAAAGAAGACATTCTGTCTTTTATCCTAAGTATATTTTTATGATATGACTCAAGTTTCCTTCTTGTTGCGTAAATTCAATTTGCATTAAAAATATTCGAGCACTTAAAGTATGAAAAAAGAGTGCTGATCGAAATTTCTAAAAATCAGACAAAAATACGTGCAAGGTCGTCCGAGATCAATGATTATTCACACTCATAATTTGTGAAACTTCTGTAAGCCTATATTTATTATACTTATTGATACTTACTTGTGAAGGATCAAAATACTTGCTAGAAAGTATTATCACCGACGCGTAAGAAGATGTGTACAACTAGTGGAGCAGATACTGCCTACCCTTCAGAAATACTTGAATTCACTCCAAGTTGTTGTTGGAGGTTTCGCTCAATCTTTAGTTTTCTGTGAAGTGTTTAATTGACTGTTGTTTGTCTTTTCGTTGTTACTTTTTGCCACCATGTTGTCTGTTGTTTTTGACTTATTGTTTTAAATGTCTCCTTGCCATCCCCTACGACTTTATTTGAAATTGGCATTTATCTAACTATATATCTTTACCACAAAATTTTGTAGACGAAACGCACGTCTTGGGTACAAAATTTTAATCCTGGTATCCATGATGAGTTTATCTAAAATACTTTTCTGATTTTGTAAGCATTATATGAGAATAAGAATTAATATAAAAAAGATCTTTATGTTTGTTTCTTAAGATCATGGAATAGTCTTTAAGTTTTAATAATATATTTGGCGTCTATTATCCTTATCATTGCAATGGTTTTTGATGTATACATTTCTATTTCAAAGTGAAAATCTGTTTTAAAAAACTAATTACATTTTTGAAATTATCAATGAAAACCAAAACATTATTCACACAATAGCTTCGAGAGTATCAAATAATTGACTGATCTATTTTTTCGCCAATTGTCAAAACTGCGGAATGAAAGTAAAGTTTGCAGAGTAAATTCTTACATTTCGAGTTCCACGTTATTGTGTTTAAAAAAAATAGGTGAATGGATGCAAAGTTCAAAAATTAAATCTTCGGCCTTTATCAATTCATACTCAGTGAAGAATTATTGCGAAATATATCATTATACAACAGGCGCGCTAAGCTTAAAACAAAAGATTTATTTATCAATTATAAACTTACGATTGCTCGGCGTGTTTGAAGCTGAGTTGGCTGCTTGTGTCTTTGATTTTCTCTTAAAAGTCTGTAATACAAAATATTTACCAACATTGCACAATGTCATGTTTTTCTCTGACTGGTAATGACGTCTTTACACAAAATCCATTGGATGTTGGATGTGTACTGTTTTTTTTTAATTAGTTGTTATTGGCTTTGAACTAGCTGTCAGTAACTACAAGTACTCTCAGATTTGTACTTAGTGTCCTTTTTGTTGTAAGGGATGAGGGATGTATAAATACCCTGCCACGTCCGATCTGTGTTTATGTTTGATGTTTTTCAGCTTTGTATCGATCTGATGAGTTAAGCTTTTTTCAACTGATTTTTATAATTTGTTCTTATGTTGTGCTGTAACACCACTGTCCCAGATTAGGGGAGGGTTGAGCGCTCACAAAACATGTTTAACCCCCGCCACATTCTTTATGTACCTGTCCCAAGTCAGTAGCATGTAGTTCAGTGGTTGTCGTTGGTTCATGTCTGTCATATTTGTTTTTCGTTAATTGTTTTGTTATAGATTAGGACGTTAGTTTTTTCAATTGAATTGTTTCATATTTTTCATGTCGGGGCCTTTTATAGCCGACGATATATTATGGGTTTTTCTCATTGTTGAAGGCCGTACGGTTGCCTATAATACCTTACATCCACTTTATTTGAACTTTGGTGGATAGTTGTCTGATTGGCAATCAAACCTCATCTCCTTATTTTTATATAGCAAAAGTTACCGGTATTCATGACTATTGAATAGCTGTTTCAGAGTAAACCAAAAAGCAATTCGATGCAAAAATATCAGTATTTTAAAAACTACTTTCTTAATCATGCTCGAAATCAAATATTTAAAAAAAATCCAAATATATCAAACTAATACCAGCAACCGATTGTTGTTGGTGAACGTCGACCTTGTGAAGTGATATTTTAACTATTCTTCCTCGTGAACCTGTTGGAATAGTTTACATATCAAATTGCTCTGTCATATCATATCAACTTTGAAAAAAATTGATGCAAATTAGATGCTACAATTTAAAAAAGAGAAAGATAACAAAAGGAAAACTGAAATCAATCAATCATCTCATTTGTCATGTATAACTTGCTCAGTCCTCTTAGGGACAAATTCTGGAAAATCTAAATAGAAAGATTTTTTTTTACATTAATATACATATTTAAATGCGTGCGTGTTTGTGTGTGTGTTTATTCGTTTGGTGTTGTATTGCCGCCTAAGACCAACGTGTTTAAATTATAAATTATACAGCTGGGTAGGTATTTTCATTAATGTAAACTCTTCGAAGGCTAACTGGTGTTCAGAAATATAGTCACCTGGCTTTTTCCTTTCCGGTAGTAAAACCCCTGCTAAAATGGAGCATCTGATTGCTGTGCGGGATGTATAAATTTGTAGCCATTTCTCGTCGGATATGGATTATTAAATGTGATGACAGCTCGTGTACAATTAGTGCCACGCTCCCTGTGTCAAGGATTTCGCGTATTTCATTTACTATGTAACTAACGTCACTAACGTTACCTATTGTTTACGTTATTTATTGTTTACGTAACGTTGCCTTGTGCGCAACGTCTCATTACATGAATACAATTTGTATGAACACAAGCCTTATTAATTCAAAGCGAAGTACTAACCACAAGATTCACGATATCCTGCACATTAAAGAACCCATATATCAACTCGATGAGAGGTCCAAAGGTGATCTACTGCAAGGCCAGATTAACCTTAACCAAATTGTGGCCTTAAATTTCAACTTTATCATACAATATAAAAACTTTGGTTCTTAATAGGACATATTTCAAAGATTAATGCTAGGTTAAACTAGAATATGTATTAAAGTATGTAATATGCTCCAATGTCAGCCCATTTTGGATATATTGTCATAACACTATGACTTTGGGCATTTTGTTTTACCTAAAAACTTTTTTTTTTAAATTGGCCTCTACCTACGATCCAAAATGATTTGTTACCAAAAGGTGACAAGGTTTATATTGAATTGTGTCGTCACAAAATTTTTCTGGTTCAGGGTTTCATCCGAAAAACTGTTTTTAATTATGAAAATTCACACTAAAATTGACATTACAACATAAGAAAAGTATATGGCAGAGTGTAACTGTATACGTCATTACGTCATACCCCAAAATTAAGTTATTTTTTTAAACAAATTATATCACACCTATTTATATGTAAAGTTTGTACTATTTTGGCCAGATTAAAACCAAATATGAATCAAAATATTAAGAACCATTTTAACATCCGTTAGCCTTCTACCTTCTGCCCCTATTCAACATACCCCTCCCCTTAATCACCGCATTCATCCAAGTCAAGCTACCGTACAGTAAGTACAAATTGTGATAATTGTAAATTTGTTCTCGTTCTGAATCTGCATGAAACAATTGCGTCTTGCAGTCAATCAAGCAGCAATTAATCAATCATATATGTCAACTGCGATGTATTATGTTTCCTCCTATATCTCATAAAAGAGGAAAATATTACCTGAATCAGTGTTTGCAGCTGTTTGTGTCTATACTTTACTGCAAGATCATATGGTGTATTTCCCTAAGATTATAAATATTATATACTCTAATTTTACTAAATGAAAATGAAGTTTTTGAATCGATCCAAACTTGTTAAATACAAATATCTTTAATAAATGAATATATCCGTCAAAAATACGAACGCCTCAACTCAATTGAATATAAAACTGTAATACTATGAAAACTATGAGCTTACAAAAATCTTACAATATGTAATATTACTTTTAACGTCATTTAAATCGACAAACAGTCAATAAATTGTAAACCTTTTCTGTTTACTCAAATTGACGACGTATCAAAAACATGTAGTCAGATCAAATGATATATGTTACAAGTATATGCATTTCACATCATTGAAAATTGTTGTATATTATAGAAATATGAAATATGTCTTACTGCTTTATCTTTTTTGTTTTTCTTTGCACCTCCTTCTAAAAGAGTTTGAACAGTAGTCACGCTTCCATTGACAGTTGCCCGATGAAGGGCAGTTTGTCCCTATATTCAATAATTTGATGATAAAATCGTATCAAACAGAAATAAAACAAGAGTGCACAAGCTGAAAAGTCTCGCCTGCTTATGATTGAATTGATGTTGAAAGTCTTCAATATGAAGGGTTTTCTAAAAGTATCACATAAACTTAAAATTAATGATCCATGAAAATGAGGTCAAGGTCACATGAACACTGCCAGACAGACATGTATACCTTACAATCATTCCATAAACCAAATATCGTGGTCCTATTGCTTACAGTACCCTAGAAACAGACCAAAAAAAAAAAGAGTAACATTGACCAATGAACCATGAAATGAGGCCAAGGTCAGATAAAACCTGCCAGTCGGACATGTACACCTTACAATCATCCCATACATATAGTATAGATTATAGTATCTTAGATACAGACTTGACCACGCAAACTTAACCTTGATCACTGGTCCATGAAATGAGATCGAGATCATATGAACCCTATCTGACAGACATGTAGACCTTACAAGGAATCCTTATACCTAATACAGTTATCATATTACTTATAATAAGTAAGTATTTCGCAAAAAAGTCAAGTCACTGAACCATGAAAATGAGGTCAATGACAATGGACATATGAAAGACGGAAATTTTGTAACATAAGGTATCTGCATACAATTTATGAAGCATCCAAGTCTTCTACCTTCTGAAATATAAAGCCATATAATTTACCTCAATTTAGGATAGACTCTTGAATTTTGAAAGAGTCGAAATAGGATGAACGGATCATATAAACCAGAAGGCAAATATAATACAATATAATATAAAACACGTCTAAATTGAAAACAACGTTCAAACCTATGATTGCGTTGGATAAAAACCGCAATTTTTATACGTGTGCATGCAAAACAAGTTCTTTGTAGAGGGGTCTAAATACAGCATAAACAACATTTTCCAAAAGACCAAAAAAGTGAAAAAGTATATTTTAACAAAACGCATTTGACTAGCAGGTCGAAAAACTGATGTTCTTAAACCCTGCTGACTGCCATTGGCGATTGCCAAATAAACGGATCACCAGATGTAACAAAATGGATCTTATTATTAATTTATTACCTAACAGAAAACAATAAGTTTGCGGAAAAGATTGGAATACCGCAAACATGAGGTGCAAACATTTGTACACCATATCAGGATTTCGACAATTAATGTCTCTTCAGTGATGTTAGGAATCGAAACGGTATATTAACAAGTCTAAATTGAAAACAACGTTCAAACCTATGATTGCGTTGGATAAAAACCGTAATTTTTATACGTGTGCATGCAAAACAAATTTCTTGGTAGAGCGGTCAAACTACAGCACAAACAACATTTTCCAAAACACCTTAAAAGTGAAAAAGTAAACAATAAACTTGCGGAAAAGATGGTATACCGCAAACAAAATGTGCAAATATTAGTACACCGTATCTGGATTTCGACAATTAATGTCTCTTCAGTGATGTTAAGAATCGAAACGGTATTTGGAAGGCCATATAATTTACCTCAATTTAGGATAGACTCTTGAATTTTGAAGAGTCGAAATAGGATGAACGGATCATATAAACCCGAAGGCAAATATAATACAAGGCCAAACGAAAAAAATATAAACAAGTCTAAATTGAAAACAACGTTCAAACCTATGATTGTGTTGGATAAAAACCACAATTTTTATACGTGTGCATGCAAAACATTTCTTGGTAGATGGGTCTAACTACAGCACAAACAACATTTTCCAAAACACCTTAAAAGTGAAAAAGAATATTTTAACAAAACGCATTTGACTAGCAGGCCGAACAACGGATGTTCTTAAACCCTGCTGACTGCCATTGGCGATTGCCAAATAAACGGATCACCAGATGTAACAAAATGGATCTTAACTATTAATTTAATATCAAACAGAAAACAATTAACTTGCGGAAAAGATGGTATAACGCAAACAAAAGGTGCAAAAATTAGTACACCATATCCGGATTTTGACAATTAATGTCTCTTCAGTGATGTTAGAAATCGAAATGGTATTTGGAAGGCCAAATAATTTACCTCAATTTAGAATAGACTCTTGAATTTTGAAGAGTCGAAATAGGATGAACGGATCATATAAACCCGATGGCAAATATAATACAAGCCCAAACGAAAAAAATATAAGCAAGTCTAAATTGAAAACAACGTTCAAACCTATGATTGTGTTGGATAAAAACCGCAATTTTTATACGTGTGCATGCAAAACAAGTTCTTTGTAGAGGGGTCTAAATACAGCATAAACAACATTTTCCAAAAGACCAAAAAAGTGAAAAAGTATATTTTAACAAAACGCATTTGACTAGCAGGTCGAAAAACTGATGTTCTTAAACCCTGCTGACTGCCATTGGCGATTGCCAAATAAACGGATCACCAGATGTAACAAAATGGATCTTATTATTAATTTATTACCTAACAGAAAACAATAAGTTTGCGGAAAAGATTGGAATACCGCAAACATGAGGTGCAAACATTTGTACACCATATCAGGATTTCGACAATTAATGTCTCTTCAGTGATGTTAGGAATCGAAACGGTATATTAACAAGTCTAAGTTGAAAACAACGTTCAAACCTATGATTGCGTTGGATAAAAACCGTAATTTTTATACGTGTGCATGCAAAACAAATTTCTTGGTAGAGGGGTCTAACTACAGCACAAACAACATTTTCCAAAAGACCTAAAAAGTGAAAAAGCATATTTTAACAAAACGCATTTGACTAGCAGGTCGAACAACGGATGTTCTTAAATCCTGCTGACATATATATATATATATATATATATATATATATATATATATACAAGTCTAAATTGAAAACAATATATATATATATATCCCGTTGAGGGACAAAAATTTGTCAGCATAAAAGTCTAATTCTAACACTGTTGGGTGTAATTTTCAGACTTATATAAATATTTGTATTAACCCTGCGTCTCAAACACACTGAGATCCAGTGGGCATATATATTGTATGGTTGTCACTTGCTTAGACTTGTTTGTATGATATACTTATTTCTAGTGACTGTATAATGAATTGAATCATTATCCCATACAGTATATAAAAATTGTTGAGTTAGATTGCTGACAAATAACAAATACATTGTGTATTTAATAATAATATAACATCTTCACACGCTTAAAACACATGTCTTATGTCTATCTCTAGATTCGCCTTACGTGACAAGGTAACACTACGACTATTGAAGTTATATTTTTTATATAGCGGATGTGGTCGTGTGGTCTAGAGCGCTGGACATGAGGCTAAGCGATTGGTGCTGTAGTGTATCAAAGGTGTGAGTTCGAATCCCGTTGAGGGACAAAAATTTGTCAGCATAAAAGTCTAATTCTAACACTGTTGGGTGTAATTTTCAGACTTATATAAATATTTGTATTAACCCTGCGTCTCAAACACACTGAGATCCAGTGGGCATATATATTGTATGGTTGTCACTTGCTTAGACTTGTTTGTATGATATACTTATTTCTAGTGACTGTATAATGAATTGAATCATTATCCCATACAGTATATAAAAATTGTTGAGTTAGATTGCTGACAAATAACAAATACATTGTGTATTTAATAATAATATAACATCTTCACACGCTTAAAACACATGTCTTATGTCTATCTCTAGATTCGCCTTACGTGACAAGGTAACACTACGACTATTGAAGTTATATTTTTTATATAGCGGATGTGGTCGTGTGGTCTAGAGCGCTGGACATGAGGCTAAGCGATTGGTGCTGTAGTGTATCAAAGGTGTGAGTTCGAATCCCGTTGAGGGACAAAAATTTGTCAGCATAAAAGTCTAATTCTAACACTGTTGGGTGTAATTTTCAGACTTATATAAATATTTGTATTAACCCTGCGTCTCAAACACACTGAGATCCAGTGGGCATATATATTGTATGGTTGTCACTTGCTTAGACTTGTTTGTATGATATACTTATTTCTAGTGACTGTATAATGAATTGAATCATTATCCCATACAGTATATAAAAATTGTTGAGTTAGATTGCTGACAAATAACAAATACATTGTGTATTTAATAATAATATAACATCTTCACACGCTTAAAACACATGTCTTATGTCTATCTCTAGATTCGCCTTACGTGACAAGGTAACACTACGACTATTGAAGTTATATTTTTTATATAGCGGATGTGGTCGTGTGGTCTAGAGCGCTGGACATGAGGCTAAGCGATTGGTGCTGTAGTGTATCAAAGGTGTGAGTTCGAATCCCGTTGAGGGACAAAAATTTGTCAGCATAAAAGTCTAATTCTAACACTGTTGGGTGTAATTTTCAGACTTATATATATATATATATATATACAAGTCTAAATTGAAAACAATATATATATATATACATATCTTATTTTTTTCTATCTTGAAATTGAAATCTTAAGCATATGTGTATCTGTAAAATCTTGTAAAGAATGAGAAAAAAATAAACTACATAAGATACATTAAAATTCTAAAGAATACCAACTGAAATATCACGTTGATTGACAACAGCATCATGCAATAAAAGCATCTCAATAACATCTGAGTGACCTCCAATGGCAGCATAATGTAAAGCAGATACATCCTAAAACAGAAGAATTTATATTATGATAACTTTATTGAATATCAATTCGAATAATGTAAGTAATCAAAATAAGTTAGTTTGCGGGTTCATTCAATCACAACAATATATATGTATGTCCAACCATAATCTGTGTCAAGTGACGTCATGACACTCAAATAGGTGACCCGTTCTTTGCTCAAATCTGTGTACTTTTTAAAAGGTAGACTTTTAATATGATGTCACTTAAATCTATGCTCTTTGGTTTCTCCTCAAATCTTTCTGACCATTTGTCCACCAAGGCTTCGTAATTTAAGTGACAAACATGAAAAAAGCACCGGAGTGTGCTGTTATCTCACAACACTTATTTATTGAGCTCATTGTATAGCTGTCCTTTTTCCTCTAGCCATTTACATCTTATTTAATGATATCAGTTACTATACTTATCAATATAGACAATGCAGTTATATACATGTATATATAATGTCTTCGTTTTGAAGGTTTATAATGGTGAAATTCTGTCCCATGGCAGTCTACCCAATATCAACCTTTTTTTATAAGCAAGTAAACCTTTAACTATTACTGACCGAGCAAACGCTCTACACAACAATCCGTCAGCTGGTTAGAATTATTACTATGTCAAATTTTGAAACTTTCATACTTTTTAAATGTCTTGTTGTGATAAAGGACGCAATGTATGACAGGCCAGGACGTGGTAAAATGGACACAGATTTGAGAAAAGAAGGGGCATAGATTTGCGACTCATTGACCAAATGAAATTTAGTACAAGTATTTGAAGAGGGAACATAGATTTGTGACTGGACATATATTTCACCCTAACATATATATAGACGGGAATTAAACTTCTAAACAGATACTTCTGTCAATGAACGTCTATCTAGGATACAACATATTCGGGATTTACTAGTATACAGACAAGTATGCTATCATAAATATTTAAGGTCGAAAAAAATTGTTGATCATTATGGAACATGCTTATATATATATGTATATGTTACAGGCATTTTCTAAATTTATGCATTTTGTAAGATTCAAGCATTTTATATACTGACTAATTTTTTTAGGCATTTTATAAAATCCCCGGAAAAATTGAAAGGCATTTTACAAAATGCCTGAAATTATTTTATAGTATGAAATATTAAAAAAAACTGGGCAATCGAAAGTATCGAACAACAGAGCAGTTTTATCTATGATAATTACTGAATTTTAAAGCTTGCATTCTAAGAGTTTAATAAATAAAAATAAATTCTACTGAATTATTGAATTTCCCACATGCACCTAACTAGACAATTATTTGTTACCGGTATTTCATATAATGTTTGGCTGGCAGGATCTGTTACACATTTTTGACTGATTATTTTGCAAATACATTGTTTGGTGTAAAATCTGGTCTTAGCGCTACAACCACATTTGGCGAAACCCGGACCATCACACATTCAGCGTTGCCAATATGTTTTAGGATAAAAACTTGACGTTCGACCACCGCTGGGTTTCGCAAAATGCACTTACATAAATATCTTCTTTTGCATGTGTTCCCAACAGATACAAAGTCACGTTAGCATGATTAGGTTGACTGACATCTTTCTGCTTATTAGAGTATTTAACATGCTGAGGCAGATATACGCAAGTGGAGTGATGCATCCAAAGCAGGCGACGCTTACCATGTCGATGCACCTTTATTTGTTTCTTCTTAGTCGATTTTCCAGATTTTAATTATGGTTAACTACTGTCGCATTTATTCATCAGATTGTAAAGACCTAATAATTCCCTTAAGGCAGTGAGGATGAAGATCCTCATATCTTTGCATCACAACTAAACATGGCCTTGTATGGCGAAACACATGCTATATATAAAGGGGGAATTCGTTAATCTGTGCAGGATATATAACTTTTGAGGCATCTCTCTGTTCATATCCAACATACCTTCATCTCAAGAGGAAGATAAAATTTCTGTCCTTAATCCGGATCAATCCATTGCCGAACTTACCTCTTTGATTTGTTATCAATTTTCTCTCGTCTTAAATATGCATGAAATATTTGCTACTGAATGCCAAAAAAAAAACATCAACAATCAGACAATATAAAAAATGCTTCTTTTTCGCTGCTTCATACTACACACTTCTGTTTTGAATCTAGATTTTCAAAAAAATCATTTGTAAAGTGTTTTTTTCTTTTTGGTTCTATTGCACGAAAAATTTGTCTTTCTGCTAACATAGATCATAAAATTACTTTCTGAAATACAGAGTGAGTACATATACTTAACGTAGTTTCTCTAAAAGAATACAAACTTTCCCAGCTGGTTTTTAAAGAATAAACTAAATTTTCCGGAACCATTAGATATTTTCTTTGCAAGATAGTGTGTTTTGGTCATATGCATCTCAATGATGATTATCCTTTTTTTTTTAACAAATTACCTGAAACTGAACAGGCAATTTGTTGAATTGTGCTTCAAAAGTTCAGTCATTTTACAAAATGACTAGGTATTTTTAGTCATTTTATATAATGCCTATCAAGGTAAGGCATTTTATAAATTGCCTGAAAATTCAGTCATTTTACAAAATGCCTAAATTTAGAAAATGCCTGTAACATATATAAGTGTAAGGGAATATATGTGCTTGTATGTATAGTTATGCAATTTCGCGATATTTTTCATTTCAGACACCATCCTTTGGACTCTTAAAGTCTAAGAATGACTTAAATCAAATGTCTATAATGAATACACTTATGACAATTGAACTGCCGTTAACACTCTATATAAAATTAAACAGAAAACACATTCCGTTGTTGAGCGAACAATTTGCATTTCGAATTTATAAATATTAGTTTGAAAGTTGATGTTTTTTTTTATTGTTATTTTTTTTTAACGAAAAGGCGATTCTCTGTTTATATTTTCCTTAACCAAAGTTATCTTTATAGTTTAAAGATAACGGTTTACATCTTCATCAATTTCATTTACTGACGTTCCTTTTTGAATAAGATGACTCACTACATGCAATTTCCCTGATTCCGCTGCCCAATAAAGCGGAGTTTCCCCTCCGAGGATAAATCAACTATTTAACACAGTACAATCATGTACATCAGAATTATTCTAACTAGTTTTGTCTTTTATTAGATAGAATTGACATTGATAATTATTTTTAAAACTGTCTGCTTCAACAGAGTTTGATGTTTAAGTCAGTCTCGCGAACAGGTTGTAATGAAAACGTGATAAACGTTTTTTTACAAATCTGTTATAGTCAATTATTATATTGAAGACGGCATTCTTAAGTCTAACAGACTTACAAACATATCGGTACAATCCACATGTGCATTCTTTTGAAGAAGTAACTTGACCATCGATAATGAACCAGCCCCAGCTGATCGATGCAAGTCAGTGCATTGCTATAACAACATAAAAAACATATTTTAAACTAAAATATATTGCATTAATATATTTTCAGGTAAGAAAATACGTTTACCAATGAAGTAAGACTGGGGACGATGAATGAACAATAGCAAACAAGAGATTTAGATTTTACCTCCTTGAGGGTGAAGGTATCTAATGCTCTCTTATGTAACTATATTATTGATTATTTTGTGCAGAGATATCGTTAAGAAATCTATATGTAAACTATTTCGTCATTTGTCATAATGACATGATGAACCATTCCAGATTTTCATTAAACATATATTTGTGTCGGGTTAATTAATTAAATTCTTTTACTTATGTTAGAATTCTGCGATCTAGTATTCATTGATACACCCACTTGTAGCTAAACTCGTTAACGGTAAAGTCAAAACAAAATTCAAATTGAACGTCACCTGTATTTTAATTATCAAAACACTGTGCTAAAATAAAAAAATGATTTTGTCAAACAGTACTTTTATTATCATCAAGGAAGACGGATTTATATAAGTTCTTCTTGTTTCCGAATCCATGTATTTCTATTGTATAATTGTAATTTGTGCACTTTTGAAAAATAAAATATTGTTTGAACCAAACAAACAAACAAAGTTTAAGGTAACTTAGGAATAAATATTGAACGCTTAATATCAAAATCATCAAAATTGAACTTGCCCTGTATTTTATGATCCATGTCATTCTTTTCAATTTCAAAATATGTGGTCAAGTGGTAATTTAATCAACATCTGAAAAAAAACCCAAACATATTTGAGAAAAATAAGGCGCATAACTTAAAAACAGTAGATGTCAAATCAATCAAAATCAATTAATGATCCATGACATTGAGTTCGTTCGAATTTCAAAACAATTTGTCAAGTGGTACTTGCATTATCATGCGAAAAAAAATAAATTTGTAAGGTAACTTACAAGCGGGGGTATAACTTGTAAAAGCCGGACATCGGGATATTTCAGTCAGTCAGCTAAAGTGTCTAAAAGGGTACGAAGTGCGTACAAATATCAAAATTACGTCAGTTTTTGTTTTTTGTGAGAAAAGAGTGAGTTTTTTTTTAATTTTCCATTCATTATTAATATTTATTATATATGTATTACATATTGATAGAAGAAATGAAACTAAAATTAAAAACCAATTGTTGAGAGAACATTTGAAGGTATTTCTATTCAAATCACATTCATTTTGATAAGGCAAAATAGACGCTGATGTCATGAGAAGCAAATCCCACCCTGATAAAAAAAAATAAAGTTTGTGGAATATCATGAAAAAATGGAAATAATGAGCCACTTCTAGAAAAGTCAAATTTACTTCTGTGTCAAAATAGCTTACTTTCCACTGATCCAAAAAAGATGCTTTTAAATAAGGGAGATATGTTACTACTTCCAGTTTTCAAAATTAAACTTCCTTTTTTTTATGATACGTTTCTTCACACTGATTCCAACTTTTACATGCAATAAGTACAAAAAGGCTATTGCCGGTTAACAAAGGGTAACTTCTGGTTGAATTTTTGCAAGTTCAAATGCTAAAAACCTTATGACTTACTCATGTACCAATATGAAGTAATGATAAAGGTCAAAATCTAAAATGTCAAATAATTGACATTGAGTTCAATTTCAGAGTCTTAAAGCAAAGACCTCAATTTAAAAGACTGTAGGACCCTTCTATATATGGTCAATCAATTATATTTCCATCAGCTAATTTTAACATAAGAGGGGAGAGCACTCTAATTTTCTACGTACCCTTTAGACAAAAAAAATATACGTAACGATATGTCGCGAGTAGAAATTAATTAATATAGCTTGTCAATGTCATACGGTTTCTTAGGAGTAACGATAATAATCAAAAGTAAAAATTATCTTATTTTCAACATCCTGCGGATGTGACGAGCAATTTGTACATAGATTTTTTTTTCAGTATCTGCTATGGCTGCGAATGAGTAGTTCCCACACGAAAAACAATGGTGGGGAGATAAGTCTTACAACGACAATTGCTTTGTTAAGCGATGCCAGTTTCAAAAGCGTGTAAACTGTTTGATATCATAAACGACATCTTGCGAAACATCAAAACAGTGCAAGTAAATAAAAATTGGCGGAAGAAGAAGGAAAGACTTTTTAATCAGAAAAAAAATGAAATGCCCTTCCACGGAAAAGATGAAAGACCTAGTAATGTTCTGAACAAAAGAAAAAAAAGTGGAGATGCGTAATAATAACTATAATCAAAGAAAAAGCAAAATCAAAGAAAAAGACCTAATAATGTGCCACTGATTTACTTTATGCATGATGTACTGTATAGCCAGTCAAGGTCGTTAAAAACTTCCATTTGTTGTTGTTCATGGTGTATAACAAAAATACGTATTGGTGAAACCTTCAGTTAGAACATGTTTTGAAACCTTACGCTGTTATCTTTGCAATTGACAGAAATTCCATTCTCAATCAAATCTTCTATCTTTTGTAGATCACCAGATTCAGCATATTCTAAAAAATCCTGAAATAGGAAAATAAATTGGTAAATGAAAGACATCTCCCGTATACGAATAAAAAGTGCAGAAGATACCAATCAAAAACCATAAATCGAAGACAAAAGAGAAATAAGGCAAACGTAAATGAGACAATCAAACGGCAAAAAGAAAAAGATATGACATCAATGGCAAATCTACTGCTTACCAAAAAAAAAAAAAAACCACACTGAGATAATCAAAAACCATCATCTGACGCGTTTTTTTTTTCGGACAGTCAAATAAATTTTTTTTGAGATTTCAATCATCCTCCATCAACTCTCGATCAGTAGAATAGCATGAACTCCAAAAGGAACGATACCGGGTGCGACGACAGGAAAAGCGTCACTTAATATACACGCATCACCCGCCATGCGAATTAACACTCAGAAAAAATGTCACGATCGGTCATAGGACATAGGATCACATTCATGTTAGCGTAGTCCGTATAGTGTGAAAATGCACGAGTGTAACGTATTAGTTGAGATATGTTTAGGCCATACCTTTGAACAGAAGGCTGCTGACAAGGAAGTTATTAAACCAAGAGTTCCAAGTGGTGAAGTTGAAATCATCCTACGTAAATTTTACGGACGCTTTCACGAGTTGGTCGATGAAACTTAAGCTGCATTTAGAAAATAATGCGTCCTATACACTATTATAAATGGCTCTACTTCGAATTAGATTTTGCACAGCAACATCATAAACCATACAATTTAAGATATTATGTAAAACAGAATTATATTAAAAACTAGAGACTTCTTAAGCCAAGGAACCTGTATCAGTCACATGTTACACGTTACTTAACATAATATATTGTTAGATGTTCGTGCAATATGATGAGAAGCGCGCGGTGCTTTGGCAGATTCAAATGTAATATAGATGCCTAGCTAACATCGATGATTTTTTTAAACGTTTGATCAGAGATTTCTCATGCAATGCCTCACCTTTGGAACCGGAAAGCATGATTTGCCCTGGAAATCACATAATATCTTTTGGGATTTGAACCTGGGACCTCTGTGTTCGAAATCAGAGCTGTAACGGACTAAGCTTGAGAAGTACTTCACTAGCTCAACCGCTTACGACTGGGTTGCGATAGAATAAGATTTGGGGCTTTTGAATGAGACACATTCTTTCAAAGATTATACGAAATCTTACCCTAACTTCGTCTTGCCAGTGGTATCAGGTTTGCACAACTATTTCACATGCAAAATGACACCTGGTATCGCTTGCAAGGCAAATATCTTAAAATCTGAATATAATCTAAATATAATCTTCATGAAACCCTTGAAAAAAGGAAGGTATGATTTTCCAGGATATTAGTAGTTGGAATAATATTTTTGAACAGTAAACTTTGACAACATAAAAATGAAGAGTTTTGCAATTTGTGGTTATATTTGAAACGATTATAAAAGAGAGAACATTAATAGCAAAAATGAACAAGAAGAAAATACATACAAATCAATCATTATGGCCGAAATAGTCAATCGATTCCTACAGGACGTTACTGCCTAAAATTGCGATGTTTACCCATTTTTACGTTTTTGGATATATTTTTGAAAACTGCAATAGATAGAAAAACTTTAAACAGCAAAACTATTCTCACCCCCAGTTTTTGGTGGGGTTCGTGTTGCTTAGTCTTTAGTTTTCTATGTTGTGTCATCTGTACTATTATTTGTCTGTTTGTCTTTTTATTTTTGGCCATGGCGTTGTCAGATTGTTTTCGATCTATGAGTTTGACTGTCCCTTGATTTTAAGAAAATAAAGCTCACTCTAAGTCATTTAACAATAAGCAAAATTCATACCGTATAATCAGATATGAGACCCAAGGATGATAAAATATGAAGAAATTCATACAAAAAAATACCCAACTGACTGTTTATGACAAAACAATAAAGGAAAAGTTAACTCCTTATAAAGATTTCCAAAAAAGTGACATACGTTCATAACTCGACATAAAGACCTAATGGGGCCGGTTATTGTCAACCTAAGAACTTACTTTGATACGTCGCTCAAGTTTAAACTAAGAATTCCAAGACTATAAAACCACACACTAGAACTTTCGTCAACATCATATAATTTTAGGTGAGGAAAATAATAAAAATTAGGTCCTTTTACAGCAGATTCCATTGAGTGTGTAGCCAAAGGTAATATCTTTGGTTAGCTTGCTTGTTAGCTGAACCATGAAGTCATTGTTAGGTTAGGTAAACTACCCTACTTTAAGAATAGACTAGTCCGACAGAAAACCAATCGATCTGCCTGTTGGACTATGCTACTTTGAAAGGAGGGTAGTATACCTGACCCAATAATGACTTCACGGTTCAGCTAACAAGCAAGCTAACCAAAGATATTACCTTTCACTACACACTCAATGGAATCTGCTGTAATCATCACGTGATTCTCAAGATAGCGCATATCAAAGGATTGCCAGTTTTCCTGTCGAAGGTAGGTATTTCTTCCAGGGCGCTCCGGCTTCTTCCACCATTAAAAACTGGACGACACAAAATAGCCAATAGTGCGTTAAAACACTAAAAGTCAACCAATCAATCATACACGTATCCCATACCTATCATTGCGACTGATTTGAGTTATATGTCATAGTCTTGATTATGACAATTTGTTTTCAATATACTCCGCTGATGAACGTTCCATGATAAAGAAACGTAATGTGTTCAGCTAAACCATAACATAAACCCGGTTTTTAATAAGGTGCAGTTTTTTACTCTCATTTCAAAAATAAGTTTTGAAACTAAATAATTATTAATAAAAAAAATAATGGAAATAAAACTTTGATAAATCGTGTAGCATGTCCTTTTAAGCCTATACGCGAAAGACCAAAGCCAGAGTTTTATGAAAACAAAAGACAAGACATCTAATTAAAACTAGTTATTAATAAATTCAAAACTCATGTATGTCACCAAATTCTTAATTGAGAATCGGGACCTTGAAACACTTCATAAGACATCCATATCATCTGAGTAAAATTCCCTTTTCATATTTAGTTTGAATATATATGTAGGACTCAAATCTATGGCGGGTTCCAGATCTATGGCAGATTCCTAATCTATGGTAAATATGACGTCATGCCATCTCAAATCTATGGCAGTTTTTTTAGAATCCTAATCTATGGCAACTTTTTAGTTTCCTAATCTATGGCATTTTTTTAGTTCCCTAATCTATGGCGGATTTCTAGATTTCAAATCTATGACAGATGTTCTGCAAAGGTCGGACCAGTCAGTACATCCTACTGCATAGTACCTGTTTGACCCTTTATTTAACCAAGTCCCTTAACAACACAAAAGCAGTTTGAATTTTTAACTAATATCTATTTGAGCGTTGAATAATATAAATCTTGTTGTACTGATGACGATTTAAGTCCTTTAATGAACAATGACTCGCCTCAAACACGTGGCTCTCTAAAAAAATCCTTATTTCTCCAACAGTACAGTTATTCGACATATTTATAGCGGAAAACGATATTAATATCTATTAGAAATCTATGTCATATTTATTTTTTCCAAATCTCAAGAAAGATTATTTGCTACAATAGTACAGGTAGTCACTGTTATATAGCTGACAAAATACTTTATGTTGTGTTACTTCTTACAGCAAATTAAAGAGATCATAGGAATACAAAAAATAGCACAAAAACACAAAACAGCAAACCAAAATGCACGGTAAAAGCTCGTACAATTAAGGGTGATGCCTACACCAGCAACACGAGAAGAAGAAAACAAGGGTAGAAACAAACACAATTCTGAATTATAATTTATTTATTAATTTGGATCCTTGCAAACTTGCTTTTCGATCTTTTTCTTTTGTATAACAAAATCGTCGTCGTCAGCGGCAGCTTCGACGTTACATGACGGTATTTAATTGTGACGGAAAATTACGTAGTATCCAAATCTGCCATAGATTTGGAGAAAACAAAATACTGCCATAGATTTGTGATTTGTTTGGCGTTTGTGATATCATATTTACCATAGATTAGGAATTTGCAGAAATTTTCCATAGATCTGGAACCCACCATAATTTGAGTCCTACATATAGTATCCATGTTCATCAAACCTTTAAATCTGGGTCAAACCCTAATTTGATATATAATTTTAAAGGTCTGAATTTGGTACGGGACAGATGCACAGACCAGATAATATAATATCTACATGTTAGCATAAGTTGAGCATAAAACTAAAAGAACCTTCTTAACAAAACTGCAAATGAAATATTCCATATACGTCAGTTTTTCAGAAATATTTGTCTAAATTATACGCAATGGCGTTAAATTATACATAAAGACTCTTCCTATTACCCATGCCTCGGTATAATCAAAGACAAGAAGTAAAATAACAACTGTTTTGATAAAGTGTAATATTTTTTTTTTCTTGAAGATGCATCCTCATAAAGTCCCTTTTATAGATTTCTATCGAAAGATTACAAACTACTATCTAATAAATGCATAAATGATCTGAATATCTGCCTCTTACTAAAGTATCTTGAAATTAATAACAGAAATATGCTAAAATAAGTAGCAAGTCGAGTACACCTTTTATTTTGTGTGCTTTAAACTCCTGGTTTAACCTATAACTTAAAAATCATAAATGAGAATATCATCTTGCTTCAGAATTCATCATTTAAACTTTTTCAGACCTAACTTCGACTTAGACGTTTTAAGAATTCACCTTTTAAAAAGAACTAAGTATATGGGTGAAGTGAAATGACCAAGTAATGAGAGTGCATTTGATTACATGTAACAGGATTAATTATTCCCTTAAAAGGTTGTTGTCAAAATAATCCTCTTGCATTTAGTAAAAAAAAATATGTAAAGATTTAATAAAAAGCAGATTTCAAGATCAATTCGATTCCAACACAATATGTGTATTCAACTAACAAACAATAGTTCATGCAGTCTATGCTGCCTTCCATCATGCTCCAATGCAATAAGCCGAGATACGTTCAAATAAGTTATTTATGTCATTTTATTGGAAGTCTCTAGTAGTAGTCAATGTCTTTCAATGATGGGTTTTTCCCATTTTGTGTTTGTAGTGAAAGCTAAAGTCGATAGAGACTGTAAACATCTAAATGATCATCAAGACAAGACCTTAAAGTTTACACCTTATAGTATTTATTGCCTTAAACAGACCATATATAAAATTTGTATAGATTTTTATTTTTTTATTGGGAGGGGGGGGGGGTAATTTACTTATTTAAAAACAATAGCAGACAGAGAATACAGCTGCTCTTATGATCAGCAGAAACATAACAAATTTGGGGATCGACTTCTTAGAAGAGTAACTGCCCTTTAATGACAGTTTTGACTTTTTGTTCATTTTTGCGCTAATCTTAACAACAATATAAGTCTAACGTTTGAATTTGTCATGCTATACGGAATATCCGTTTCACAGATGATATCGGATATGTTCCTTATGTCGTATCTACAATCCCGTCTCCTTTTCCCGAATGTGACCTACCGAATTAAACTTATTACCGGGTTTGTACTAACATGAGCAAATGACGGGTGCCACATGTGGACCAGGCTCTGTTTACCTTCCAGAGCACCAGTTTTGGTGGGGTTCGTGTTGCTCAGTCTTTAGTTTTCTATGTTGTGTTTTGTGTACTATTGTTTGTCTGTTGGTCTTTTTCTTTTTTAGCCATGGCGTTGTCAGTTTTTTTTTCGACTTATGAGTTGGTATCTTTCGCCTCTCTTTTATGGACTTCCATTTTTTTTTAATTTACCATGGAGGTCGGTATTTTTGTTAATACTTTTTGTAGATAATGTGAATACATAAATAGCAATACAAAATCAATAATTGACGCCTTATTGGAATTTGTTCTGGGAGTCTTTTGTTTTAGAAAATTATCAAGTTTAGACAGTGAGATGTTTCCTTTTTGTTCTTTTATCTTGAATTCTTACTGGTACAAAAATTTCATTATAATTATAAAATAATACATCTAATTAATCTAATCAATATGATATGAATAAATAGCTTTATACTTTTTGGATCAAATAGTTTCCCCTCTTTTCTATTACAATGGAAAAGATTGTATCTTCCTTGAAGTTAACTAAAAAATCCCTTAACTTAATCTAGTTTTAGCTCACTATAATCAAAGATCCGATTGAGATATTACACATGGTGTAGCATTCTTCTTTTTCATTGATTGTTACGATCACATGATTCAACGGGTATTTCGTGTACTTGAATCCTTGTTTTTTTGTTTAAGTAAATGGACGCTATATATATAGACAGTCAATTTAAAATAAATTGCAAAATACAATGTAATATACACAGAGAGAACATTGAAGTCGATTTCAATATTACACTATGCAATACGTAGATTTAGGGGTACAAGTCATATATATGCCTTTTTTGACACGTTTGGATTAAGGTGGCTGTTAGTGAAATGATCCTTAGATATGCACATTCAGTATCTATGTATCTAAGCATCTAACCAAAATAGCTAACTCTAAGATACTCCAACGATGCCCTTTCACAGACATATATACCTATATAGTACTAGAATTGTATGCATTTCGGAATCTATGCTGACCCAAACACACATAGATGGTTGACATTTCTTAACAAAAAGTAAAGAGTGTATGAATTATCAGCTTAGATTTGAATATAAATAAAAAGGTAAATTCTTTTAAAAAAACTTTTTACTATCCACTGTTTTGGGTAAAAGCTGAGATTTGAAATAACATACGCGACGAATTTTATATACAAACGTCCCTCCAGAAACACATGATCATAAGACAAGGACATATGCGGTTCTTTATTTCTTTTCTTGAAATTTTTAACTTCACTTATGGTTCCAAAATATTGAATCTTGCCTCAATATAATTCATCGTTGGACGGAAAACATTCTTACCAAAACTAATATTTAAGTCTTGTTTTAATCTATAAATTAGCAAATTTCCATCCAAAACATACCAGACGCAATGTTATGACATTTTAATCAGTAAATCTTTGAACCACTTTCATCAAAAAACATTAAAAAAATTAAAATAAAAGATTTGAAAGCCAATTCTTATAGTTTTAATTTTAATTAATATAAGGGGACACACAGGGTCTGATCTTATTCATGTTATTTACACTAAATGTAGTAGTATCAGACAATATCATAGCGTAGATAACTATTTACGCACTTTGTGACTTACTTACTTTTATATCTAGAGTTGTAATTCCCACCTCTTCCTACAAAAGTAAATTGAACAACTTCTGAGGTACCTTTATGAAATATAACGTAAATTAATGCATCATCTAGCAAAATAAATCTGGTTTGTACACATTTTTAGAAATATATTTTTAAACAATCTTGAAATTCTAAATAACTTCATTGTTCGTACTCGTATCGATCAATGTAATCAATTGTGGAAGATGTGTTATCCATTACGGCCAATCAAATCCTATGTATATTTTCCTTAAATCTGAATCTACAGTTCTTTTTAAATGAACCAAACAATTTACAGATCCAAGTCTTCCAGCAATGTTCAGCTAAGATGTAAGATAACCGTTTCTATTCTCTTTTCTATTGAAGTTAAAAGCTCAGTTTTGTCCTGTTATTGGAAATCATTTACCTGTTTGAAACATTTGAAAAATATACTTAATTCTCAGGTATTCATCATTCAAAACATGTATTTATTGTTTTCTTCATACATGCATTTTCAGCCTTTGCTAAAATAATTAATTTGACATCAACTTGCAACAAGTACTATATGAATGTTTTCAATTCAAAAATGGCCAGTACATGAAGTCTACTTAATATAGATAAAAGAAACAGTAGTGTATACGCATCAAGGCATCGACAGTTATCAATACAATACGTTAAAAAACAAACAGCAAATTTTCAGAATTTGCATGCAAAAATTACTGTTAAAAAGGCATCTCGGCACTTGAATGTTTTGAAAGGTATTGACAAAAATATATTTAAACTTGGACAACTTTCTATTCATATTTCATTTATAATTTCAAATCAAATTATTGCCCTGAAGTCAGGTCTTTTCATAGAGAGAACAATACAAAGAAAATGAATTTTATCAGTGCTTATGTGTTTGATTTGTGCATGTATTGGGTAACCTAAAAAATGCTTGCCTATTTATAAATATTTTGTTTGCTTGCTTGCATGTATTGTATATGTTTCTTACTAGTATGTAGGATAAAACATCCACACAGCTAATGTTATATATGTACGATTAACCTACTTTAAATAAAACCTTACTGATTATATATTTTACAAAAGCTAGTACTTTTGTAACATAACCAGTTCGTACCGTTGCCATTTTGTAACATTTACATTTCGTAGAAGGTAAAATAACAAAAATACCAAACTCCAAGGAAAATTCAAAACGGAAAGACCTTTAAAAAATGGCAAAAATCAAAAGCTCAAACACATCAAACGTATGGAAAACAACTGTCATATTCCTGACTTGGTACAGGTATTTCTAATGTAGAAAATGGTGGATGTATTATATCTGGTGTTATATCTAGCTAAACCTTTCACTAGTATGGCAGTCGCATAGAATTCCATTATATTGACAACAATGTGTGAGCAAAACAAACAGACATAATAGGTAAAATGTCAAAAATTGGGATACAGCAGTCAACATTGTAATATAATCTTAATCACTATACAAATAAATAACTTTTTCAATAACTAGTACTTAAGCAAAAATGAAAGACAAGAATACAAAATAGACCATAGCGCAATAACACAATGGCGGGGTGTACAAGTACCGAGCACGCCTTTAGTATATTTCCAAAAAATGGACTAAACAGTTAAGGTTAAAAATGTATAAGGACAAATAAAAAGAGCACTTTAAAACGTAATTAAGATGACAAACAACGTCAGTACCTACAATATGTACTTCAAAACCATCATGTATTATTTGTGAAGTTGATACGAAATGTTTATCAACAAGTTCTTGGTATCTTCCAATGAACTTTGTTTAGAACAGGACGAGACGTTCTTTGACATAACCTTGGCTCATCCACTTTCTGCTCAGACACCGGTGACGTTTTATAAAGTCTGAGTAGCAGCTGCAAGCTCTTGAATACCGAATGAGTTGGATATGCATATCCCATATGCAGGTGAAGTTGGTATACTGCTGCTAAAGTTGGGGGAAATTTATAATTTCAAAATAAAAATCGTCCGTCTCGTTTGTCATAAATGTTGGTACTGAGATGACCGTAGCACACTGCATGTATACCATTTCTTCCATATGGAATTAATAGATGCATACCATATGGTACTATATTTCTTGAAAGTCTTTGATACTTTTTACCAATATGTAAATTAGGAAATAACATATAAATAAACTTAAATACGCATTGTTAGGCGGTTAATGGGGACAGAGTTAACTCAAAATTGTTTGTTTTAGCTCTAAAATTATGAGGCTTACAAAAGGAATACTTATCTGCATTATCTTTTATAGTCTTCAATAGTTGTTTTCTCAATATGAAGTGGATAATGGACACACGTTCGTAAAATCAGTTAAGAATTTTGGTGTATGATAAAAGTAAACAAAAAACTTATTACAAATATTAAAAACTTTTTGATTATAAAATTCTTGATAAATCAACTTTTGTTAACTATATATGTCCCCATTAGTAGTTTACAAGTTACATGTTTCTACTTCGAATGGCGCGCGCTTGTAAACGTGTATACTCAATTCACAAGTTAAATTAAATCGTAACCTGCAGGCAAAATAATGACACAGTAGAGTTCCTTAAAAGGTATAAAATGGCAAGCAGGTAGTTGATCTATATTGTATTGTACATAAATCGTGTATATTGTAATAATTTGCATACTTATACATACATTCTTCTTAATGGTACGAAATGAATAAGTTCGTAATGACGTCCATTTTGTGTGTGTCGCTAATGGCAGTTAATGCTTAATATAACCCTGACATATTTGTTTATTAAAAACTGATTGTGCTTTTGTATGAATCATTACGTATAAAATGTTGCCTTTTTTCTTCGTACACTTGTGATATTGTCATGTCTATTCAACTATAAAAGATAAGTTAGATATTTTGATATAAATAATGTTATACCCGACAACGAAAACATAGGTACAAAAAAAAAACAAAAATAGCTTACAGTTACTGAACAACCAAAGTACGAACCTTCTATTTAGAAATCAAGCCGTCCTATCTACAATCTAATGCAGTGGTTGTAGTTTAAAAATTTCGTTCAGCAATGTCATAAAAATACAATTCACGTTCTTATACAATGCCTTGAATAAAATTCCTGCAGACTTTAAGTTTTATAAGAAAATTTATAAGAAACATGTAGTCTTATCTAAAGCTATAAATTAGGGAAAACTTTTGGGTGTGACCACTGACACTCAGCTAAAACTGAATAGTAATATCACAAACATATGTAAAAATGCTGCTCGACAGATGAATGTTTTAAAAAGGATTGGCAAAGTTTGTTGTACTAAAAATTCACTCATTGATTTTTTTTATAAATAGGATAAAAACGATATTTTTTTACTGGAGGATTACAGTCTACAGAATAACAGGCATCATAAATGAACAGAAAAAAAAGTAGCGTAAAAATTGAAAAATACAAAATTGGAGATACCCCATCCAGACCCTCATAATTTTTAAAAAGTTATTATTTAACTTTTTTAAAGTTTCTAATCTTAATGCCTCTAAATATAATTATATTCTGTATATCTAAAAATAACCGGTCGGCGGCGTTATGGGTCAGTTAGGTACAGTCTGTTGTTTTGTCAACATTAATTACTTTGTTAAATTTTATGAAACAGGGAAAAAAGTTTTTTTTATTAAAAGACTGTATGAATAGCACATTTTGAGAATCTTATTTTTTTCACGTTTTTTACTGATAAATATACTTTTTGGCAGTTAACATAAAAATACTACCTAAGGGTATAGTTTTTTAGACATTAATAACTTTGTCAACCCTTCATGGAATTTTACGAAAATTTGGAAGAAGCTTTTTTATGATTAAAAGACGCTTTTAAAAGCATAATGCTTATAATAGCATTTTACATATTTCTGTATCAAATCAAAGTTAATATTCCAAACCAAATACGAAGTTGAGGAGCATTGAAAATCAAAAATTCCGAAACGTTTTGCCAAATACGTCTAAGACCATTATCCCCGAGGTAAAAAACCCTTATTGGATAATCATTTTGTTGAAACTGGGCTGTATTCACATGACAGGTGATGGGCAGGAGACGCTTACCTTGTTGACACGACCGGTCTCGCTCCTTTTGGAGTTCATGCAATTCCCTCAGTTTTTGATTGTTACCTTGATTTTTCTCTTCCTAATCAATTTATGAGATTTGAAGATCGGAAAACTAATGTCATCTTACAGTATCTTTGGACCTTAGCAACACATATTGATACGTCCCAATAATTAAAAAAAATGATTTATACTAAGTGCAAATAATGTAAGAGAAAAGTCCTTTTGAAACTATAAAAAAATAAGAAGAACGCAGTGTAAATGTTATTTTTTTCAGACACAGCCTAGACAAACAAGATTGGAGAAAAACATTTTAGTCCAAAAATCTATGTTCCTACGTATACTGAGAAAAACAACGCTAAAGTTTATCGTACTATTTAGACAAAATAAAACCGTAATGGAAAACTTTACAGCAAGACCAAAAAGGAAAATAATTTTAAACACTTTGTGAACCTCACAGACTATCAACTTTTCAAACCATTTCATATTGGATAATTCAAATAGTTCGTTTCTATGTGTGTTGGCGTTTGTTTTTGTTGCAATTCTGTGTTCCTGTTGTTCCTTTGTTTTCCTCTTATAGTTGATGTGTTTCCCTCGATTTTGGTTTGTAATCCGGATTTGTTTTCTCTAAATCGATTTATGACTTTTGAACACCGGTATACTACTGATGCCTTTATTTATCAAATCATAAAACAGGCTTATTCTGATTTTGGTTCATTTTTAAAAGGAGCATCATTTACTTTCAGTTTAGATTATTTTCATTGGAGCTCAAAGCATACGTTCCATCAGCAGATTTTATTTTGCGTAAATGAGATGCAAATGTGTTTCAGAAAATAGACTTAGTTTTTATTTTTTGGCGAGTTGTTCAGCATGTTCTTGTTACTTTGTTGATGTGTTTGGTGCACGAATTTTAATTGGTTAAAGAATTTTATTAACTTTCAAACTCAGAATTTTAACTGCGAAGTTTGAATTGTGCCACATGTGTAACAAGAGCTGCTTACCCTACCGAAACACAATGAGATTATCCAGTTTCTAATGGGGTCGTGTTGTTCTATGTTTTCTACTATTGTTCTATGTAGAGTTTTGTTGGTTGTTGTTTGTTCTTTCGTTGTTTTTCGATTTGTTTACCGAAACTTTGTCGGTCTCTTCTCCACTTATGAGTTTTGATTGTCCCTTTGGTAATTTCCTCTTCTATTTTCATATGACTGTGTACGAGACAGACGTTTTTCTCTTTGATATGTTTATAGAAAGTGGTCTCTTCAGGTATAAAATGATTTACAACACACCACCCGGATGTATTGCTAAGGAACAGCAACGAAATTTGAGCTCCCGAAAAAAAAGGACATTACGTTGAATTTTGGAAGTGATTCTGAATGAATTAGTGGAGAAGTATTCAGTAATAGGATAATTTGTTAAATTGCAATTTTAGTTTATCAACATTTCAATGGCAACGTAAAGAATTTGTGAAAATTGTAAATTGAGCGATACCTTTGATTTGACGACGTCAACGCAACACTATCTTCAATAGCATCTATTGTTCTGAAGATTGTTTTAAATATGGCGCCTCAGAAACAGTACATTAGTACCTTAATACCGATATATTTGTTGATAAACTGAACGTGAAAGACTTTTTTCTGAAAGTATGTCTGAATATTGTTTTGACACCAAAACTGCTACGGTTCTGAATTTGAAGTTGTTCGTGATCTTCAGCATCAATTTGAGAAGTTTGAAAAGCAAATTGAGAAGATAGCTGTTATAAAATGCACGGTTAACTGACTTGCCCATAAAGGTAATGATGTAGAAAAGAAACTCGAGTTTGTGACATATCGGAGCACTGAAATTGAGGGGAGCGTTGAAAACATAGGTCATATAATGCACAAAGTGGTAGATAGGTGTAAAGAAAACAGTTCAAACATATCAATTTTGAAAAATGCAGAATTGCAACATACAGATCGTGGTGAAAACGTAGATTGTAGAATGCGTAACATTGAAGATGATATTATCGAGCTAAAGTGGCGCTCAATGAAAACCAACCTTATCTTTATTGGCATTCAATTTCACTCGGACGAAAACACAGAAGATACACTTAATTCGTTTATCAAACAAAAGATGAAAAAAATCAGTGAACCGATTCGGGAAAAGAGGTCGCAGGGGTAATCGTCCGATTTTAGCAAAATTTATATCAACTAAGGACAAAGAAATCATACTGAAAAACAGATTCAAATTAAAGGGGACAAATTTCGGAGTACAAGAACAATTTCCAAAAGAAATTGAACAAAAACGAAAAACTTTATTCTCGGTGGCAAAACAGGCGAGAAAGGAAAAAGATAAATTTCGGAGTACAAGAACAATTTCCAAAAGAAATCGAACAAAAACGAAAAACTTTATTCCCGGTGGCAAAACAGGCGAGAAAGGAAAAACGGAAACTACTCCTGGTAAAAGTCAAACTGTATTTTGATGGTTATTTGTTCAAACCAAATACTGAAGTAGCTGGAAACGAAGAAGTACAACATGCATGTGCATCTTGTATTATGCATCGGCAAAATATACCATAACTGTACGAAAGATCAACACAAAGTCATGAATCTGAATCATCGCACCTCTGAAATAACATGTGTTATACATAAAAAAGCAAGTTATTCTACTCAAATGTGAAAAGGAAACATTATTTCGTTAAATTATTAATTTCCTATTAATCTTTTTATTTTAAAAACAATCAGGTACATGTTTAAATATTTCTATGAAACCCTCATGTTTGCCATTGTTGTGACAGAGGGTGACTTTGTTATTATTGTTTTCTGTATAGCATTGTATTCACAAAGGTTATCGGAATAAACAGGATGACAAAATTAAGAACATCTCACTTAAAACTTCCCATCGAAACTGGGCGTTGGCATAATATTCCTGCGGAGGACCGAAAATTTAATTTATGTAAAGAAAATATTGGAGACGAATTTCGCTATCTTTTTATATGTAAGTCTCCTCAACTGGTTAATATTCGAGAAAAGTTGATTCCTATTTATTATACGAAGTATCCAGGTAAACAGAAGTTATCAGTCATGTTGTCTTATTTCAATGTTAAATCATATAGACAGGTGGCATCTTTTATTAGAAACCTAAATAACTTATTGTGATAAAATTATGTATAATGTTTTGTATATATTTTTTATTAACTGTATATTTGCCTCATGTTACACATATATATGTGTCTGAGCGTTGCTTTATCATTATATTAAAATCAATTCCTTCTGATGAACCTTAGACTGCTTTGAAATTAGCAGTTAACCTAAAGTATATATTTTGACTGGTAAACAAAAAAGATATGAAATAGAATTGAGATTAATTATTCAATTAACAATTTCATAGAAAACAAATAATTACTAGTTAGGGTTCCCACTTCCTTGATTGGTAGGTAAAAATAATTCATACAATTTAAAACAACTTTCAATTTTTTATTTGAGGGAACAACAAATAAATTGTTGGAGATCAATTTGAAAATGTCTTAATCATACTTAATCAGTCTATGGTTATTCAGTTAATAATTGTTGTTAATATTAGATATATTTGGACCTTAGTAATATTATAAAGCAAATTCCGCATCAAGGTAATAACAACTTAGAGTGTTATTGAATTTATCATTTAAATGGAATTCAGACGGATCCTTACTGAGTTTGACTGGGAATTGATAAAGTTTTATTTTCTCTATCAATATTGCACTGTGTTTACCACCTTCCAAAGTCAATCGATCCTACGGTGATACTGATTAACTATATTTTCAATGATGATGCTTTGACGGAATTTACATGTGGCTACTGTCTCTATTCTTCCGAACTATTCGATTGTATCATAGGTCATGCCACCTTCCAAAGTCAATCGATCCTACGGTGATACTGAGTAACTCTGTTACTCTATAAGAGTATATACAACTTTTATTTAATGAAATCATGTTCGGAGAACAATTAAGAATTTCTACATATGATTTAAAACTTAATCTTTATGTTCAGTTTAGTTACTATAAGAAATACTGTAATAACATTAAAAAACATACAGCATCTACAATAGCATAAATAGTATTTATTCATTTATTTACATAAGAATAACATGACACTGCAATTTTTCCACGGACATAAACTTTAATTTTGCTATTAATTTACAATTGAACGTATTTCAGAATTTAATTGTGGTTTGTATTTAAACGATATGTTGACAATTTATATATCCATAAAGAAATCTACCCTCGTGTCTCGTTTAACAGATGCACTAGATTCTTTTCTTATAAAACGACCTTGAATGGCAGGTAATAATCGATTTGAGACTCTGTTGATTTATAGTTATACATTAAACTTCCCTGTTTGTCGTAAAGTAATTCCGGACTAAACTGTTGACATTCTTTTTTGTATTAAACATAGTTTTCATTGGTGAAAACACCATGTTTCTCATGGAGTGTCTGCATATTTACAATTCAATATTAGAAAATATCGCTACGCCACATAAAAAATGGTTTTACTCGATTCACACTTTCCATAGACTGTTAATGTATTTCTAAAATATTCCACGGGGTAGAAGATTTCATTAACCATTTAATAAATGATTTACTTAACAATTTTAACTTTTATTCTATGACATAAGCAATTGCACATTTATTAATAAACCATATTAATGAACATGTTTTCTTTTAGACAGTACTTTGAGAAAAGAATAAAAGTAAAAAAATTAAATATTACAAGTATCTCTTAATTCTTTATTAAATTTATAATACTTGAGAAATTTATATTGCAATTATGTACATAAATGTGTTATAGGCAAGCAACTTACACGGCACATGCAACTTTATTAAAAGGTGCACAAATCGTCGACCGTAATTGCTGTCTCGATGATGACTTAGTCCTAAATATAAATCTGACGTTTCTGTTTATAAAACGTTGATTGTGCTTTTACACGAATCAGTACATATAAAATGTTTACATGACTTCTTTCGAAACTTTCGAAACTTTCCCGTTCCAACCACTAAAAAAAAATATGAAGGTTTACACTTGAAATTATTAAACAAAGGGTTGACAAATAATTCAATGCATGTAAACTCGGGAAAACTTTTAAAATGTAAAATATGAATTTTCTTATTCAATTTCTTAACAAATTTCAAATATCAAATGAAGTAAGTAATCAACACAGCTTATTCTTAAAAACACCCTTTCTGTTAAGTACATAATTAAAACTTACATCTTCAAGATCAAAAGGCTTCCTGAATATAAGAATACAAAATAAAAGTATGTTAATCACAAAAAATGCAAATAAACTTCTCTATAGACAGAAGTCCTACTCTTCATATTATTAATGTGAAAGGTTTTAAAAAATGAATATCCAATTGAGGATTGTAAAGTACATTCATATGCAAAATAATTTAATTCATTGAACCTTTTAGCATTTGGTAAGCGCATTAGAGTGTGCAGATCATTTATAAGTTTATAAAAAAGTTTGTTTAACTGCATATGTGATGCTGTTTCTAGTTTAAAACAATAACTAGCCGTATAGGCTGTATCTAATCGTATGCACCTGTTTCTTGATATACTTTTTTATATGATTTCAACGCGTTTTTTTTAATATTAAAACTTAATCACCTTAATTGAAGTCGTACCCCAAATCAAGTAATAAACTTACCAAGCAGTGTTTACACCTATATGGAGTTATTTCCTTTCAGAACGATAGTTCATTCTTTTGAAGAAAGAACTCGGACTATACCAAGCTTCAATGGAAAGTGCTTCAAGGAATAAAATAATGATCTGTGTCCGGTCATTATTTACCGAATACAATGCAAACTACAGTTTATCAAAATATCATTTGATAGTTATCGTGTGTTGTTGACAATATGGGGTTTCCTGTACCATCTCATTTTTTAAATATTCCTTTTAAGGTTTTAGGCAGAAACAATACTTACTCTATTTATAAGATTGAAATAATAGTACCAGAACACGTCTTTAACGCACAATTATGTGAGATAAAATTATATAATATTCTATCCTAATTCTCAATTTATAACAGATAACAATTATTCGGAATAATGTCCTTTCAAATTGTAGAAAAAATAATTTGTTTTTCGTGGTAAAAATGTTATAAAACCAGAGAGAGAAAACATAACACCCCTTTTTTAAAGTTCATGTAATAAATTACTTGCCAAGAGATTTGTATTCTTCATATATATTTCGTGCTGCATACAAATACAGTAACATTTTGATTTAACTGGACAGTGGTTACTAACATGTATATCTAAATCGATAGTTTTATTTCACCTTACCATTGAACCGTTTGGCGTTGTTATACCTAAGCGCATGAGAAAAGAATTTTCTATTTTAATGTGATCGGTGAAATGGCATACAATTTCCCGCAAATCTTTGCAGAACTGAGGATAATATTTGACGGTGTATAAGTCAGATAATGCATATTTTCAGGTTTTTCTTGTCTTATAACACACCAAGCGGTGTCAGGATTGTTCAAATGAAAGACTGACCGTATTATCTATAACAAATATCAGTCCTGTCATTAATATCAACCATATTATATTTCTGTTTACAATTTTTTCTATAAAGAAAAAAATTACATTTGGAAGTTATTGACTTATTTGCATATCCCATTAAGCCAAAAATAGAAAGAAGACAACAACTGGATCCCGCAAACTTAATTTTAAAATTGGATATTAGATATATGCAGATTATTGTGAAATAGACCATATTTATGATTCATAAACAGGATGAATAGCATACGATGCAATGTTATCTTACATATAATAATTATCAAAAGATTAACTTCAGCAGTGTAAAGGAATATAGCAGTATTTTATTTTCATGGCATAAGCTTTGTAAACACTACTCACTGGATGGAATTCAACATTGTGTTTTATGTATCATTATTTTATGCACATTTATTATTTTATTTCATGAACAACTTCAGCACACAATTTGAGCCACATGAACACATTTCTTTTTAGTTTTTTCAATAAAAGGCTCGGATAAATGTTTCAAAAATATGCCGTCACTTGACTTTAATTTGAAATTGTTCTAAAGTGCTTCTATCACACATAACCTTCATGTCCTGCTTTTTATATTAAAAGTAGATACTTAAGAAAATGCGAGTATTATCAACTCTGGCGGTAAAAATACTACCATTTTCCTTATATAATATTAAATTGTAGAATTTTACTCAGGTTAATTGCCTCAACAAACTAGAATTCGCGAACGTATAAACCTGAAACTTTAATGTTTAAAAAAAGTAGCGAATTCCGTAAATACACACAAACTTTTGCATGGAAATAGAACATTCCCCTGTATCAGATACACTAGACAGAAACATGAATAAGAAATAAAAGGTACATTGAATATTGGTGTTGCTCGAGAGATGGGTAGCAAAATAAAGGGTTTCATCTCAGATGGTATATTCTCACTCACAAAATGTGAAACGTGCGGAGTAGTGTTAGATATGTGGTATGAGCATATTTTGTTTACATTTGATACAAACAATGACAAACACATTATCAGTATAATTTACCGAAGCGCCTTTGGTTTACCTGCAGGTTATTTGTTTCATATTTTCAGTATGACACGAGAAGGTTATATAAACAACTAAGATCAATTATCAAGTAATAAAACTAAAGCAAAAAATATTCGATAGAAGGGTCGATTTGGGTCTATTTACTGTGACCCTGAAAAATCTTCAGTAACTTCTTTGCATTTTCTTACTTTTTCCAGAATTCTTAGTAAAACTTCATATAAGAGCATTCGATTTCCTGCATATTGTATCTGATTACACAAAAAGGAGTCGATACTTTTCGGAAATTTGTATACGGTATTTGTTTGCCGAAATATTTTATCATACTTCATGTTAAAATGACAGTTTTGATTCTTTTCTGTGAGTTTGATATTCTACTTTAACACATGGCTCTGCAGGTGACATTTTTGGAAAATCTTACTTTTGTGCAAAACAATCATTTAAATGTGGACAACAATAATTTAAAGTTTAAATCAATAACTTTAAAGGTAATGAGTTCATCTTAAATCCAAATTTTAATAGACATTGTTATTTAAATAATATCTTACTTATCAGTTGGAATCTTATTCAATTAACATTTAAATTATATTCCAATAACCTATTATATACGCATTGATATTTGTACTATGTAAAATCTAATATATTAATCTTTCAAATGTACACTGACATGTTTTTGTCCCGGCTGATAAAGCTGCTAATAATATCATTATAGTTTGACTGAAATTTTACATTGAGGTTCTGCAAAAGGAAATCACGAATTCACCAACATTCCAACTAACTTCATTTTCAGAAAACGATATCTGTAACAAACATAAACTATTAGCTACTTCTTTACAAGCAGAACCAAATACAATGAAAGTCCCAACTATGTACTGGCTTCCGAAGCTACACAAATCACCTTACAAATATAGATTTATTTCGACTTCAAGTCATTGTTCCACTACTAAATTGTCTATTCTACTTACTAGTACACTTGGTACAATCAAAAACCTGATAATAAATTGTTCAAATAAGGCCTTTGAAAATAGTGGAATTAATTACTTTTGGAGTGTCAAAAACTCGTTGAAAGTACTTGATAAATTGCATGCATATATTGGTGATTTTGAATCTGTTCAACGTTTTGACTTTTCTACCCTATATACCACTTTGCTTCATATTCTTATTAAGAAAAAATTCACACACCTAATTAAATGGGCATTTAAAAAGTCGGAATGCGAATACATATGTTCAAACTCTTTTAGGTCATTTTTAGTAGCAACAAACAAAAGAACTATGTCAATTGGACATGCTTTGATACTATATCTGCCCTTGAATTTTTACTTGATAACATTTTTGTTCGCTTTGGAGATTCCGTATATCGTCAAGTTATCGGAATTCTAATGGGGACTAACTGTGCACCACTTGTTGCGGACCTGTTTTTGTATTGTTATGAGTTACAATTTATGACTAAAATCAGCAAAGACCCATCGAAACAACATCTAATACAAAAAATTAACAATACTTTTAGATATTTGGATGATATATTGGCTCTCAATAATGACGACTTCAGTATGTATACTAAAGAAATTTATCCTGTTTTGAACTTACTTTAAATAAAGCTAATACTAACAATGACCACTGTCCTTTCCTCGATCTTGATATCTATATCATTAACGGGAAGCTTAAAACAAAAATTTATGATAAAAGAGATGATTTTTCATTTCCTATCGTTAATTATCCATTTTTAGATGGTGACGTTCCCTTGTCACCATCTTATGGTGTTTATATATCTCAACTTGTACGATTCGCTCGTGTATGTAACAACGTATTAGATTTTAGCGAGAGAAATTTATGTATTACTGAAAAATTATTACACCAGGGTTTTCGGTATCATAAACTAGTCAAAACATTTACTAAATTTTATCATCGGTATAAGGACATCAATCGTAAATATAACTCAACATGTAGACATCTTATACGTTCGGGTATTTCACATCCAATCTTTTATGGTAATATTCTTTACAAAGCACAAAAATGTCAGTATTCACCTCAAAAGCTAACAAAACCTTTAACCAGACTTATTAAGAAGGGATATAGTTACGATACTGTTGTCAGGTCATTAAAGATTGCATATTTTGGCTTTAATATTGATTCACTTATAGGGTCTTTGCATCGGAATTAAACACATTTATTCTAAAACCAGTTGTTGGCATGACACGGGTTATGTTCTTCTCATATATTTTATGACGGTATAATACTAAAACCTTACAGGAGGGATTGTGCCTGATATTCATATGATGAGGACATAATCTTTCAATCAGTTTAATTGAGGTCTGGAGCTGGCATGTCAGTAACTGCTAGTAGTCTGTTGTTATTTATGTATTATTGTCATTTTGTTTATTTTCTTTTGTTTCCTATTCTGACATCGGACTCGGACTTCTCTTGTACTGTGTTTTACTGTGCGTACTGATGTGCGTTTGTTTTTTCTACATTGGCTAGAGGTATAGGGGGAGGGTTGAGATCTCAAAAAACATGTTTAACCCCGCCGCATTTTTGCGCCTGTCCCAAGTCAGGAGCCTCTGGCCTTTGTTAGTCTTGTATCATTTTTAATTTTAGTTTCCTGTGTATAATTTGGAGTTTAGTATGACGTCCATTATCACTGAACTAGTATACATATTTGTTTAGGGGCCAGCTGAAGGACGCCTCCGGGTGCGGGAGTTTCTCGCTGCATTGAAGACCCATTGGTGGCCTTCGGCTGTTGTCTGCTCTATGGTCGGGTTGTTTTCTCTTTGACATATTCCCCATTTCCATTCTCAATTTTACTCATTGATAAACTCAAACAAAGGTAACTACTAATAGATGGTTCGATTGGATTTTCACGTACATTTGAAACACAATTATGAAAATATAATTTTCGATTGCAAAATAATATAAATACATGTCATGTATGTTTTGGTTTATTCTGGCTATTCCTACATTTGAATTTTATAGGTAAAATAGCAAAATTTTATGTAAGAGTTCCCAGAATTTTTATGTAAAAAAAGGGATTATGTAGGATTATGTTGTATCAACACTACACTAATGAACCAAGATAAATCCAGGTAAGTCCCCGATGGTATCTTCAGCTCAGTAGTCAGTACTGACATGATAAATAACAAACCTGTCTTAGAATATAGCAAAGTACTCTCGACCAATGAAATTGTAGAATTGGATGCCTCTTAATTGTGAAGAATGAATGTAAATCATGTTCTTAGTAAGGGATTATCTTACTATTTGGGTCTATTTACAGTTCAAAACAAAGAGTTTCTATAAATGAGTTACAACTGCCCAGAAGCACATTTATCAGATTGAAAGGATTTATCACACAGTGATTGAAACTGACTAAAAGTTGAATTGTGAAACAAACAAAAATCTCAAAATAAGTTGAAGTTAAATTACTGGTGCAGCAAAAAATTGGTACCGTGAATTTTATTATGAAAATATTAATAACTTCAAATTACTATAAAATTAAACAATACTTAAGCAATGCAAAAAAAAAAATATTTCAGATAAAAAATAACCTAAATCTACTAGCTTTCCAAAACTTTGATTACTTGATCAGCGGTTGGGAAGAATATTTATTTCCAATGCAATTATTCCGATAAAAAAACAGGAATCAAATTTTAAACATATTAAAAACTTTTAAGGGCATTATTTTTGAGCATTTCCCTGACATAATGAAACAGTATTTGATGTTAAAAGCCGGACCAAATTATTGGCTGTGAAATAAAATTTAGTTGTAACTCTAATGTATTAATTGATTTAAACTGTAAATAAAACAGGATAATTCCTCACTAAAATATTACATGATTTACATTCATACTCACAATCAGGAAACATACAATTCCTACCTTTTCTTTCTACTGTTGTGTCACCTAATATCTATAACGCATTTTTTTTAAAAATATTTCCCAAATGATAAGAAAGTCCTCACATCACTAAAACTTATCCATAAATGACATGCCGAAAAAGGAAGTCATGCATCAGTTATAAACATTGCACTGACAATGAAACTAATTCTTGAATAGATCATTTGAGCCTTGAGCACTTTCCAATATTCTAAGTTTGTAAGAGAATGGTAATCCCTTACTTCATGATAAGTACTTGCTAACGCTCGTACTTATTCATGAAGAAAGGGATTATCATTCGCTTACATATACTAAATTTGCCCGTTTATAAATTTTGAAATTACAAAGAAACTAAGGTTTCAACTCCCTAAGGCAAAATTGGCCTTAGAAGGATTTGACTATTATTTTAGGTCATTTTTGATTATATAGCTCTTCAACTGTTTCGGTTTTACACATCCTTGGCTTTCAAATATTCGGCTTTGAGCGTTCCTGATGAAGGTAAATCCAGAAAAGCGCTTCGGACGCATTAAATTTATAACGTGTTGTTTTCATTTTTTAATAAAGATATAATAGAGAGACAACACTGATTTAACCTCTTTAATTTTTCCTATTAATATGTATAGATATAATAAGACGTTCTCCTGTTAATTCATCGCCAACATTTCATTTCATATAGGCCATTTTTTTTCATTTGTGAGACATCTGAGTGCAAATTAATCGACCATGTTTTATTCCGTAAAAAAAAGTTATTCAAAGAAAAAGAACTAATTACGCTTTGGCTGATAATATTGACATAATTTTGACTTACATTATTGAGATGGCATAGTTCAAAACTTCCTGTTCACTGATTGGGATTCCCCTAGTGTTTTGGTGCATCTTATTTTAGCTTTGGGTTTTTTTCCGGTAGCTAATTTAAATATATGTGCAAAACGCTTTATAGTTCTATTTTACCTAAAGGTTTAGGTAGACAATATTTTTTTTCTCACGAGCACCCCCTTTTTCCTTATTTACCACTGAAGAACTTCATTTCAATAACTAGTATAGTGCTTATTATAACATTATACGATTCGTACTGCACATACTTTGTTTTCAAGTTTTATTCAGTTGTTCCCTTTAAATATATGTAAATACTTCGCTGACATAGATGAGAAGGTAAATATCTGTCACATACCTTCTATTGTAGATTTGACAAGGTTGAATCTCACTCCTACAGACTGGAAGTCTAGGGATCCAGACGCGATTAAAATAATTTCAGGACAAATTCGACAATAGAAGAAGAAAACTTAACAATGATGGGGTTCGTGTTGCTCAGTCTTTAGTTTTCTATGTTGTGTTTTGTGTACTATTGTTTGTCTGTTTGTCTTTTTCTTTTTTAACCATGGCGCTGTCAGTTTATATTCGACTAATGAGTTTGAATGTCCCTCTGGTATCTTTCGCCTCTCTTTAACAATGAAGAAGGCGCATTTACCTGGAAAGGCAATTTAGGGATTCAAGTACGATCAAGGACTCCTGAAGTAAGGTCAACGTTGAATCCACGGAAATCGACACAAAATATATCATGTGAATACTGTTATCAATCAGAAGGATAACATAAAGAGAGATCACGCCATTTGATTAGGGACTTTCCGTTTTGAATTTTCCTCGGAGTTTAGTATTTTTGTGATTTAACTTTTTGCTACAATTAATGTGTGTTCAAAGCCAACATAGTTTAAATTTGACACGGGATCTCAAGTGAATATTTTGCAAAAACCTGTTTTTGATTATTTTTTTATTTAGTGATCTACTCAAAGCGTCAGATTGTAGCTTATGGTAATCCCCTGCTCTCGCTTGGCATCTGCTGTCTCCCTTTTGAACATTTGTCTGTTAATAGTAAAAAAGGAGTCTATTGTAAAGATACTGATACCATTCCTATATGAGTAATGAAGTCTTGCTTAGATTTCAGGTAAATTTAGTTTACAGTACCCAAACTACATGTACTTTGACTCTAAGCCCTGTATGGTAGAACCAATGACTAAGGTGTCTGTGTTGAAGAATTAGCTTTATATTTTAATAAAGGTGTCGGTCTTGTTTAGGTGAAACTACTATATAATTTGTAAAAACTCTACCCAATGGGTTAATTCTCTTAACGTGAAAACAATACGTTATAAATTTCATGCGTTCGAAGCGCTTTTCTGGATTTACCTTCATCAGGAACGCTCAAAGCCGAATATTTGAAAGCCACGGTTTGAAAAAACAGTTGAAGAGCTATATTACCATCTATCACTGCCAAATCCATCTAAGTTCAACTTTGCCTGGGGGAGTTGAAACCTTAGTTTCTTATAATTTAAAAATTTATAAACGGACAGTTTTAGAAAGATTTGTCAGAGTATGCTAAGATTCGAAAGAACCAGCTGTTTCAGCCATTCTCGGAGTACAACATTTGTGCTCGAAACACCAAATCCAGTATGTTAATTGGTTGATTTCTGAGTTTAGAAAATTTTTATGACCGCATGGTTGTAACTCTGAGATGGAACTGCGCACTATCCTATGAAAACATTAAAAGATATTTAACCTCAGTTGTCAAACGGTCATCATATTACCGAATTCGATATCCAATCAGGATATTAAGCCGTTATAGTCTCCCCGAACCGTCTTCGCATTTAACGACTTCCAATATTCACCTAACGATCTATCTCGTTTCCAGCAACTAATCTTTAGCCTCAATTGCTCTCAAAAGACTTATTTCAATTCTAGATATAGATGCGAGTGCTACGTCCGACTTGACGATGTGGTCGCGATTCTCGATGACATACTTGGTAACAACTCGACTCGAGAGACACATGATTTAAACTTGCGAAAGAATGTTATAGATTTCGCGTTGGGTGGCGTGAAACGAAACGATGATAAATTAGATTTCGGGGTCACCGAGGTTACTTACTTTGGTCATGTAATACTCTCTTCTTGTCTGTAAGCCTATCATCACAAGGTCAGTCATGTTGGATCAGCTGTGTTGGATATGCCTTTCCTTTCTAACAAAGCTGAGTTGCAGACAAAATTGGATATTGGTCAGCAACCTCTCAAAATTTTCGCCATATTTAGCTGAGATCACTTGTCAAAGTCTGTTAATGAAAAAGATGCTGAATTTGCATGGGACGAACATCCTATTAAGACATCACAAAAGATTTAAAAAAAGGATTGCCAAGGCCAACTGATCTGATTGTATCTTATTATGACTAAAGATTTAACATTACGGGTTGATACATACTAATTTGGCCTTGGTGCAGTCTTGCTTTAAGATGACAAGCAGGTAGCTTATATTATGTCTCAAAATCTGTAATTGCATCAGAAATAAATTTCGCACAAATAGAAAAAGAATTGTACACAATCTTTTTCGAGTGTACCAGATTTCATTAATATATCTATGGTCGACCGATCAGGGTTGAACATAAATCATCAAAGATACCAGGCTTTTAATGTGTACGCTAGACGAGCGTTTCGTTTACACTAAACTTATCGATAGCACTCGAATCAAAACAGTTGGATATATAAATCGTAAGTTTGAAGTACGAAGTTGAAGAGCATTAAACATAGAAATTCCAAAAAGTTTGTTGAAAATACCACTAAGCCATATATCCCTTGGGTAGAAAAGACCTTAATGTTTTGAATACTTCAACATTGTATAAACATTGAAGTTACATAAAATAAATGTATTAATGATATTGCATGTCAACAACAAATTCTGATTACTGAGCTGGTAATACACTTGGGGACAAAACGTCCACCAGAAATGGCATCGACCCCCGTGGTTGTAAAAACTCATAAAAGATACCACGCTTATAATTTGGTACACCACTCATCCGTTTCGTCTATATAAGACTCAGCAGTGGCGCTCGGATCAAAACAATTGAAAGAGAAAATCAACATAGGAAGTTGAAGAACATTGAAAACCCCAAATTCCGAAAAACTGCAAAGTACGACTAAGGCTATCTATGCCTGGAGGTAGAAAAACCCACAGCGTATCAAATGATTCAACATTTTATGAACTGAAAGGAACCTATGGAAGATATTTCATGTCAACACAAAAGTGCTGACTACTTGACTTGTAATGCCCTCGGAGATGAAACGTTCACCAGCAATGGCATCGACCAAGTGGTTGTAAACATCATCAAAGATTCCAGGCTTATAATTTAGTACGCAAGCCAAGTGTTTCGTCTATACAAGACTCAGCAGTGGCGCTCACATCAGAACAATTGAAGTGCAAATCAAAATATGAAGTTGAATGGCATTGAAAATCCCAAGTTCCGAAAATTGTGCAAAATACGGCTAAGACTATCTATGAAGGAAGAAAAATCTTAGTCTATCGAAAAATTCAACATTTATGAACAGTAAGAACATATGAAAGATATGTCATGTGAACACAAAAGTGAGGCATCGACCCAGTGGTTGTAGAAACTCATTCAACACCAATTCACTTGGAAACTCAACATATACCCTCACGACACTTACCAAAGAGGAAATCCTGGATAATCATAGGTCTGTTCTATGTTCCTTTGGAATCTCAACCAAAGATGAAGAACTGGATCTTCCATCACTGTTACAGTATTGGATACCTAAACTACATAAGTGTCCTTACAAACAACGTTATATTGCTGGGTCTTCCAAGTGCTCCACGAAACCACTTTCTAAATTATTAACATCTATTTTATCAGCAATCAAAGCCGGGCTTCAAAGTTATTGTGAAACTGCCTATTCTAGAGGTGGCGTGAATCAGATGTGGATACTAAAAAATTCCAAAGATCTTTTAGAGTACATACAATCTAAGACTCTTTCATCTTGCAATAGTATTAAAACATTTGACTTTTCTACACTTTACACAAGTATTCCCGATTCCAAACTAAAACACAAATTGAAAGAGTTTATATTGCTTTGTTTCATAAAAAAGAATGGCGAAAGCAGATACAAGTATCTTGTCTTGGGGAGGGATAAATCCTACTTTGTAAAGAATCACTCTGATTCAAACAAAAATTCTCTGAAACTGACATTATCAAGGTGCTTGATTTCTTGATTGACAACATAATTGTTACGTTTGGAGGACGTGTTTTTCAACAGACTGTCGGCATTCCAATGGGAACCAATTGTGCCCCTCTTCTTGCCGACTTGTTTCTTTATTATTATGAGGCTGGCTTCATACAGGAACTTCTTAGGAAGAAAGATAAATAGTTAGCAATATCCTTTAACTTTACTTTCCGCTATATAGATGATGTTCTCTCACTAAATAATTCAAAATTTGGTCACTACGTTGAACGCATCTATCCCATCGAACTAGAGATAAAGGATACAACAGATACAGTTAAGTCTGCCTCATATCTTGACATACATCTAGAAATTGACAATGAGGGTCGGTTGAAAACAAAACTGTTTGACAAAAGAGACGATTTCAGCTTCCCAATTGTGAACTTTCCATTTCTATGTAGCAACATTCCAGTAGCGCCTGCATACGGAGTTTATATCTCCCAATTGATACGATATAATTAGACTATTTACCGGATTTGTAATAACATGAGCAACACGACGGGTGCCACATGTGGAGCAGGATGTGCTTACCCTTCCGGAGCACCTGCGATCACCCCCAGTTTTTCGTGGGGTTCGTGTTGCTTAGTCTTTAGTTTTTCTATGTTGTGTCATCTGTACTATTATTTGTCTGTTTGTCTTTTTATTTTTTAGCCATGGCGTTGTCAGTTTATTTTCGATCTATGAGTTTGACTGTCCCTCTGGTATCTTTCGACCCTCTTTCATCAAAGATGCCAGACTTATAATTTGGTACGCCAGACGTGCGTTTCGTCTTTACAAGACTCATCAGTGGCACTCGAACCGGGACAGTTGGAAGGCAAAATTAAACATGAAATTGATGAAGAGCAAACATTCCGAAAAGTTGAGCAAAATACGATTAAGGCTAACTATGCCAGGAAGTGTTTGGAATCATTCAACATTTTATAAACAGTAAATTAAAATGAAATGAACGTATTAATGAAATTTCATGTCAACAAAAAAGTTGCGACTACAAGACTGGTGATACCACCGTGGACGAAATGTTTACCAGCAGTCGTGAAAAAAATAAAGATATCAGGCTTATATTTGGTACATGCGTTTCGTGTGCATAAGACTGATCAGTGACACTCGAATCACTTGAAAGGTCATATAAAATACATAAAATTGAAAATTCATAATTCCGTTGTGTCAAATAATGCTACGGCTGTCTGTGTCTGTAGGCAGAACAAAACCCGATGTGATTTCATGCCCAAGCTTAATAACAACGTGTGATTTTACGAACTTGATATTAAAGGTTATTTTTTTCAGTCACCAATAACTTTGACAGAAGCTTTTATGATCAAGACAGTATCCAGAGCAAAATAATGAAAAATATTTTTTTTTTCATTTTTCCTATTTTACTGATGAAAGAACTTACTTTATTTTGCAGTAACAAGTAACAACAGTCTGGGGTTAAAGTTTGTCAAACGTTCATTTGTTTTCATGAAACTTTGGTAGGAGCTTTTTCATGATTAAGAGATAATTTGTTCGGCAAAATTTATTACATTCTTTGTTTCATTGTTCAGTATTTTACTGCTAGACATATATGTTAGTTTTTTGCAGTTAACATTAATTTGATAAGATAAATTTGCAAACCTTAATGGATTGGTATGAAACATGTACACACACTTATCTGCTAGATCAAGAAATAGCATCATGAGAAAACGTTTGATTTGTTTTTTTTAATCTTTATTTAACTTCAATCAATAAATATAAAATTATCTGGCATTCTCATTTATTATGATTATGTTTTTTTTTTCTCTTTAACAAATTGATCAATGGTTCGTATGAATTTGGCATTAAAATAAAATACTGTATTGACAAAACATTTGACACTCCAAAATTAAACCACTGCCTTTTCGGTAAAACATCAAAAGATCAAGATTTCAGTATTGATACACATGTATGTGAAATAATCAATTGTAAAAAAAATCTTTCAAAATGTTATTGGAAAAATAATTTTTCTTTATATCAAATTGAAATGAAGTATTGCTATACAAGTTCTTTCAAACGTTATCTGTGCAGTGGTTTATTCAACATCAAATTTAGTTCATATAATTATTGGGCTAGTAGTTTTAGAGGTGAGGATGAAAAGATGTTTTCTCACAGGATTTAGTGGTCACTTTTGTTGAATCTTTGCCGATATGTATGTCTCCCATTCAGCACAACTAAAGGTATTTCAAAACGTTATTCCTATAAGTTTAAAATAACTTGACCATAAATTCAGGAAATCAAATTATAATTGATATACCTCAATGGGCAATGTTTTTTCTTCATCTATACAAAATACAAATTTTAAAATAAAAAAAATAATCTTTGATAATTATCCCTGCCACTTTGATTCAAATTGGATCAGCACGTTGTGGGATGACGAAAATGTAAAAACATAAAGGGCAATGGATTACAAATCATACATTAGCTTAAAATTAAACATTATTTATTAACATTACTAAAGGTTACAAAAGTGATGCCAGTTTTATTTTTTAAATAATGGAATGTAAATGTTTATACACCAAAGGCATTCAGATTGTGATTTTAGAAGAAAAAGGATTTCGAGAGCATACCGTATCTGAAGTCCTTGCTTGTGACATCATCAAATGTGATTTTCACTGGTCATGTGTTAAACCACGAGGTAATAGTGGTGAAGGAACTGCTTTACTATCTGGAGCACCTGACTTTGTCTTGATTTTTATTTTGTTGGAATTCATGTTGCTTTTGCTTTTGTTTACTTGTGGTTTTTGTGAAATTTTATTTGTTAATGTCTGTGGGTTTTTTTCAGTCCTGGGCCTGAAAAGGGCTAAACATGAAATAAAGTAACAGCAAAAACATGTTCAACTTGGTTTGCATTTTTGTCTCGAAAAACTTTGTTCTTCACCCAGCAAACACACAACATTTTAAAAACATTTTTGAAATGTCATATCGACGTCTCACACAAAATATTTCAATAAGATATCATTTAAACATAAAAAAAATGTTTATTTTATTGTTTTTGAAATGTTTTATTTCTAACATTTAAGTAAAATGTTTTTTACAACATTAACAAAATATTATTTGCTAATATCTTTGATTCATGTTCTCAAACATTGTTCTAAAATATCCCGTAGATATTTTATAATATAAAAAAATAATATTTTCTTCAATTGGTATTTTATATTTTAGCAACATTTAAAGTAAATATTTTCCAAATATCCAAAAAACATTCTGCAAAAAAATGTTTTACAGAAAATATAGTTTTGCTATTTGCATAAAATGTTTTATAACGTAAAATTAAAATGTTTTACACAAAACATCTGAAAAATATCAGCTAAATGTTTTCTATAAAATATTCTGACATACACATTACTTAATAGTCTTACTGATATTTTATTCAACATTTTACGGATATAAAAATAATATTTTATTTAAACTTTATTCAAAACCCCACAAACAACGTTTTGTGGAATAAGCTCGTTTTTTTTTTCAGGATAAGATATAGTACTACATTTCATCAATATCATGACAAGCAAGATACTATGGTTGAAATCCTTAATTGATATCTTGAAGATCCTTGAAGTCAGATTTTATTCCTTCTTATATTAAAATTCAAAAGAGTCAACATTAAATAGAGCAATAATGTATTAATAAACAATCACCTTTCTTTAATGTTTATTCATTTCGTTCGTGTATATTTTAGAAATTAAGAAATGAAAACTGTAACTGTACTAAGTTCAATTTTCGTATCGTTTATATGCCTTACGGAAAACCGATCTTTTCCGGAATCGACTTTTGTTTTATCACCGGAAATGATTTTGAAATTTGAATTTTGAAACGAAGACAGGATATCAACAAAGAGAGCCAAGAAAATTGTTTGTTACGCGATATATACTCACTCGGTAAGAATGGTTAATCTGTTAAGATGAAACTTGTGCATTCATTGTGTGTGTTCAATCATAATCGGAACCAAATTACATCAGATCTGTTTCTGGAGGTGCGGATCAAGGTTTTGAAAAAAGGGGGGCCCCTGCCCAAGGCAAGCAAACGTTTGGAGTGATACTTGTAAATAGTCTATACATTTATCTTATAAGTAGCTCCATAAGGGGGTCGGGGCCCCTAAATCCGCCACTGTTCAAGCATCTACGTACACCAATTATGAATTTGTTCATTGATATAAAAAAATTATAAGGATATGTGGCTTGTGTGTTTGATTGCCAATACACCTTATCACTATTTGTCCGCCATTACTGGCCATGGACATCACAAAAGTTCCCGTAAAATGTTGACGTCATATTAAAAATATTTGGCACCACAATTGAAAGTAATACACCTTATCGCTATTTGTCCGCCATTATTGGACATCACACAACTGTCACAAGTTCCCTTAAAATTTTGACGTCATCATAAAAAATATCTGATGCCACAATGGAAAAGTGATTGTTTTTTTATGTCAAAAGTTCAAGCAGGATAAATTCTCGGGTCAAGCGGGAATAGCGATAAGGTGTATTATTGTATGACGTATGCTGACGTAAAAAGTTCAAGCGGGACAGATTTCCAAATACTGAAATAGCGATAAGGTGTATGAGACAGCTATCCACCAGAATTTAAATGACTTGGATAAAAGAAATTATAGGTCACTGTACAGCTTTCAAAACTGAGAAAACCAATACCATATAGTCCACTTTGAAGCCTTGACAAACAAATGTTAAATTTTTCTCAACACAATTGAAACAAAACAACTAACTGCCTACATTAAATACACATTATGAAAAAGAAATTTGACAGACTTAAACCAACGACAACTATTGCAATAAGCATGACTCAATACCTTGTTTCCGAGGCACACAAACAAGTTACAATAACACTAATATAAGCACCATTTGAATATGGAGATTTTTTTTTTCTAGTAAAATCAGTGTATGTATTTTTTTGCAAAACAGTAAATTAAACTTCCCTTAACAGCTTAATGAACATTACAAAGACTATGTAAGACTTCAGTACAAGCAAGATAATATAAACTGTTGCTTAAAATTATATTTATTGCTTCATACACACAATGTACATACTATGTATCTTTTATTTTTTTAACAGGAGCTAAAAGAAAAGCCACAAAGGACAAGTTCAATATGCAGGTTTACAATTTGGAAGTGGCGCAGGTTCTTTGGAATGTCTTCAACCTTTCAGGAGATTTTTTTTTTGAAGTAAGATTTTCATACAGAATTACTGTTATTCCATATTTAATTCAAATATTTAGCATAAACAATGCATTACATTCAAGATTAAGGGCATACAATACAGAAAAGATATCTGGATATTTGAATAAATTATTTTTTTGTGACAAAATAGAAACAAGTTATCTGTTTAAATCAATCTTTTAGTCCAACAGTGTGCTTTCATAAACAACATATTTGCTTTCCTTTGAAGTATTTCAAATACATATAAACAACTCATTTAATGACATCTGTGTGTTTCTCGGAAGTTAAGTTATATTATTATCATCATTGCGAAAACAATGCGTAACATTTCGATAAGTTGTTATGTGCCTATAGTATACTTCTAGGACTGTATCATATGCCCTTACATGTAGATTCAAATGACAAGTTATAAACTATGTCACTCTACAGAGTTTAACACTTAAAATAAGATGTTTAATGACATTATGTAGCACGGCTTTTAAAGGCCCCTACATGATACAATGCATTTAATGAAAACTAAAAAAAAACAAGAAAAACAACAGCCTGATTTATACAAAACAATAAAAGAAATAAAATATGATAGACAACAATCAACGAGTATAATGAAATAAGACTCTTGACTGGACACATATCTAGTCTAAAGTTTTTTATGAGGTTTTTTTGTCGAGCCGGCGACTTTTGTCGCAGAAAGCTCAACATAGGGATAGTTATCCGGCGGCGGCGGCGTTAGCTAACTTCTTAAAAGCTTTATATTTTAGAAGGTGGAAGACCTGGATGCTTCATACTTTGTATATAGATGCCTTATGTTACGAAGTTTCCATCTGTCACATGTCCATTGTCCTTGACCTCATTTTCATGGTTCAGTGACTACTTGAAAAAAAAGTTAACATTTTTTGTAATGTTAATTTCTATCTTATTATGAGTAATAGGATAACTATATTTGGTATGTGCATACCTTGCAAGGTCCTCATGCCCGTCAGACAGTTTTCACTTGACCTCAACCTCGTTTCATGGATCAGTGAACAAGGTTAAGTTTTGGTGGTCAAGTCCATATCTCAGATACTAAAAGCAATAGGTCTAGCATATTCTGTGTATGGAAGGACTGTAAGGTGTACGTGTCCAACTGGCAGGTGTCATCTGACCTTGACCTCATTTTCATGGTTCAGTGGTTATAGTTAAGTGTTTGTGTTTTGGTCTGTTTTTCTTATACTGTATGCAATAGGTCTACTATATTTAGTGTATGGAATGATTGTAAGGTGTACATGTCTAGCTGGCAGGTGTCTTCTGACCTTGACCTCATTTTCATGGTTCAGTGGTCAAAGTTAAGTTTTTGAGTTTTGGTCTTTTTTTCTAATACTATATGCAATAGGTCATCTATATTTGGTGTATGGAAATATTTTATGATGTACATGTCAGTCTTGCATGTTTTATTTGACCTTGACCTCATTTTCACGGTTCATTGCTCAGTGTAAAGTTTTTGTGTTTTGGTCTGTTTTTCTAATACTATAAGCAATAGGTCAACTATATTTGTTGTATGGAAGGATTGCAAGCTGTACATGTCTGCCTGGCATGGTTCATCTGACCTTGACCTCATTTTCATGGTTCATTGGTCAATGTTTAGTTTTCTTGATTTAGTCTGTATCTTAGAAACTATAAACAATAGGTCAACTATATTGAGGGTATTGAATGATTGTAAGGTGTACATGTATTTCTTGTTTGGTTTATATGACCGTGACCTCATTTTCTTGGATCATGTTAAGTGTATGTGATAGTTGTAGTAAAGCTTTATATTTAAGACTATCAACATAATATCAATGATTAGTAAAGAAGGCGAGACATTTCAGCGTGTGCACTCTTGTTTAAATAACTAAATGAAGTTCAGCGTGGCATATTGCTCTCTCTTAACACGGTCAGCCATTTATTTTCCCCTTCCGACAGACTATCATCGTTATTTGTTTCAAAACTTTAAAGGGGAGGGGATGTATATCCTTCAGGCAACGTGAATCGTTCTATGATAAAGGAATGTGCAAGAAGTTTATATATGAATGTAAGATTAATTTTTTTTTCAGAAGCATGGCACAGCAAGAAAAAGATATAAGACACTACAAGACATTCCAAGTGATTTTGAATAACACAATTGATTGACTTTTCAATGTATTCTTAAATAAATCAAATACATGTAGTTGATGTAAAATGGTGTTTTGTTCTCATCTCTTCAGCCAATTATCAATGATTATTGACTTAAGATGTAACCCTATTAGAAGTGTAGCGTTTTAGTTTAGAAAGAGAAGTTGTATTGAAAAATCTGAATTTGGGACACAAGTTTTAGTCAATGTAACTTGAACTTAAAAATGTGTATAATGTTTGCATAATGTCTAATGGCATATATGTCATGCATGTTTTGGTTGACATATGCATGATGTGTATAAGATAGGTAATAAAAGTTGAGAGTGAAAAACTAAACATTATACCATTGTGGTTGGAATGTGGGCATTCTTGCACTGTCAATCGTCTGTCCACCTATATTTGTCGGATTTTGTCCAACAAATATTTTCATCACTGTTTTTCCCAAAAATGCTGATAAAGATGAGTTCATATTTAATGAGCTGCTTGATAGTGATGAACTGTGATGTGTGAACATTTTTGTATCTAGCACCTGTTTCCTGTTTGCTTATACATTGTATTTCAAAATGTTGAATGTTCTCAAATTTTTCATTACTTTAATTAGTAATGTTGATGAACAGAATGACTTCATATTTGGTAAGTGGCTTGACCATGATGAGTTGTGTCTGCCATTTTGGATGTGTCAAAATTTGTAGATACTTCTTGTTTTTAGAGACTTTGAATTGTGAATTTCATATGCTTAGCAAAACAACTGATTTATTCTTGTTTGTATATAGAATTAATCACTGTGTATAAATACATTTAACTAATGATATGTTATTTAAAAAAGCAGGAAACTCAATCAAAAGGAGAGAAAATTTTATATTGATATGATCTAGATATCAACCAAAAACATCTTCCTAAAACATTTTGAAAACATTTTTTAGGGACAGTCTCACTTGCAAGAAAACATCCAAAAAACATTTTTATAACATTATTTGATGTTCATGATGTTTTTCAAACGTTCAGAAAATATTTGTAGAAAATATTTTTTAAAAGATTATCAAAATGTTTTATACGCCATTGTTTTTCACATTATCATGATATTTCTTTACAACATTTTAATTATATTATGCAAATATTTTAGAAAATATATTAGAAAACGTTTTAGCGATATATATTCTACCATACATTTAATGTTTTTCTCACGTTTTTTTGTGATATTTTCATGACATTAGACACAACATTTTAAAAACATTTTAAAGATGTTTTTGTGTTTGCTGGGCATCTATTAACATTTCCACTCAGTTATGTTTTAGCATATTTCAATTTGAAGAAATTCATTCAATGATGGTTTATTATTTGGTAATGTCTTTGGGTTAACAAGAAACATATTTCTATCTGCTATGGCAGAAGCTTCAAGAGTTCACTACGTTAGTGGACTGTTGTTTATCCTTTTCTTTAGACAAAGGTGTTGCCTGTCTTATGGTTTTTTATTCTTCATTTTTAAACAGGTCCTACCAGTATGAACTCTACTCATTCAGCATGGACCATGAAATTTAAAAGACCAGAGTGCACATGCTGAATATCTTTATTCTTTTCCCATTATGGATGAATATTATGTTGATTATGTTGAATGTCTTTAAGATCAAGGTTTTACTACAGGTATATCAGAAACTTAACATAATCAATGAATCACAAAAATGAAGTAAATGTCAAATTATGAAACATGTCAGAGGCACATATGGTAGAGGGTATGGATTTTGCTCATTGTTGAAAAGTGTACAGTAACCTTTAGTTGCCTCCATCCAGATCACTTGTACTCTTGTGGATAGCTGAAATCATACAGCATCCTGTTATTGTTATAAAATTAATGTACATCTAACAATAATTCTATTCACTCAACAGATTTGATGATTACATTTAGTATATGACAAATTTGTAAGGGGTTCTGTTGAACCCTGTATCTCTCCTGCGATTGCTGCTGTTAGTGTAAAAGTGTAATGTTGACTTATCAGTTGGCCAGAGAACACAGTTATTTCGTAGTGCATTTCTTTTAGACAATAAATTCAAATTAAAAAAATCGCACCTGCTCTATCTCAAAAAGATTTTTACAGTGTAGTGTACTACTATTGATACAAATAATATCAAAATTATAGAAACTTCTACCAGATCTAACTCAAAATATTGACAATTCTGTGTTAAGGGGGGCTAAAATTCAGTTTGACAGCTTCAGACATTCTAATTTTTGACCTTTTTTAACTGGACCAAATCACTACTTAACATAAAGATTCAGCACCCAAATTTTTTTAACATGTAATTTCATCCCCTTACTTAATATTTCATGCATAAAATATCAAGAAATAAATTGGGAAAGTGTATCAAAAAAAATGCAAGTTATACACTGTTCACACTAGGGACTATATTCGTAGACAACGAAAACCAAAGGACGATAACTGTGTCCTTGGACCTAATAGGATAGAAAGACTTGACCAATTTTAATAAAACTTTGCATGACATAAGCTTAGGAAATTATAAGATAGTTGGCTAAGTTTCATGGCCATAAGATATATATTATAGAAACTAGGGCCATTTTAATATTGAAATTTGGATGTATTTTTTTGACGTTTAAATCAAATATTTTCAACTGTCAAGATTTTGGCCTAAAAAATTTAAATATTGCAAAAATGTGCTTTTTAAATACTCTTGAATATAATATAATAGGTATTAAAAGCAACGGAACACTGGTTTGATTTATCAGATTTATTACAGCTATTCAAAAGTCAAATTTATATGAGTCTGTGCCTGAAAATAGAGATTTTCCAATTAAGGGAAGCCTTACATAAACATGCATTTTTTTCAACCAATTTGAAGTTTTTTAAGTTTTTTAACCATACATTATTCTTTCATATATATTAAATGTACTTTAAATGTAAAGAAAAAGTTACAAAAAGCATACCACATGAGAAAAAAATGGTCTTAGGCCAAGTAAGACTGAGAATTATTTAGAGTCGATTTAGGCCGTAGCCAATATTTACATATAAAAATGCACACAGAGGCTATAAGAAATAGAAATTTTTTACTTTTTGCTCATTTCTATACTAAGATGTCATGATACAAGAAGTCTAATTGCAAAAGGACTCTTGAATTCAACTTTTTTTTGCAGACAGTATGGTCTGATGACCAGTTTTTCACTTTTCAATGGAAAACTTGCATGTAGTTTTAGTCTCAATTGGCATATACTTGAACAACTTACTATCCTAAAGAAGAAAATTATGGTAGCATATGAAATGAATAGGGTGTACTGATCATTGTAGAGGTTTTTTTTTACAGACTTAGTGAAATATTTGTGATGGACTACAGATTTTATGTACAAAGCTCTTCACATTTCACATACATCAAACAGGCCATTTAACCAGGGACATAAATACAAATATTCTGCACATTTTTTCTGTGATAATCTACTTTTCTCTAGATTCAGAGTTCACAAATGGTTAATTAAATTTGATTTAAGCATAGAAACACAAATATCAGGAACATAAAAAGCTGTCAGATAGAAAGTCAGCATGGCTCTTAGGCATAAAATGGAAACTGCTTTAAAATGCTTATTTTAGCCGTATAATGCCAAAATGGGACATTTTAACAGAATTTCTGTCAAGCAAAGATGTAAATCCTTTACTTTTATTGAGTTTAACAAATTGAAACCAGCAAACCATTCAGGAAAGTTGCCAAAGTACAAAATCTACATTTACGGAATTCATCTCTTAGGCCCGAGAACACAGTTATTTCGTAGTGCATTTCTTTTAGACAGTAAATTCAAATTTAAAAAATCGCACCTGCTCTATCTCAAAAAGATTTTTACAGTGTAGTGTACTACTATTGATACAAATAATATCAAAATTATAGAAACTTCTACCAGCTCTAACTCAAAATATTGACAATTCTGTGTTAAGGGGGGGCTAAAATTCAGTTTGACAGCTTCAGACATTCTAATTTTTGACCTTTTTTAACTGGACCAAATCACTACTTAACATAAAGATTCAGCACCCAAATTTTTTTAAACATGTAATTTCATCCCCTTACTTAATATTTCATGCAATAAATATCAAGAAATAAATTGGGAAAGTGTATCAAAAAAAAATGCAAGTTATACACTGTTCACACTAGGGACTATATTCGTAGACAACAAAAACCAAAGGCCGATAACTGTGTCCTTGGACCAGTTAAATATAGAATTTATTAAAAAGAAATCAGACTTTTTCTTTAGATGCTATTTCTTGGTCTTGAAGATAAGCTTTTGTCCAAGATTCATAACAATCCATGAAGGTTTACAAATTTATCGTGTCAAAAATATTTAATCCCAGACTGTCTGTAAATGTTATCTGTAAAAAACTAAGTCCATTTATCAGTAAAATTCTGAAAAATGAAAATAAATATTTTAAAATTTCACTCTGGATACTGTCTTTTGGTCATAAACAAGCTTCTGTCCAAATTTCATAAAATTCCATGGAGGTTTGACAAAGTTATTGATGTCTAAAAAAATACTTTAACCACAGCCTGAACCTAATTGTTGATGACGCCAACAACAGGATCTAGGATGGCTCTGCCTCGCTTTTGCGACAAAAATGTCGCAGGCTCAACAAAACTGATCACAAAAACTTAACATTGATGAATGAAGCAAAAATAAATGAGGTAAAGGTCAGAGGAACCTTTTCAGAAGGACATATACACCTTACAGTCACTCTATACACCCAATTTAGTTGACCTTTTACTTATAGTATCTTAGAAAATGACCTTATTTTTATATTAATCATAACTTAACTAATATAATGAACCTGTCAGATGGACTTGTTCATCCTACAATCATTCTATACATCCAATATAGGCGACCTATTACTAACAGAACTTGAGAAAAGGACCTAATAACAAAAACTTAACATTGATAGCTGACTTATAAAATGAAGTAAAGATCATAGTATAGACATGTATACCATGGAATAAATCTTTTGTATTTTTTTTTTAACTTATTAAGAGCAACATGACAGGTTTAGCATCTGTTACCCTTCCAGAGTATCTGAGAATAAGCCAGGTTTTTTGTGGGGTTTCGTGTTACTCAGTCATTAGTTTTTCTATGCAGTGTTTTGTGGACATGTTTTTCATTTTTTGTGATGGCATTGTCAGTTTTTCTTCCGACTTATTACTTATAAACCTCTCATTGGTATCTGCCACCTATTTTTTTGTTGAGAAGAAATGATAAATTTCATCTGTCTTGGTATAAGAAAGCCATCTTTACATACTTAAAAAAATGCTTCGCTGGGGGCAGCTTGATACGACCGCAGAGGTCGAACCCTGAACAGTTGGGGCAAGTATGGACACAACATTCAAGCTTGATACAGCACTGAATTTGGATTGTGATAAAATATTTGACACAGCATAGGTTTCTGACACAGAATGAATGTGGTCTAAGAACTTAAAAAATTCTAATTTACCTATTCAAACCATATCATTATTATTTGCTTTTATATTTAAATCAGAAATAACCAACTTTAATAATAAACTGAAAATTTTAAAGAAAAAAAAAAGGAAAAAAAGGGAAAAAAAATCCCCCCCCCCCCAATTTATTGAACCCCCTTATGATTCATCACCCCAAACTCAATCCCAGCCTTCCCTTTGTGGTATGGTACCTTGCAGTACAATTTCAGAGAGATCCATACCCTTGAACACAAGTTATTGTCTTGAAACTAGAAAAATGCTTGTTTTTTTGCCCTTTTTTGGCCCCCAATTCCTAAACGTTTAGGGCAATTACCCCCAAACTCAAACCCAGCTTTCCCTTTGTGATATGGAACTTTGTAGTACAATTTCATAAAGATCCATACACTTACACACAAGTTATTGTCCTGAAACTAGAAAAATGCTTGTTTTTTGCCCCTTTTTGGCCCCTAATTCCTAAAATTTTGAGGCAATTACCCCCAAAATCAATCCCAGCCTTCCCTTTGTGGTATGGTACCTTGCAGTACAATTTCAGAGAGATCCATACACTTGAACACATGTTATTGTCTGGAAACTAGAAAAATGCTTGTTTTTTGGCACCTTTTTGGCCCCAAATTCCTAAACATTTAGGGCAATTACCCCCAAACTCAAACCCAGCTTTCCCTTTGTGATATGGAACCTTGTAGTACAATTTCATAAAGATCCATACACTTACACACAAGTTATTGTCCTGAAACTAGAAAAATGCTTGTTTTTTGCTCCTTTTTGGTCCGTAATTCCTAAAGTTTTGAGGCAATTACCCCCAAAATCAATCCCAGCCTTCCCTTTGTGGTATGGTACCTTGCAATACAATTTCAGAGAGATCCATACACTTTAACACAAGTTATTGTCTGGAAACTAGAAAAATGCTTATTTTTGGCCCCTTATTCCTTAACGTTACAGGCAATTACCCCCAAACTCAATTCCAGCTTTCCCTTTGATATATGGAACCTTGTAGTACAATTTCAGAAAGGTCCATAGACTTACACACAAGTTATCGTCATGAAACTAGAAAAATGCTTGTTTTTTGCCCCTTTTTTGGCCCCTAATTCCTAAAATTTTGAGGCAATTACCCCCAAAATCAATCCCAGCATTTCCTTTGTGATATTGAACCTTGTGGTACAATGTCAGAGAGATCCATACACTAACACACAAGTTTTGTCTGGAAGTTACAAAAGTGCTTATTTTTGGCCCCTCATTCCTTAACTGTTGGTACCATAACCCCCAAAATCAATCCCAACCTTCCTTTTGTGGTATTGAACCTTATGGTAAAATTTCATAGAGATCCATTCACTTAAACTAAAGTTAGAGTGCGAAAACCAATGTGTCTTCGGACAACGACGCCAACGTCATACCAATATACGATCGCAATAAAAACTATAGTTTAATATAAAATATCATGAATATAAGTATTGGAAGTTCATCCACATTTATTTTCATATGAAAATGACAATACTGCAAAATAATGCTGAAAAATGATAAGAGCTACTCTTTATTAATCATCCCATTAGTCAACAAAAAATCATATAATTTTCTTGTTTTGTTTACATCAATTTTGATCAAACTTCTTGCCTGTCCAAGTTTCAAGCATCCATTTTTCTTACACTCATTAATCAGAGTGTTACGAAATTCTACATAAGCCTCTGGAACCAATCTTATATTAGCACAGATCTCTTGTTCTGTCTCTGCTAGTTTTTCATAACCTGGCAAACTAGAAATGTCTAGTGGGGGAGCTGTTTTTCTTGGAGCATTTGGTAACACAACTAAGCCTCCTTTTGACATATTGTCTAAAACAGCTTGCCTATGAAGCCATGTTTGACAAGAGGTTTCATCTTTTAAATGTGATAATAGATCTACCATAAGATGTCTTTTTGATTTCACTACATTTCTCCTTGAATTCAGGATGTGATACATTTTACTCTGCTCCATGGAGGTCATGCCATTTTCTCTTCTGCTCTGAAGTTTCTTGATATCATGTTTTAATTCTCTCTCATAATGTAGTGCCTCAAGATATTTACTATATTCATCAGGTGATACCAATGTTATGAATACTCTCAACTTGTCAATAAGGTCCTTGATGGTGTAACTGTATCTACGGCTGGCAACTTGTACCTTTGGTATGTTGATCAGACCATAATCTCTGACAATTTTTTTCCGTTTCCATCTCTCTTTCATGCAATCGTAATACACATCCAGAACTCCCAACTGCATTTTACTATCTTCATCCTCTTCATCAAAATCTAAATGCTTGATTTCCAGTTCCATGAAGTTGTCATATTCTATTGTGAAATCACCCCTTCCAGCCATATACCCACTGAGGTCATTGTTTTCTGGGTAGCGTGGAGGGTCGTCACATAGTTTATATATGATCGGTTGTGGATACACAGTTCTCTCTGACTCTTTAAAGTGAGGTAAGTCATCATGAGGTTTATCAATGAAATATTTATTGTAATGATTCTGACATTCTGACTGACTCTTTGTTCGTAGCCTGTGAGCTACATCAGACCAGTTGCCATAGCCACAGTCTGACATGATATCAAGTAACGTGGTTTCCTCCTCTGCCGTCCATGTTTGCTCAAACAGTGGGAAATCTGTTCTACAAACAGTGTAGGGATGATCATTTTGATGAACTCCAAATATAACTCCTTTAGAAAAGCAATGAACACAGATAGTGATGGAGTGACATACCTCAGCTTTACATATAATATATGGCTTTCTTAATTCACATTTACAATTCATACAATAGTGTTCCTCCTCCATTTCAATGTTTGTTCAATAGGTCAGTATAATATTAAATTTGAAAGTTTTCTTAAATTCATTGTGAAAAAATGTCTAAGAATGAATATGAGATCACTTTAGCCTAATTTTGGCCCTCCATCATGATAGTTGCCTGTTATTGAAGCACCACTGAAGTCAAAACCAGGATTCTGCAAAGTGATAAATCAAAATCATAATATTTTTGCTGAACTTACTTAATTTTCTATAGATCAACTTACAATATTCTTGTCAGGTCATTATAGTTTCTGGGAATAATAACTGTGATGATTTTCCTAAACAGCTAATAAAGTTTTATATAAATAAATTGAAATTAAATTTTTCTGTAAGCTTTATTTAAGTTTCAATCAAACTATGTGAAATTGAACTAGACACCTAATTAAAGAACCAGATGTACAAATGTTGTACAATTTAAGACCAGAGTAGAATATAGTATATTTCCAACATGCGAAAATATCCAGAAGCATGCTCTTCTTACTAAAAGTACATGGTCTGTTTGATTAAAACTTTACAAAAGCTGTTTTCTGATTGTATATGATACTGAGGATTAATAAAGAAATTATCATGTGGTCCGAGTACACAGTTATTTCGTAGTGCATTTCTTTTAGACAATAAATGGAAATTAAAAAAATCCCACCTGCGCTTTCTCAATAATATTTTTACAGTGTGTTGTACTACTTTTGGGACAAATTATATCAAAATTATAGAAAACTTCATCGGCTCTAACTCAAAATATGGACAATTTCATGCTAAGGGGGTCTTCAAATCTTTTGACAGCTTCCGATGTGCTAATTTTTAACATTTTTCAGCTGGACCAAATCACTACTTTACTTTAAAATTCATGACCCAAATTTTTTTACAGTGTCATTTCACCCCCCTACTTACTATTTGAGTCATAAAACATGGAGAAATAAATTCGGAAGGGGTATAAAAAAAATCGACAAGTAACACACTGTCCACACTAGGGACTATATTCGTGGACAACGAAAATCAAAGGACGATAACTGTGTACCCGGACCTAATAGGGTAGAAAAAGTTGACCAATCTTAATGAAACTTGGTATGACTAAAGCTTATTAAATTATAAGACTGCTTACAAAGTTTCATGGCAATAGGATATATATTATAGACAATATGACTAATTCTATATTGAACTTTGAGTGTTAAATTTAGACGTTAAAATTGAAAATTTTCAACTATCAACAATTGAGGCTTAAAAAATTAAAATATTGCAAAAAAATACTTTTGAAATGCCTTAATATATAATATATTATGTATTAAAAGCAATAGAGTACTCATTTGATTCATCAGACTTATCATAATTATTAAAAAGTCAAATTTATATGAGCCTGTGCCTAAAAATGGAGGTTTTCCAATGAAGGGGGGCCTTACATGAAGATGTAATATTTTCCAGCAATTTTAAATTTGTAAAGCTTTTTGGTTATAAATAATCCTTACATATGTATTTAATGTACTTTAAATGGAAAGAAAACTTACAAATAACATATCACATTAGCTTAAAAGGGTCTTAGGCCAAGTAAGACTGAAAATAATTTAGGGTCAATTTAGGCCGTATCACATATTTACATTTAAAAATGCATATTGAAGCTATATGAAATAAAATTTTGTGTCTTTTCTATCATTTCTATACTCAGGTGACATGATACAATAAATCTGAGCACAAAAAGACTCTTGCATTCAACTTTTTTTGCAGACAGTATGGTCTGATACAAAGATTTTTCACTTTTTAGTGAAAAACATGCATGCAATTTTAGTCTCAACAGGCTTATATTTGAACCACTTGCTATCCTACAGAAGAAAAGAAAGGTATTTTGTGACATAAAACAGGTACAAAAGACATTGTTAAGTGCTTTTTATACAAATTTAGTGAGGTCTTTATAATGGACTTCAACTTTTATGTTCCAAGCTCCTCACATTTAACTTGATCCAAACAGGGCGTTAGACGATGATCATATATACAACACATTTTGCGCATATTGTCTGAGATAATCTTCTTTTCTGTAGATTCAGAGTTCACAAATGAGTAATACAACTGGATTGAAACATAGAAACACAAATATTGACACATAAAAACCTGTCAGATAGAAAGTCAGAATGCCACTTATGCATCAAAATTGAAAAAGCTATGAAATGCTTATTTTGACCATAAAATGCCAAAATTGGTCATTTTTTCAGAAATTCTATCAAATAAAAGTTTAAATCCTTTAGTTTTATGCTATTTGATAAATTGACACCATCAAATCATTCAGGGAAGTTGCCAAAGTACAGATTCTATATTTCCTGATTTCACCTCTTAGGTCCGAGTACACAGTTATTTCGTAGTGCATTTCTTTTAGACAATAAATGGAAATTAAAAAAATCCCACCTGCGCTTTCTCAATAATATTTTTACAGTGTGTTGTACTACTTTTGGGACAAATTATATCAAAATTATAGAAAACTTCATCGGCTCTAACTCAAAATATGGACAATTTCATGCTAAGGGGGTCTTCAAATCTTTTGACAGCTTCCGATGTGCTAATTTTTAACATTTTTCAGCTGGACCAAATCACTACTTTACTTTAAAATTCATGACCCAAATTTTTTTACAGTGTCATTTCACCCCCCTACTTACTATTTGAGTCATAAAACATGGAGAAATAAATTCGGAAGGGGTATAAAAAAAATCGACAAGTAACACACTGTCCACACTAGGGACTATATTCGTGGACAACGAAAATCAAAGGACGATAACTGTGTACCCGGACCATGTATCACCTAAAACAAACTAAAATTTATCATTACGGAGAAGAAGAAAAAATGGAGTAATGCAACCAGGGATGTCTGCATTGTGCTGACAGAACAAGGAAAATAATTTAACTACTTATGCTGCAATTAACTTACTTATGCTACAATTAGTTTTATTTATGGTATTTCCATTATTGTAAGCTGCATCAATTTGTATAATGATGAATTTTAAAATAAGGAGATGTGTGTGGTATGATCTATACCAACGAGACAACTATCCATCAGAGACCAAATGACATCATTTTTTGCACTTCAATATAATAAACAAGTTGCATTAAAGAGAAATGGGTAAGATTTGTGGACTTAACATTTAATTTCATGACAAAAATACTAACAAAGGAAAATTAGTTAAAATCATGATTTAAGGGTAATAGCTCCCATTAATTGTTTCCCCTTAAGTTTTATGGGTAGAGCTTTCTTTAAAAATATTACCAAAAAGTGAAAGCAGTTATTTTCTATATAGACTATATATTAAATGCAAAGGTAAACATTAAGATTCTTTCGTTTTGATAAAAAGAGAATAGAATTTTCCTTACTTTAAAATAATAAATATCCATGGAAAAAAAACATCTTTAATCAAGATTATAAACAAATTTGTTTAAAATTTTGTTTTTATATTCATGATATTGGGAACCTTCATTGCTTCTTCTTCTTTATCAAATTTAATTAAATACTGTATTGAAATAGACTAAACCTTACCCTATTTTTGTCTTTAATGAAGAAAATCTCCAAATTCTCCCTGAAATGGAGAATTAAACTTGTTTTCAAAGTAATTAAAATAAAAAAAAATTATATTTTCTAAAAATAAGTCCAATGAAGTAAAGACAGTCACTTTGTTTTGAAAAACAAAACTGCAATTTTTTCTATGTTTTCTATTGCTACACTTACATTATGTTACCTTAAAATTCTATATCAGCAAATTAAAATATTAACAATATTTTGTATTCTTATTGATTGTTCCTCTCTTATTGTCCAGTTACAAATATTTCATGTTTTTGTGGCATCATTATTTTATTTCATAACATTTAACACATTTCACTGGACAGTAGATGACAGTATTTGTAACTTAACTTTTACAGTTATTTTGTTAATAATATAATCTAGCATATGTTGGCATGAACAGAATCGATGAAAACCTACTTTGTAACCAGTGAAAGTTATCAGTTTTATTAATTTTTCTACAATTTGTTTAATTCTTATTTCTGAAGTCAATGTTACTTTATTTTTCACTTCTATCCTATTTTTTAATACTAAATGTACTTTTGGCATAAATATATTAACAATCTTTTAATAATTATTATAATCTATTATTTTGTTTAAAGTTTTATTACTTTAGATCGAGTCAAAAAATAACATTATTAACTAATGTAATTCAGAGTTTATTGCAATGTTTTTATCAATGAAAAAAATGCTGCAGTATCAGGTTCGCAATAATAAAAAAATTTGCATTCATAATTTCAGTAGTGATCTTCCTTCATAAACTTGTTGCAATCACATTAATTAGATTTCACATTTATACCAGATGCCAAGGATTTGCAATAATAAATGCACGCATTCAATAATTTCTGAATTTACAGTATACTCAATTGCCTTAAAAATGAGGTTTGATGAATATGCTGCTATAACCTTCAATTCACTTCAATTATACCAAAACTTTTAATTAAAATGAAATACAGACACTAAGTTCAGTATATCATTACCCTTAATTTCAGGACAGAGGGGAAAACAAATAACTGATGAAGAATTTTGAAATTTATAATATACATCTTTCGTCTAATCGAATATATCAGGTAATGGGATATTTTTGCTGACATTTTGAGTATCCAATTTGCCAGAGTCTACTGTACCTCGTTCTGAAATTTTTCCAATGTTAATTTCTGTTCCATCTGATCAAAGGTAGATGGATCAGCTTCATATTGTGATTTTAACAATGACTTCCAACAGTTGCCTGCAGTGCTATGGACCTTTGGTAAACAGATTCTTATCAACTTCTTATCTTCTGTAAATATATATGTACATCGTCAGTAAGAGAGTTTAAAAAAAAAAAATTAATGCAGATCTTTAAGTTATATTAAACATTCTCAGGGAATATTATACCAATACATGCATGACATACTTTAAAGCTGCAGCAATATCGAAAAATTTACCATTCATTATTATATTGTTTTAGGTGCATCAAGGGGCAAAACTCAAACTGGATCTATTACCTCACATTATATTTCAATACACAACAAATAGTTCAAGGTCTCTTTTCAGTAGCCAATAGACTTGCCTACTTTCCCGCTGCATAAGGGTGTTGATCGGACTTGTAAAAATCTTCATATATACACATGTCTATAAACTGAATACTTCAAAACTGGCATTCAAAAAAATTTAAATCATGGCATTTAAGCACATTTATACTCATACCAGCATAACTCAAGCTCCTCAATGTTGCACATCTAGCATGTCTAGTGAAGAGAAGCAAGGAATACTATTTTTAAAGCCTTAATTTGGTTAACTGACAAGGAAACTGACCAACAACTTCCCACATATGAGGTGAGAATGCTAACATAAGATCTCCAATGTTAATTTTACCAAATTTACTAACATTTGATCTGTAACTTCCGAATTCTAATAAAATGACTATATGCCAAAAGTTGTGTAAATACATACATTAAGGAGAATGCAGAAGATGTTGAAGTTCAAAGAATTTTCCAAGAGCCATTGAAATCAGCAAACCAGAACAAAACCAATGCTGACAATTCAATGAAAATTCTCTATCAATTGCTGTTTCACTTATGTCAATTTAATGTTTCATGTATTTATAAAGAGGAATTTGCCTCCTACATGTATATGATAAAAGATGAATATCAAATGACCAGTGATATAAGAATATGGCATGTATGTTTTCTTTATTCTCTTTTGAGTTAGACAGTTTTATATTATTGATTGCATTTTTTTTATTATAATTAAAAAAAAAAATATGTGGTATAATTGCCAATGAGACAACTCTCCACAAGAGACCAAATGACATAGAAGTTAACAGCTATAGGTCACCTTACGGTCTTCAACAATAAGCAAAACCTATACCGCATAGTCAGCTATAAAAGGCCCCAAAATGACAAATGTAAAACAATATGATATACAGCAACAAACGACAACCACTGAATTACAGGCTCCTGACTTGGGACAGGCAAATACAGAATGTGGCAGGGTTAAACTAGTTTGAAGGCGCCAACCCTCCTCTTACCTGGGACAGTGGTGTAACAGTACAACATAAGAAATGGGCCATTTTAGAAAATAAAACTATTTTTCATCTATTTTCAAATTTTGACACTCAGTCACAACTTTGATGATTATGTGGTGTTGAGAATTTTGAGAAAATAGTGCTTGATACCTTATATCATTGCTGAAATGTACAAAATGGTTTACAAAAGTACTTTATCAATACTCAGATTATTAAACAAATTACCTAATGTCCACACAGCTTCATCAGCATGCACAGCTTTATGCAAATCACCCTGGAAATATAGAAAAGATAAATTGCATCAACTAAACATTTCTAAAAGGTAACAAATCAATTATTTCAGAACAAATATTCAAAAAGTAAGAAGTGGATTTAAGAAATTTTTAAAAGGGACAAAGGCAGTGAATATCTTTGCAAAATCTGGTGCAACTAATATATATCAAAGTTTGTAAGATTAATAAGAGGCTTTGAGGAACCTGTATGGCTGGCCTGGCATTTATGCACATAACTAGGACTGAGTCTGGGTACCAGTTATGTTAAGTTTCATTGTGGGAGCTCGAGGTTTAATGTTAAGCCTTGCAATTATTCAAGTTTTGCTTAAACTGGTATAAATCTGGCTGTTGGTTTGCCTGTTTGAATTGTTTCAGTTTTGTCATGTTTTGGAATTTTATAGCTGACTCTATGCCTATGATAGAGTATCGGTTTTCCTCATTGTTGAATGCCATACAGTGACCTATAGTTACTTACATCCATCATATCCATGACATATCATTTTGACTAAGGTGGATAGTAGTCTCATTGGCAATCATTCTACATCTCCATTTTTATACTCATGTCTAGCTATAGTTGTTTCTGATGAGAGAATCACAAAAAAAAATCTAACAATATACTATATAAACAAGGAATTTCGTAAAAACAGACAGTTACCTTTTGCAAATTAAGATTTAGTTTTTATTGGAATTTAAGCGTGGAATACCTCCACACTACAATAGGTCATGGTGATCCCTGAAAATGGCAAGTTTTCCTAAATGGAAGATGTCATAAAGCGATGATGTCATGTTTCCACACGTGCATCTTCCCACAACATATTCAATTAATAGAAAATTTTGCATTTTCCTATCTTAATCGGATAAAGTCTGATCAAACAGAATGGAGTTTTTACAAATGAAGTAAAACATTTTTCTGATCATATCAGCAGTATGTATTTTTTTATGCAAGGCTTCCATTATTGAACAAAATGGCAGGTGACAAGAACTGGTCCTTGAAAAGTAGGGAGAGTATCAGGTACATGGACTGAGGGTAATGTTTTTGTATCTACATAAGAACAGGCGTCATAGTATGTCAACATTTATTTTAACTGTTATATAAGATGGTAGTGAGGAATGGGGTACCCCTCGTGACAAATGACAGTAAAATATTTGTTGATAAACATTTTACTCCATTTGACTCTAACGGTAGCTTCAAAATGAGATTTGATGAATGACGATAAAAAATTATGGCTCATTTGACGCTAACAGTAGCGAAAAACGAACGTTTGACGATTGATGATAAAGGGCATTCCTACCCTCTTATAAGTCAACCTCAAAAATGTATTAGTCAAAAATCTAAATACAAGCAGAATATTAATATTTACTAGGTTCTAACACAAAATAATTACACTGAACACTTCCTTCCCTGAGACAACCACTTTAATTGTTTTGGTTTTTATGTTAATTGATATTTCTTTACATTTAGTGCCTTCTGGCACTAAAACTTCTACAAATACGTCTTCTACTGTTTGCAGCCACTTTCCCCAAGGCGTATTACAAGGAATAATTCCACTTTTCTCATCAAAATTTGCCATTTCTTGCCATAACTCTCAAGTAAAGTGTTCATTTACTTATTTTAATTTTTTTTCGTCCTTTATCATACTTAAGCTTTGAAAGAATCCTATTGTGTAAGGAATTGAAGGAACAAATACAAAAATGATTATTTTATTAGATTACAGATGGTTCTAACAAAAAACATTAAAAAAACCCCAAATAGAACAGATTTACATGATTGTTGATTTCACGGTTTTATTATTTTCCGGAATTGTAATCGTGGTCTTTCCTACCAAATTTAGATGACTGAACATGTGTCTCTTGATTTCATCATTAAAATAATATATTTAAAGGATTTCCAATCCTTTGTAACAAACAGAATTTATTCGGCTGCTTAAGGTAAAGATAAGTTCATTGAGAAAACTATCCATGTGCATATTTAAGCGGTCTAATACAAAATTAATAATAAGCAGATGGGGATTTCAGTCCGGTTATTCTTTCACCAAGAAATTGAACTATAATTTTTGACAATACAAAAGAAACATGGATGGTACCAATGGGATTCGAACCCTCAATCTTGGGTTGTTAAGGCAGTTCTCTAACGGACTGATCCAAAGAAGATCTTCCCTTACTCAGTAAGACCTTTATATCTCAAATTATCATTTATGAGGTTTAAATTATACCACACTCTTCCCCCTTTTCTTTTTCTGTGCTGTGTACAATCCATCCGAGCAGCTCACAGGTCCACTACTGGACAACTCCAGTATTCAACTCAAAAACCATCTGGCTAGTACCTTACATGACACCCAGACATCATGAGATATGTCAGTCATACCTGCCAGGCAATCATTGTAACAGGTCTGTTTGCTTCCTTAACATGTTTGGGCCCTACACATTGGCATCCACATATTTGCACCGTGTTTTTAGTCAAATACAGGTTGAATTAGTAGATGTTTTTTTTTTATGTATATATCAAAATATTTATATTTTCATGAATAAAAAATTAGTAATTTGTTTTGATAACTCAATATTTGGCCCTGGCTACGATTACCCGCAAAAGGTAAGTATAAGAAATAATTATTGTTACTTCTGAGACTTATTGACAAAATGTATGTCTGGACAGGGACCCGATTTCATACGAAAATTGCAGGTAATACATATATTATTTTAAGCTCACCTGGACAAGTGCCAAGTGAGCTTTTGCTTTTCTCATTACTTGGCGTCCCTCGTCTTCGTTGTTAACTTTTTACATTTTGAACTTCTTCTAGAGAACCACTGAATGGAATGAAACCAAACATGGCATGAATGTTCCTTATGAGGTGCTGACCAAGTGTTGTTACTTTGTAGCCAATCAATCATCCAAGATGGCGGCCAGCGGTGAACTTAGTTTAACAAAGGATTCTATGTGAAATGCATACAAAAGTCTTCTTTTGAAGAACCACTGAATGGAATGAAACCAAACCTGGCATGAATGTTCCTAATGAGGTGCTGACCAAGTGTTGTTACTTTGTAGCAAATCCATCAACCAAGATGGCTGCCAACGGGGGACTTAGTTTAACAAATGGACTCTATGGGAAATATATACAAATGTCTTCTTCTAGAAAACCGCTTAATGGATTGAAACCAAACATGTTATGAATGTTTCTTTTGAGGTGCTGACCAAGTGTTGTTACTTTGTATCTGATTTGTCATCCAAGATGGGTGCCAGCAGGGGACTTAGTTTAACATAAGACCCTATGGGAAATACATACAAATGCTTCTTCTAGAGGAGCACTGAATGGAATGAAACCAAACATGGCATAAATGTTCCTTATGAGGTGCTGATGAAGACTTTAATACATGTATCTTTATAGATTGAGATATACTGTAAACTTCAAAAATATCAAGAAAAGAAGATGTACACATAAGTCAACATGAGCAAAATTGTCAATTGACATCTTGTTGGAGTTATTGTCCTTATAAAGTCATTTTCTACAATTTCAATGAATTTATTGGTAAATTCTGTAAACTTTACAAAAGTCTTCTGCTTTTGATTAAATTACGGGGCCAATATTATACCAAATTAGGCCTCAATCATTAGGGTATCTGTTATGATTTTAATCTATTTTTACATGATTTCCAAAACCAAAGTAGAATCAGGTGAGCGACACAGGCTCTTGAGAGCCTCTAGTTATTGTTACCTGCAGTTACATTGTACTGTCAGTACCTGCAAAAATATATTCAGACAGGCACTGATAAAAAAAATGTTTGATTTAGGAGCAATCTGATTCAAAAATAAGTAAAAACAAATTATAATGTAAAAACATTAACTTGGTTAAACTTTCAGATGTATTGACCAATCTGACGTTCACTTTTGTCATAGGGGGTCTATTAAAATAACTGTTTATTAGTGTGTGGTATAGACATGCATACATGTATATATATAAAGGGATCTATAGTTTGCAACAGGGGTCTTGAAAGGTACCACCTGAAATGTATTGGCCTCAAATAAATAGCTAAAAGGATTCTAAGTATGTATAAATGTACTTTCATTTTATCATTGCTATGTTCAATAAATAATTTTCTATTCATTTAAATGTGTTAAAATATGTTAAACAATGTATACGGAACAATGACACGAAGACAGTCCAAAGTATTACGATGCTACACACAAAAGACATAGTTTGCAAATGTAAAATTTTGCAGGTAGAAATAAAATGTATTATTGTTACCTGCAAATTCCGTATTAAATCTGGTCCCTGTCTGAATATACATTTCGTCAATTAGTCTAGGAAGTAACTATAAGTATTTCTTATTGTTACTTTTAGCGGGTAATCCTAGCCAGTGCCTAAATATTTTTGTGTTTGATTAGTTGATTAATTATTTATGATTATTTTTAATTCATAAATACAAAGCTAATATGATATTATTGTTATGAGCTTGAAAATCATGATCGTTGTTACATATAGCTTTGGTGTGGTTAGCTGGGTATGAGTGAAAACAGTAGTATCTTCTGCCTTTCTTTTACAAGTCTTGTTTTCATGAATGAACTGGGTCATTGTGGGTCTTTGATCATCATGACAATATTCATTATTTATTTTGTCTTAATAATTCACAACACCCTAAACAATCCTAAAGGAAACTTGTTATGTTTTTAGAATGTCACTTTATTTTAAAACAATTAAAAAAAACCTTATTGTCTTTTAATTTAAATCAATACACTATAAAATGTAACTAAAACCTGATTAAAATATTATTCAACACACAATCTTAAAAAAGGCTGCAAACATGAAAAGGGGTAAACCTGAAAAGGAGGGAACATGATTTTGGGTGAACAAACTGGAATACTGGATTTGGTAATCACAGATACTGGTATATGTGCCAGAAGTAGATACTTGCAAATTTTGATGAGAAAAGTGGAATTATTTCTTGTAATACACCTTGGTGGAAGTGGATGCAAACTGTAGAAGACGTATTTGTACAAGTATTAGTGCCAGAAGGCACTGAATATAAAGATAAAGAATCCCAGGTTATTTGATAACCCAGACTGGTGATACAAAAACTCAAGTGAGCTCATTAATTCCCAGATTTGACCAGCAAAAATTGGGTTAAATGACAAATATAATTAAGCAACATTTTAGCATCCCTTGCATACAGAGTTTATATCACCCAATTGATATGACAATATTAAAAGGAACTCATATCAGACTTAACTTGCAATGAGATACACAACAGTTGACTATATTGGGACATGAACTGCTTACCTCTTGAGCACCTTACACTTTGTACATTTTCCAACTAATTTGCTCAACTGAAAATGTAAGTGAATAAATATAGCAGATGGGTATATCTGTCAGTATGACTGCAACCCAGCACAACAATAGAACTTGAAAAGAACACAATGTCATCACATGGTCATCAATATGTCACAACTCTCAAGTGTGGAAAGTTAATTTGGAATGTCACATAAACATTAATAAATAAATGAATGTTTACCCATCTTTAGAGAACATGTTTTATTTTTATTTCAGCATGGATAGTGCTGGTCAACAACAGGTTGAAAGGAAGAGTACAGCTAAGCTAGATGAAATACTCAGTATAGAGAAACAAGTTCAGGAAAAATGGAATCAACAACATGTATTTGAGGAAGATGCTCCTTCAGATCCTAAGTAAAAATATATGTGATATATTTACTTTTAGTTGAATGATATGTTTTGTTGTTTGTATGGTCAGTTTTGTTTATATAGAACATGTAGACTAGCTACTTGTGCTACATATGTACATGTAAATTATCTAAAAATATAAAAAAAATCGTGTGCCTGCATTCTTTGCAATGTTGAAGACAAAACTCTGCAAAAATGTATTATCAATGTCACAAACAAGTCTTTATACCACAATAAAGCCATAGTTTATATGGTCAAAGGATTTTTGACTGCCAAAATAGCATAGTTGCGAAAAAATATATCTTTACATAACTATAAAGGAAAATTATGTTGGTTAAAAGCTCAATAGAGCTTATGTTATGTCCTTGTTTATATACTATGCAGACTCTAAATAAAGCTTATGTATGGTTTTATTTATTATCAGATTATAACTTGATTTTAGATTGCTTCTTCTTATATAAACTACAGAATTAACAATATATTGATATCTTTTCAGGCAGCCAAAGTATATGGTTACATTTCCTTATCCTTACATGAATGGAACACTACATTTAGGACACACTTTTTCTTTATCAAAATGTGAGGTAAAGTAATAAACTTACCTAAATTTAAGTAGTTTTGTTTTTTATGGATTTTTTGGGGCGTAAAGATGGCATTATAGCTTATCTTTCAAACCTCGTCTCTACCTTTGTGAACTCATATAACATAGTTCAGTGAGGTGAACATTCTTTAAATCAAAATTGTCACACATGGTAATAAGAGATGCCAGGTTTACCTCAATAGGTAGGCAACCTAACTACACAAGAGTGTATGACAACTAGGGTTCAGCATATTGTCTTCAACAGTAGAAAATATGTCAAGCTCTAAATTGTCTGGAATCTAAAAAAATTTAATTGATTTACATAAAAAATAAATTTATATAATTTGGGGGTTAAAAACATGAATATTTAGTTTGAGGATTTGTTACCCTTTTGAACTATTTAAATAATGTGAATTCTTATCAATAAAACATCTTTTGAGAAGAGACATTGAATTTAAGATCAATAAGACTGGTTGTAGATATTTTGCTTAAGTATAACATTAGCTTTAGAAAACCAATAACTGTGTAGAGCAATAGAATACACAATTTTTTGATAGCTATAGAAACAAAAGTAACATATGTACAAATAAACCATGTTGTTTCATTCTAATCTAAAATTAATAGTTTTGAATCTTTTGCAGTTTGCTGTTGGATTTCAGAGGATGCAAGGAAAGAAATGTCTATTCCCATTTGGATTACATTGTACTGGTATGCCCATAAAGGTATGTTGTTGACAGAAATCAGTTAATGAAAATTAAGACATGCTTTTCAGACATGTAATGACTATTCTGTAAAGGTGATAAATAAATAAGTGATTTTGCCAGCGCTTGTCATTTCATCATTTACATAACAATTTTCAAAATAATGAAATAATTTTACCTGGCAGCATGTTTATGACAAGTTAACGTCTCCAAGTTAATCAAGGGTCACAACAGATGTCATAATTTGTTATGTAATCTGCTTATCCGAAGGGCCATTAATGATCATTTGTCATTTTGAATTTTTTTTAAGAAACTTTTCATACAACCACACAATTTGCTTAGATTACTCTAATTATACCCCCGCTTTAAAAAAGTGGCTTTAAAAAAGTGGGGGTATACTGTTTTACCTCTGTCTGTCCATCTGTCCGTCCATCCGTCCCATGAAAATTTTTCGTCACATTTTTCTCAGGAACTACAATACAAGGATTTCTGAAATTTGGTTTCAGGGTTTATATAAGTCGGCTATACAGTGTGATGCATTTTCAGATTGATCACTCAACAACTTCCTGTTTACCGAACACTTACATCATTTTACACAACACATCCAAGTTGAAAATTTTCGTCACATTTTTCTCAGGAACTACATTACAAGGCTTTCTGAAATTTGGTTTCAGTGTTTATATAAGTCAGCTATATCATGTGATGTGTTTTCAGATTCATCACTCAACAACTTCCTGTTTACCGTCAAATATTTGGGCTGGGGGTATCATCAGTGAGCAGTAGCTCGCAGTTTCACTTATTTCATGATGAAAATGTAATTGACAGAAAGACGAAAACCGTAGTGAACTTATTAGAAAACATCGTTTTACTTAAAATCTGTTATAAAAAAATATTAGATTAAGACGATGAATTAATGAGCTGAATAAATTCATCACACCTAAAAGTTACACACTGTTTTGGTTGGTAATTGCTTATTTTGATTAGTATGAATGAATAGAGATGTTAGATAAACATCTACAAGACAGCAACCCAACTTGTGTTCCCAACAACGCAAGTTGTTCTAGAAAAAACATACAGAGGCAGCCACGCTACTACACGACCATCGATGCTGTTATCTAAAAAAGACATCAAAAATTTAAAATATTGATTTTTAAAATGGATACCAACACATCTTTACAGGCTTGTGCAGATAAGCTGACAAGAGAGATTGCTGATTTTGGATATCCACCACAGTTTCCACCAGAAGAGGAAGAAGAAAAAGAGGAGGTCACAGAAGTTGTAATAAAGGACAAATCAAAGGGTAAAAAGGTGAGTGCTGTAGGCTAATTAAGTCTCTCAAACAAAAGTTTGGAGAACCCTTGCAACAACTCTCCTAGTGATCTGTAGGTGGTAAACTATTAGTTCCTATCCAACATCCCTTGTTACCCGTAACAGTCCAAATTTCTATCTTTTTTTATTCATTATTAATTTGTTCCTGCAGTGAACATGCATGAATTATTTCCCAATGGAAGTAAAGTAAACAACAGTCAATTAATGTGTATGGCACATGACATTGCCAGAGACTTTGAGTAGGATGCACTTAAGGTTCTACAGTATGCTAGACTAATATATCTAATTGTACATAATATATTTTGTTTGTGTAAATGATTTTATTAAGGGGTACATTGAGGACTCCAAAGAAGGTTTGAATTTACTTCAGAATCCTATGAGCCAAAAAAAACTGCTTGTTAATTTTTTAATGATTACAGTACAATGACTTGATGAATAACCCTAAACATATGTGCGTTTTTATACACATTCATAAATATTCTGAATTGTGTTCTAGATGGTAATTTTTTTTTAGAGTCTATAAAGGGTATAAATGATATGACTTGGTTTTAAGCAGTATTGTATATTGCAAATTATACATAGAATCAAGGTGAGCAATACAGCTTCTTTTTATCTATATATTTATTAGTCTCTGTCAAACCAAACTGTTAATGAATTCTTATTATTATTTAGGTTTTACTGTAAAATTCAGCATTTTTTTTAGAGCAAGGTAAAGGCCAAAACTGGAGGATTAAAATACCAATGGCAGATCATGGCAGCTATGGGATTTACAGATGAAGAAATCAAACCATTCTGTGATGTTCAACATTGGTTAGAATATTTCCCACCTAAAGCTAAAAGTGATCTGATTAAAATGGGAGTGAAGGTATGTCAGATATGTATAAATCTTCCAACCTAAAGCAAAGAGGAATCTCATATGTTTAAGAATAAGATATGCCAAACGTAACTGGAATACTTTCTACATATAGAATAAAATAATATGCAAGCACACAAAGGAGTATGGAATTAGCATCCTTATCAACAACAAGATTCAAGATTTAAGAGTGTGCATCAAAGGAAAAACAATTTGTAGTTTAATTATTTAAAATAAATGTAGATATGCAAAGACAGATACAATAAGGAGTTGCTCACAATGTGATGTAAAATATACCCTCACATTGTTATAAGACTTGATGAAATATTCATAGTATCAAAAAGGAAGTTACTGACCAACTGACATACAGACAGATAAGGGCAAATGCAGTATACTTCCTGACATTGATTATGGTGCCATCACAATGACATTTCATTCAAAAGTCACTTTTGCAAATTAAACGAAACACAAATTTATTTTCATACTTGCTACAACACAAATTGACATCTTTCAGTATTAAACAAAAGCAAAAGTTTTGGTGAATATGTTTTGGAAAGGAATAGCCAAAGTGTAGCAATTAATGAAAACTACTCTTTGTAAATAGTTGATTGTTGTTTTTACAGGCAGATTGGAGAAGAACATTTATTACCACTGATGTCAATCCATTCTATGACTCTTTTGTCCGCTGGCAGTTTATAAGACTGAAGGAAAGGAACAAAATCAAGTTTGGAAAAAGGTAAGACACACACAACTACCTTTTTTATACGACCGCAAAAATTGAAAATTTTTTGGTCGTATATTGGTATGACGTTGGCGTCGTCGTCGTCGATGTCCGAAGACACATTGGTTTTCGCACTCTAACTTTAGTTTAAGTGAATGGATCTCCATGAAATTTTACCATAAGGTTGGGATTGATTTTGGGGGTTATGGTACCAACAGTTAAGGAATTAGGGGCCAAAAAGGGGCCAAAAATAAGCATTTTTGTAACTTCCAGACAATAACTTGTGTGTAAGTGTATGGATCTCTCTGACATTGTACCACAAGGTTCCATATCACAAAGGGAAGGCTGTAATTGGTTATGGGGGTAATTGCCTCAAAATTTTAGGAATTAGGGGCCAAAAAAGGGGCAAAAAGCAAGCATTTTTCTAGTTTCATGACAATAACTTGTGTGTAAGTGTTAGGATATTTCTGAAATTGTACTACAAGGTTCCATATCACAAAGGGAAAGCTGGAATTGAGTTTGGGGGTAATTGCCCTAAACGTTTAGGAATTGGGGGCCAAAAAGGGGCCAAAAATAAGCATTTTTCTAGTTTCCAGACAATAACTTGTGTTCAAGTGTATGGATCTCTCTGAAATTGTACTGCAAGGTACCATACCACAAAGGGAAGGCTGGGATTGAGTTTGGGGGTGATGAATCATAAGGGGGTTCAAAAAATTTGGGGGGTGGGTTTTTTTTTTGTTTCTTTTAAAATTTTCCATTTTAAGTTGGTTATTTCTGATTTATATTTAAAAGCAAATAATAATGATATGGTAGGAGATACACACCAAACAGGATGTGTAAATTATTATATAATAAGTATTGTGCAATAGCAAGAAATTTTCAATTCCACAGTATTGCACAATAGCAAGAAATCTTCAATTGCACAGTATTGCGCAATAGCAAGAAATCTTCAATTGCACAGTATTGCGCAATAGCAAGAAATATCCAATAGTACAATATTGCGCAATAGCAAGAAATTGTCAATTGTACAGTACAGTATTGCGCAATAGCAAGAAATATTCAATTGCACAGTATTGTGCAAAAGAAGATACTTCGTATAAATTGCTTATTTCTTGATCAATTTCAATGGGGTTTTATTCTTGAATTCTTGGGGTTCTTTAATATGCTGAATCTTACCGTGTATTAAGTTTTTGGATTTTGGGCCCCGTTTTTAAATTGGTCCACATTGAGGTCCAAAGGGTCCAAAATTTAACTTTGTTTGATTTCATCAAAAATTGAATTATTGGGGTTCTTTGTTATGCCGAATCTAATCGTGTATTTAGATTCTTAATTTTTGGTTCCGTTTTTTCAAATTGGTCTACATTAAGGTCCAAAGGGTCCAAAATTAAACTTAGTTTGATTTTAACAAAAATTGAATTTTTAGGGTTCTTTGATATGCTGAATCTAAACATGTATTTAGATTTTTGATTATGGGCCCAGTTTTCAAGTTGGTCCAAATCGGGGTCCAAAATTAAACTTTGTTTGATTTCAACAAAAATTGAATATATGGGGTTCTTTGATATGCTGAATCTAACCATGTATTTAGATTTTTGATTTTTGGGCCCCGTTATCAACTATGTCCACATTGAGGTCAAAAGGGTCTAAAATAAAACTTTGTTTGATTTCATCAAAAATTGAATTCTTGGGGTTCTTTGATATGCTGAATCTAACCATGTATTTAGATTTTGGATATTGGACCATAATAGGTGAATGTCCAATTTAAAATTTTTAAGTTCTTAGACCACATTCATTCTGTGTCAGAAACCTATGCTGTGTCAAATATTTAATCACAATCCAAATTCAGACCTGTATCAAGCTTGAATGTTGTGTCCATACTTGCCCCAACTGTTCAGGGTTCGACCTCTGCGGTCGTATCAAGCTGCGCCCTGCGGAGCATTTTATTCTATATATTGGACATTAAGACACATTGTAAATAAGTTTGTCCAAGTAATCTGAAACATAACATAGTATTAAAGTAGAATCTGACTTTCAACATCTATAGGTATACCCTCCTTGCTTTTCTGGCCATTATAAGTTAACAAATTTTTTGTGATTTGTTTGCACTGTTTCGAATTACCCTGTCAGACATAACCAGCAACCTCATATTTTGTATCAAAATTTTCATTTTCGTCTGTTTTTAAACAACCCTGTTCACTAGATTTTTCAAAATTGTGCCTAAATCTTACTTCTGACGGACACTGAAATCCATTTATTATGTTGATAGAGCGAAATTAGTTACATGGTATTTAGTTTCTTACATATTTACTGTAAAAAGAAAAAGAAAAGATCAGTAAGACTGAAAAGAAAAAAGAACAGTAAAACCTTAGAAACAATAAAAGTAGATTGAAGATGTGTTGGTCATTTTTTCTTTAAGAAATTTAGTGGTAGAAAATATCAAAGATTAAACCACAGAATTAATTCATGTTCAAACAGAAACATTTCTCTTTATATGATTAAAGTATAAAAAAATCTATTAATACAGATAGAATACTGTATGACAACTAAAATTTATTTTAAAAAGATGCTTTTAGACATGATCCACATCAGATATGCATTACATAGTTTATTACAATAAGTTAGGATTAGTGTTATTTTTATATTTATAGGCACACTATATTTTCACCTAAAGATGGACAACCTTGTATGGACCATGATAGAAGTACAGGGGAGGTTAGTTTGTAACAAGAGATAATTAAAATTCCTTATTATATGAGTTCTAATTATGTGGATTCTAAATAGAAAGGTTAACCACCAAGTTAAGTGTTAAACTAATTCAAATTTCCTTTATGCTTGTACTCCAAATTTGTTAAAACCTACCAAAATAGTACGTTTTCCTTAAAATTTCCACAAAAATAAATTGATTCACAGCATACTGCTTTCCTTTCCTTCCGGTGTAATGTTTATGCATTGTACTTGTTGCGTGTGCTTAGGTTTGGTATGAAGTGAAAAACATCTGGTCCACTGCTGCTTGTATATAGATGTTATATAACACTCCCATAGGTGGCATTTTTGGTGAATTTTTATTCATTAGCTCGCCATCCTGATTTTGCGACCATTTTCAAACCTTTGATATGCCATTAAGAATCCTGCCATGTAAAAATATCAAATATCAACTCCAAATTAATTGATTGTTAAACTATCAATTAATTTGGAGTTGAAATGTTACTGATTTATCATCTGCCAGTTTTTAGGCATCCACAAAAAGAATCACAACATTGTTATAAAACATTTTCATGAAGTCTAAAATTTTACAAATGTTTTTCAGAAAAAAATTAATTTATTATTATGTTTTTGTCCAGCATGCAACATGTTGCTGAAGCAGGACATAGTGATCCTGGGTGATCAGAATATCATTTCCAATACTTTAAATACAGTAATTTTTAAGTGCTTTTGCGATTGTTGAAAAATTTATAAATTGCAAATATAAGTTATTTAAATATTGCGATTTTATGGAATGCTGCCTACATATAATGCTTTCAAGATTTTTAATGCAAGTTTTTCTTTTTGCAACACCTATTCAATCATAGTTTTCACCATTATAAAATCATTGCAAAAAATTCTTAATATACAGTATTTTACTTTCTCTCTTTTTTTCAGGGTGTTGGTCCACAAGAATATACATTAATAAAACTTAAAGTGTTAGAACCATACCCACAGAAATTCAGGTAAGCTTGTTGTTCCCTTCGTCTGGTACACATTTTTTTATTGCTTAAATGTATGATGTACTATTTGTAATAAATCAGTTTTTTTTATTCAGGTTTCAAACTGTAATACCTTTCAGAAACTTAGATTGCAATTATGTATTCATTTTTATACATGCCTTCAAATAGCATTTTCACATACATTTCTGTCAAAAGGGTCCTCAAAAATATGGAAGTATACTTGATATCTGTTGAACTATTAAGCAATTTACTAACATTCACTTTCAAGCAGTGCAATTAATGCAATTTATGGTGAAAAACATGGACGAGGAATTAAACTAAGACTAATAAGCAGGACAGGTGCTCCATATCATCTTGATTCTATGAAAACGGCTTGTATCTCTTAAACTGCCTCAGTTGTCTTCTTATATAACAGGCTTATTTATCTTGAATATAAGCTGAATTTCAGCTTGTCCAAATAAAAAAGCAGCCTTTTACTGTAAAAAGCATTAATTTTCCTGCAACTTGGTTAATGCATTGGCATCAAACTTTTTTCGTGAATTTGCCTGTTTGGCAAACAAATAGATCATAATTAGATGATCATTGTATTTGTTGTTAAAACAGCAAATAAATAAAACCTAGTTCATCTATGCTGGCAGTGCCAAAAGTGGAGCCTTGTAAAGCTACCATTACTGAATTGCATGTGCCATTAAACTATAAATCAACCACACTTTTGTAAAGCTTAGTTGAGTACAGGAGAAGATATATAAAATAAATGCATTATCAAATTAAAGCTCGATATACATATTTCTCTAATTCTTTGACAATTTATACCTTTCTGCAATCATTGTATAAAAAAAATTTAATCAACGTGTGGTTGCCGGTGATCTCAGAAGATGATTGGATGAATTTAAGGGTCATAACCTTTATCAGCTCAAAATATGCTAACAGGTGTTAATGAAATTGACAACTTTGTGAAATGTGGAAGGCACTCGAAGGGGGTTTTGGTTTAACAAAAAATGAAAATGTATTTTATAATCATTAGAGAAACAGATTCTTACATAGTTACTCGTGAATTATCGGATTTATCCAATCTCGATAGTTAAATTATAGATTTTAAAGTCCTCGCCAAGGCTCAGACTTTAAAATTGATAATTTAACTATCTCGATTGGATAAATCCGATAATCCACTGGTATCAATGTAAGAATCTATATATAAACAATTTACTCACTTTTGGCAGCAAATATAATCAACTTTCAATTTTAACATTTTTTCTTTAGTAAGCTGAAAGCTAAGAACATATATCTAGTAGCAGCCACTTTAAGACCAGAAACCATGTTTGGACAGACAAACATCTGGGTTAGACCTGACATGAAATATATAGCCCATGAACTGAAGAATGGTGATGTGTTTGTTTGTACCAGGAGGTCAGCAAGAAATATGGCATATCAGGGTTTTACAAAGGAAGATGGGAAGATTAATGTTCTGGTTGAGCTGGTTGGACAGGTAATAATATTGAAAAAGATATTGCATGTTTATGAGTATCTATACAAAGGACTGACAAAACTAATTTAAGTGTAGTATTATAAATACCTGTGAAATTGCAAAAAAGTAAAACGATTATCAAGCCTTTCAAAATTATGTTAATTTTTTTGATAAATAATCAGGTTAATTTTGAGATGTCCATATTTTGGGGGCACATGTAACATTTTCATGCTCTTTTTACAATATTTTATGTCAAATAAATGCATACTGATTACACGCATATACACATGTATGGCACAAACAGTAAACTTAAATTGTTAGAAAGGAAGGAAAAGCAAAAGAATGGTTTAAATTTGAAAGGATCAATTTGTGTTTGTTTTCTGTAACTTTATTTAAGATAAGACTGTTTGGTATATAGGTTATTGCATGTTATAGTGTCAGTCTGTTTGACAAGTGTCACATGACCCCGCGTGCATCCAATAGATATGAAGAGATCTTCCAACTGAATTATTTCTACATTGACACTTAATTCAGATATAGCTTCTTTAAAAGTTGTCTAGATCTGTAATAGCAGGCAAGATATTTCTGTGTTTCATGCCTTTATGGTGTTTATTTGATAGGATATAATGGGAGTAGCCCTGTCAGGACCACTAACATCCTATAAGAAGATTTATACCCTGCCGATGTTAACCATTAAAGAAGATAAAGGTAAGACTGAATAGTGAGACTTCACATTAACATGTGTATTGTGTTTATGATAAAAATCCTTGGTATGAATAAAAGAAAGGGGTTAAATTTCAATGTGACTACCATCCAACATTATTAATATACAGAAGTTGACAATTTATCATTTCAATTTAGGAAAAAAAAAAAAAAAAAATTGGTTATGATATTTTATACTACCTATTATTCAAGGAAGAGTTGATAGTACTATTATTTTGTTTTATTAACTTGTGCTACATAGTGGTCACTATCCTGCTGTTTTACAATCTTATATTAAAAAAATGTTTCTTGTATATTACAGGTACAGGTGTAGTGACCAGTGTCCCATCAGATGCCCCTGATGATTTTGCTGCTCTCAGAGATTTAAAAAATAAACAGGTATAGTGACCACAGAAAAATAATGTATAATGCAATATAAATGATAGTGGTTAGGTGATGATTGTATGTTGAAATATGGTTATAATTCTCTTGGGAAATGTTTATAGATAATCAATATATGTAACCTAAGTATTCTCATAATTTCATGCTATTGAGAAAGAAATATCATTTAAATGTTTTTATTTCCTTCATTTATATTTTTTCATTTGATAACACTTGAAACTTAAAACATGACAAGAACATTGGTGAAGGAGATATTTTAACATCTGTCTTTTCAGAAAGTAGAGCTCCAATTTTACCTATAAGTATAGTCGTTAAAATTACATGTATAATAGGGGCCTTGGTGGCAGAGTGGTCTAAGTATGACTCCAATCTAAATTGTCTAGGATTGTCAATTTTCCTGCAGATGGTTGGTGGTTCTCTCTAGGCGACATGAAATAGCCAATAGTGCTGAAAGTGGCGTTAAACACCAATCAATCAAATTATGTTTAATATTATTTTATGTCAAAATCTGGGGAAAAGGTATTAGTCTTTATCTTGCAAATAATTTGTGACTACTTTTGTATGTCAAAAAAAAGAAAAATTAAATATTGAGCAGACTACATAGTATTGATATTATTTTCTTTGTTTTCAGCCATTTAGGGAAAAATATGGATTAAAAGATGAAATGGTTTTACCTTATGACCCTGTAAGTAGACATTTATTTTGTTCTCAGCTAGGCATCACACATTCAACAACATTTTGAACTTTTAAATTTACAATGAAAGTTTATATGTGGACAGTTATTTAAACAGTTTGTTTTGGTAGACAAAATGTGTTGTATGCAGTTTAACTTTCAGAATGAACTTTTCCAAGATTCACAGAAATAGATATAATTACAAAATTCAAGAAACATAGAAAATATGATGACATTTACATAAGGGAGAAGATACTAATAGAGCAATAAAAACCCCACAACACTGAGGAACACCATGGCCCAAAGAAAAAAGACAAAAGTTCACAAAAACTACATAAAAAAATAAAGATTGAGCAACACGAACCCCGTCAACAACTGTGGATGAACTTTGGTGTTTTGGAATGGTCACCAGTACTTGGTCCATTAGTTATACCTGTCTTTATTACTCGTTTAAAAATCTGTTGATGAAACCTATAATAGTGATAATCATTATGTTTTATTGTTAAAATACATGTAAGTGCATAAAAAATTAAACATTTGCAGTTTATTGTATAAGATATTTATCCTTTTTTCTTGGATCTACATTTTTAAAGTGTGTTTCAGGAACCTGTTATGGTCAAATATGGTCATGTTTAGTAATTGTTTCTGTAACATAACTGTTACAATTTGAGATTCACATTATGTGTTACTAGATCAGACTGTCAAATAGATAGTATTATAGATCATTTGTTTGATGAAATTTGGATGTATTCACTTAAGGAATTTTATTTAAATAGGGACAGGTAATGCTTTCTTGCTTTTAGCAACATTATAAAAATGTATATCTTGATTGTTTTATATACAGGTGCCTATTATTGATGTCCCTGAATTTGGTAATTTGTGTGCTGTGACAGTGTGTGAGCAAATGAAAATTCAGAGCCAAAATGACCGAGACCAGCTTCAGGAGGCAAAGGAAAAGGTCTATCTAAAGGGGTTCTATGAAGGGGTAAGTCACTAATAAAATGAAACGAAGAATTAAGAGACTTACATAAGGGACCATGGAAAAGGTCTATTTTTAAAAAAGCCATTCTATGTATGAAAGGGTGTGAAACCAATAAAATCCAGTTCAAAATAACAGAGATCTAGTCTTTGGAATAATAGAGTTGACAGAAAAGAGTAAAAACCAAATGTATTGAGATGGAGATTTAGGTTTCTGAAATATTTTATTTCAAGCATTTACAGAGGGTGGTAAAGGGGGGGTGCTTGCACGGAAAAAACGTGAAATAAGACATAATTTCACGTTGAACGTGAAATAATTTCTGTCATAAACGTTGCACGAAAAATAAAGACTTTGATGTGAACCTTTTGTGACTGAGTCACTGTTTTCTTGTATATATGAACTCTCTGTTTTACTTGATATTCCCGATTTAGTATACACATTTATGATATAAATGGTTTACGGCTTTTAAAAAAAGTATATAACAGTCTTCTTAACTTTTAAAATGCAAATATCCCGCAGACACGAAAGTGTATTCTTGATCTATTTCACTGTCTTTATTAACAAGAATACACACGTTGTCATGTTATCCGTGCCACCAGCTACCACGACTCATGGTTGAAAGTATCAGAAATAGGAAGTTTGAACTGACAGATGATGGAAAGTGCAAACACGTTAAAGCTCATCACTGTTAAGATGTCGATTTAAAGTCATTCTTTTCATTTTACCAAAAAATTCAAAGAATTAGCAATGAGGTAGCATGAATCTAGGAGATCCAAAACTAGTTCACAAGTTAAAAACATTTCAGATTTGAACTTAATATGAAGTCATTATGTAAAGTTGTTTCTTAGATCCCTGCCAAGTGTTTGAATTTTATTTGAAAAATACCGAGCACGCAAAATAAGCATTTGAAAATCACGATGCACGTAAAATTAAATAAGCAGAACACGTTGAACGAGGCACCTGTCTTGCACGACTGAACGTCAAATAAAAAAGTAAAAACACGTTGAACGTGAAATAAAAAACGGCGATCACGTTGCACGAAAATAACCCTTTACCACCCTCTTTACAATGAATATAACTTAATAAAAGCAGGGCAATACATCTTATTCCAGTGAAATAATTTTTATTTTAATACTGCAAAACTTAGAGGGCATTTAGCTACGAGATATATAAAAAAATAAAAATATGATTTTTTTTTTGTTCAATCATTAATGAAAGTTATAAAGTGAAGTAATAATTTGCTTTTAGCAGCCAATTTAGTTCAATTTTGTCAAAGAAACATCGCTGATGAATTATTCACGTGCAAGTGAATAGTTCTACCTCATTGAATCCTTATTCATGTGACCTTCGATTTAACCCCTTAGCTGGAGATGGGTTAAGCATGTATTCAGCTATTAAAAGGAAAAACAATGTCAACATTGAAAGTGTAACAAGGATGAATCATTTGGTTGGCTGATTGGATCCACAAAAAATCATTCTTGTACAGGAAAAAACAATGATAAACTTACTTTTTAACCTACAATATGAAATCAAACAAACCTAGAATAATCCAATTGCACGTGGTCACTATCTGTTTATATTTATATTTATGTTTATATCAGGTTATATGACCGTCGGCAGTCTTCGGAGGTCATCTCAATGGTTAATTAGATGATGTCTAGACAAAAATACACATGAAATGTTGATACTTATTATCAAGTCCATGCATTGTTAATTGTTAATTTTAGACTTTTTATACGACCGCAAAAAATTTTTGCGGTCTTATATTGGTATGACGTTGGCGTCGTCGTCCTCGTCGTCGTCGTCGTCTGGCGTCGTCCGGCATCGTCCGAAGACACATTGGTTTTCGCACTCTAACTTTAGTTTAAGTGAATGGATCTCTATGAAATTTTACCATAAGGTTCAATACCACAAAAGGAAGGTTGGGATTGATTTTGGGGGTTATGGTACCAACAGTTAAGGAATTAGGGGCCAAAAAGGGGCCAAAAATAAGCATTTTTGTAACTTCCAGACATAACTTGTGTGTTAGTGTATGGATCTCTCTGACATTGTACCACAAGGTTCCATATCACACAGGGAATGCTGGGATTAATTTTGGGGGTAATTGCCTCAAAATATTAGGAATTAGGGGCCAAAAAAGGGGCAAAAAACAAGCATTTTTTTAGTTTCATGACAATAACTTGTGTGTAAGTGTATGGATCTTTCTGAAGTTGTACTACAAGGTTCCATATCACAAAGGGAAAGCTGGAATTGAGTTTGGGGGTAATTGCCCAAAACGTTTAGGAATAAGGGGTCAAAAAGGGGCCAAAAATAAACATTTTTCTAGTTTCCAGACAATAACTTGTGTTCAAGTGTATAGATCTCTCTGAAATTGTACCACAAGGTTCCATATCACACAGGGAATGCTGGGATTTATTTTGGGGGTAATTGCCCAAAACGTTTAGGAAAAAGGGGCCAAAAATAAGCATTTTTCTAGTTTCCAGACAATAACTTGTGTTCAAGTGTATGGATCTCTCTGAAATTGTACTGCAAGGTACCATACCACAATGGGAAGGCTGGGATTGAGTTTGGGGATGATGAATCATAAGGGGGTTCAAAAAATTTGGGGGGGGGGGGGGATTTTTTTTTTTTTCATTTTTTTTTTCTTTTAAAATTTTCCATTTTAAGTTGGTTATTTCTGTTTTATATTTAAAAGCAAATAATAACGATATGGTAGGAGATACACACCAAACAGGATGTGTAAATTATTATAAAATAAGTATTGTGCAATAGCAAGAAATTTTCAATTGCACAGTATTGCACAATAGCAAGAAATCTTCAATTGCACAGTATTGCGCAATAGCAAGAAATCTTCAATTGCACAGTATTGTGCAATAGCAAGAAATATCCAATAGCACAATATTGCGCAATAGCAAGAAATTGTCAATTGTACAGTATTGCGCAATAGCAAGAAATATTCAATTGCACAGTATTGTACAAAAGAAGATACTTCGTATAAATTGCTTATTTCTTGACCAATTTCAATGGGGTTTTATTCTTGAATTCTTGGGGTTCTTTAATATGCTGATTCTAACCGTGTATTAAGTTTTTGGATTTTGGGCCGCGTTTTTAAATTGGTCCACATTGAGGTCCAAAGGGTCCAAAAATAAACTTTGTTTGATTTCATCAAAAATTGAATTATTGGGGTTCTTTGATATGCCGAATCTAACCGTGTATTTAGATTCTTAATTTTTGGTTCTGTTTTCAAATTGGTCTACATTAAGGTCCAAAGGGTCCAAAATTAAACTTAGTTTGATTTTAACAAAAATTGAATTCTTAGGATTCTTTGATATGCTGAATCTAAACATGTATTTAGATTTTTGATTATGGGCCCAGTGTTCAAGTTGGTCCAAATCGGGGTCCAAAATTAAACTTTGTTTGATTTCAACAGAAATTGAATATATGGGGTTCTTTGATATGCTGAATCTAACCATGTATTTAGATTTTTGATTTTTGGGCCCCATTATCAACTTTGTCCACATTGAGGTCAAAAGGGTCCAAAATTAAACTTTGTTTGATTTCATCAAAAATTGAATTCTTGGGGTTCTTTGATATGCTGAATCTAACCATGTATTTAGATTTTGGATATTAGACCATAATAGTTGAATGTCGAATTTAAAATTTTTAAGTTCTTAGACCACATTCATTCTGTGTCAGAAACCTATGCTGTGTCAAATATTTAATCACAATCCAAATTCAGAGCTGTATCAAGCTTGAATGTTGTGTCCATACTTGCCCCAACTGTTCAGGGTTCGACCTCTGCGGTCGTATCAAGCTGCGCCCTGCGGAGCATTTTATTGTAATTTGGATATACGTTTTAGTATGTTATAAATCAAATATGAGAATTTGAGTCAAATTGGTGAACATGAATTTGACAGCTAATGCCTCTTTAAAGCATAAAAACCTGAATTACTTTTAAAGCAATTAATGATTTTAAAAGTAGTAATATAGTGATGGTGTGCTGGCATAAGAGGTCTCTAAACACAGTAGCTCCAAATGGAACTTTAGTTATTGGAAGCCATATTAATTATGTGAATCAGTGGATAAAAGATATGTAGCATATAAAATATGGGATATGCCAAAACACATAATTAACAGCGCCTGGTGATGGTTCCTAGCCTGACTGGTTTCGATTCTTCAGAGGCCAACTAGATCTATATAAATATGGTGCAACTATTAATCCATCACTCTGCCTCTGAAGAAGGTCCTGAAGGACCGAAACAGGTCATGCTAGGAATCATCACCAGGCGCTGTTAGTATGTTTTGGCATATCCTATAATTTATATGCTACAATTAATGATTTTAACAGGAGAAAAAAAAGCATATTTATTTATTCTATTGTACAAGCCGTACAAGCCTAAAATTATTTTCATTGTGCAATTTGTTTGTGTTTACTGTGAAATTTCTTTACAACTAAATTTCATCCCTTCTAAATACAATGCTTTCTACTTTATTTAAGATTATGACAGTTCCAGAATACAAAGGTCAACAAGTTCAAGCTGTAAAGAAACCAATACAGAAGAAAATGGTCGATGCTGTAAGTATTGTTGATACTATAATCAATAAGAAGTTATTTTACTACCGATGTTGTACATTTTGTTGCCTTGCTTTTTAGAACTTAAATAATGGTATTGAAACCCTATGTTATTTGCAAGTCTTTGGAATATCGGAGTTTACAGAAACGGTAAAAACAAATATATTGAGAGGGAGATTTAGGTTGCTAAATATTTTATCTGTTGCATTTGCAATGAATAAAATTTAATAAAACATCAGAAATGTATAATACATTTATGATATGTTTTCCTTGGCCTCCTGGTCTCTGTCATTTTGGTACAAAATTTTCATTTATCCACACACTGTCACAGTAAAACTTTAAAAAGCAACACTATGTGTTTTAAAATATTATACCTTTACTGAAAAACCATGCTATGAGTCTAGATTCAAAAAACGACATTTCATAGTAGATTATGCGTGAAGTAATAAAGAATGTACATATATTGTTTCCCTTTTTCCTCATTTGTGTGCATTTAGTAAGATGGTTATGATTTTTTTCATGCAGTTTAAAGGCTTTTTTGAATGAATTCTGTATGATTTTTTTTACACTTCAAACTCTGTTAAAATCAATACTAATTGTTGTAGGGAGAAGCAGTTATATATTTTGAACCAGAGAAACAGGTGATGTCCAGATCAGCAGATGAATGTGTTGTGGCTCTCTGTGATCAGTGGTAAGGTTTATGTGCTAATTATGTTAATTTTATCAAAAGCTGAAAATTCAAGGTCATACAAATGGTTCTTAAGCTTTTTTCTTGGTCAAAGAAAAAAAACTTCTATGATACCAGTTCAGTTATGAAATACATTTTGATTATGTCTGACTTATAGATTGTTTTCTATATAAAAAAAAAAAATATGTATCAACAAGTACATTGAAAATGGTGTTACTTGGATAAATATCATTTAAAGCTAATTCTACATGTGGTTCTATTAGAATAAAGTAAACAGTAGTACATCAAATTTAGAATAACAAGATGCATAAATAGAAAATTTATCTTGATAGGTTGATAATTTTCAATTTGAAACATTTAACTTGATTATAAGAAATTTTTCAAATATGGTATTGTTTTCAGGTACTTGGAATATGGTGAGAAGACATGGAGAGAATTAGCTACCAAGGCTTTAAGTAATATTGACACTTACTCAGAAGATTGTAGACGTAACTTCCTGTCAACTCTAGATTGGTTACATGAGCATGCTTGCTCTAGGACCTATGGACTAGGTAGGTTGACTGTTAGCATGAGCTTCCCGGCTCTAGAACATAAAGACTAGATAGGTGGACTATTAGCTTGAGCTTCCTGTCTCTAGGACATAAATACTAGATAGGTGGACTGTTAGCGTGAGCTTCTTGGCTCTAAGACATAAATACTAGATAGGTAGACTGATAACATGAGCTTCCTGGCTCTAGGACAAAAGACTAGATAGGTGGACTGTTTACATGGCCAGGGCCCATGGACCAGGTAGGTTGACTGTTAACATGAACATGCTTGTTACAAGACCTACAGACTAGGTAGTTGGATTGGTTACTTAACATGCCTGCTTTAGGACTTATGGACTAGGTTGGTGGACTTGTCACTTGAATATACCTGCTCCAAGTAAACAGACTGGTAACATAAACAGGTCTCCTCTGTTTCTTATGACTTATGGACCATACAGGTGAAATAACTTCAAAGTCAAGCCTACTTTAGGACTTATCGTCTTGATTGGTTGATTTTTTTACATGAACATAACTGCTCATATAAACTATTTTATTAAACTTGTCACATCAACTTGTGTGTGTTGACTGTTTATACGAAAATGCCTGACTTATAAGTTAGATAGGTGGAAATAAACTCATCATAGATACCAGGATTGAAATTTTGTATTTGCGCCAGACGCGCTTATCGTCTACAAGGTTACCTTAATATGCCTGAAACTTGCAGATTTGAAATAGAGGTATATATATATATATATATATATATATATGGATGAATTATGTATTCAACTCTTATTTGAAAATTTAAAAAATAATTTGCAGTGAAGTTTTTTTCTCTTTCCTTGTTAGTCCCCTACCGACAAAGTTGAAGGGGACTTTAGGTTTGCACTCTGTCCGTCTGTCTGTCCATCTGTCAGTCCGGCAAATCAGTTTTCCACACTTTTTTTCTTCGTGCTTGAAGATATTGATTTGATATTTGATATATAGTTTTATCATGACAATTTACTGATCACGTACGAATTTTGTTTCAGTCTGATGATGTTGTCCAGAGTTATGGCCCTTGGACTTAGAAAATTTACTCAAAAATCAGTTTTCCACACTTTTTTCCGTCATGCTTGAAGATGTTGACTTGATATTTGTTATATAGTTTACACCATGACAAGTTATAGATCAAGTTAGCATTTTGTTCCGGTACAATGAATTTTTAACCAGTAGGGGACTATGTATTGCCATGCAATACCCACAGAATGCTTGTTTTAAATTTGCCTTAGCAGTGGATAATTATCATAAATGAAGACTGAAACATAAATGTTCAGATGTCACTATGGAAATAAGAAGATGTGGTATGATTGCCAATGAAACAACTACCAACCGTGCAGAGACCAAAGGATATAGATGTAAGTAACTGTATGTCACTTTATTGCCTTCAACAATGGGCAAAACTCATACCGCATAGTAAGACATGACAAAATGTAAAACAAATTAAACGTGAAAACCAATGACCGGATTTATGTACATAACAATAAACTAAAAACAAATATGATAGACAGCTACCAACGATAACCACTTAATTTCAATCTCCTGACTCATACTAGTTCCTTTGAATGTTAGATGTACATGTCAAGCCTTAAATAAAGTTCTTTAAAATATGACATGTCAAGTTCAAAGTGTAGTTTATTTTATAAATTGTAGGTACTAAATTACCATGGGATGAGCAGTACCTGATTGAATCTCTGTCAGACTCTACAATATATATGGCCTATTACACAATAGCACATCTGTTACAAGGTGGAGTCTTTGATGGAAAGTCACCCAGTCCTGTTGGTATTAAGTAAGTAGAAAATTAAAAATTTGACATTTGTTTTTAATTATGTACTGTGAATTCATTATTATTCTTGGAATACTGATTTTTGTGGATTTCATGGGTAAAGGTGAACCACAAATTTAAATGTTCAACAAAATACAAACTTTCTATAGGTTGTACTTCTGTAAATATAGACAATGCAATTTCCCATAGGAACTCCTTTTACAGCTAAAACTGTGCCACTTTTACTATGAAGTTTCGTAAATAAATATATCCTAGAATGAAAAGTTCATATGCACTACAATTTTTTTCAAAGGTCAAAACATAGGGCTGTGCGGCATATTTTCAACATCTATATACCCTGAACCTCTAAACTTATACTAAAATTCTGTACTACCCCTCCCTTCTCTTTGGGTCTTCCTCAGAATTCAATTTGGCCGCTATCCATGTTTATTTATACTGGTAACATTCCCAAGTTATGTCTCTATGAGATGCAACATAGAGATCATATCCGGGAAGCAGTATGATATACAAAACAAAATATCTATGAATATTATATATCTCCCCAAAAGAGGCATGATTTGTGAAACAGCTGTTTTTTTCAAAGTGCAACCTATAGGCTTCTATGCAGACCTTGGGAAAAGCATAAAATCAAATATCCACGAAAAAAATCAATTTTTCTTCAATCCACGAAAATTGATACCTATTAAAATAAATGAATCCACAGTCATGTATATTATAAAATATTTTTACCAAGTAATCTATAGTATTGCAAAACGTTTAAACCAAATTAACCACATGCATTTGATTACAAATTGAAGTTGTAAATAATGACTCCTCTTTTATTACTGTAAATTCAGAAATTGTTGTGTGCATTTATAATAGGGATTTTAGAAGAATTGACAAAAATTGAGATTAATTATGAGATTTCAGGAAAATTTGCATACAGATATATTTATCATATATCAGAATGCAACTTCTTATTATTAAGATACTCACCCAGTTTATTCACATTAATAAAAACCTCACAACAATTTCTAAATTTACGGTACTTGGTTTCAGTTATTTTTTATTAGTGTTTGCTTTTCACTGCCTCAGCACAAAAATTCTATATCGCAGCGAGGTTTCAGTTTTTAAGATAATAATTATAGTAAGCAGAAAGAAGTTTAATTCTTTAAACATAAACCAAGTTTGCTCATCCAAAAACTGAAGATCTAGTTTTTAACAAAATTGTGAATAATTTGTGATTGAAAGAAATTTGCCCATATGCAATTATTCAATCTTTATAATTTCCTCTACACTTTTTTCAGGCCAGAACAAATGACACCAGAAATATGGGATTATATTTTCTTCAAAGGAGTTCAGTTTCCAAAATCCACAAAGATACCAAGGAATGTGCTGGATAAACTGAAAAAGGAATTTGAATACTGGTATCCTGTTGACCTCAGAGTGTCAGGGAAAGATCTGGTTCCTAACCATCTGACATATTACATATATAACCATTGTGCCATCTGGCCAAATGATAGGTAGGTATTAGGTATAATATGAGGAGGAAATATTTATTTATTATGCAAAGAGATGAACTTTTAGGTTACTTAACATTAAATGGCAGTATTGCAGGCATACTCAGGACAAATACAAGTTCAGTAATACCCATTGCCAGTGAAAAGTTAGCTTTAAAAAAACCTGTCAACATAGTAACGTTGTATCATGATTCTCATGGCAGAGATATTTAATTTGAATTTGTCCAAAACCAAACACTTTATAATAGATGCTACTTCTAGACTTTAAAAATGAGGTAGCCGCCATAAAAAAAATTTACTTGATATATTTTTGATATCGCGATTTGAAGATATTGCCTGTTTGTCTGTACACCACATTTATTTTAATGTATTGCTTAATCAGGATGTATTATAAAATTGTTTACTAATATTTGATTTTTGTCCTTCTTTTGTATGATTTGGAAAAATTATTGAAAAGGAAAATCTGTATTAAATGGCACTGTTGAGTTTAAAGTATTATTGAAGAAAAATAGATATTTATTTCAGTTCAAAGTGGCCAAAAAGTATAAGAGCTAATGGTCATATATTGCTGAACTCAGAGAAGGTAAGTTACAGATCTTAGTTTGACCTTTTCTTTTTAGTTGCATACAAAAGCAATTGATGTTTGAAAAATCAATGCAGATATAATAGTGATTTTACGTTTAGTATATGAATGATGAACAAAACTCCTGAAGTAATATGGAATGTGAGGTTTTGTTGCAACACATTAGTCATGTATGAATATTTCCATGGATTGGAAAGTAAATTTATTGACAGTTGTATTTTCTGATTAATTGCAAAGAAAATAACACCTTCCATGAGAATAAGTTGGTTTTGGCTATGGTATTTAAAATTCTTGGAAGGTGAACTGTCTCATTGAATTGACACAATAGGTATCTGGAGTTCAATGGGAACTTTATAGGACAAGGTTTGTGTCACTTTTTTTACCCCCTGAATTCGAAAATCATAAATAATTTTGAATCTTCCAAATGAGATGCTTCGGATGTTTATAAGACATTATGCTATTAATCAACAGTATTTATATTTAAAATTTTGTGTTACATATTTGCATTCAGGCTTCAAACTTCTTGCATTTGGTGAAAAAATTGCAAAAACTGCAAAAAAAACCTCATTTTACAGATTAACTAATTAATCAATGAAAGATAGGCCTTTCAATGAAAAATTAAAATTTTTTATCGACTAAACTCCACAGAGATTAATAGGTATTGCATTTATACAAAGGGACAGTTCACCTCCCAAAAATTAAAATACCCTCACTAACACCAACTGATTCTTGTGAATGGAAATATTTCCATAGCAATTTTAGTTGAAGTATTAAATTAAAAGTTTAATATGTATCTTATGTCAATTATTAACTACAATGAAAGGTCTGTTTATTCATGGATATCATAAAGCCATTACAATCAGGCGTTATGAAATTGTGTGGTTTTGTTAACTCATGATAAAAATACTATATTATGTTATAATATTCAAATACTGCAGAGCTAATGTCGATTTCACAACATTTACATGTCTCATAATATATACTCTCAAACATACATAATAATATGATATTATTACGTGAGTATTTCTGTATTGGCCTTGTTATTGGTCCGAGGCTTGCTGTATTGGCCTGAGGCGAAGCCGACGGCCAATACAGCTGGCCGAGGACCAATAACAAGGCCAATACAGAAATACACGTAATAGTATCTTTATTAATTAACTACAGTGTTACAATATTTTTTTTATTTCATTTCACAAGAGATAAACATTTTTACCTTGAAGTGGAACTATCCAAATCTCAGTTTCTTTTTATAAGATGCAATATCTAATGATCTGGTGCCGTTTCCAGGTGTCTTCAGCATTTTCTCATCTGATGAATTTTTCTACCCTTTCCAGTCACTATAAAGTGTTACAATTTAAATTTAGACACAACACATAAATAGTAATTGGAAAGGTACTGCCATTGCATGTGTTATGTAGAAACAAATTGAATATATTTAAAAAAAAAAATAATGTAGGGGTTGAAAATGATACAACTATCCATAAGCCAACTGACCAAAGAACGAAGATTTGCACAATTATAGGTCACCCTTCCAGAATGCATATGCCTGGTTCGGGTTTATAAATAAATGACAGTTTACAAAACATGAGAAGCGAAAGTAAACAGTAAATCGATTTGTACCATCGTGAAATTATGAGGTCGACAAGAAATGAACTTTGTGATAATCTACTCGTTCCCCAAACCTGAAATAATTCCATCGTCTGCTTTCAAAATGCTTTTTAAATGAATGTGACCGTCTTTAGCCTGAAATATATTGCCATACTGAACGTTTCAGCATGTTTATGGTGAGTAAATGAAAACTGCGTCTTCCAAACAACTGTTTACTTTCAGTTTGTGTTTATCGTGACTTTCGATCTAAAAACTAGAGACGTTCCGAAATCCTGTATTGGCCGGATCAGAACTCGGCCAATACAGAAAAAAAATCTATATTGGCCGAGTTGACACCTTTATATTGCATAGGCAGTTTTCATCATATTAAGTCCAATAACAGTGTAATTAATTAATAAAATGTTATATTTATAAAAGAACTACTGTAACAGTGGGATTTCAAGTTGTCAGCACAATATTTATATTTTTATTAAGAAAAATTAAAGATATGCCATGTATAAACTAAATAAACAATAATATAGGAAACATTAATGATGTAAAAATTTGTATTTCAGATGTCTAAATCCACTGGGAATTTCCTGTCATTATCGGAGGCTATAAATAAATTTTCAGCTGATGGTAATATTATTTACTGACGACTGTTGCATAAAAATATATACATGGAACCATGGGAAGGCACTCGTACATCTCAACTATAAGTGTGTGTCAAATTCTTATTTGTTCAATGAAAATGAGCAAGAAATCCTAAAATTGCCTTAATACTGTGGATGCCATTATTTTCATGAGTACCAATTTGGATTAAGGCAAAATTATGTTTTTTTTGGGGATATATGATTTTATGGTTTTGCCAAAGTCTGCATACAAGCCTATAGAAATTTGAACTTCGTTGAACAGTTAAATTTGTGGTTCACCTTTAACCAAAAAATGGTATCCCACAGATAATATTGAATCCACAGTAGGTGGTTTAAGTCAAAGTTCTTTCTCTGGGTTCCATCTATATTTTAATGGAACAGCCCTTACAAAGTATCTTTAAAATTCTTCTTCCAGAAAAATGCAGGTATGTCTTAGCACAGAAAGAAAAAGAATAGTCATAAAAAAAATAATTATCTTTTGACAAATCTTTGTAAAATTGTTATGTCTAGAGAAATTTCTTCAGAGTAAGATTGCTTGTGCAAAATTAAAAAAAAGGATACACATTAATATTAAACCATATGTACACCTACCTTAAACCATATGTACACCTACCTTAAACCATAGAACACTATTGAACCTGAAACTGGGTTTTGAAATGGTTCCAGACACTGGGAAGTCTCAATAAATGATTAATGAGATAAGAAGCTCTAAAAAAGTAAGCTTGTTTAGTTCTGATAATGTGCACATAGCATTCCTCTTTTTTTACAGCATTTGACGAAAAACAAAATGTTAAATTGTAATTCAGAGGGAAAATATTTTTACAATAATCTTGTAGATTTTGCTTATTTTTTTTAAAGTTTAGAAGTATCGCTAAATGTTGTGCAACTTTTTACAGGTATGCGCCTTGCCCTGGCTGATGCTGGAGATACAATGGAAGATGCCAACTTTGTAGAAAAGATGGCTGATGCTGGACTTTTACGTCTGTACACTTATCTGGAGTGGGTGAAGGAAATACTGGCCACAACAGAATTAATGAGAAGTTCTAAAACTTTAACCATCAGTGATAAGATATTTGACAGGTTTGTTGAATATTTTTAATAAAGAAATAAGTGATACGGATCAGATTAAAAAGAACTGAAACTTGTCTATTGTTGATCTCTGTATGTTGATCTCTTGATTTCTAATATTTTTTGTGTTATTATGGTGCTGTCTCACTGAGATATACCCCACATCACCTTTTATTCATATCTAGAATATGTTGAATAAAAAATTGCAGTCTTTATTTACTTGATGAATATAAACAGTGTTTCTACCAGTCAAAATAGGTAGATTTAACAACATATCTGACAAACAGTAACTAGAACTATTTCAGATGGTACCATGTTTATTTTATTTACTACAGACTTCATTTATTAACTGTAAGCCTGTGTTTAATATACACTTATTCAATTTTGTTTCGGTATATCCATGCTTGATTAATCAGTTTCATTCTATGAATAAGTTACACACAAGTTTTACTTAATTGATATTGCTTAAAAGTGTACCTAAGGGTACCTTGCTAAGCTGACACAAGTTTCATTAGTGGATTTACACTGGATATGTATATCATTTGTGTATCCAAGAAGGGGGTTCAAGGGAATATCCCTGTTATCTTTTACAGAGTGAACCCTCTTGAATCACCCTTTTAAGAATGCTTGAATCCAACCTAGTGATTTGCAACATCTACTGTTCTGCAGACGAAAAAGCAGTTACATTTTATCTGTTTTATTCCAGTGAAAAAAACCTTGTCTTATCTTTTTTAGTGAGATGAACAAGGCCATAAATGAAACTAAGGGTCACTATGAGAAAATGCTATACAAAGAGGCCCTGAAAACTGGATTCTTTGAGTATCAAGTAAGGTTTTTGTTTATACAAATATTCACCATACATCTCAATTAAAACATATTCAATTTGTAGTTTAAATTTTGTTTTATCTGTAAATGAATACCAATGAAATACATGTAGTTGTATGATTCTGAATATTTTCATTAAAAAAAAGGTAAAAAGATACCAAAGGGGCAATAAAAAATCATAAGTCGACAACAGACTGGTCAATATTGTGACCAGAAGTAAAATTTTTAAAAGACCACCACACTGCACCAAAAAACAAAAAACAAAAAACATTTTTTAGACCCCAACCCCACATAATAAAAAAAATTCATTTTATTTATTATTATAAAATTTTAAGGAAAATGCAACCACCCAAAATTAATAATTTTGAGAGCCTCCCATTCCCCCACCATGACAATTTTGGAACAGCTCTAAGTGTTACACAGAAAAAAAATTTTTTTTATCAACTTCATGAAATGTGTATTTATGAATGAATATGTCACTTTGTAAGTTATTCTATAAATTTTGTCTATATTGCCCCATAGAATCATCTATTGCATTTGGAAGTGTAAAGAAGGGTCAATCTCAGGTACATCCAGTCATTTGGGTTGATAACCAAACCATCTCGGTCTTGACATTCAGATGTAATGATGACAAAATATAGTAAATGGACCATGCAGCTGCAGTATTCTTCAGCATTTTAGAATATATAAAAATTTATTGCAGGCACTTAGAGATAAGTATCGTGAATATGAGATGACAGGAATGAATTCTGACCTGATCTTTAAGTTTATACGCACACAAACTTTAATGCTTTCACCCATTTGTCCACATATTTGTGAATATGTCTGGGGACTTCTAGGAAATAAAGGAAGTATAATGAATGAGTCATGGCCAGTATCAGGACCTGTAGATGAAAAACTGATACAGATGTCACAGTACTTAATATCCTCAGCTCATGACTTCCGCGTCAGACTGAAGCAGTTAACAGCTCCAGGGAAGGGGAAGAAACTAGCAGGAAAACCAACACATGCAACTGTATGGATAGCCAAGTCATTTCCACCATGGCAGGTCACTGTATTAACATCTCTCAAGACGTTATATGAGGTAATTTATTGATGGTTATCATTACACCATATTCATTGGAGGTGGGTGCTATTTCATATACTTTAGATTCATTACCTGTATTATTTGTTTTTTTGATATAGTTCTATATATTTCCTGTAGAATTTTTATGGAATTAAAATACTATATTCTGTGATATTTTAACTAGTCATTTCTGGAAGCAATGCATAAAAGACTCTTCATTTCCTAATCTATGAAAACAATTTTGCAAATAGATGAATAGTTAGTTAGATTTAAATCCAGTAGATTCTAGAAATATTTCAAACTTTTGAAAAGATAATGCACTAGCAAACAAACAAAAGAATAACATTGTGCAATAAGAGATACAATTCCCCAATGAAGTACAAATTTTCTATAGGCTAATATGCAAACTTTGGCAGCACCACAAAATCAAATATCCACGAAAAATACAATTTTCCTGCATTCACCAAAGTTGGTAAATAAATAAAAGAAAAATAAATGAATCCGCAGTATGAATAAAAAGAGTGAAGAATTGATCAACAGACAGCAACTTAACAACACTAAAAACTCATGAAGGATTTTGAATGAAAGACAGAAATACCACTTTGTTTGAAATGAAGTCCTGTCAGTTTTGGCAGTGTTTTACTACTTGGTTACAGAATAAGAATACTTGTTTACATCTGCATTCAGTTACTCTGACAGTATTATATATTTTTCTAGAAAAACAATGGATTTCCTGATAACAAAGTAATAGCAGCAGAGTTAAAGGACAAGAAAGAATTAGACAAATATAAGAAAAAGGTCATGCCATTTGTACAGGCTACAAAGGTAAGGTTTGAAAAAGAAAATCAAAACAAAAACAGGAAAATGACCTGGCTTAATTGAAGTTTTCACGTGAAAATATGTCCCTTTTTAGTTCACCATGCCCAGAGTGCCACATGAGCTTTTCTCATCACTTGGTGTTCATCGTTGATGATGTTGTTCATTGTCTTAAAAACTATGATAGATAGATAAAACTTTGAATAGCAAAAATGAGCAGCAAGACAAGATTTACAAATAAGTTAAACATGGTCGAAATTGTCAGTTGACTCCTTGAATTTATTGCTCTTTAATATTTTGTTTTTGCCTATTATCTTGAAAACTATAAAAGATAACTAGACACTTTTTAAAGCAAAAATGGTCAGCAAGACAAGATTAACAAAGTAGTCAAATTATTAGAAATTGTTAATTGACTCTTTATAGGAGTTATTGTCCTTAAATAACAATTATTTACTCATTTTAGTGTTTTGGTCAAAAACTAAAAAAGATAGAGAGAAACTGTAAACATGAAACATTATCAGCAGCAATACAAAAAAGATTTTTGTCATAAATTGTTTTCTAGTCTACAATGTTGGAGAGTGTCCATTGTTCAAGGTGCACAAAGACCTAGAATACTCATTAGCATCTAAAACATGCTCTTTAAAGCCTCTAGTCTTAATGTTAAATGATATACCTTTTGAAAAAATTTGGAGTGTACAGTTTTAATGCTTAGACATCCATTTATCTTTATTTTAATTCTACAACATTTTTATGCCCCCCGTCACTGGAGGGGGCATAAAGTGTTACCCTTGTCCATCCGTACGTATGTCCCGAAATTGGTTTCCGTTCTTTAACTTTAGTTTGTTTCAACCAAATCTTATGAAACTTATACGCAATGCTTATTACTACGAAACACAGATCAAGTTTGAATTTAGGTGGTGTCACCTTTACTGTTCTAGAGTTATGCCCTTTACAAATGTTCCGTTCTTTAACTTTAGTTTGTTTCAACCAAATCTTATGAAACTTATATGCAATGCTTATTACTACGAAACACAGATCAAGTTTGAATTTAGGCGGCGTCACCTTTACTGTTCTAGAGTTATGCCCTTTACAAATGGAAAATTTGTTGAAATTTTTGTTTCTGTTCTCTAAATTAAGTTTGCCTCAACTAAATGCTATGAAACTTACACACAATGGTTATTACCACAAAACTAAGATCAAGTTCGAATGTGGGTGGTGTCACTTTTACTGTTCTTAAGTTATGTCCCTTTATAATATTATATTCACGCAGTCCCATAGACACATTCTCTGTGTATTCTCAATTCCTTTCTTTTGTTATTCATATCTAACCTGGATTATAATAACAATGGATTTAAATTTTATGATTTATGATTCTCTGGAGATTTTTAGTATGCAATGTGAGGCGACTCCAGGGGAAATCTGTCGAAGCTGATTCCAGCACAATTTGAAATCTTTTTCATGACAGATAATAAAAGAGAGGCGGAAGAAACCAAAGGGATGTTCAAACTCTGAAGTTAAAAACAAACTGAAAGTACAATGGCAAAAAAACCAAAGACGACCAAAATACAAACAACAGTGTACAAAACACAACATAGAAAACTAAAGACTAAGAAACACGAACCCCCACCAATAACTAGGGGTAATCTCAGTATATATTATAATAGAATATTCTTATTTTAAATTCTGTCTAATGGGATTAGATTTAGACAGATTTACTTTCTATTTTTGGTACGTACTTTTCTTTTTATTATTCAGGATAACTTTGAGAAAATTGGTTCAAAGGCTTTACAACTAGCAATGGATTTTGATGAGAAAGAAGTGATTACAATTTATCATCAGTATCTTGTTACAACTCTTGATGTAAGTAGCCGTTGATATGCATTAAAAATGTGATGTTGGTGACATGGTCATTATTGGAAAATATGGTGCCATGAAATTCACCATGTTGGTCTCTACGTACATCTGTTCATGATTCCTGTCAGCACAACTTGTCCTAAACTGTTGGATGACAATGAATGACACTTTACACAATGATAAACTCCTACAAGTAAACAGTAGTTTGAAAGACCATTGATAATCTGTTTACCGTTATTTATATTGCCTATGACGTTGTTGATGTTTACTTGACAACGGCACGTGCGCCCTAAATTTCTGACAAATTATCACAAAAAAAGATCAAGGGAAAAAATACACAAAATAGCGATAAAACTCGGGAATTTATTTGATCAATCTTATCATATTAATTTTGTAAGAATAACTCCTCTTAAATTATCAAATGGATCTTGATAAAAGAGCAAGGTAGTACACTGTATTGAAGAGGAATATTAATCAAAATTTTTTTGGTTTATATTAAATAGATAATTGAACATACACAGTTGGATGGTTTTATGTAAAAATTCACAAAATTGTAGTAAACATATGTTTTGTCCATCCTTCCACTAGTTTATAACTATAATTTGATTTGATTGAATTTCATTAAACTTGTATTAAAATATTTGAGTTGATGTAAAAAAGCTTTTGTTTTGATTTTAAAATTTATCATGTTATCTCTCAAAAGTTACAGGACTTTTACCATCAGATTTAAGGCAATTTTACTAACTTGAGTATGCTTGGGTCAATTTACTTCATAGCTTGAAAGTTCTCTTTTGATTTTGAAAATTTACTGCTCTGTTGTTCCAGAGTTATATATATATATTGGACTTTAACCATCAATTTGTCACATGGCATGCATTAACTTATGCTATGATCAATTAATGTGAATATTTAAATGTATTTTTCACGTTAATTAATCATTGCATAAGTTATACAGGTATTGCGTAAATAGTATAATGCTTTCCATCTATCTATCCACACTTTGTGCAGGTAACCAGAGTATTCATTTCATTCGATTTTTGATTTTTTCATACTGCAATATTCCATTTTTTTCTTGCAACAACAGTTTCAATTTTAATGAGATAAAATTATTTCAAATTTCTTTTTAGCTTGAAGGTTTAGATGTCAAGTTTTCAGATGATGGTGACGGCAAGATAAAGGATGATTGTACTCCAGGGAAACCATACATTACATACAGAATTGAGGTTAGTACTCTCATAGTGTTTCCATAATGGATGCATAATCTGTTATTTTCTATTTTCTTCATTTGTTATGTCTTTGTAGCTGTAGAACATTTTTGATATTAAACATACATATAAAATTAAGAAGATGTGGTATGATTGCCAATGAGTTCAAAAGAAGTGGATATAAGCAATTTTAAGCCACTGTACAGCCTTCAACAATGAGAAAAACCCCAATTACATGGTTCTTGTATAAGACTGGAAAGTGTTGAAATTGGCAGGTTCTTTATGAATTTTAATCGTACTTTAAGGCAATTGGAAGTTAAATTTACACCTGATGCAATTTATTATATTCCCTTTATAATGTATTACTTCCAACTATTTAAAATGAAGCATTTGGGTTAAAAAAAAATTAATATAATATAAAATATCAAACTTCTTTAATACATTCATTTGCTCACATCACAGTATATTAAAAGACTAGAAAAAGACATTGTTGTCACAAACATAATCAAATATATTTTTGAAATGGAAAAGGGATATGGTCTACTTATATTCATGACATGGACTTGAAAAAAACTTCACACACTTGAGTGACAAATGGAAAACCAAAGCAAAGAAACACTGCTTTTATAGCTGTTCTTCATCTCAAAAGTAATATTGAGGCCTTCAACATGACTTAAAACTTGCAACTTACTGCTAGTTCAATATGGTACCTATCAACAGAAAGTGGAATTCTTTGCCAGATGTGGACAATGCTCTACCAAAGTAGTTCACTAGAATGATATTATGTTCAAAATCTTTTTTTTGCAGACTTCTGTCACAGTTCAATGTATAAACCCACAGGCCTATAGTGGTTTATTTGAAGTTGCCTTACCAATATTTGAAGACGATACTAAGGTCAAAGTCCTAACTAGATTGATGAAAACAGACCGATCCAAGATGAAAGGTAAGAATTGTTTTTTTAAATATTTAAAAGATATTCCATGGCCTTTTGCTTATCTATCTTGTTATTTTTGTGGCCAAATTTTAAAAGTTTGATGGTCAGTATTTGTTTTTTATACATCCTTACCCCATACCTGTCAACCTCTGAAACTGAAAATGCAGGTCATGACCTGCATTGAAGAAGAAAATGTCAGGTCATACCGTGTACAAACTTTTTCCCTCCAATTTTAGTACATGTGTTGAGAGTTTTTTTTTATATACTATAACATACATGTACCACTGAGTTTCCTAAAATAATCACTTTTGTATTTGTTAAGTATATAAATATTTATCATTAATTAAATATCTTTCTAAGGCAATGCCCTTTTATTGTTTTATTCACACTAGTTTACTTTACTTCTTTTTATTAATGAATGTCATAAACCCCAGCTATACATGTAATTAGAAATCAATTATAGCTAATATGCTCCTATACTCAGGAGGAAGATAAATAGAAAGAAGTTTGTATGTTTCCTTTCAATGTAATATCTAGAGCATATGGATTTGATTTAAAGCTTTTACATTTAAGTGATAACAAAATTATTCTCTCCAACAGAAATGTATTTAAAGGTTCAAATTGTTTTAAAATGATTTTTACAGGATATTTGATATTTGCAAACGGCAAATCTTTTAATCAGGACATTAGAATTGTATGTCAAGCTTGACTGGGCTTCAACTTTCTGGGGTACAATTAACAAACAATCCTCGAATTGTTGCTTTTCAATCAAATGTAATGTTTTGATAGCTGTCATTGGCACAGTAAATAAGCAGATTCTAATTTCAATTGTTTACCTTTTCAAAGGAAAAACGCAGAGAAAACCGAAAGTATATTTGACTTCTAAATACCAGAAACAATACCGGTCAGAAATACGGGTGAAAACAGGTCATTTTCTGAAATCCTGTGTGAAGGGGGAAATTCTCGGGTGTGACCCGCAGAATATGGGTCAGTTGACAGCTATGTAACCCAGTGTACCAATTCAGTAATTACAGTTGTGTCATTGTGAATTACATGGTGCATCTTGGGCATTCATGAAAATGCAATTTGGACCAATCAAAACATCCAAAACAGTGAGATTCCCATAATGCATCACCATTTGTGAATTGGTCCATACTGAGTTGTCACTGTTACTTTATATATTTTAACTATGTATCTTACCATTTGGCATAGTTTCTGAAAATGAAAAAAAGAGGTTCTAAAAGAGACACTTATTCTTGTAAGTAGATATAAGAAGATGTGGCATGAGTGCCAATGAGACAACTCTCCATCCAAGTCAAAATTTATAAAAGTAAACCATTATAGGTCACAGTACGGTCTTCAACTCAAGGCATACAATCTGCTAGGCAAAATGATTTCCCTTAAATTGTACCAACTGAAACTAGAAGAATGCTAAATATAAGCAAATACATGAAATACACTAGGTTTTTATACGACCGCAAAAAAATTTGTGGTCGTATATTGGTATGACGTTGGCGTCGTCATCGTCCGGCGTTGTCGACGTCCGAAGACACATTGGTTTTCGCACTCTAACTTTAGTTTAAGTGATTGGATCTCTATGAAATTTTACCATAAGGTTCAATACCACAAAAGGAAGGTGGGGATTGATTTTGGGGGTTATGGTACCAATAGTTAAGGAATTAGGGGCCAAAAAGGGGTCAAAAATAAGCATTTTTGTAACTTCCAGACATAACTTGTGTGTTAGTGTATGGATCTCTCTGACATTGTACCACAAGGTTCCATATCACAAAGGGAATGCTGGGATTGATTTTGGGGGTAATTGCCTCCAAGTTTTAGGAATTAGGGGCCAAAAAGGGGCAAAAAACAAACATTTTTCTAGTTTCATGACAATAACTTGTGTGTAAGTGTATGGATCTCTCTGACATTGTACCACAAGGTTCCATATCACAAAGGGAATGCTGGGATTGATTTTGGGGGTAATTGCCTCAAAATTTTAGGAATTAGGGGCCATAAAGGGGCAAAAAACAAACATTTTTCTAGTTTCATGACAATAACTTGTGTGTAAGTGTATGGATCTCTCTGACATTGTACCACCAGGTTCCATATCACAAAGGGAATGCTGGGATTGATTTTGGGGGTTATTGCCTCCAAATTTTAGGAATTAGGGGTCAAAAAGGGAAAAAAAACAAGCATTTTTCTAGTTTCAGGACAATAACTTGTGTGTAAGTGTATGGATCTTTATGAAATTGTACTACAAGGTTCCATATCACAAAGGGAAGGCTGGAATTGAGTTTGGGGGTAATTGCCCAAAACGTTTAGGAATAAGGGGCCAGAAAGGGGCCAAAAATAAGCATTTTCCTAGTTTCCAGCCAATAACTTGTGTTCAAGTGTATGGATCTCTCTGAAATTGTACTACAAGATACCATACCACAAAGGAAAGGTTGGGATTGATTTTGGGGGTAATTGCCTCAAAATTGTAGGAATTAGGGGCCATAAAGGGGCAAAAAAACAAGCATTTTTCTAGTTTCAGGACAATAACTTGTGTGTAAGTGTATGGATATTTATGAAATTGTACTACAAGGTTCCATATCCTTTTTTTTCTTTAAAATTTTCCATTTTAAATTGGTTATTTCTGATTTATATATAAAAGCAAATAATAATGATATGGTTTGAATAGGTAAATTAAAAGTTTTTAAGTTCTTAGACCACATTCATTCTGTGTCAGAAACCTATGCTGTGTCAAATATTTAATTACAATCCAAATTCAGTGCTGTATCAAGCTTGAATGTTGTGTCCATACTTGCCCCAACTGTTCAGGGTTCGATCTCTGCGGTCGTATCAAGCTGCGCCCCAACGGAGCACTTTATTATGAGATTATATTTTCATTAAGATAGCAGCAGTAAGCTTAAGTCATGTTTGGTGAGGTTAAAATGAGGCCAAATTGAATTACAAAATAAAATGGATGTAGTACCCAATTGTTTGTTTAATTGAGTGACTTAATAATAAATGGGAAAACCAAAATGAAAAAGTAATGACTGCTGCACTCAAAATTGTGTTGTCTTTGTCACAGATAGTCACTGAAGGACCTATGCGTGCTATTTCTAATACGGGTGTTGTTGAAGTTTGTGATAGGGTCACAAAAGTAATACCTCTGTGTTACAGTTTTTTTAGTACAAGTCATTTTTATTTTTAGGTCAAATTTCTGCCAAGAGGCACTCAGTTTAATACCAGTACTTAACAGAATCTTCATACACTAGTAATAAAAATATATCTTTTCTTGTATTTACAGATACAAAGCAGATAAAACTCATGATGTACACAGATCATGATAAAAACAGTAGAACGATCCCTGATTACAATAATATAGAGAAAGGACTTGTAGCTGTGCCAGAAAATGTCATATTTAATTTGAAGACAGATTCAGTCATTATGCAAACAAATGGTCAGAAGAAGGAATTTGGAAGAAAATTAATCTACATTGTGAATTAAATTCTGACAACACAGATAATTTTATTTATAATTGTAAAAAGAAGGATGTGTTGGAGCAGGTTTATGAATAAATTATTATTTAAATTTAAGAATTTGCATTAGTTATTTTATTGGCAAAGGTATTGCTTCTGGTGTTATGGTTTACTACACATGGACATGGAATGAAATTTTGTCATTTAATATGGAAAAAAAAATTTTTTGGAACTTTTTACATATTTATGCAAATTAAGACTGCATCAGAGATGGGTCAGATTACTTTCAATGTAATTGATTAAATTACAATTACTTTGTCAATTGTAAGATTAAATTAAATTAATGATTACACCATTTCTCTTAAGTATTTATTTACTTAATGATTACATTTGCAATTAATCATGATTCATTACAATGAATTTCAAAATACCCATTTGAATGATGTTAATAAAAAAAGATTATAACTATAGCACTTTTTGAAAAAGGATTTTATTTGGTATGTTATTACATAACTTCAAACTTCATCAATTTGATAAACCACAAAGATTCACAACATACATACATGAACATTTTGACATGATATATTGACCATAAACACAATATGATTTTTTTTTCATTTTTGTCGAGTCTGCAACTTTTGTCGCAGAAAGCTCGACATGGGGATAGTGATCCGGCGGCGGTGGCGTTAACAAACTTCTTAAAAGCTTAATATTTCAGAAGGTAGAAGACCTGGATGCTTCATACTTTGTATATAGATGCCTTATGATATGAAGTTTATGTCTGTCATATGTCCATTGTCCTTGACCTCATTTTCATGGTTCAGTGACTACTTGAAAAAAAAGTTTTTTTTGTAATGTTAATTTCTCTCTTATTATGAGTAATAGGATAACTATACTTGGTATGTGCCTACCTTGCAAGGTCCTCATGCCTGTCAGACAGCTTTTACTTGACCTCGACCTCATTTCATGGATCAGTGAACACGGTTAAGTTTTCGTGGTCAAGTCCGTATCTGAGATACTATAAGCAATAGGTCTACTATATTTGGTGTATGTAATGATTGTTAGGTGTACATGTCCAACTGGCATGTGTCATCTGACCTTGACCTCATTTTCATGGTTCAGTGGTCATAGTTTAGTTTTTGTGCTGTGGTCTGTTTTTCTAATACTGTATGCAATAGGTCAACTATATTTGGTGTATGGAAATATTTTTAAGATGTTCATGTCAGCCTGGCAGGTTTTATTTGACCATGACCTCATTTTCATGGTTCATTGCTCAATGTTAAGTTTTTGTTTTTTGGTCTGTTTTTCTAATACTGTATGCAGTAGGTCAACTATATTTGGTGTATGGAAATATTTTACGATGTACATGTCAGTCTGGCAGGTTTTATTTGACCTTGACCTCATTTTCACGGTTCATTGCTCAATATTAAATTTTTGTGTTTTGGTCTTTTTCTAATACTGCATGCAGTAGGTCAACTATATTTGGTGTATGGAAATATTTAATGATGTACATGTCAGTCTGGCAGGTTTTATTTGACCTTGACCTCATTTTCATGGTTCATTGCTTATGTTAAGTTTTTGTGTTTTGGTATGTTTTTCTTAAACTTTAAGCAATAGGTCAACTATATTGGGGGTATGGAATGATTGTAAGGTGTATATGTCTGTCTGGCAGGTATCATCTGACTTTCACCTCATGTTCATGGTTGATTGGTCAATGTTCAGTTTTCCTGGTTAACTTTTTTTCTTAGATACCTTAAGCAATAGGTCAACTATATTTGATGCATGGAATGATTTTAAGGTGTACATGTCTGTCTGGCAGGGTTCAAATGACCTTGACTTCATTTTCATGGTTCATTGGTCAGTATAGAATTTCCATGGTTTGGTCTGTTTCTTTTATACTATAAGCAATAGGTCATCTATATTCTGTGCATGGAGGGATTGTATTAAAGGTGTACATGTATTTCCGGCATGGTTTATCTGACCTTGACCTTATTTTCTTGGATCATAAATGTTAACCCTTACCATGCTAAGCCTGTCATATGACAGGGTTACCCAAACCACCGTTATTTGGCTCCAATGGCTCTCCATACTTTTAGAGGTCAACTTTATGATACTTATTTCGAAATTGATGCATGTTCCCTCAACCTGAGGCTATCTATTGTCATGTTTCTCATGTTTAAGTTGCATTTTGAGCTAAAAAAACTTGGAAAATTGAAATCGGATAAAACTGGTTTTTCTGGAGGGGTGGGCTTCCCTTCGGTGTCTTACACAGGAAGTTCAGAGGCCTAAAACTTTCGAAAATAGTGTAAACCCGCAGGCATATATCTACTGATCATAATTATTATTGAAATACGCAGATGAAACGACTACTTCCGGTTTCAGGTCCAGTTGAAGTCCAAAATCGGAAAAAATCGTGAAATTCCGTATTTTTTGTCCAAATGACCTTCTTAAGACTGGTGTTCCCAGATCAGTTTCACTCCAACCTAAGAACTGTTGGGGTTAATGTGTTTACTGGGGTCCACTGATGTACATGCAGACTACAGCTGGATACCTATATCAGCATCCCTCGTTCTTTGGGGTCAAGAAATATGACGCTTTTTGCACCTGATGACCAACTTTGGGGCAAATTCCTGCCCACCCACTCCCGCCTGCTCACCCCGCCCCGTGATCCCCTAACTTAGATTTGAAGGAATCAATATGCTTCAGCAGCAGGGTAAAGCTCATTTGCATATAATTTGCATATTTTTGCAAATAAACGAAAATTAGACATTTTCTGAAAATAATTCAGCATGGTAAGTGTTAATGTGATACTTGTAGTAAAACTTTATATGTAGGACTATCAACATAAAATCAATGGTCAGTATAGTAGGTGAGACATTTCAGCATGTGCACTCGTGCGACAAATTTATTTTACTCGCGTAGTGGTATTAACCATATGTGGATTCTTAAAAATTCTAAAGAACTTCTGGACAATTTTAAATCTCGGTCTATTTCTGAAATTAATTCTAACATAACTTTTGATTTTTTAACCATGTATACCAACATTCCCCATGTGAAATTATAAAATTGTTTTGAATAAACATTGAATGACAAAATTTCTTCTTGTGTAACGTTTACATTTTCTGACGTCAGACACGCGAAGCAATGAATGTGGTTTTTAATTTGATAGATGCTTATGTGCTTTTTTGTAAATAATTGTTTGTTTTGATATTGTAACACAGTGGTGACTGCTGTACCCATATTTTGACTATTTTATTTATAATGTCTGTTTTGTTCACGCATCGTTGTAAATATAACGGAATTTGATAAGACTGTCGTACAAGTGAGAGGTTTAGCGCTATCAAACCAGGTTCAATCCACCATTTTCTACATTTGAAAATGCCTGTACCGAGTAAGGACTATGACAGTTGTTGTCCATTCGTTTGATGTGTTTTGTCATTTGATTTTGCCATGTGATTAGGGACTTTCCGATTGAATTTTCCTCGGAGTTCAGTATTTTTGTGATTTTACTTTATTTTTGCAAGTAATCAGTATGTAATAATAAAAAAGTAATCAAGGTATTTTGAAAATTAATTGATTAAATTAAATAACATGTAATCCGATGTTTGGATGATCAATGATTACAAAACTTGAAAATTTGTAATCGATTACAGCTGATTGATGATTACAATTACAATTACCCCAAGCCTGGTCTGCATACATTGAAAAAAATGTGTTTTTGGCTCACCTGGCCAGAAGGGCCAAATGAGCTTTTCTCATCACTTGGTGTCCGTCGTCGTTAACTTTAACAATATCTTCTTCTCTGAAACTACTGATCCAAATTTAACCAAACGTAACTACAATCATCATTAGGGTATCTAGTTTAAAAAATATGACGGATTACCCCAACAGCCAACCAAGGTGGCCGACATGGATAAAAATAGAACATAGGGGTACAATGCAAGTTTTGTCTATTATCTTGAAAACCACTATAAATAGAGAAAATCTGCAGAAATGTTTGGAATGATGAGATCTACCTATTGCCCATTTGCCCCCAAAATGTCAGACTTTTTAACTTTTTAACTTTTTGCCTATTATTTTGAAAATGATGATAGACAGAAACTTTATATAGCAATAATGATCAGCATGATAAGTTCTAGAAAAAGGTTAACATGGTTGAAATTATCTGATGACCCCTTATTGGAGTTATTGCCCTTTATTGACGATGTTTACTAATTTTTTGCGTTTTTGCCTAATATCTGAAAATGTGCAGTAGATAGATAGAAACTTAAATAAGCAAAAATGATCAGCAAGACAAGATCTACAAATAAGTCTTAGTAGTTGAAATCGTCTGACAACCCCTTATTGGAGTTATTGCCCATTAATGATGGTTCTGATCAATTTTTTGCCTTATAGCTGAAAATCTATAATAGATAGATAGAAACTTAAATAAGCAAAAATAATCAGCAAGACAAGATCTACAAATAAATCAACATGGTTTAAATTGTCGGATGATCCCTTATTTGAGTTGTTTTCTTTGATAACGATTTTTATCATTTTTTTTCGTTGTTGCCTACTATCTGAAAAACTACATTAGATAGATAATCAAAAATGATCAGCAAGACTAGATCCACAAAGAAGAGATTTTTTGTCATGAATTCTTTTCTAGACCATAAAGATGGAGAGCATCCATTGTTGAAAATGCACATAGACCTAGGTGAGCTACATAGGCTCTTTAGAGCCTCTAGTTTCATATCATAAACAATTCTGAAGAAAGTATTATAATGTATTTTGAGGCATTTTTTCTTACACTTATCACAAAAGCTTTAAAAATCATTTGCAGTGCTCATCTAATAGGTTTTCCCCTATTGTAATACCAATTGCTTAAATATTTTACCAAATTGCAGTTCGGATTCATCCCTACAAACTAAACTGTTTTACCAGTTGATCTGTTTGTAGAGATGAATTCAAATTGCAATTTTGGGATAATACTGTAGCAATTTGTAATGTGAAAAGGCAAAGCCTATAGGATAAGCACAGTAAAAACATACCAACCATACATTACTGATTCCAGGTACTAAACCAAAGACTTGTCACCTGGAGTCAGAATTATGTGTATGTGTAGGGTGACATGTCTATGTGGGGACTATCACCTTGTGAGCTTGCACGTTAAAAAAATGTGGCTCATTGCGTCGGTCTACAAAGCAAGGTTGAAATTCAAATCACATTATAAACATGTTGCTGTCCTGAAAATGCATTTCACTTACCGCTGGACATAAAACAACCATCATCATCATCATCGTTGTCGTCCTGGTCATCATCTATCATCATCTGTGATCCATCATCATCAATCGTCCTATACTACAAGGGCATCTATTTATTTTGAGTACTCATATGGGTGTTATTTCATTCACATGGTAATCCCTTTCTCTCTGTTGCAGCCTTTTGTAAATTGTCTTGCACATGTTCATTTTTTAAATGAAGACAGAGGGTAGGTACAACAATAAATTTAAATTTAGAGAAAACCCTTTTACTTTTTAAAACAATAGCTGTATGATATCTACTTGAAAGTACAGTGGGTGGTATTGTAGTACAAGAAAGTATATTATAGGCAGATTGATTATTTTGAGTTTACTTGCAGTTATTCATGAGAGCATTCTTTCACAAAATAAGAATCATATGAATGTCCTGATCATCTTTTATGCCTGTATTATAGAGTTGCATCAAAACTTTTGCAGTTTTTTTTACTACTTTTCATGTCTGAAAAATTCTTTTTTAATTTTATGAAGAGCTGTTTTAAAACACAAATTTCTGGTCTTGCTAATCACTTGAAGTACTAGTAAGCTGTTTCACCGGAGTAATATTGTTATCAACATAAGTTCTATGCAACTCTTTAAAATTCAACTGAAAGAGATAACAGGGGAGGACTATGCTATTGATAATAATACTCCACTACATGTTTATGTAACTGAAAAAAAATTTGGGGTGTGATTGCCAATGACACAACTATTCACCAGAGTCCAAATGATGTGCATGTAAGCAATTATAGGTCATCATACAGTCTTCAACAATGAGCAAAATCAATACTGTATAGACAGCTATAAAAGGCCCCAACATGAAAAATGTGAAACAATTCAACCAAGAAAAGTAACAGTGCAATTTATAACAAAAAAAATTACAATCAAGAGTGTACACACTGAAATGTCTTGCCTGCTTTACTGGTCATGCTTGAACTTAAATTGAATCTGTAATATGAAGGTCAGATAACCCCTACCAGACAAACATGTACACCTTACACAAAATATTGCTTATAACATCTGAGAAACAAACCGAATTACTAAGACGCCATGTACATCATGTTATCATTCCATACACCAAATGTAGTTGATTTATTGCATATAGTATCTGAGAAACAGAAATCATTATGAAAACATTTACCAATGAAATATGAAAATGAGGTCAGGTCAGATGAACCCTGCCACAGACATGTTAACCTTACAAATCATTCACAAGACCAAATATAGTTGACCTATTGATGAAAAAATTTGTAAGGGTTCCGCGAAACCCAGTGTCTCGCCTACTTTTGCTGTTAGTCGCAGGCTCAACAAAAATGGGGAAAAATTATGAAAAATTTTCCTCTAGATACTATCTTTTGATTGTAAGAAGTTCTGTTCAAGTTTGGTAAAAATCCAAGAAGGGTTATGAATCTAATAAATGTTTAAAAACTTTAACTGCAGACTGTACATAATGTTAACTGGAATAAAACTAAGTCTATTTATAAGTAATATACGGAAAAACAGGAAATAAATTTTTACAAAACTTCCTTCTAGATACTAGCTTTTGATCATAAACAAGCTTCTGTCCAAGTTTGGTACAAATCCAGGATAGTTTAAGAAAGTTATTAAAATTTTGAAAGCTTTAACCACAGAGTGAATGTTATGTTAACTGGCAGAAAAACTAAGTCCATATATGAGTAAAATACGGATAAACAGGATTTTTGTTTTTTACAAAATGTTCTTCTGGATACTATCTTATGATTATAAACAAGCTTCTGTCCAAGTTTGGTACAAATCTAGGATAGTTTAAGAAAGTTATGAAAATTTGAAAAACTTTAACCAGAGTAAATATTTGTGGACGCCGCCGCCGATGGAATGTAGGATCGCTATGTCTCGCTTTTGCGACAAAAAAAAAACATGAAATCTGAGCATTGACCAATGAACCATGAAATTTGAGTAAAAGTCAAATGAAACTCAGCATTCCAACATGTACACCTAACAATCATTCCATACACCAAATATAGTTGACATACTGCTTATATCCGAGATACACTCAACCTTGATCCTTGTAAGGATCCCATAAACTAATTATAGTTAGTTATTCTATTACTCAAATTGACAAGAGTATTTCACATGACAAAAAATCTACTGAACCATAAAAATGAGGTCGGTCTCGCATTCTGCGACTTTCGTTTTAGGCAAGACGAAAACTGAATAATTGTCGGAGTTTATACACTTTTGTCATGATGAATGTACAAACTTGTACTACTGGCGACTGGTCATTAAGAGCCTTTATTAACCTCGTTCATCTTCAATATTTTCAGAATATGAATATCAATATGATAAAGCTGACATGTCCTCATTCTGAATATATTTGCATGTACTACTGGCGACTGGTCATTAGAAGCCTTTATTAACCTCGTTCTCTTTAATACTTTCAGAATATGAATATCAATATGATAAAGCTGACATGTCATCATTCTGAATATATTTGCATGTACATGTAAGGCCTAAAAAAAAAAATCTGTGTTTCCGGTAACATCATTTTGTTAAATAGGGTCGGTAGGTCGGATTTTTTTTTTTTGACATTGTAAACGAAATCTGGAAAATTATCATGGTTTTTCCAAGTCCGTGTCCCTAATTAGTTTCAAATACCGGAAGTGCGGCCATTTGCAATGTTTTGAAGCACCTGCTGTGCAAATTTCTTGGATTTTAACCTATTTGGAATACCTTTTGACGTAAATAAAATGTTTTACTGGCTTTCTGTGCAGTTAGATAAATAATTATGTCGATTAACAGAAGCCTGTGTCAAAAACAGGGTCGGTTGATACCAATTTTTTTTTTTTTTTTTTGAAGATCGAATAAAAAAATTAGGGTCTGGGCTAAAAAAACAGGGTCGGTCGGGTTACCGGAAACACAGATTTTTTTTTTTACGGCCTAATGTTTTGTTGTTTACATTGAGAAACCAGTCATCTACCATAGTTCCAAGTTTTCTGTTGATTTAATATAAAAATATTATTTGCATCTTTTGAGGTTTAGTTCACGTGTGTATTCCTACTTTTTAAATTTGGATTTTAAGGAAGTATATTTTCCCTCCTTTGAAATTTTTGTCAAAATCTTAGCAAACTTTCCCAAAAAGATGAATGAAAGAACAGGATTTTCAAGATGAGAGCAAAAGCAGATATTACTCACGAAACATAGGCATGCCGTTTCCGATTATGTCAATTTTAGGGCAACCACTGGTGGTAGGTCAATTATGTTTGGTATGCAAAGATGGATGAACATTGAGATTAATAATATGTATATGCTATTAAGGAGATTGTTGACTATTAGCAGGTAATTGCTTTACACCTCGTTTCTATTTATTTCAAGAAGTAAAAGTATCATGCTGCTAATCAACCAGTTCTTAATCCACATCCACATAAACGATGGATATTTAAAAACAAGGAGATGTGATGACAAAAATTATTACTCAAATCCGTCACAAGTTCAAAGAACATAAATGAATAAAATGCTTCGCTGGGCGCAGCTTGATACGACCGCAGAGGTCGAACCCTGAACAGTTGGGGCAAGTATGGACACAACATTCAAGCTTGATACAGCTCTGAATTTGGATTGTGATTAAATATTTGACACAGCATAGGTTTCTGACACAGAAAGAATGTGGTCTAAGAACTTCAATTTTTTTAATTTACCTATTATGGTCCAATGTCCAAAATCAAAATACATGGTTAGATTCAGCATATCAAAGAACCCCATATATTCAATTTTTGTTGAAATCAAACAAAGTTTAATTTTGGACCCCAACTTGGACAAACTTGAAAACTGGTCCCATAATCAAAAATCTAAACACATGTTTAGATTCAGCATATCAAAGTACCCGAAGAATTCAATTTTTGTTAAAATCAAACTAAGTTTAATTTTGGACCCTTTGGACCTTAATGTAGACAAATTTAAAAAACGGGACCCAAAATTAAAAATCTAAAAACACGGTTAGATTTGGCATATCACAGAACCCCAATAATTCAATTTTTGATGAAATCAAACAAAGTTTAATTTTGGACCCTTTTGACCTCAATATAAACCAATTTGATAGCGGGCCCACAAATAAAAAATCTAAATACATGGTAAGATTCAGCATATCAAAGAACCCCATATATTCAACTTTTGTTGAAATCAAACAAAGTTTAATTTTGGACCCCAATTTGGACCAACTTGAAAACTGGGCCAAAAATCTAAAATCTAAATACATGTTTAGATTCAGCATATCAAAGAACCCCATATATTCAATTTTTGTTGAAATCAAACAAAGTTTAATTTTGGACCCCAACTTGGACCAACTTGAAAACTGGGCCCATAATCAAAAATCTAAACACATGTTTAGATTCAGAATATCAAAGAACCCCAAAAATTCAATTTTTGTTAAAATCAAACTACGTTTAATTTTGGACCCTTTGGACCTTAATGTAGACCAATTTAAAAAACAGGACCCAAAATTAAAAATCTAAATACATGGTTAGATTTGGCATATTAAAGAACCCCAATAATTCAATTTTTGATGAAATCAAACAAAGTTTAATTGTGGACCCTTTTGACCTCAATATGAACCAATTTGATAGCGGGCCCACAAATAAAAAATCTAAATACATGGTAAGATTCAGCATATCAAAGAACCCCATATATTCATTTTTTGTTGAAATCAAACAAAGTTTAATTTTGGACCCCAATTTGGACCAACTTGAAAACTGGGCCAAAAATCTAAAATCTAAATACATGTTTAGATTCAGCATATCAAAGAACCCCATATATTCAATTTTTGTTGAAATCAAACAAAGTTTAATTTTGGACCCCAACTTGGACCAACTTGAAAACTGGGCCCATAATCAAAAATCTAAACACATGTTTAGATTCAGCATATCAAAGAACCCTAAGAACTCAATTTTGTTAAAATCAAACTAAGTTTAATTTTGGACCCTTTGGACCTTAATGTAGACCAATTTAAAAAACGGGACCCAAAATTAAAAATCTAAATACACGGTTAGATTCGGCATATCAAAGAACCCCAATAATTCAATTTTTGATGAAATCAAACAAAGTTAAATTTTGGACCCTTTGGACCTCAATGTGGACCAATTTAAAAACGGGGCCCAAAATCCAAAAACTTAATACACGGTTAGATTCAGCATATTAAAGAACCCCAAGAATTCAAGAATAAAACCCCATTGAAATTGATCAAGAAATAAGCAATTTATACGAAGTATCTTCTTTTGCACAATACTGTGCAATTGAATATTTCTTGCTATTGCGCAATACTGTTTAATTGACAATTTCTTGCTATTGCGCAATATTGTGCTATTGGATATTTCTTGCTATTGTGCAATACTGTTAAATTGAAGATTTCTTGCTATTGCGCAATACTGTGCAATTGAAGATTTCTTGCTATTGTGCAATACTGTGCAATTGAAAATTTCTTGCTATTGCACAATACTTATTATATAATAATTTACACATCCTGTTTGGTGTGTATCTCCTACCATATCATTATTATTTGCTTTTAAATATAAATCAGAAATAACCAACTTAAAATGGAAAATTTTAAAAGAAAAAAAAAAGGAATAAAAAAAAAAAAAAAAAAAAAAATCCCCCCCCCCAAATTTTTTGAACCCCCTTATGATTCATCACCCCCAAACTCAATCCCAGCCTTCCCTTTGTGGTATGGTACCTTGCAGTACAATTTCAGAGAGATCCATACACTTGAACACAAGTTATTGTCTGGAAACTAGAAAAATGCTTATTTTTGGCCCCTTTTTGGCCCCCAATTCCTAAACGTTTCGGGCAATTACCCCCAAACTCAATTCCAGCTTTCCCTTTGTGATATGGAACCTTGTAGTACAATTTCAGAAATATCCAAACACTTACACACAAGTTATTGTCATGAAACTAGAAAAATGCTTGTTTTTTGCCCCTTTTTTGGCCCCTAATTCCTAAAATTTTGAGGCAATTACCCCCAAAATCAATTACAGCCTTCCCTTTGTGATATGGAACCTTGTGGTACAATGTCAGAGAGATCCATACACTTACACACAAGTTATTGTCTGAAAGTTACAAAAATGCTTATTTTGGCCCCTTTTTGGCCCCTAATTCCTTAACTGTTGGTACCATAACCCCCAAAATCAATCCCAACCTTCCTTTCGTGGTATTGAACCTGATGGTGAAATTTCATGGAGATCCATTCACTTAAACTAAAGTTAGAGTGCGAAAACCAATGTGTCTTCGGACGACGACGACGACGACAACGACGACGACGACGACGCCAACGTCATACCAATATACGACCAAAAAATTTTTAATTTTTGCGGTCGTATAAAAATCTAATAAATTGAAGATTTTACCCACATCATGCCATATGTACATCTATGTAAAACGTAAAACGTAAATCTAAATATCTATATAGTTTCAGATAGAGAAAATGAAACGTGTAAGGAGTTGTGATGACGAGGATGTTTGGCTGTCAAAATTATCAGGTAAAAGGACACTACTATGAAGGAACTAAATGGACTGAAAATCCTTTATCCATGAACAGCTGGATATTAAGGATTGTTATTATTCCAAATTAGGGAAATTAAACAAAGACATAAATTTATTTAGCCCCATTTTATTTTTCTATTCATCGTCTTCTGATCTCAGTCTGGCATTTGGATTGGTCACTTTGATAGACAACTGCTGAGCACGCTCAACAATTTCTTTTCTTTTTCTGCTAGATACATTGTGGGCAATCTCAGCTGCAAATGTTCTATTCTGCATCAGAAGTACTTCCAATTCCTATTAAAAGAAATGTGAAGAATTTCAGGTAAACTTTTTTCGAAATTGAACTACCAAATTATATTATAAACTCCTTGAAACATGTCCTTTTCAAAAATGTGTACAAAGATATAATAAAATCAAAAAGTACAAAAATAATACTTCTCATACAATAAGTTGCTTTTTGCTAAAATAAAGAAAGGTATGTTAAATTCCCATTAAAAGGTACTTATGGTATGGACTTGTTACTTCATAGTCATCTTTGTTTTGAACCAAGTCAGATGACAATAACAATGGAGATATTCATTACTCCAAGAAAGAAATATGTGTTCTACTTTAGTTATTCAATGAATTACCTCCTTCAGTGTAACAAATGACAGTCCATATTTAAACTATGGATACCCTTTGTACAAAAGTTCCCCATCAATATTAAGGCAAAATAAAGTGTACCACTTCCCTACAGGTGTCAATTATATGCAAGTTTGGATAAATTTTCTTTAGAGCGCGAGAGAAGTTCTTGCAATGAGATGTTGGCTCCCTCTGAAATATACTTCTAACTCCTGCTTGGCTATGGAAAGACCCCCAGAGAGTAAAGTGATTAAATAATTCTGGCAATGAAAAACTTTCTTAATGTATTGTAAGAAGAGGTCAAAGGTGTAAGGATGGCAGATGACAAGAATATTTTTAAGGATTTTCAGATATTTACAAGAAATTCAAAATAAAGTCAACTAGTTTTCATAAAGAAAAATATTAAAATTGTAAAGAAAAAATTGAAAATTCTTAACCAGGTGCAAACAACATAAAAAAATCCACATAATTTTGGAATGAAGATTTGGTCTCTACTTATAAAAATAAGATGTGGTATGATTGCCAATGAGACAACTCTCCACCTCAGACCAAATGACCTAGGAGCTTACAACTATTTTGAATTAGAATTTCATATTTTTTTCTTAATCTTAACTATATACTTAGCATTTCATATTTTTTTCTTAGTCTTATCTGTAAAATTGAAAACTGACAAGTCAGCAAGGGTCTGCTTGCACATTTTTGTCTACATAGTACATGTATCATATTTCATTAAATCCTACCACTATGAATGTTTTGTGTTTTTACTGGCCATATAGAAAATGACTGCTGATACAATTTCTTACACCGCAAATCAATTTGAAATAGCATGTTATACTGACAGTATAATTTTTGTTGAAAACCTAGCACAAACGGACATCTCTCAATTTCTCAAACGAGAAAGTCCGGTAAGGGCTAATTTTGGCCTAAAATTCGAAGTACATCTGATGAAAGGTTTTTAACATTTTTTAAACATTTAAGTTTCTTCTTCAGTCGATTCAATCAGTTTGTGTAAGAGATTTGAACTGATTTGGTCATTCAAGACTCTCAATTCAAGCTTAAATATGAAAAATCTATCAAATATATCAAAAACATCACTTTTCAGATCGTTTTTGTCTAAAATGGAAGTGGCCGCATTCGTGTTCAGTCTAAACCTTTATATATGTTATGTATTATCATCAAATACAACATATATTGGAATATAAGACTAAACACAAGTGCCGCCACTTCTAATTTAGACAAAACAACGTCTAAGAATTAGCACAAATGCTAAAATTGTGGATTTTAGTAATTTTGCATGAATTACTGATGCTAGTACCTGATGCATGTGCATTGTATTGTCAAAAAACAGCCCATATTTATGTAACAAAAGTATTCTACTTTCCAATAAATAGCTTAAAATTTACAATTTTAACAAATTTATAAAATGCTATATTTTGGGACCAAGAAGGGGTCTTACCAGGCCTCCTCCTTTGTGATTTTTTATAAACAGAGCTTTTACTGAAATCTTCCTCCCTCTTGAATTTCACAAATCTAATAAAACTAATGGTCTTTTCAAATAATGTCATTAAAGAATATAAATAAATGTGGATAGTGTCCACATGTGGACACAGATGATGCCCCCGCTTGCATATCATATAGTTATAAAGGGACATAACTGAAGAACGGTAAAAGTGACGCTACCCAAATTTGAACTTGATCTGAGTTTTGTGGTAATAAGCATTGTGTGTAAGTCTCATAACATTTGGTTGAGGCTAACTTAAGTAGAGAACAGAAACTAAAAATTCAGCAATTTTTCTATTTGTAAACACGCATAACTCTAGAACGGTTGTGTATAAGTTTTACAACATTTGGTTGAGACAAACTAAAAAATTCAGCAATATTTATGTTTATAAAGGGACATAACTCTAGAATGGTAAAAGTGTTGCCACCTAATTTCGTACTTAATCTGTATTATGTAGTAATAAGCATTGTGTATAAGTTTCATGACATTTGGTTGAGGCAAACTCAAGTTAGAGAACTGAAACAAAAAAATTGTACTTGATCCTTACTGAGTTTTGTGGTAATGAATATTGTGTATAGGTTTCATAATGTTTGGCTGGGGAAAACTTCAGTTACAGAATGGAAACTAAAAAATTTTGCAATCTTTCTATTTATAAAGGGGCATAACTCAATAATGGTTAAAGTGACACTACCCAAATTCAACTTGATCTGTGTTTTATCAGTGGAAGTCAAAATTAAACATTGCATTGTATAAAGCATTGATTGTAGTTGATTCAACTTTAATCATGGTCAAAGGAAGATAACTCCAATTTTAAAAATATATTATATAAACTTGATATTTAGAAGAAAATAAAAATTTTGCAATTTTTCCTTTTATAAAGGGGCATAACTCTAGATCGCCACCAAAATTCAAACTTGATCTGTGTTTTGTGGTAATAAGCATTGTGTATAAGTTTCATAACATTTGGTTGAGGCAAACTCAAGTTAGAGAACGGAAACCAATTTCGGGACGTACGGACGGACGTACGTACAGACGGACAAGGGTAAAACTTAATGCCCCCTCCGCTACGGCGGGGGCATAAAAATTTCAAAGAACCACAGGTGCATAAGCAGAGTAGTAGTACAATGTAGAAGAAACAGATTTTTGCATTGGTCAGTTTTTTTCATGGTGAAGACTAACAATTTGATTGAAATATTGATCCTGTGTCCAAGCTTCTCTTACAATAATCTGACAACGCTCCATTCTACTATCTGTTTTAAAGACCTTTCTGGATCCTCTTGATTAGTTTTAATAATGCACATCTTTCAAAATTTTAAGGCTAAAATTTCTTTGACTAATGTATAATTACCAGAACAGAAATTATAACAGTGTGTTGTCAGACTTTTATAAGGAAAGTTTACACAGAATCTATTTTAATCAGATTGACGACCCGAGGCAGATTTAAGGGGGGGGGGGGGGCAGCTACATATATGATAAATGCATATACTTTTTACAAGCATCAGTCCAAACTTTAGCTAACTAGGGGCCCCTTTTTTCACAGAAACTCAAAATGTTACCCCACAATACTCATCATATAACAAGCTGAGTTGGGGAGAACAAAAATATAAAACAGAAGAATTTCTCCTATTTGATTACCTTAACATTATGTACAAGGAATTTTTGGAAACCATCAGGCATCAAGTGTCTGGTTTTCTTGTTTGATCCATAACCAATATTTGGCATCAAAAACTGCCCCTTGAAGCGCCTCCTGACTCTGTTGTCAATACCCTTGGGCTTCCTCCAGTTAGTCTGAAAAATATAAATGTATAGTTAGTTAATTAGTTACATACTAATACATACATCAAATAGCTGGAGGAAGGTATCCTAACTTACTGTTAGAACACTTAAATGTGGTTAGTTTGCCCTTGAAATACTTGGGGTACATGTCTGCCCTTAAAATGGGTTATTTTACGGTAAAGACCTTAGGGGCTACATGCATGACCACATACATTTTGAAGAACTATAAAAATTCGGAAAGTTAACTGTGTATGATCTGGTCTTTTTTTAACAAAATCTGTCAATCACTCATTTATTTAAGCTTCAGAAATGCTGTAAATTTTGTTAATTTCATGTGAACTCCATAAATGGAATTCATGACAAAATACTGTTTAAAGACAGCCAACTTCAGAATATAACTTACACATCAAATTATTTCAGTTGAGGGAAAGTTTTTTTATCATCATTTTTGGCTTTTTATACAAGATTTGCATTCTTTATGCTTGAACAAACACAATCTTCTCTATTTACATGCAAACAATACTTAAGAGTAGTGACTAAAAGCATGCAAGACTAACTATCTTTGGTAAACAGGGTTCGACATAAAGTTTCCATTTGTCCAGGACAAGTGAAAGTTACATTTGGACAACCAAAGCAATTGGACAAGTTATTTTCTTCAACCTAAAATAAATTGAATCTGTCATGTTTAAAATTAGGGAGTAATTAACCACATTAAAAAAATCACTTATTAAAGTAATTTGAGTATTTTTCCCTGCCTTCTATTATGAATATTAAACAACTTTGGCCAAAAAATCTTTGTTTGCAGCTTGCTTACATACATGTATATAAATATACCTATTCTATACTTTTGTTACACTAATCAGATTGCTCAATTTTTTATGGCATATCATATGGATGTTAATATTTGTGTTCCAACATTTTCAATTAGGCCAAATTAAACAAAATACTTGTATTTGGAGTTTCCCTACCTACCCTATTTTTAAGCCTCTATATACTCATTATTTTATTGCAAGATAAAAACAAAATTCTTATCTTCCCTTTTTTCAGGGGGGGGGGGGGGGGGGGGGGGAACCCTAAACACAAGTATATTTTTGTTTGGCCCTACTTTTGAAATAGACATGAAAGAAGGAAATTGAAGAGAAACAATTTTTCAATTGATATCAGTATATTGAATATTAACCAAGTCCCAAAAAGAGAGGTGGTTTTGATATGGGTGACAAGTGGATTTAACTTTCATTTCAATTGCAATTGTCTCAAGGGACAAGTTAATAACAAAGTTAATGTTAAACCCTGGTAACATATGAACAGTGGATTAGTATTTATTATAAGATCACGTGTACATGTACTAATTTACCTTCACTTTAACATATCTGTCAGATTGATGTCTGATGAACTTCTTTGTTCTCTTCTTCAACTGTTTATTTTTTACAAGGGGTCTGATCGCCATTTTGGCTAACTAAAACAGAAATGAAAATAAACAATGCAAGATTTTTTTTTAGAATTAAGTCAAATGCATATTCTATAATCACTGACTGAAGAATGTTTTCACTTTTTTTTTACATCCCCACGGTTTTAAATATGCCAACACCTGCTCTTTTAAATATTAAGTGGCATCACTACCTTTTTCAACAAACTAATGCTTTCCAAATCTTCAGATTTTATTGGAACATCACAACGGGTATCCTGATCCGAAATCGAAGAACAATTAATGAAAAGTATGCAACAGAGGGTAGGAAAATCTGGATCGGATTCCCAAAGAAACATAAAATGGTATTCCAGATTTTACTGACCCACCATTACTTACTTTACATTAATTGTTCCTCCAGATTCAGATCCCTCCGCATAAATACAGATCAGGATACCTGGTGTGAACATGTCATGCTTTATATCTAAAAACAACATGACACTATAGATTTCTGTAGATCTTTGTAGTATTGGAAAATAAACTGTTTCATCAGGTTCTAAAATGTTTACAAATTTAAGTGTCAATGCCAAAAAGTCAAAATATTGGAATTTGTATATTTATCGTTTTATAATTACATTATACTGCAAGACTATTTTATGGTTATTTTGCTAGCGATCATCATTTTCGCCATTAACGAAAATTTTTGAAATGATGAAAGTATTTCTGATCGATTTCGTCACTTAAATTTGTAACAGTAAAAATATAAATTGTGCAAAATTTTACCTGGTGACAAGTTTATGACAAGTTTACGACCCCAAGCTAATTGACGGATACAACAGGTCTCATAATTTATTGTTACAGATAATCCTATCAGTTAGGTCAATAATGATCATCAAAATTAATTAAACACAGATGTACACATATAGAATCAGCGAGTCGGCATTTCGTCATTTCATATGAATTCTTCATACCACATGTTTGCCGTAGTTTCATGATGAAAACGTAATGAACTTAAACATATTGTTTTGTCTTTGCCTGCCGTCACTTGTGACAGATTCTTATATGACGTTCTACTTCAGCTTTGGAAACAAAGCCATGTTCTAATTTGAATAAAACATGGGCTGCACGTGACTTTGAATTGATAAGCAATTTTCAATGTTAAGTTTTCTTATTTAGTTTGATAGGATCTACTTGTGATAGATCAATGATATTAGTATAAAGTTGCATTACTATCAGTACATACCCTGCTATTATAGAAGAAAAGTAATTAACATGATTAAGATGTCCATCAACAAATATACAGACATCAAGGATAAATATAAATGTTAGTCAAAAGACAGCCAATTTCAGAATAAAACTTACACATCATAATATTTCAGTTGAGGGAAAGTTTTGTATCATCATTGTTGGCTTAAAATGTTGGGCAATAATTACAAAACAATTGTTATGTCATGAAGAAATTATTTTTAAAGAACAACATGCATAACTACTCAAGATGCAATCAAATTGAACACTTTTCCGATAATTTCGGATGATAGGGTGCCAAAATGGAGCTTTTTTTCAAGAGTTACTAGAACATTTCTGCCTCTGGTAAATTTTACTCATCTCGGTTTCACTTTCACTGTTTCAGCCAAGAAGGCTATTACTTTTTTTTTAACATTTTTTTGGTATGTTATACAGCAGTGATAAAGTAATGAAATTAACGATTACTTTAAAACAAATGACACATTAATTTACATTTGGTAAAATGTTACCAATTACACGGACAATTTTAGTTATCAATGTTGGCCATGGGTTACTTGGTAAGTGCATACACGATTATCATGTGGCAGAAATAGGGTTTTAAATATTTAAAAGTCATCATAATGAACATAGTGTTTAATTCTACAATTTGTTTAGTCAAAACATAGTATTTTAATAACAGATTTGTGTGGATTTTAAAGTAAATTCAATAACAGTCATACTTTTATAATATTACCGGAAAAGGAAGCTTTGTATGAACGATAACTCTATCTTCCTATTGGGATACGCCTAATAACCTGTTTGAGACTAAAAAAATCATTACAAATCACGTTCCATTTTTAGCCACTATACATAATAGTATATAGTTTCTTCAACTAGTTTTTGTATTACAAACTACTATCTGAATGGTCATAATAATAAAAATATATGTGACACGAATATGAGTCGGCTTGACACGTGTTTCTTATCTTGGTATGCCTGCATGTACCAAATTAGGAATATGACAGTTGTTTTCCATTCGTTTGATGTGTTTGAGCATTGGATTTGATACGGGACTTTTCGTTTTGAAAATTCCTTGGAGTTTTCGTAATCCCCTTATTGCGTTTTCGAATTCGCGTTTTCGACCTATAGAAAACGCGAAAACGCGAAATGGTCTTAATTATCAGGCCACCATATAAAACTGAAATATCTAAATCTTAAAATGGACAGTTATTGCTGTTTATATTGGATTTATTTTTGGATATATTTCGGCAGTATATTTAGAGACTTCTTGATTATTTAACAAAAAATATGTCATCAATATAACGGTATGTGTTGTTTAATTTAGCAATTAAATGGAATTGGTCATAAACTGATTCATAACAATACAGGAACAAGTCTGCTATATTAAGGGGGCGCAATTAGTGCCTATTGGAATACATATAACCTGTCGATTAACTTTATTGTCCAAACTTACAGTCAATGTTGTTAAGGAGAAATTTTACAGCTTCGGATCATCCGTCATCACACTTCAAACTTAGTATATTACCCAGAGGAGGGACGACACTCTGCACACGGCACGCAGATTTGTCTTATATTATTGATCAATCGATCGCAGTGAAAACGTGTCATTTTTTACAAGCAGTTCGTGGCGTGAACATCACCTGGACGTTCGAAATTTGTTAACTGAGATTATAAATATAAAAAGTTATATACAGTTGTAATGGTCATACAATATACATTCATGTACACATAATAAACGAATTTGGTAATTGTCATTATTTGTCGGGAATATATATACTTGTCATACTTACTCCGAGGGCTTATTTCATACGGCATGGTCATTAATAGAATTCATTTGATTGATTTTAAGTTTTATCTGAGACCAAATTTATTTATTACAAAATTATAAATATTGTTTTCATTCCTCATTTATCTGTACCAAAAAAACCGAGAAAACACAATAAGATAACGAAGCTGACCAATACACAAATTCTACACAATTTAAAAAGTTATTTTATTACATGGTTTTTCGATTGATACATTTTCATTTTATCTTGAATATAATCAAATACACAGAAAAAGTAGTTTTTATGCCATAGGGTTACGTATTTACTCACGTATTTGACAAATATATTTGGACATTTTATTTGAAAATCGTCGTTTTTTGCGTCGTACTATGCAGCAACGGATGGAGACTTAAGGAGACCTTTTATGTGTTAGGTTGTATGAACAATATTCTTTAACTGTTACAAATGTTAATGATTTCTACTGGCGAACTAACGAAATATTAACAAAAACTTGTGCCTCGTATTTTTATAGACATCGAATAAAATTCCCGCCATTACGGATTATAATCTTCAAACATACAATTTATCCCAAAAAAGTAAAAATACATTATTTTTTTTTTTAAGTAAAAGTTATTTTCGATCATCAATAAATCTTTCTCTGTGAAAACTTGCTATATTTTCCAGGAATGCAGTAGAGTATATTTGATTTTAAAACATGTACAAATCGACTCTTTCACAATATTTAAATGATTGCCAAACGGAAGCAGAAATCGTACCACGTGACATGAAAAGTTTTGCACACGGCACCTACACTATCGTCCCTCCTCTATATATTACCAAAGATTTGTATATACAAATAATTCTTTAAATCAGTTCATTGGTTTTATTATAGACTTCTATAAAACACAATATGTGCTATAGTATTCTCAGGTTTCGTATAAGTTTTTCCTTCCTTAACTTTTCATCGCGGGTCCATTCGGAACGCAGGTTATACAAGAAAAAAGTAAAATTACTAAAAATACGGAATATTTATCAACAAGGTCCTGGTATCTTCCGATGAACTTTTTTTTAGGACGAGTCGCTCTTTGACATAACCCTGGTTCATCAACTTTCTGCTCAGACACTGGTGACGTTTTATAAAGTATGAGTAGCAGCTACAAGCTCTAGATTACCGAATGAGTTGGGAAATGTAAATCCCATATGCAGGTGAAGTTGGTATATTGCTACTAAGGTGGGGGGAAATTGATAATTTCAAAATTAAAATCGTCTCGTTTGTCATAGATTCTGGTACTGAGATGACCGCTTCTGTCAAATTCGAGGTATAAGTCTAAAAATGAGGCAGAGGAAGCCGCCCGTGTCTGTTGTTTCTCAAGTTAATTTCTAGTTCTGGAGGATATATTATTAATGGAACACAATCAGAAAATTTTGGATTGTTAATGGAAAGAACATCATCAATATATCTGAAAGTGAAATTAAATGATCTGGTTTCTTTGATCTTGTTTTTGACAATTGTCTGAAGGAACTCCGACTCATATGAAAATAAGAAGAGGTCGGCAAGGAGAGGTGCACAGTTCGTTCCCATAGGAATGCCGACCATTTGTTAAAAAAGTCTACCTCCAAATTCAACAAATATGTTGTCAATAAGAAACTGGAGCATACTGATTACTTGTTTCTATGTATAGCATGTTTTACCTTTTTATATTGAAAAGCATTGTGAATTATTTCTTTTAGACGATTTTTCAATTTCACATGGAGAATGGTGGTATACAGGGTTGAAAAATCAAAAGTTTTGATAGAATTAATTTCAGAGAAAGATCGAGATTTAAAATTATCCAGAAGTTCTTTAGAGTTTTTTTAGAATCCACATATGGTTAATACCACTACGCGAGTAAACAGTTTCACAGTATTTCTAAAGACCCTCTTTCACTGCGGACAGAATTTTTGTCAATCTAATGGACAATTCCTTTGTAGAACATGCAGATGAGCCGGCAATGTACCGTTGTTTGTACGGAATTTTGTGAAGCTTAGGTTTCCAATACAAACAAGGTAAGTCCTCAGATTTGCTGTTCAATGTAATGTTCATTGAAGCCATGAAGGACTTATGATTCGCCAACATCTCATCCTTGTCAAATGATATGTTTTTGTATGTGGGATTACCTGAGTGCTCATTTAATTCCCAATTCTTTTATAAGACACTCGTAGTAGTACGATTTACACATAAAGACAATATTATTTGAAGCTTTGTCCGCAGGAACAACAACATATTTATCTCTTTGTCTCTGAAAACGGACTTTGATCGATCATTCACACAGTTTTTCAACTTAAGTATTCGACGTTCTATCAGAGACCTGAATGTATTGACCCATTCTGACAAAGTGTCCAGTTCAACTTATTCTCGTTTAGCCCATGGTCTGACGTAGTCCTCAATGGAATCCATAATTATTTTGAAGGTGTGGTTCCAATTGATGTGTTGGGGTTTTCTGAACTTAAGACCATGAGATATCACATTTCGGAGATGTTCATGTTGAATTATGTTTAGATCCCCAGTACTATAGATGTTATTGCTATACACCTATGAACATTCACGGTCTTACATTTTTTTTATACCTATACTTTGGCATTGAAAAAGATCATGTTTTTCTCTGACTGTCTATGGCGTCTCCACACTAAATCCATCGGATGTTGGATGTTTACTGATTGATATTTTAGTCTTAGATACATGATTTTTTATTAGTTGTTATTATCTTTGAAATAGCTTTCAGTAATTGCGAGTACTCTAGGATCTCTACTTTGTGTCTTTTGTGTTTTGTGTTTTTGTAAGTTGTTTTGATGATTGGTGTAGATCTGATGAGTTAACCCTTTTCAACTGATTTATATAGTTTGCTCTTATGTTGTGCTGTTTCATCCCTATCCAAGGTTAGGGGGACTCACAAACATGTTTAACCACGCCATATTCTGTATGTTCTTGTCCCAAGTCAGGAGCTTGAAATTTAGTGGTTATTTGTCGTTTGTTGTTGTATATCATATTTGTTTTTCGTTTATTGTTTTGTACATAAATCTGGCCGTTAGTTTTCTCGTTTGCATTGTATAACATTTGTCATTTCGGGGCCTTTTATAGTTTGCTGTGCAGGTATAGGCTTTGGTCATTGTTGAAGCCGTATGGTTACCTATAGCTAAATACTTCTAGGTCGTTTGGTATCGGGTGGAGAGTTGTCTCGTTGGAATTCATACCACACTCATAAGCCCGACCAGCTCTGTAAGGGAAACCTATTTCTATAGCTTTTCTGAGTGGGTTCCCGAAAGAGTTTTACAAAATAACTTATTCAGTTATCCCAAGGAAGTAATATCGTTCTGTGATTTTGAAATCACACGGAAAAAGTCGTAAGAAGACAAACATGGAAATAAAACCGATCAGAATTTTCTAAATAAACTAGTAAACTATGTTTACATGTAATAAATATCAATCATATAGTGAAAATTTACAAGACGGAAAGTGAAGCCACTACAAAGACCAGTAAAAGAATAGATATATTGCTTCCATCTCTCACAAAGCTGAATAAAAAGTAAATTCACTCTTTTTTCTATTCTTATGATATTTTGATTAAAGTATGTTATTTGCATGTGTTCCTTAAATTTACCCGTTATAAAAGTCATTGCCCCCAAATGACAGGTTTTAATAACTTATTATTTTTGTCCTCTATTTTGAACTATTAAAGATAGACAGAAAAAAGTAAAATAACAAAAATACCGAATTCCAAGAAAAATTCAAAACGGAAAGTCCTTTATCAAATGGCAAAATCAAAAGCTCAAACACACAAAACAAAAGGAAAACAACTGTCATATTCCTGACTTGGTACAGAAATGGCAAACAATAAAAATTATCAGCAATTATCAGCAATACAAGATCTATTATGGTCAAGGAACAGTAAATGGGCTAATTGCTTAAATCCACCTTATTTGAACTTTGGTGGATAGTTGTCTCATAGGCAGTCATAGCACATCTCCTTATTTTTACATATCACAGCTTATGGTAAAATTATGCATACAACTTTGGCTCGTTGAGCTTTAACTAAAAATCGAAAAGATAGATATTTCTGATTGAACTATTTCAAAGAAGGTGAACATAGACAGTCTTAGATATTTTAGTCTTAGTTATATGATTTTTTTATTATTTGTTATTGACTTTAAACTAGCTGTCAGTAACTACGAGTACTCTCAGATCTGTACTTCGTGTCTGTTTTTTGTGAGAGATGTATAAATTCCCTGCCACGTCCACTTTGTGTTTTCTTTAGATGTTTTCTACTTTGTATCAACTGATTTTTATAGTTTGTTCTTATGTTGAATTGTTAATCCATTGTCCCAGATTAGGGGAGTGTTTGGCATCAGCAATCATGTTTAACCCCGCCACATTATATGTGTTCCTGGCCAAAGTTAGGAACCTGTAGTTGAGTGGTTGTCGTTTTTTGCTGTTTCTCATATATGTTTTTCGTTTATTGTTTTTCATAGTTTGTTTTTGTGTTGTGCCGTTGCGCCACTGTTCAAGGTTACGGGGAGAGTTAGTGCCAGCAAACATGTTTAAGTTATAACCCCTCCCAAGTCAGGAGCCTAGCTGTATTTCAGTTGTTGTCGTTGGTTCATGTCTTTCATATTTGTTTTTTCGTAATTTTGTTGTTATAAATTAGGCCGTTAGTTTTCTCAATTGAATTGTTTCGTGTTTTTCATGTAGGGGCACTTTATAGTCTACTATACGGTATGGTTTTTCTCATTGATGAAGGCCGTACGGTTGTCTATAATTACTTACATCCACTCCATTTGAACTTTGGTGTATAGTTGTCTCTATGGCCAGGGGCGGATCCAGGATTTTGGAAAGGGGGGGCGTAGTATAAAAGTTCGCCGAGCGGAGCGAGGCGAAATTTATTTTGGACCTTTTTTTTGGCTAAAAAACATAAAATAAGTGTAAAATGCATTTTATAGTTAAAGTGTAGGGGTTGGACATTTTTGGTGCCTATTCTCTCCATCAATTGTCTATTATGAAATGATTGGATGGATCCAAAGCTATGAACTAATTAATATATTTGATGCGGGATTTGTCAGTAAAAATGGACATGGAAAATTCTCGTTTGTTGTATGGTTAGTTAGCATAACCTCACAGATTTCTTGTTGTAAACAAGATATACGGCTATTCAATGAAATTTACAATACGACCGACACGAAGAAAGACAAACAAGCAATTTTCATCCAAATGTTTGGTTGAAATGTTTCACCCAACAAGGGAAGTGAGGGGTTCCAAATCAACCAAAGGCTATGAATGAGTCGGAAATGACAATGAAGTTGTGAATGACGGTCGACACATGGAGACATATAGGCCACACCCAGCAGGCAGGTTGCAGTCGGGCCTTGAAAAAAGTATTCAGTATATCAGTTCGGCGAAACAGACATTCCGGTCAGATATGGGATTCACATGCAACCCCAACCCCCCCCCCCCCCCCACCCCCCTAAAAAAATTACGCCCGTTTTTCATTCATCATGTTCATTTAATGCTAATAATTCTGTTGAAAATATTTTTTTCTAATAGCAAAAAAGTGAACAAGATTATTGTTTTCAATACAGATACGGCCAGAATTTTTGTTTAGGCAAAAATCAGGGTCAGAATTTTTTCTCTAAAATATCTCAGACTGCCCCCTCAGATCAAATGGTCCGTACCTTAGACTTTAAATCTATATCTAGAGCTTACTGACTGGGCATCATGCACTATTCAGCAATGTTATTAATGGGCTGGGGCGTGTGGGGTTAAACATGTTTTCGTAGGTAAATAATATTGCTGTGGAACTTTTTTTTTATGAGAGTATAATAGAGTATTACTTTCTGTTGGGTGGAATTGTGAAATAGAAGTCAATACGTTCTTGCTCAATACTTTGTCGCTTTGAAGGCGTCATGCTTGTCATCTTCAGCCTAAGCAATGTGTTACTGTAATTTGAATTTCAAAATGACTGAGTGACGTTTTTTTCGACGAACTGGTCAACTCCACCCTAGAGAATCACATGACTTTGACATAATCAATAATATATTACAGTAAATACGAGCAAAAAATATCTTTATAAGTAAAGAATTGTCGCATAAAAATTAAATACACGGGAAATGGTAAAGTTCACGAAGTCTAGTCTGATTAATCATTTTACAAAAAAAAAAAAAAGTGCAAGCAAAGGGGGGGCGTACGCCCTCTACGCTCCCCTCTGGATCCGCCACTGCAGTCTACAGTGAATAAACTAAAATTCCACTATTAAACTGGAATAGGATACCAGTTACAGGATACGTACCCATGATTGAAGTCTCTGAATAAATTTACCATCTTTTTAAATGGGATATTGTGTAAGTGATAAATTAGTCCTGGTAAAATGTGTCCGGGCGGACAAATATTACTAGTATAAAAAGTCCATGGTTACAGAATTTACTAGTATATTTAGTCCGATGTCAGTTATTTATGTCCCCAGACTCATTTTCCTAGGAATTTATGTCCATGTCATCAATATTCCTAGGTAAAAACGTCCATGTCCTTTATTTTAATAGGAAACTGTGTAATAAAAGAAATCATTTACATGTAAACAATGGAATATTTAATTCTTATGTTTTAATGTTGTTTAACAGTTGTGCATTAATCTTTTAGTAAAATTTATGTGCCCAGACTAAATTTCCTAGGAAATCCTGTCCAGGCCATTAATATTGCTAAGTAAACACAACCATGTTCATTATTTGATAAGACAATTTGTAATGAGAGAAATCATTTACATGTGAACAATGGAATTTTTAATTATGTTTCAATGCTGTTATACAGTTGTGCATTAATCTTTTAATAAAATTTATCTGCCCAGACTAATTTTCCTAGGAATTCATGTCCATGCAGGCCATTCAATATTCCTAGGTAAAAACGTCCATGTCCTTTATTTTTATAGGAAATTTTGTAATGAAAGAAATAATTTAAATGTAAACAATGGAATTTGTAACTTATATGTTTTTAAATTGTTTAACAGTTGTGCATTGATATTTCACTATTTTATCAAAATATGGGTGTTTTTTAATAATTAAACGGACTTTTTTTCCTAGGAAAATTAATATCACAGACTTTTATGATGTACATAATCACAAATGTTCCTTTCTTGATTTTGATATTGATTAATTTAAGTAATGTCTTAAGAAATAAACTTCTAAGGGACCTTTTTCATACAAAAAAGGAGAAAACAGAAATATAAATAAATTCCTAGGAAAATAGGTGCCAGACATATTTTACTAGCTACGGACTTATTTTCCCAGGAAAATTTATCCAGGGACTTAATTTCCTAGTAAAATTATGGTCACGGACTTGATTACCTAGGAAAAATGTCCGGCGGACAAATTTTACTACCGGACCAAATTTACTATTACAATTGTACCAAGGAATTGAATATAATCAATCTTAAGTTAAGATGAAAATGACATATATGACAAGGTTGCTGATTGAATCTTGGATCATGGCATACGTATCTGAAACTATAATCAGATGTCTATTATTTAACAGGTATGATTAAAAACCAAAGTCGTAAATGCACCAGATATTTGTCAAATCTATTTATCTCTTTGTGAAATATAGCTTAAGCATCATAGCTTTAGGCATATTTTTTGTTTAAAAATATATATGATTGGGTATAATTTATAAAATATATATCTCTAATTTCGATATACTGCTATATAAGAGCATGCGAGTTAATATAGATATGAATTTTAATTTTATTTGTATGTAAATTTTTTTTAATGATCAAAATATATAAAAATGGTACGGTGGGGTACCCAATATCCGAACTGCTGCAACAAAAAGGTCAAAATGCCATCCCGATGGAACACTCATACCCAAAGATTTGAAATTCAAGGATGTTTATCTATAAGTCGGCCTAAACACGCGAAGGACTTACAAATCTCTACTTAAGCCCAATAACTCCTATAAGGAGATGATTGATATGTTTACCGTATTACTGAAAAACCTTGAATTGCTTTTATTTTTTTCCGTGTACAGTAGTTTCTATCTATTAATAATATTTTCTAATATAAATTGGCAAACAAGCTAACATGTTTCAAAAATTGTAAGTAAAGGGCAATGACTCATGTGAGGAGTCGGGTACTAGTTTCAGTGATTTGACATTTTTGTAGATCTTGTATATTGCTGATCATTTTTGCAAATTACATTATCTGCCAATTTATAATAATCAGTTTTCATGACCGAAGGCAAATACGCAAAAAAAATGTGTCAAAATCGTCATTAAAGGGCAACAACGTCTAACATGAGATAGTCAAGAAACAGTTTCTATCATATTGGCATTTTTTGTAAATCTTGTATTTGCTGTGTACAGATTCTGTCTATCTTTAACAGCTTTCCAAACTTGATAATAGGCACTTATTATAAAATTCGTTATATAAACGCCATTTAAGGTCAATAAATCCTATAAGGTATCAATTTATGGTGTCAGTCATATTTGCAATATAAACTCAAGTTACAGTAAATGAGCTACGTCACAGAAAACGTACATTTATGTATCAACAACATATACACAATTGTTTAGGAAAAAGTCTATGAATTTGAAATTGATGATTTGATGATTTTAAGACAACTTTATGAACGTTTTTCGCCTATTCTATGTCAGCGGCTTTCTTATGTACAGTGAGTCAGACTCACTGTACAGTACTGTAGCTTTCGACAAAAACTCACTGCAAAAAACTGAGACTACTATTTATTATCTGGGACTATTATATTAATAGTCCCAGATATTATATAACGGACAGGACAGACAAAAACAAAAATTATCAGTCTTTCGGTCAGACTGAATAAAAATAGTTATCTAATACTCTTGTATGTAAAAGAGTTAATTATGTTCTTTCCGATTTCTTAATTGATATCATTCTAGGCAGCAGTCAACAATCTAAGTAAACCAATGATGTTTTATTTGTATTTTAAAATTCGATCTATGACTTTTGAAAGATTTGAAAATCTCCCAACATTTGTCGACAATGCGTCACATCCTCTTTCGAAATAACCGTTGCGCATTTCGATCACGCATCTGGAACCCAGTATATTTATGTCGACTGCAACCGAAAGTAAACTTGACAGCAAATTTTATAACAATAACTGTTGCCTTCGATTTGTTGCATAAAGAATAACATTACATCATTTTCCAACATTCTAGTGAGGCACTGCAAAATGTTGAATCTGAGTGCAAAAACAAAACATCATTCCAAGACGAACCGATCCGACAAGTAAAAATGCATCAGAGAAAGTAGGACACAACCTCGTTTTCGTATCTATGGATGTCTTCGTGAGAAACCATCATGTGGACAAAAACACTTTTTATGACAATGTCATTTTATTTTACACATAATAGTCAGTCATAACTGTTACATTGTAAACATATTATTACCTATATGCACACATGATAGTATAAATTTAATGTGTCAAAGTATATATCGACATTTTTAATCAGTATCTCTTACTGTTTATGATAGTAAAACGTAAAAAAATGCCATTACAATAGAGTTGATGATCTCATGGTGATATCATTCCTTGAAGTTTTGCCCACTTATATCGGATGACTGTACCATCACAGATAATTTTCAAAGAATTTTTAATTGACAGTACAATTAGAAATTCAGAGTGAAGGGATTTAAAAAACGAGGATAAACAAATTTCTTAGCACAGATTATATTCATTATTTTGACATTGAACTCTCCAAATGAAACTCTAAACCTGTGAGAAACATGTGATTTTTAAGTGCATTGAAATATTTTACAAATGTCGCTTTATAACTTCCTGGATTCTGCAAATAGTTTGCATGATGAAGGTCATTAATTGATACAATCGTACATTATAACATTATTTATCTCATTTCCAAAACACTTCTACAGAACATTTAACAGGACAATATTCAACTAATGCTAAAATTGTGATGACTTGAAGCACATGTCACGGAAAAGTAAACCAGGAAATTCTGCTGCTGCTGAGAGATTGGCAGACTATACTGGTGAAACAGCAATGCCTTTTCCAGGCCCTGGAATGGGGTCCTCAGGGTCAGGTTCAGGATCGTTTGATCATGAGGAATATGCTCATGGTGGAGCTACTATGGTCAGTGTTGCTAGTGATACCAATGATTTAGATGACATGTCTTCATCTTTGGATGAAATGGATATTCAGCGAGACATATCAAAGGTATAACAAGGCCAGATGAATATAATCTTTTTGTCTTAGCTCTGTACACTTAGCTCTGCTAATATTGTTTGAATTTGTGCAAAAATATATGTAACAGTATAGATGTATATTTATACTAGGCTTCTTACTGCTGCATGTCACGATATAGCTAATACATTTACCTTTTGCTTGGTTATTATACCACTTGGTGAAATTTATCCCAATGATAACATTTCCCTAATGTTGAGTGGTAATCAGAAGTAAAAGTTGCTCTACGTGTCTCCATGAGTTAAATGCAGCTATTTTCTTCTGGTTTGTTGATTTAAAGGTGTAGAAACTTCAGTTCAAATTTTTTTTAACACATCTAATGCATAGGCGTTCCATAGCTGGTTTTGATTTCCTCTTTTCCAATAGAAGTTAAAAATAAATTTAATCAGCAAAAAACATCCAAATTCATGATTCAAAAATCAGCCTTAAAAAATAGAGAGATCTGATTGGAGTACTACTTGTAACACATGACTAAAATATGTAAGCAATCTTTGTATTTTTATTTTTCGTCTGATATTATAAATAGATCTATAATCATGATAATTGGTAAAAAATGTAAATCAAATCAAATCAAATAATTTTATTGGTGTATTTTCCAATACAGGCATGACAGGAATGATACCAGCTGACATTTACAAAATACAAAAATAAAAATAAACAAAGACAAATATACAGAGATATTTTTCTCAATGATAAGAGACACATATTTTATATCTACATTGAGTGGAGGTGTTATTCATACTATGTTACCAAGTTATTACAATAAGCTTTAATACTACAACATTTCTTAACATTATGTATGCTTTAAACAAGTTAAATGAATGTTCTTATCATTCATATGCTTATTCCAGCTACACATACAGTACAAATGTCAGTATCATTACTTTTCAAAATGAAACTTAATTTATCTTGTTCAGACATATTATCAAAAGATGGGACTATGTCACTTAAATTACAAAAGAGTATTTTTCTATTAAATTCTTACCCTTTACATTTAATGAGGAAATGGAATTTATCTTCAATTCCATCTTTGCAAAGTGGACAACTTCTCTGTTCTAAAATGTTCTAGTATATCTATCAACCTCTATTAGTAATTTGCTATTACTTATTCTGATTTTTACCATTTTAAAAATAACACTTTTTTTAAGGTCCAGTAGGAGATATTTTTCTAATTCAAAATTGATTTTAACTTTGCGATATGCTCTTGGTTTCTTACCATGACTATCTTTATTAGATTCAATGTAAAAAATGTAGGAGAAAATACATGAACTACTAAAGATAGGTGAATTTGTCCATGTGGTCATTGACGCCTGATTTTAATCATAGATTAAAGACAAAGTGTTCATGAGAAACTCCATACTTCTATATAGTTTCAGAAAAAAACATTTAATTGTCTATTTTGACATGTGCATTGCAGCTTTTGGTTGTTTAAAATCCTAACAGAATGTGACTTTGAATTGTCCTTGGCAATCAGATAACCTTTATATTGAACCCTGATGTTTTACAGTTTTCTAGTCTTTGCTATTATCCGGAGTCAAATCGTTAACCAAAAAAGGAGGGGTGCTCCATTGCTCCACAACCCTTTCATGTTATGCCACTCTTTTCAGTGTAAATGAAAAAGGGAGCTAAATTTTAAATTATTTTTCATTAAGTGATACAATCTGTCAAAATCGTGAATTTCTTCAGAAACATTTTACAGATAGTAAAACCTTATACTATGGATTCAGTATTATTCGTGCCTATCAATTTTCGTAGATTGAGGAAAATTTGCATTGTCGTGGCTATCAATTTTAGTGGATTGAGGAAAATTTGTATTCTTGTGGCTATCAATTTTAGTGGATTGAGGAAAATTTGTATTCTTGTGGATATTTGATTTCATGATTTTGTCAGTCTGCATATAATCCCATAGAAAATTTGTACTGTGTTGAACATTCAAATTTGTGGTTTACCTATATCCACAAAAATTGGTATCCCATAAATAATCATGAATCCACAGTCATGACAGTAATGGATAAAAACTCCAGTGACATGTTGTTAGGTAAAAAGATAGCTGTAAAGCAACTTAATTGCGAAACAAAGATGGCATGAATCGCTTCTATATTGATGTCTAATTAATTGTCTTCAACCAAGGCAAAGATTGTGAGAACTTATAACTTGTATATAAGGTTTACCTGTTAATCAGACATTGATTAAAAGGTTATAAGAAGTGCTTGTTTATCATGTTTATGAAATGAATTACAGTTTTTCTTGTGATGTTTATGATGTTAGTGTGTGTATTTAATGTTCAAATATATTATGTTATTTATTCAATAGTCATGATAGTCATGATAGTATTTCAATATCTTAAGGTAACGGTCAAATTTTAGAGTTCTGGTGGAAAAAGCCCATATGTTTTTCACCATTTGAACTATGCATAGTAGTTATACAAAAATGTATCTCTGAATACAATGCAGGTTCAATTCAGATGTTATTTGCATGTAATGACCTGCTTCTCAAAGTTCTTGAAAAGTGGTGGTCCGAAGGTTTTGACCACCAAAAATTGCAAAGGACTGACACAAATTTTGATGTTAATTTTGCAATAAAAATAATAGAGGACCAGCAGATTTTTCTTCAAGGACCACCAGGGGGAAAAAAACAATTTCGAGAACTCTGGCTTCCTTGAATTACTGTATGAAAAGACAATAATTCTGATGAAGACTTCATTCACTCATAATGTTTAATAACAAGAGGATTTCAACTGTCATTCAATTAAGAAACATTTTTATGTTTTTATCAATGTGAAACTGTAACAAGATTTTATTATTATATTTGGAATAGCAATGAATAGGTAGCTTGTATTATTTTAACAATGTTCTTTCTTTTGATTAAGTGCTATATCTTACAACAGAACAATTTTTGAACCACTTGTTTGAAAAGAGCAAGTGTGTAGAATTTTCTAACCCATAATGATGGTACATTTGTATTCTACAATAAATTAAAATGATATTGATGGCCAACAAACTGGCTTACATGTATAATTTTAGTAAAAAGCCTTATATAAAAATAGATGCCACAGTGACATTAAGAAACAAAATCTGCACTGAAATGATTTGGTTACTCTACCCTGCTTCCTGAAGCTGGCTGTACATGTATATATATGTAGTGATGGGCAATTCTGTCTGTCTGTCCATCTGTCAGTTCGTTAATATTTGTATTCACAACTGCTCCGGAACCTCTTGACAGAATTCTATGAAACTTTCACAGAATATTTTTCACGTGATGTCCTTTTGCACCGCCTGAATGATTATTGTGGTTCCCTTTAGCAAATAATGGACTTGGCAAAAGGGGGGAGAAGGGGGTGGGGGTACTATGCTTGCAGTACCTCTAATTTTAATTTAATTTTATAATAAAACCAATCTGATTCAAATCTAATCTTTCATTTTGCTGTGTGAGATCTAAAGACATCTCATAAGGAGTCATGTTTAGATGACCTTTCATACAAATTTTTAATTCAACCAATCATTTCTAATGACATGCGGGCGATTTGATTAACAAATTATTTCCTGCAAAAATAGAATAAAAATTCCGTTGTTACATGTAATTTTATGGGAGTCCTTTCTTCTATCTAGCCATTCGTCTTTTTGTCCCACTTTATATCCCCATGGCCAACTGCTCCGGAATAGTTTGACAGACTTTTGGGAAACCAGAAACTTGCATACTTGATTTACTTTTGTACCTCCTATTTCATTTCTTCATCTCAATAGTTTTCAGGTTTACTTTGTGGCATGCAATGGATTCTTGTCATACATGTATCTGCAAACATAAGTACAAATTTGTATCTGCTTCTTAAAAATCCTATTTTGTTTTTTGATCTGAATTATTTTTGGGGTTTCCCTAAGCAAATTATAGACTTTGTCATTGCTTTTCACAGGGGAGGCTAATATCATTTTGTGAAATTTGCTTGCAGTAACTCTACATGTAGTTAGATTTAAGATTGCAGATCCAAGACTACAAGGGTGCCACATATGGAGCAAGATCTGCCTACTCTTTCAGAACACATCATCTGGATCCCTGGTATTTGATGGGGTTCATGTTGGAAAGTCTTAAGTAGTTTTCTATGTAGTGTTTTGTATACTGTTTTTTGTAGTCATTGTTTTTGCCATAACGTTACCTTTTTCTCTTTTTCTCTTTTTGAATGTCCGTTAGGTACACATGTATCCTCTGCCTATTTTGATATTTTTTCTATCATGTCTTATCATTCAGCATGTTCAGTTTAGGCTTTTTTACTACATGGTTTAAATGTCTTTATTCCCTATGGGCAGATGGGTGAAGGTAATTATGGATAAAAGTGCATTTTCAAAATTATTGCATATACAAACATTTTACATGCACTTAACATTTGAAGTAGAACATGAGTAATAGTAGATGAGAAATGAGTAATAATAATCACACACACATATAATATATAATATTTATATATATTTATATACATGTACAGAGTAGATAGACCAAGAATAAGATGGGGGAAGAATTAAAACAAATGTCCACAAAAATCAGATGTCACATTTGTAACAGTACCTGTCAAAATGTATGAATAAACACATTTTCTGATTGTAGATTTTGCTAGGAATTCAAAATTTTTTGAAAGTTTTGCTTACCAGGAAAAGAGGATGTGTTCCCAATGAATTAACTCCAATAAGGTTTATGCACTTTCACTGAAATAGATTATTATTTCCTTATATCACTTATATGGAAAAAGGTCAACTAAAAACAAGTTCATGAATTAACATTATAGATTATATTTCCCCTTGTAGATTTAGTCATAAAGAAGTTATTTGGTGCTATGTCTGGAAACTTTGCAGATTGTTTTAACAGATGCAGGCATGTATTGCTGTCAGAAACAACTAGCTTTTAATTTGCCTTCTAAATTTATGCATTTACAGCATCCTCAAGATAAAAAGGCAAGTTCTGGAAGTATTGGTTCATTAGATCCAATTCGACAGAAAGAAGTGACAGTGAAAACACCTGGACAGAAGAATCCTAAGCCTACTGTGAAGAAAGCTACACTAAAAGCTGATTTAGTAAGTATACAGCCCTGTGTTTGATCCTTTTTTGGGAAAGTTTGGGTCCTAGTGAAAGGACATACAGCATGGGGTGACAATTTGTACTTTTCTTTTAATTTTAAGTCCTAAATATTGATTCACTTGTATAGCATAGGTCTGTCTCTAATAATTATTATACGGCCGTTTATGGGACTGATATGGTATACCGTTGTCTGTCCGTCATGAATAATAACTCAAAAATGTTTTAACCAATTTGCATGAAACTTTGGTGAATTGTTTATATCTATTGACGTGAGCTCCCTTTCGATTTTTATAAATTTTAGATTTTACGTTTCCGAGTTGTGGGGTTTTATTCATTAAAAAAGGGGGATTTTTCATTTTTCAGACAATAACTCAAAAATGCTTTGAGCAGTTTTCGGTTAACTTTGGTGAATTGTTTATATCTATTGACTTAAGCTCCCTTTTGACTTTTATAAATTTTAGATTTTACGTTTCCGAGATACATGAGATATGGGATTTTATTCATAAAAAAGGGGGATTTTCCAGTTTTCAGACATTAACTCAAAAGTGCTTTGAGCAGTTTTCATGAAGCTCTGGTGACTGTTTTATATCTATTAAAATAAACTTCCATTAGTTTTTTATAAATTTCTAATTTGCCATTGAGGAGTTATGGAACTTTATTCTTTGAAAAAGCGACAGGCGTATCATGCTCTCATGGCGCAGCTCTTTATTTTTATAGAGTTGGGGGTTTATAGGAATCGTCTTATCCATCAGTCCACCACACTTTTTGTTTCCAGATGGTAAATAGAGAACCACTTTTAGAAATTAAAATGTTTTCTTGTTTTGTTGAAACAAATGACCAGCATGAACACACATACATCATCACTACACAAGTGCAAGAAGGTGTTATAATAATTTTGAAGATTTATGTGCCTTTTGATTTACATATACTGGTTCAATTTGTAAGGAGAAATGCAGCCGCATTCAGTTTCTAAAAGTTTTTGAAGTAAGTTGGACACAGCAATAGGCCAAACATTGTATATTTACATAACTTTCAACATAGATTGAAAGATGTGCCATTGTGACAGGCTTTGCTGACGTATTATTAGAGTGGTCCCATAAGAGTTTTAAAGTGTGTTCTAGCTGTTTTTTATAAAAAAATATCTGATGTAAAATGGAAATTGCTGAAGTGAAACCGTACAAGTTCGTTACAATTTAAAAGTAACTTGAAGGAAGTTGTTTCATTATAGAAAATGTTGATTTTTAGAACCAACCATATTTAGATAGCTCTATGTAAAATTTAGATTAAACTGACTAGTTGCAAGAAAATGAACTAAACCTTGTATGAATTTTCTGTTTAAATAGTGATTTGCAATTCTTGATTTACTTGTACATGTTCTCTGAGATGACCAGATTTCATTCTCCAGTGATTGTGTAGAAGTTGTAAAATTTTATTTGAGCTAGGTGTATGTCAAAAAACAACTTTTGCAAAGAACGAAACTGGATAATAGGCACCTTCAATATAGGTCAAATTCTTAGTTTAATAATCACTGACAAAGATTTTTTATGTCCCCGCTGTAGCGGTGGGGCATTACGTTTTACCTTTGTCCGTCTGAAGTACGTCCTTAAATTGGTTTCTGTTCTCTAACTTTAGTCTGCCTCAACCAAATACTATGAAACTTATACACCATGCTTATTACCACAAAATACAGATCAACTTTAAATTTGGGTGGCGTCACTTTTACTGTTTTAAGAGTTATGCCCCTTTACAAATGGAAAAATTGCTGAATTTTTTGTTTCCGTCTAACTTTAGTTTGCCTCAACCAAATGTACTGAATCTTATACACAATTCTTATTACCACAAAACACAGATCCAGTTTGAATTTTTGGTGGCGTCACTTTTACCGTTCTAGAGTTATGCCCCTTTACAAATGGAAAAATTGCTGAATTTTTTGTTTCCGTCTAACTTTAGTTTGCCTCAACCAAATGTTATTAATCTTTTACACAATGCTTATTACCACAAAACACAGATCAAGCTTGAATGTTGGTGGCGCCACTTTTACTGTTTTAGAGTAATGCCCCTTTACAAATGGAAAAATTGCTGAATTTTTTGTTTCCGTTCTCTAACTTTAGTTTGCCTCAATCTAATAACGTTTATATGAAACTTATGCACAATGCTGATTATTTATGATATTGAAAAGCAAGGGTTTAGGGTTGACTGACTATTGTTTTCAGAATATTCTGGGTTATAAACAATTGTTAAGACTGTAACTATGTTGTAGGATGTTGCAAAAGAGTTCAAGAAATGCAAAGAGGAAGAGGCAAAGAGATTAGACTTGAGCAAGTCACAGGTAAAACACATCATCATTTGGTTAACTTGTGTCTTCCATGCCAACATAATACAGGAAAAAGAACAAGAATAGATATACTTTCTTGAATAGTCTTTCTTAAAACTTTGAATAAATTTATTATATTTAGTTTGGTAATATCGGTTAGAATTAACCTTTTTAATAACTCCATGAATAAAAAACCTGAATGTAGCAGTGTTACTGTTCAATATAACTGCATAAAATCTACACAGTGCACCAATTAGATTCTTTGGTGAAAAGTCTTGATTAGGATTTACTTGGGTTCTTTCCAGAGATCTCGCTGTCGGTGGACAAAGTTGTCATATGCAATTCCTTTATTAAGTTGTCACTAATCACGCTGCTGGCAATTTTTCTTGCTCCAACATCTTCCTAAAATTGGTCATTTTTCTTAATTATGTAATTAAGACACTGTTGAATTGCCCTAGAGATAATTTTATCTCCAAATCATTATACTTTATCAACCTTTTTCTTGTTTTCAATTGTTGTATAATACTGGGAGTTTATAATTGTTTCATAATTTTCGTCTAGTTAACTAAATAAGATAAAAGTAGAAATTTTAAAAAGATAAATCAATGAAGCAATTTGTTATGCAGTTTTATTTACTATCTTATTATTTGAATGGCAAATGACTGGTGCACAATAGTTTTTTTTAATCACGAAAAAGTCAAAAGACATGATATCTATGCTTTTGTTTCTGTATGTTGATTTTTCAATTATCATTTTAAAAACATTTTATTGACCAAAGATCTTTGTACTCAAGTCAATAACAAAAGTTTACTATTATATCTTATTGAATTTATAATCACGTCAGTAAATTGAGTTTGAAGATTTCATTTTAAAAAAAAGTATTTTAAGGAATCATGGGAATATTGTGCTGATTTTACTCTATTAGAACACCTTGATTTTGTAGGGTGTGATATAATGATGCATCAGTTGCAAATATTGATGAGTAACAATTTTATCACCTTCTGGTTGAATCTGATTCTTCATAAAAAAAATAAGGAGATGTGGTATGATTGCCTATGAGACAACTATCCACCTAAGTTCAAATGAAGTGGATGTAAACAATTATAGGCAACCATACGGCCTTCAACAATGAGAAAAACCCATACCGTACAGTCAGCTTTAAAAGGCCTGACATGAAAAATATGAAACAATTCAACAGAGAAAACTAACAACTTATTTAACATCCTTTAAAACATCAAGATACTTTGGCTCCAAAATTAGAAAAAAATAGCAACAAACATCCTACTATGGAAATTGTTAGGGTGACAGCTTTTTATACGACCGCAAAAATTGAAAATTTTTTGGTCGTATATTGGTATGACGTTGGCGTCGTCGTCGTCCGGCGTCGTCCGAAGACACATTGGTTTTCGCACTCTAACTTTAGTTTAAGTGAATGGAATTCCATGAAATTTTACCATAAGGTTCAATACCACGAAAGGAAGGTTGGGATTGATTTTGGGGGTTATGGTACCAACAGTTAAGGAAAAAGGGGCCAAAAATAAGCATTTTTATAACTTCCAGACAATAACTTGTGTGTAAGTGTATGGATCTCTCTGACATTGTACCACAAGGTTCCATATCACAAAGGGAAGGCTGTAATTGATTATGGGGGTAATTGCCTCAAAATTTTAGGAATTAGGGGCCAAAAAAGGGGCAAAAAACAAGCATTTTTCTAGTTTCATGACAATAACTTGTGTGTAAGTGTTTGGATATTTCTGAAATTGTACTTCAAGGTTCCATATCACAAAGGGAAAGCTGGAATTGAGTTTGGAGGTAATTGCCCTAAACGTTTAGGAATTGGGGGCCAAAAAGGGGCCAAAAATAAGCATTTTTCTAGTTTCCAGACAATAACTTGTGTTCAAGTGTATGAATCTCTCTGAAATTGTACTGCAAGGTACCATACCACAAAGGGAAGGCTGGGATTGAGTTTGGGGGTGATGAATCATAAGGGGGTTCAAAAAATTTGGGGGGGGGGGGATTTTTTTTTTTTCTTTTAAAATTTTCCATTTTAAGTTGGTTATTTCTGATTTATATTTAAAAGCAAATAATAATGATATGGTAGGAGATACACACCAAACAGGATGTGTAAATTATCATATAATAAGTATTGTGCAATAGCAAGAAATTTTCAATTCCACAGTATTGCACAATAGCAAGAAATCTTCAATTGCACAGTATTGCGCAATAGCAAGAAATCTTCAATTGCACAGTATTGCGCAATAGCAAGAAATATCCAATAGCACAATATTGCGCAATAGCAAGAAATTGTCAATTGTACAGTATTGCGCAATAGCAAGAAATATTCAACTGCACAGTATTGTGCAAAAGAAGATACTTCATATAAATTGCTTATTTCTTGATCAATTTCAATGGGGTTTTATTCTTGAATTCTTGGGGTTCTTTAATATGCTGAATCTTACCGTGTATTAAGTTTTTGGATTTTGGGCCCCGTTTTTAAATTGGTCCACATTGAGGTCCAAAGGGTCCAAAATTTAACTTTGTTTGATTTCATCAAAAATTGAATTATTGGGGTTCTTTGATATGCCGAAACTAATCGTGTATTTAGATTCTTAATTTTTGGTTCCGTTTTCAAATTGGTCTACATTAAGGTCCAAAGGGTCCAAAATTAAACTTAGTTTGATTTTAACAAAAATTGAATTTTTAGGGTTCTTTGATATGCTGAATCTAAACATGTATTTAGATTTTTGATTATGGGCCCAGTTTTCAAGTTGGTCCAAATCGGGGTCCAAAATTAAACTTTGTTTGATTTCAACAAAAATTGAATATATGGGGTTCTTTGATATGCTGAATCTAACCATGTATTTAGATTTTTGATTTTTGGGCCCCGTTATCAACTTTGTCCACATTGAGGTCAAAAGGGTCTAAAATAAAACTTTGTTTGATTTTATCAAAAATTAAATTCTTGGGGTTCTTTGATATGCTGAATCTAACCATGTATTTAGATTTTGGATATTGGACCATAATAGGTGAATGTCCAATTTAAAATTTTTAAGTTCTTAGACCACATTCATTCTGTGTCAGAAACCTATGCTGTGTCAAATATTTAATCACAATCCAAATTCAGAGCTGTATCAAGCTTGAATGTTGTGTCCATACTTGCCCCAACTGTTCAGGGTTCGACCTCTGCGGTCGTATCAAGCTGCGCCCTGCGGAGCATTTTATTACAGTTTAGCTTATCCCCAAGCATCTCAAGCAATTTAGATTTCAATGGCTATCTTTTCATAAACCTTTTAAAAAAAATTCCATAGAAATTACAAGTTGCGAGGAAATTGTTTTACAGATGAATATAATAGATTCAAATGTCTTGAATACATTTGAAATTATACATAGACCTCAATTCAGTACGCATGGAACACTCATGTTTTATTATTTGGAGAATGAGAGATGTTGGGTATATGTTAGTGAAACATTTTAATGGTAGAGTAAAACTAGAAATGACATTTTAATCATGAAACAATTGAATGATAATATAACTGACTTTTGCATATTGTTTTTACAGATTACAGTAATTCCAAGCTTAGTAAAAGAGGTGAGTATAAAAGTTTATAACTTCAAATACTTGTGAAAGAATTTTTGTTTTGATTGGCTGAAAACATGCCTGCCAGGGCAACTTTTGATTCTAATTGGTCAATTTAAAAAATTCTTCTCTTTGAAAAACCTAGGTATAGAAATGATGATTTGAAAAGTTTTATTTGTGTCAGTGGTATATAAATATGCAATATTAGACATCTAACTTGAACTTTTGCTACATGAATTTACCTCCCTTGAAATTGCTCTTTTTGAATCATACCAGTTTGGTATAAAACAGTACATTATGATTAATCAGAAAATACAATCACAACATAGCCGTGTTTAGTATGTTATAGAACTTACTCGAAATGAAACAGTTTATTTATGCATGTTAATAACCCCATAAGAGCTAAGTACTTACAAATTGTATAAACTCTAAAAATTCATTTAGAGCAATAAGGTTAGCCATACAGGCTCTCTTGAGCATATAGTTTATTTTAAAATGCTAATTTAATGATGATCATATTTTTTATCCACTAAGTAACTGCCAATGTATGAATCTGTTTTTATGGTTCTACATAGGATAAGCTTTTGAAAATGAAAATTAAAAAAAATAAGATTCTATGTTGAAAAAATCTCTTGTGTGGCTACTCATATTTATTGTTTTCATTCACATTGGAATGTAAATTTAAGTATTTAAAGAATGCTGTCTTTATATTGATTAGTTATACATTAAGCAAATGTTATGTGTCCGTATCCAGTTATTAGGGGTTAATGTGAAATTGTACATTTCATAATATATATATGAATATAAAAAAATGTTAATGTTTTATTTACTCTTACTTTTCAGTTAACACAACTCCAGGAGTTTTATTTGTATGGTAACAAATTAGGAACATTGCCATCAGAAATAGGATATTTAACAAATTTATCCAAGTTAGGACTAAGTGAAAATTCATTGACAAATTTACCGGACACTCTTGAAAATCTGAAACTGATCCGTGTTCTTGATCTCCGACACAATAGGCTGAATGAGGTAAGAATCATTTTGTTAGAGTCAAGTATTAAACAATGTTAATTGAAAGATAAGATTAATGGTCATTGATTTTATTGTTCACAATGAAAGGATTGAGTAAAGAAAAGAAGTGAGATACAGTACTTGTTAGTTATCAGTCAGAGATATAACTCTATAGGGTTATTACAGAAAATAACTTGTGTGTGTTATTACAGACACTTTCATGAGTTGTCTACTCTTTATTCCTTAAATTTTCTAAATCTGCAATAACATATGTTTGTTATTTGTAAAATGAATCAAACATATTTTTATTTATAATGGGCTCTAGGGAACTCTTGAGACTTTGCGCAGAAACTAAATGCATAGCCTTGATAATTAATTTTTTAATTAAATTAATAAATTTTTGATTAACCATGGTAAATCAATGAGACGAGGCTTTTAAGGGATAAACTTAGCTGTAATAACATAGCTTAGTTATTAAAGGAATGTAACTTATTATATGAGACACTTGGGAATTACTGGGAAGCTTGCGCAGAACCTCATTACATGCTCTGGTCATTACTTCTTACAATAAATTAAAATACATTGTAATTAAGCATGATGTATGTCTGAGAAAATGCTTTGGAGTGATATAGAGAAGCTGTGATAACACCCTTTAGTTATTACAGGCATATTTTTTCTGTAATAACATATAGGTGTACTATGCAAAATTGGCAAACTATGAACTGTTATATCTTTCTATAGTTGAGTATACACAAAGACAATAGTAATATCAATAGAACTTGTATGCATTTTAACTAAACTAGTGATGTATATTGTCCCTTTGAAACATGTAACATACATATGTTATCCCAGTTCTTTGATTTTTTAGTCCACAATAACAAATGTATGTTATTTTTCTGTAATAACCCTATAGAGTTATATCCCTGACTGGTTATGATATAATTAATGTGAATTAAAAATTATGAAAAGAACTACAGGATATTGGTTGATGAGACAGCAACCTCAAAAAACATGGTCACCAGAAATTAACTTTTTTAGTCCTGGTAAATTTACCAAAAACAAAACAAAATGTTTGAGTACATGAAAATTCTAGAGGTTACTCCCTTTATGTGAATCAGGTGAAAGTATTTTGTATAAGTTGTATGTTCCAATCATTCTGTTTGTCCAGTTCAATTGTTTTGTTTGTATGAACAATTCACTTTTTGAAGTGAATTGGATTGTCCTTCTGTATGAATATAAGGAGATGTGGTATTTTTGCCAATGAAACAACCATTCACCAGAATCTAAATGATGTGGATGTAAGCAAATATAGATCACTGTATGACCTTCAACAATGAGCAAAACCCATACCTTATAGGACAAAATGTGTAAGAAATTTAGCAAAAAAAGCCAATACTGATTTATGTACAAAAACAATGATCAAAAAACAAATATGACAAATGGAAATCAAAACACTGAATATACAGGCTCATGACTTTTGACAGGCATATGTTGCTGCGATATAGCCTTTTTGTGCTGATGAGGCATAAAGCAATCACCAATCAATCAATTTTACAGGCAAATAAAGAATGTGGCAGTGTTAAAAATGTTCGAGGCTCAAACCTTCCATAACCATGTCTAATCTAGGACACTGTTGTTACATCACAACATAAGAATGGACTGTTAAAATTAAAATAAGTTAGAAATGGCTTGACTCATCAGAAAGGCTATAGTTGTTAATTTCTGTATCATTTGGTCTCTTGTGAAGAGTTGTCGCGTTGGCAATTATACCACATCTTCTTATTTTTATATGAAGTGCAAAAGAACAATGATCCTAAACACAAAAGACAAATACTGAACAAAGAGTACTCACAGTTACTGAAAGCTTGGTCAAAGCCAATTACAACTAATTAATAAATCATGTTCTTTCAACTTAAAAAATACTAATCATACACGCCTAATGGAATTAGTGTAAAGACATCATAATCAATCTGAGAATAGCATTACCTTGTGCTATGTCAAAATATTAAATATAAATGGATTGTCTCCTTTACACATGTCTTCTTACTTTTTTCAGTAAAAATCTATGACATTACAAAGGAAAACAGGTTAACAATATTTTCACATTGTTTGCTTGTCTAAAATTCCATTTTTACCTTAATATTTGGCCCTGATTGGTGTTGCAGTATAACTAGAATAACTATACTCTAAATTTATTTGCAATTATCACAAAACACATACTGTACAATGCTGTACATGGGGATCCTTGACTTTCTACCTGTTTCTAAGCCTTTTTGAAAATATTTTTTTTGTTATAAGAGTATGGTTATTCCATATATCCTTAATTAGATCTGGTTACAATTTAGCGCATTTTATTCAAATTCATTTCAATCAACATGGAATTTTCTAGCATTCCACAGGGTTCGGTATTCAGACCCATTCCCAATGGCAAAACCCCTACATTTTTCCCAATTTTCTGAGGAAAAATTCCCAAACGAGATTTTTAGGGACATCTACATATTCAAATTACGTTTTCACCTATATTATTCATGACAGTGATGTTATTTTTGTTCAACAGCTAGCTTTATGTAGAAAATCAAAAACAAGTAATGTGAAAAACCGAGTAAAAACATATCCGACTGACAAAATACAACTTCGACAAATGGCCGCTGTAAACCGGAAATGTAGATAAATGCAATATCAGATCAGATTGCTGCAGCTGATAAGGCTAATTCCGGGTTTGCCGATCATATACAAAAAATATATTAAAAAAAATATAAGCTATTAAATATAAACTCTTGAAATGAAAACCAAAAGATATATAAAAAAGAAAGAAGAAGGACATATTTTTTACAGAAACTTGTAGACAAAAATAGACCACAAATGTTCATGTCAAAATCCAATTAATTGTTACATTCACTTTTCTTTATCACGAAAAAAAATTGATATTGGAGGTTTTTATCATGTAAACACATTATTACAGATTTGGGATGTAATTTCTCCTCAATTTTTAAGGGACAGTAAAAATCTGGAAGGGCAAGTGAATTTAGAAAAGTGTTAGCCTGCTTGGCCAGTTAAAAACAATCTTATTTAGGCTATCCCTGAATTTATTATTTTAAACTGTTACTGTTTTTGAAGGTGAAAAAGGGGTAAATTCTCATCACATGTGTGCAATAAGAAGTATGGTATTTAGATACTTAAATAAACTTGATTGCCTTGTTGTCAAGTTTAAAAACCAAAAGGACAGGAAAATAAAATTATAAATGGCAATCATGTAGTTTCTTGCTTTATTTTCACAAAAAAAATAATTTCTAATGAACTATCCACATTAAAACTCAAATCAGGTATATTTGTTGGGTTTTCCCAATTTCATTAAAAATCCCATGAAAAATTCCCAAAACTGCCCAGGGTCCTTTTTCCCAAAATACCCAGAAAAACCCCCTGATGATCAAATGCAATTATTTGATATATTTTAAAAGATATGTTGCAAATGAGGAATGAAAGACTTACACACAGAAAATGATAAAAAAAGACAACATTTTGAAGAAAAGTTGGACAATTACAAATCTGAATACATGTACATGTACATTTTTAAACAATAAAAGCTGTGGTTTACAATATAGATATATAAAGTATACATCAATTCTCTCGAGAATGTGAAGTTACTTTGGCCAAACTTCATGTGAAAAAGTAATGTTTAATACTGGAACCTAATATGAAATACATGAAATGATATAGATGACTTTCAAATTAAAGTGTTTAATCTGTACATTTCCTATGTCACAATGATTATGTTATTACATCACAGTAAGAACCGATTGTTCAATGACGTCATCGGTGTAACTGTTTCTTAAAAAAACAACTCGGGATTGATCTATTAGTAAATTCATTGCAAACAAATTAGCCTTTAACCATGTAAACACTATCTATGATATACTATTATCAAACCTAGTCATCACTTAAATTAGTGTAAGTTGTTTATTTAATTATATTTATTAGTGTAAGTTGTTTATTTAATTATATTTTTTGGAAGTCTTACAAAGCCGGTTGTAAGAGCTTTCTTAAGCTCATATTTATTGTTGATTTTACATATGTTCAGTCTCTTAATAAAATTTCTTACTTAATTTACAAATGAACTTATAACAAAAACATTTTTTTCTTTCAGATTCCAGAAGTTGTTTATAAATTACGATCCTTAACAACGTTATTTTTGAGATTCAACAGAATCCGACATGTAGATGATGCTATTAGGAATTTAACAGTAAGTACTGGAGCTTTATCAAGTGGAAGGTAGGGTTAAACAACTGGTGCTTTTCAACACCCTCATTTATTCATAGAAAAGACATCAAAATATAGTACTCTAATCAAATTGAGAGTGGAAATACATTATTATTTGTGGGGAACTAATTTTCCTGTATTTCATGGAACAAATGCTAATTTCATAAAGGCTTGCAAGCAGAATTTTCAAAAACAGTGAAATCCAGAATCCAGCAAAATTGGTACCTATGAAAGTAACTGAATCCACAGTATAATGGTGTATGATACTTCATTAATTAATGAGTAAAACAAATTATAAAGCAAGAAAACAGGTCTTTAAAATGCTGATGTTCATCTTGAAAGCTACTTATAAAATGATCTTCAGACCTTGACAAGATGAAAGCAGCTCAAATGATGAGCTAGTTATTTAGAAAGGTGATTGAATATTTGCAGAAAAAAACAAGTAAACATTTATATATTTTGTCTTTGTGTTACTTTGCAAAACCTGTTTGTGCTGATAATGGTGTAGATTACAATTTGTTAAAGTTTGTGTTCAGATCAATTTATTTTCAGGGGAACCACATATGGTAGGTTAATGTTGTTTCTTATGCTGTTGTATTAGCATTCAGACATCACATCTCCGTGAAGATTATTTGGCTTCTGAGTCATGGTTTATTGTTTTGTAAAGTTCACAACTTAAAGGTTTGCCATTTAATATGTTTAAATTTCAACATTTCCATTAAACTATCAAAATTACATACAGATAAGACATGTATCTGTGTCAAAAGTTTATTTAAGAAATTGTGTTATTTAATACACATTGTTAAAACTGTCTAGCGATGTTCTGATGATCAATTATATTTGCAAATCAATCAGTTTAGGCAATCTAATTGGATCACCCATTGTAAAATTTCAATAAATATCTGAAAGGGTTGGAGCCGATTTTAAATGGTTGCAGTATACTTGTAGAATCAATGCAATTGTGTTTTAAATCATCAAACAAGATATTTTGTTGTATATTCAATGAACTTTAAAGCATTGTTATATGCTCATTTACAGGACGTATTATGGTAAATCGTTGTCTGTCTGTTTGTCCGTCCCTCATCAACATGTCCGACAATAACTCAAAAATGCTTTAACCAATTTTCATGAAACTTTGGTGAATTGTTTATTATATCTATTGATGTAAGCTCCCTTTCGATTTTTATAAATATTAGATTTTACGTTTTCGAGTTATTGGATTTTATTTATAAAAAAAGGTTGGATTTTCCAGTTTTCAGACATTTATTTCTGATATGACATTGAGGAGTTATGGAACTTTATTCGTTAAAAAGCGACGGTCGTATCATGTGCTCATGGCGCAGCTCTTTATTTTACATTTGTATTAACGCTTCGAGAATGTTATTCATGATACTGTTGGATCATTATATACACAAATCATTACATAATAGATACTGTGAATTAAGAAATTTCCGCATGCATTTTTTATTGCGATTTTCAAAGAATGGACAAAAATGTGTAATTATTGGGATATTAGGAAAACCTGCATACAGACTTATATGCATCAGATATCAGAATGTGAGTTCTTAATATTGCCATATTCACCTATTCCTATTAAATAAAAACCTCAAAATAATTTCTAAATTTACAGTAGTGAGTTCATTTGTCTGAACCAATTATATCTGATCTGACATTTGTTGCAATTGTTTTATAGATTAAACAGTACTTAAGATCACTGCTTAGATTCTACTGTATCCAAACTTATAAATGTTCAAGTAATTCATTTTGAATTTATTTTCAGAATTTACAGATTTTAAGTTTACGAGAAAATAAAATACCAAAGCTTCCGCAAGGAATAGGAAAATTAGTCAATTTAGTCACATTTGACATTTCACATAATCACTTAGAACATCTACCAGAAGGTAAGTTAACCAAGTTCAAATATTTACAAATAAAGCATTAACACAGTTTAGCAACTTTGTTTAGTTGAAAATGTCAACATTTTCAAATTAGAAATAAAACATTTGATCTGGACAGTTTTTTTAGTATAGTCAGTTTGTATATATTGTACATGGTTTTTATGGCTATCACCTTCAGTTTTCAAGCTAGATTTAAAATTTTATATTTATGAACCAAATGTTTGCATAAATTATTAAAATTTGGTTTCATTCATTTTTTCGTTAATTTCAGATTATCGAAAACTTTAAAAAAAAAATTTTATGATACAAGCTGTCCATCTGTATATTCCAAGAACCTTTTAAAGTTTGATAAAACATGGCATATGATCAACAAGTAATAAATGAATGTTTGTACTTGCAGTATCTAAGTTAAATGCTTCAGTGTAGTATTTTTGTTGCTAAATTTCAATGAATAATTTATTTTGCAGAAATTGGTAATTGTGTAAATCTAAGTTCCCTTGATCTCCAACACAATGAATTAGTTGATATTCCAGAAACAATAGGAAATATGAAGAATTTATCCAGATTAGGTTTAAGGTAAGGTGCCATCGCATATATAGAAACCTCAAAATTGTGGCTATATCTGATAGAAAAAAGGACAAAAATGTTAATTAATTCATGTCATATAGGATATTGTAGGACATGAAGTTAGTGTACAATTTTGTAAAATTAAAAGAGCAAAACCCCAACACAAAGAAATACTATAACAACCTGCAATTGTTCGCACTTATCTTATTTTCGTGATATTTCAGAGACTTTTTATGCCCTCACCTTAGGCGACGGAGGCATTAAGTGTTACCATTGACTGTCCATTCTTCCGTCTTCCTTCCTTGCGATTTTCCGTCAGTCCGTCCCATTGTTAAAGATTGAGCGTGGGCATTCATGTCCTCAGACAAATTCTTTTATTTTAATCAGGAAAATGATAATAGGCTAAAAAAGATATACAAAAAAGGATAACCAAGTTCTAACACTTCTAACTTAAGGTTGTAAACTTTGTTAAGCATAGTTTTTGACAATCAAGTGCAAATATAGGTCCATACTGTGATCATTGTATCTTTGTCCATTTTTGTAAAAGAAATTTGTAGAAGAATTATGAATTCTTTATTCTGTTAAGCAATTGGGCATGCTATTATCAATGCTTTTTCCTAATTGATTTTCCCAAGCATGTTTAAAACAATATTCATACTGCATCCATTTTGGGTTGAATAATTATGGTAGAAACTTTTACCTTTTGCATTGATAGTTTGAAATTAAGATTCTTTCATTTACCTAGAAAGTCTGTTGTCAATCAAAAGTACAAATCAAATTCATGTTTTTATCCCAAATCATGAAGAAAATTGTTTTCCAGTTCTAAGAAACAAAACAAAAATAGACCCAATTGTTATTAACACAAAAAAAAAACAACAAAGAAGATGATAGAACGCAAAATTAATAAAGTTAAGGATAAGCATCTCAAAGCTAAAACAAATATTCAGGATCATTTCTTTAAATTATATATATATATATCAACTACACCAGTAATCCATAAGCACATGCAGATACATATAGTGAATGGTAGACCAAGAAATTATAATGTTAAAAATATGTACATAAGTATTGAATGTTTTTTCTTTTTAATTTCAGATATAATAATTTAAGTAGTATTCCAAAGTCCTTAGCTAATTGTGTTCTTATGGATGAATTCAATTTGGAAGGAAACAAAATTTCACAGTTACCGGTAAGTTAAAAATCAGCCAAATTTGTTTGCATTTTCTTGTTTTTTATTTTTTTTTAACTGAAATGTATCTTATAAATATGAGATCAGTTTATTAGTGGCCAACATACTCATCCTATAGGTTCATTGAAATCCTAATAGGTGTCCTGTTTTATTGTGAGCTTGATATTATATAGGATTAATTTATTGTTGTTTGCTTTATGTGCATTGGCACAGTTTTCATGCATATTCAGGATGATGACAGGAGTAACATTAAATCTAATAGGTAGTTTCTTAAAATTTGACTGACCAGATGACTGGAAAAAAGGGTATATTGGATAAGAAAGAAACTTTGCAACTGTAAAAAAATAGATGTGGTATGATTTCCAATGAGACTGATATCCATCATAGTCCAAATAACATTGATGAAATCCAATATAAGTCACTGTATGGTTTCCAACATGACTTAGCAAAACCAATATCATTTAATCAGCTATAAAAGGCCCTGACATGACAAAAAGTCGCAAAATGAGAAAAATTTCAAACAGGAAAACCATGGGTCTGATTTATAACAGGGCTGCTACCTAAGGATCAAAGAATTGTTTCAAGTGGTCTTTACTGTGTGTTGCACTCTCTCTACATGAGGCATATAGTCTTCAGACAATACTGTCAAGAGATAATGTATGTAAAATTATCCGTGAAATTTCTGACACATATTAAATTTGCTTATTAAAAGTAGTTTCTCTTGAAATTAAAGTATGTGTGTGTTCTATTTTCAGGAGGGACTGCTGTCAAATTTGACTCGACTGAATTCCATTACATTGTCAAGAAATGCATTTCAGTCTTATCCTTCAGGAGGGCCAGCTCAGTTCTGTTCTGTTTATGTAAGTGGAATTAAAGTTTTTAAGACAACATAAAACTACTTTAAAAAAAATATTATTTGATAAAATACTGCAAATGTAAATTTTTTGTGTGTATTAGTTATGATTGTTGAACTATGGACAACAATGAGAGAATTTATTCCTCTATTTATTTATTTATTGCTATATTGGAAATGCTGCATACAAATAATGCTATCAAAATTTAAAATGCAGGTTTTTATTATTTTGAAATCTATCTGTCCTGCAATAATAAAAACATCGCAAACATTTTTGAATTTACATTTATACATTTTTAATTTTCATAATTTTATCATGTTTATTTTTGTAATGATGAAACCATGCAATTATATGTAGTTTTGTTTATGCAACAGACATTATCTGTCCTGTAGAACAATTTGGACAGTTATTAAAATAATGTGGAACAAAGAAAATGTTTTGTTAAAAAAATTTTTTACAATTGAATCTTATTGGATTTGTTTAGTTTTTTGGTCTATAAGATATATGCATGATGTGAAAAAGTACGTGCATTAAATGCAGGGAGTAAATGTGAGGATTTGAAAAGAGCTGTAACACTATTAAATTTGAAAAGTTTTGGAAATTTTAAAGTTGCCAACTATGAATTTTGAAATTGCATGTTTTTGTGAAAGAGCATTATTTAAATTATTTACTTTTTTCTTACAGTCAATAAACATGGAACACAACCAGATAAACAAAATTCCACTAGGAATATTTTCACGAGCAGCCAGTTTAACGAAGCTCAATATGAAGGATAACCAGCTTACATTCTTGCCATTAGGTAAGTATTTTATTTATAGGAAAGTTTAAATGTGCATTATAGAGGATGGGATAATTGTCCCCTGTGAATGCCTTGCGGGGGACATAGAAATACCAGCTGGCAGTCCGTCCGTCTGGTCTTGTTAGCACTCTCACGTGTACAGTTCTTGCCAGATTTTTATGAAACTTATATCCTATGTTTATTTCAGCAATGTCTTAGACGAGTTCGAAAATCATTGCCGATCAATTATTTTTGAAAGCATTATGCCCTTTGGAAACATTAATTATATGGAAAATTGCATCGTTAGCGCTCTCATGTGTACAATTCTTGCCAGATTTTTATGAAACTTATATCATAGGTTTATATTAGCAATGTCTTGGACAAGTTCGAAAAACAGTGCCGATCAATTATTTTTAAAAGAGATATGCCCCTTGTTTTGAAATAAAAAGGCTATGTGGAGAAGTTTTTCTGTCACGCAAAATGTGATATTTGTTGTTTTTGTAAAGGTAAATACAATTTACTGTTCTAGATATCAAAACTTGTTGCAGTCTAATTTGTATCACACTTTAAGCAGTGAATTTTTACCAAATTGCACAGTAAGCAGATTTCAATTAAATTTTAGAAACTACTTTAAATGCTCTAAGAATTTAATTCAAAATCAATTATTATACTAAATTCCTATGTAAACTGTCAAAACAAATTAGAGCTATAAGATCACACTATCACATTTCAATGAAAGTGAACGTCAAAATTGGTGACAAAACCCTAGTTGGCATGTATTTGAAAAAGTTTACGTCAAATTGAAATGTGTACTAAGTGTCAAGTTGATGTGACTTCAACTTCATATCCTTGATCATCATTAAACCAAAGCTGATATGGGATTAAGAACTGATACATGAAAACATAATAGATTTGGCATAATAGAAAACTGAGTTAAAATGACATCTTATTTGAGAAACTTGTGAAATACTTAATTGAATGAAGGGGATCTTTTGTAAAACTGAGCAAAAAGGTTCAAGTGATAAACTGATGTCAATTTTTAAAAATTTTTTGCAGATATCGGTACTTGGGTAAATATGGTAGAACTGAATTTAGGAACTAATCAGCTGACAAGAGTTCCTGATGACATTCAGAATCTAGAGAAACTTGAAGTCCTCATTCTTAGTAATAATTTATTAAGGGTAAGTTTTCTAGAAATTTTGGAACGATGAGTAATTATAAATTTTTTAACTGTGAATATGTAGAAAATTCATTAGGTAAACATTTGAGCAGTCAATTGTTAAAAAAGGGACAATCAGAAACTAATTGTGAAAGAAAAACAGCACATAGACAAAAGAAAGATCCCAAACATACACCAGTCCATAAAACACAACACAGAAAACTATAAAATGAGCAACATGAATACCACCAAAAACTGGAGTTGAACTAAGGTGTCTTGGAAGGGTATCCAGTTCATGCTCCACTAGTGGGATCATTAACAACACAGTAGTTAATCCGAAACAAAATAGCACTCGATTTGTAACTCACAAATATAAAAGAAGTAACCAAAATTCAGCTCAATTAATGGCTACAGGCATATTGAATAAAATTAGAGACAGTATAATGTTCATGTATTTTTGAAGTTAGCTGTAATTCCTTTGAAAGTAGGTTGTTTATTTTACAAAAAATGAAACTAATCTATCTGACCATAAATCAATGAATCTAAAGGTGTAAAATAAGTATTGGAAGATACACCTGGTATATTTCTGTACACTGCACATGTTTATAGATAAATCATAAAAATATAAACTCTTTAAATTTTTTCAGAGATTACCTCCAAGTATAGGCAACTTAAAAAGATTGAGGGTTCTTGATTTAGAAGAAAATAAGCTAGAATCACTACCTCAAGAAATAGGTAAGCATGTTAAACTGTACTATCAATTTTATGGGAATAAACTTGACTCAAAAATCAATTTTTATTGTGTTACTGAAAAAGAATCAAAACACCAACAATATATTTGTCCAAGAAATAACAAAATCTTTGTTAAAGTTATGGTAGGTGTACTTATAAATAAATGCCCAGAGAAATCAGTTTGAAATTAATCAACAATAGTAGATGTTAACAAAAGAAAACAGAAATTACCAGAAAATATACAGCAGTACAACAGATCACTCCAACCACCAACACCTGACTCTTAAGAAAAGACAAAAAGACAAACAACAATGAACAACACATGGTCAAGATAGCCTGACGTTGTACAAGCACATAATGTGGTGGTTTTATTACCATTTTATGTGTGATCAATCTTCTCCCTTTGCCTGTCTAGACCGTATGTTGTAAAAGTAAAGCACACAATAAAAACCTGCTTATTCCAGCTGTCAACAGAATGAACACTTACTTGAACAAGAAAATAAAAGACATCACATATTACAATATGCAGGGTAAAAATGTGAACATACCTTGATTCAGAAAATTGATTGATTGTGACTAAAGAAATAAAACACTGAACCTAAAAACTCAATAAAACTTGGCAAGTAACCCAAAATGCCAGAATAATTGCATTGAAAAATAGTTCTATAGTAGAAAATTCATAATAATGTGAATGGCCTTATGAGAGAGGTGATCTTTGAATCAAGGTTCAAAATACATACAGCGAGACAAGAAGAGGGTGACCTGACAATACAGGATTCCGCTTAATAGAGATGACCTTCGAAACAGGTTTTATTGTATTATCAATATTTCCTCCTTATCTATGTATCATTTTTTTGGTAGATGAAAAGTAGTTTTCACTTGCAATGTCATGTTTTAATTATTTTATTGTTTTGTAAGGGAAATTAATGAATCGTTGTATTACTTTGTAGGTCAGTTACAAGAATTGACAAGATTAGTTGTTCAGTCAAATCAACTGACGAGCTTACCCAGAGCAATTGGGTGAGTCATTTGTTTTGTTTCTATGTCTGAAAACATAGGCTGTAAAGCACATGATATAGGAACATCTGAAAAACAAATGTAAAAAGTTTAAATTTCATACTCATAATCTAGTCTCACATGATCTATTCAAGTCGAAATACCTGGCTACTTTTAAGATAGTCTACATAATTTTGTCTGATGTGATGCAGTGTCAATTTTCCATAAATAAATTTATCAATGATTTGTCTGATAAGGCTCTGCTTTTGTTGACTCAATATAATACACTCTCATTTATCCGATAAACAAAATTATTTAGAAGCACTGTATATCACATGATAGTAGTGGAAAAAAATCAATATATTTATGCTTAAAGGTGTCAGCTCGGTCCATGGCAGCTTCAATCAAAATATAAATACAAAATGTAAATGTGTGTGTTACTCTTCATGAATGTTGTTTAACATCTCCTAAAGAAGATCATACATATAGGTAGATTTATAGTGATAAGTCTTAAAGCTGTGACTAAGTTATAACTAATTAGGATAGACATTTCAGTATGTTCTCTCTTTTTGTCTAAATTCAATACTTTCTTCTAGATGTTGCTGTGTGTACATCTCTGGTTTATTGATAACTTACTTTCAACTTTCATATTTTAGATGCCTGTCCAAGTTAGAGTACCTTGGTGCTGGAGAAAATAATCTCACTTCGCTTCCCGCAGAAATAGGTAGGTTAGATTTTGTCGGTGCTGGAATGGGGTATTAATATCAACTTCTGTTCAGATGATTAATTTCTATAAGAAACCATTTTGGATTTCTCAAATATATTACAATAAAGAGATAAATAAGAGAAAATACTTCTAAAATTCAGACTTTCGATTTCATACTATTTATACAAAAAAATCCTGTCGGTGCAAAATTGAGAACTCCTTTGTCTGGAGATAGTCAATTATAATATTCCAAAACTTGTCAAATGTTGAATTCATCAGAACAAAGACAAGATCTTCAGGTTTAGTATTACATTTAATATAAAGCTAAGGATAGTTTGTGAAGACCATATATCTTTATTCTCATAAACCAAAATCCATGGTACAGAGAAATTATAAACATTAATAATATAACATATAGTCATAATTAATACAAATGTATGATCTACAACTAGAAAAAAAAAATTCCAGCTTATATAAAAACACATGATGTATGTATACAATATGATATAAAAGTTATTAAACAATGTTTCCCCTAAGAGTCCAGCTGTTTATTAATCATGCTTCTAAGATAATACTTCCAACTTGAACCAAACTTCAACCAGTTGCCTGAAATGATTTTTTCATTAGCCATAAATTGATTAACTTTGATTTTCAGGGTCATTAGAGAACTTAGAATCACTGTACATTAATGACAACCCAGATCTTCACAGCTTACCATTCGAGTTGGTGTTATGTGGAAATCTACAGATAATGAGTATAGAGAATTGTCCATTAAGTCAGATTCCACCAGAAATAGTGGCAAAAGGTCCCTCACTTGTCATACAGGTAGGTCAGATTCAGGATTACATATCGTTGATAACACACTCACATAACATTGATAATGTTTAGTTTTTGTGATATCTGTCCTGATCTAAAGAACTTCAACATTAATTCAATCATATCAATTAGGCAGGTGAGCATTTCAATGTATGTATTCTTGTTGTATTCTTGTTACTTATGGTTTCAAACAGTTGAAACTTTCTAGAAATTACACAACTATCATCTAAATTCAGGTTGAAGTTTACATTTCTAAACTGTATTGCATACTTTACAAAAGTGCTCTAAAAATGCAGCAACAATTGCTCGGGAAATCAAAAAGGATTAAGAAGTTAATTGACTCTATACAAATAACAAGCGTGCTTCCTCTACATGCAGATAAATCATAAGGTCGTTATACTGTGAATTCATTTATTTTCATGGATACAAATTTTCATAGGTTGAGGAAAAATTGTATTTTCCTGTTTATTTGATTTCGTAGTTTTGTCAAATTTTGCATTCAATCCACAAACACCCATACCCATGTTATCCACAATTACTGGTAACCCATGAATAATAGTGAATTAACACACAGTGATAATAGTAATAACTGTTCTAAATATGATACATGATATAGTTTCTTACATCAGTTTCAATATCTGTCATAAAATTAAAAGACTTTTAACCTTAAAGAGTTAATGGGGTAGCAATAATAATAATGGGGAAGCAATAATAATTTTAAACTGCTGAAGAATAAATATTATGTAATGTCTGAAGAAAATAAACTATAAATGTAATTAGGGCTGTTCCATTAAAACATACATGGTACACAGGGAAGGCACTTTAAAAATGGGGTAACCACCTATAGAGGCAAATTAAAATTTCACTGACATTTCCATTATGCAAAAACATAGACCCACCCATAGTTGCGATTTGGAAGTGTCTTCCCTGGGTCCCATGTATGTTTTTATGGAACAGCCCTTAGTGAATGCTCATTTATATTGAGATAAATTATAACAAATCCTAATGATATTGAAAACTAGTTCTATTTCTTTTTCAGTACTTGCGTATACAGAGTCCATACAGCTGTCAGATGTAATGTCTGTGATCAACAAGGTCATGTGGTGCTCTGAGGGATACATCGTACATGTTTTGTTTTTATATATAAAAACTGTGATGAAAATAGGGACCATCTCAAAACTTGGTGCAAAATTATATAGTTTTCAAAGATATTTTGAAAAATAGAGGCTTGTGGTGTGTGGCTATACAATAATATTGTACTAAGTTTATGAATGGTAGTTTAAACCTGTTTTCCTGGGTTTTCAATGAAAATGTTGATGACAGTATTATCTGTATGACAACCTTCTAACTTCAGTTGTACTATGTATAGGGCTTGTTTGTATGAGATAGCAGTTTCAGGAATTATTAAGCATACAGCACAATATGTTTTTTCTCATTGTATAAGGCTGTAAGGTGACCTATTTTTGCTTATATACACATCATTTGAACTCTGGTGAAGTCTTTTAAGTTTTACAAAAATGACAAAATTTTATGGTTTAAGCACATCACCCACATGTAGACTTGTTGGTTTTTATTCACGCAATAACTGTTATTACAGTTTGCTTTCCTAACTGTGAACCATGATAGCTTAAGTGAGAACTTACTGACTGTTTTGATCCTTTAAGGAGGATCAAATCTAGCAATACATGTAAAAAGGGGAAAACACAAAATAAAGCTTTTGATAAATATTGCTTCAATAAAAAAATTAAAAAAAGATCTGATAGTGAATTTTCTTTACTTGCAACTATTATGAAGAGAAGATGGCTAATTTGAACCTAAATTTACATAGAACAGACAATAGTAAAATATATATACAGTAACTTTGACATGGTTCAATAGTGAATATATGCTCTCCAAATTAATTTAGGTATAGATAAAGGGTTAGAACAGTTATGTGCTTAAATCTTAAAATTTCTTTTATGAACAAATTCCCTATATATATTCTATAGCTGAAAATGTTGCCTGATTTAAAAGTCTGTTCATATATTTTACTTATTTGGTGCTTTTTATCATGAAATGTTGCCATATTGTTGTTTATTTTGTTTTGTTGTTTTTACTTTTTTGCAATAATTACTCATGTGAACACATTTTTGCTTTTCTTTCTATCACAGTCTTGGATAGAAAGAAAATTTTGATATTGATTGTTAAGGGCAACCTACAATAGGAGGCATTTTTATGTTTTCCAATCTGTGTGTCTGTCGTTGATCTGTTCGTTCGTCCGTTCCCTTATCATATTAAAGTTTTTGGTCCATGTAGTTTACCATTCATTTGTGATCTCGTCATCTTGAAACTTAATACACATGTTCAATATAATGGGTATTTTTTAATTTTTGACCCAATTTTTGCAGTTCACTAAACATGGGAATATAGTGTGAGTGGGGCATGGTGTCCTATGGGTACACATTCTTGTGTAGTAATGGTATCAGTCAGTGATATATAGGGCACAAAGTAAAAAGTTTTAAATGCCATGTCACCTTGTTTCATTTCTCTCTTGATGCAGCACAGCATTGCACTTAGTAGTTTAAGTTTATGGACAAATGAATGCAGTTTAAATAATTTGCTTCATCATTGAATGCAATAAGTTTGTAATTTTTTCAATAACAGGTAAAATCCTGAAATAAAATTTAATCAAACAAAAAAGTAAAAAAAGAAGAGAAACAAATATTGATAGAGAGAAGAATTTTTTGTTGTACTTAGTTATGTCATGAATGTCATCAATTTGTTGTCAAAATATCATCTGGAATTTGATTGTTTTGAGATGGTCCCTTAAATCTTCCTTGCTGAACTCAGTATTGTACATGCATGTTGTGTCCTGTCTTTGTTAAGCTTCATTTTGTGATCGTAAACCGTGATGGTGTAAACATTAGAAGTGGATTATTTATTTCATTGTGGACTCCCCCGAGAAGAACGACAACTGTGATGCTACTAATACAACATAATACACTTGAGAGTGATATTGTACCATAGAATCGTAATAGAGATTCAAGACATTTGTACAATGCAAATAGATATAATTGTTTGTGATATTAATTTATGTTAGAGATGTGTCAAATGTACCTATCTTGTTTTAATTGACAGTTTTATATTGTATCAAAGTTACTGATGTTTTATAAGAATACAGAGCTCAGCACTCTGGTAAATTTTATCTTCTTAAGCTACAGCTGTTCATAAGATTCTTGTTTATTATAGTCAAAATATTATTTGAGGTCTGCTTAATAGTCAAATATGTAATAGGGTAAACATAGTATTAGGTATTTATCTGGAAATAATCTTTTTAAATATGAAAATCTTCATTTAAGGGGAGTTGATACAGTTTCATTGGAGATATCTTAACAAGAAGAGTTCCATTCTTTTAAATTTTGTTTATGATGACATATTTTAATACAGGATTGTAATTGCCTAAATATGATCCCAACAAATAGATCATGATACAAAATTGCCAAATTGATCAATTACATAACAAATATTTTGTTGTTTTTGATGACTTGAAAGAAAAATGATTGTATTTAATCTGAGTGTTCAGATTTGGACGACATGTATAATTTGTTGCAAGCGATATTTATGTAAATAATGAGACGAAAATCTTGGAACTTCAATTTGAATAGTTTTTAGAGCTGTTCATATAATTCAAAATGCATAGTGAAAAATACAAGACACTTGCAAAAATAAGGTGAAACTTTTAATTTTGGCAGGTATTATGTACGGTGACCTATAGTTGCTAACTTCTATGTTATTTGGTCTCTGGTGGAAAGTCCTCTCATTGGCAATCATTCCACATCTTCTTAATTTTATGTGATTAAAAAATATGTATCAACTTTCAAGAAATCCCCAAAACTAAAAATGACATCACAACAAGAAACTCTTATCAACTCTCCTTAATAAATGAAACAAGAAAACTGACATGGGAATTTCATATTGCAGACATTTCAAACTTTTTAGAGGGACAATATGTATTTATTTCATAATCACTTTTTTAAATAAACTATAATACTAATGAAATACTGTATATGTATATATCTAACAATATTTATGCTTCATTCCTTAAATGAATCAGTGTGATGAGTTCCTGTATAGATATCTGTAAAACACAGTAACTTTTGTATAAAGGAAGACTGGAGTGTTTATAGACTGAACATATTGTTTGGTCTTCATATCATTATATGATTATCATCAATATTAAATGAATGTTAAACAGTTACTCAATTGTTTGTGTTATTTGTTTACAACTCAGTTTACATGGTTATACATGTATCATGGAATAACTCAATGAGTCGTCTAATTTGTTGTTTTATTCTGGTACACATAATTATGACATTTTGATTTTGTCTTACCTGGAATGAATGTTACAGTAGGCAAAACTTCGCTATTTCTTTCCAACAACATGTAGTTTGAGGTCAGGTTAACTGTACAGGATGAGGTCTATACCTTGGGTAAATACAAGGTATAGGATGAGGTCTATTCCTTAGGTACATACAAGGTATAGGATGAGGTCTATTCCTTGGGTACATACAAGGTATAGGATGAGGTCTATTCCTTGGTACATACAAGGTATAGGATGAGGTCTATTCTGTAGATACATACAAGGTAAAGGATGAGGTCTATTCCTTAGGTACATACAAGGTATAGGATGAGGTCTATTCCTTAGGTACACATACTGTATATGATGAGGTCTATTCCTTAGATACATACAAGGTATAGGATGAGGTCTATTCCTTAGGTACATACAAGGTATAGGATGAGGTCTATTCTGTAGATACATACAAGGTAAAGGATGAGGTCTATTCCTTAGGTACACATACTGTATATGATGAGGTCTATTCCTTAGATACATACAAGGTATAGGATGAGGTCTATTCCTTAGGTACATACAAGGTATAGGATGAGGTCTATTCCTTAGGTACATACAAGGTTTAGGATTAGGTCTATTCCTTAGATACACATAATGTATATGATGAGGTCTATTCCTTAGGTACATATAAGGTATAGGTTGAGGTCTATTCCTGAGGTACAAATAAGGTATGTTGATTGGAAGAGGAGTAATTATCTGATTGATATATTCTTTGTGATCTTGACCTGAATTTTATGCTCCAGTGACCAAAATGAGTTTTCATTATGAGGATTGTTCTTCAGTAACTATAGATGATTGGTTAACAGTTTCGGTATGTGAATTGGTTAGGGGAATATTTCTGACATATAGCATACGTTCTTGACCTCATTTTCATACTTTATCCACTTTAGCTACAAAACTGTTCCTCAAATTATACATGATAGGTTAACGATACAATACTCACCAGGTATATTTTAAAAAGTACACGTCTCTCTGAGAGGCTTCACTTGACCTTGACTTCATAGTCATTTTTCATTTATCAAGCTTGCTTTTGTGATTACATCAACATTTCAGTGATAATAAGTTACATTATTTGTTATGTTATATATATAGCACGACTTTTACGAATTAACGTATTTAATTCACGAAAAGCGCAGCTTTGAGTGGATTAAATATGGTAATGAGTAAGGCGTGGCTATATATGATTTGTAACATTAATGGGCTATGACACACGTCAAAGGTTAAATGCTGACCAATAAAACTTTACTGTACTTTTCAATATGTCAATCAAATAGTGGCGGGTTACTATATCTGATTTCCAAAAAATTAACACATGCAGCAGATGTCAGTTGGATTTGTGTATCAGATACAGGTACATTTAAATGAATTGTTGCCATGGGATTCAGGCTCGATAGCCATTTGCGTGTTGTAGAATATTTTTCTCCCTTGAAAGGGGGGGTGGGGGGTGATGCAAAATTTTATACGATGTTTATCTACCCTCCAACTCGAAAATGACGTGTAGTTTCAAAGGAGTTTATCGTTGTGATAAGAAGGAAACATTTTATAATACCAATATTTGAAGCATGATCAATTCACGGCGATAGGCCTTTATAGAATGAAGAAAATTACTATACATCCAGTGAGATATATTTTCATGCCCCTGCCGTAGCGGTTTGGGCAATAAGTTTTACCCTTGTCCGTCTGTATGTACGTCCCAAAATTGGTTTCCGTTCTCAAACTTGAGTTTGCCTCAACCAAATGTTATGAAACTTATACACAATGCTTATTACCACAAAACACAGATCAAGTATGAATTTTGGTGGCGTCACTTTAACCGTTCTAGAGTTGTGCCCCTTTATAAATGGAAAAATTGCAAAATTTTTAGTTTCCGTTCTCTTATTTAAGTTTACCTCAACCAAATGTTATGAAATGAAACTTATACACAATGCTTATTACTACAAAACACAGATCAAGTTTGAATTTTGGTGGCGTCACTTTAACCGTTCTAGAGTTATTTCCCTTTATAAATGGAAAAATTGCAAAATTTTTAGTTTCCGTTCTATAACTTAAGTTTGCCTCAACCAAATGTTATGAAACTTATACACAATGCTTATTACCACAAAACACAGATCAAGTTTGAATTTTAGAGGTGTCACTTTAACCGTTCTAGAGTAATTCCCCTTTATAAATGGAAAAATTGCAAATTTTTTAGTTTCCGTTCTCTAACTTAAGTTTGCCTCATCCAAATGTTATGAAACTTATACACAATGCTTATTACCACAAAACACAGATCAAGTTTGAATGGTGGTGGCGTCACTTTAACCGTTCTTGAGTTATTCCCCTTATAAATGGAAAAATTGCAAAATTTTTAGTTTCCGTTCTCTAACTTAAGTTTGCCTCAACCAAATGTTATGAAACTTATACACAATGCTTATTACCACAAAACACAGATCAAGTTTGAATTTTGGTGGCGTCACTTTAACCGTTCTAGAGTTATTTCCCTTTATAAATGGAAAAATTGCAAAATTTTTCGTTTCCGTTCTCTAACTTAAGTTTGCCTCAACCAAATGTTATGGAACTTATACACAATGCTTATTACCACAAAACACAGATCAAGTGTGAATTTTGGTGGTGTCACTATAACCGTTCTAGAGTTATGCCCCTTTACAAATGGAAAAATTGCTGAATTTTTTGTTTCCGTCTAACTTTAGTTTGCCTCAACCAAATGTTATTAATCTTATACACAATGCTTATTACAACAAAACACAAACCAACAGTTAAGGAATTAGGGGCCAAAAAGGGGCCAAAATAAGCATTTTTCTAGTTTCCAGACAATAACTAGTGGAACGGTGTATGGATCTCTCTGAAATTATACCACAAGTTTCCATACAACAAAGGGATGGTTAGGATTTGCTTTTGGGGGTTATGGCTCAAACCGTTTAGGAATTAGGTGCAAAAAGGGGAAAAACAAGGGTGCCCTGGTTAATGGACAAATACTTTAGTACAAAACATAATTTAAAGCAGTGTAAGGGAGGTAATTCATATACATCATTTGAATTACCTCCCTTACACTGCTTTTGAATTATGTATAAAGTAATGGTTACAGAACAATTAAGACAATTTAAAAGCAGTGTAAGGGAGGTAATCCAATTACAACGTTTTGATTACCTCCCTTACACTGCTTTTAAATTATGTTTACAGAAATGCATATTTATAAAGGAAGACCAGTAATAATATCTACAAATGTTGCATCTTGTTTTGTTTACAAAAAAATCCATATGAAAGATTTGACACCATATTTTAAATTCTATTATAAAATAGATTTAAGTTAGCACTATGGTAAATTTAAATGGGTAATTATGGTTGCAAATTCCATTGGAAATTTTAATTGAGATTATGACCATATCTTGAGGGAAAGAATTTTTGTGTGTGTGGGGGGGGGGGGGGGGGGGTGTAATAAGAAATTGTTAGGGGTCAATTTTTTCTCATTTCAGATTTCAGAAATTAAAAAAAAAAATTCTTCAAATATTTTTTTTTTGGCCAAAAAAAAAGTGTGTTTGACGGGGGGTTTAATACAGCATAGTGTATTGCACAAAAGCAAAAAATCTTCAATTGAATATAAATTCAAATCATATAACCAATTTCAAGTTCTTTGACTACATTTATTCTGTGTCAGAAACCTATAATGTGTCAAATATTTAATTACAATCCAAATTCAGGCCTGTAAAATCAAGCTTGAATATTGTGTCCATTTTTGCCCCAACTGTTCAGGGTTGGACTTCTGCGGTCGTATCCAGCTGTGCAAGGCGAAGCAGTTTATTGATATATTGTTGTGTATGCATTTTGTTTACATTTATTAGGACATTTTATGGTCATTGATTTCATAGTTTACTAGGCAAAGGAGGCGGAGCTAGACAGTGAAATAACAACTTTTGAGATGGAAGTTAGAGCACTGGTCTAAGGTCCTCCCATTCTTTGCTTTTCCTATGACAAGCGACACACGGCGGGACTGGAGAGTGCAATAACTAAAAAAAATCATTCAGTCAACGCACTCCTCTAAAAATAACCGAAGTTAACTCACTCGAAGATCAAAGGAAAAATTACCATTCATATTACAAGTAGAATTATTGTAAAGTTTAGGTGTACTTGTCTGTCTGGCAAGGTTCATCTAACCTTGACAAAATTATCATTGATAAATTGCTTATGTTCAGACCTCATAGAATTAGGTCATAATCAGAAGAGCGGGCATGGATTTTCAGTGCAGACACCCTTGTATTGTGCCATGAGTCAGTTTGAATATAAGATTTTGTAGTTGTGTTTTGGTTCCATTTTCCCCAACTCACATGTAAGGGAGATTCATTTTTTGATATCAGTCTCTGTTACAGGTTGATGAACCAAGGTTATGTCATAGAACGTCTCGTCCTTTTTCTAAAAAAGTTGATCGGAAGATACCAAGACCTTGTTGATAAATATTCCGTATCAGCTTCACAAATAATACACGATGGTCTTGAAGTATACAGTGGCGGATCCAAAAACTTACATTTCGGTGTTTTTGTTATTTTGCTTTTTACAATGTGTGTGTGAGCTATCTGTCGACTTGCCTTGTACATTTTATCCATTCAAACAGAAATTCAATGAAACTTGTCAGGATTATTTCATACTATTTGAAGTTGTTCATCCGGCTTTTTTTTTTTAATCAAAAATGAATTATTGAGTTTTCTATAGCAGGCAATGAACTTTTCCACACAACATTTTTGTCTCGTTTGTGAGACATAAGGATAACAATCCGTCGGCGGCATAAACTATTTATAAACTATATTTCAAAGGGTAGTAAACCTAGAGGCTTCATCTCTTGTATACAGTTGTCTTATGTCATGTGTCCGTTTTCCCTTACCTCATTTTCATGGTTCAGTGACTGCTTGAAAAAAGTATAGTTTTTTATTCGAATATCTCACTTATTATGAGTAGAAGGATGGGAATATGGGTTCCCTGCAAGGTCTCAATGTTCGTTAGACAGGTTTCCATTGACCTCCACCTCATTTCATTGACCAGTGATTAAGGTTAAATTTACATGATTAGGTCCGTTTCTCGGATACTGTAAGCAGAAGGGAACTAAATTTTGTGTATGGAATGATTGTAAGGTGTACATGTCAGTCTGACCGGTTTCATTTGACCTTGACCTCATTTTCAGGGTTCAATGGTCATTGTTAAGTTCAGGTGTTATGGTCTCTTTTTCTAAAATACTATTAGCAATAGGTTAACTATATTTGGTGCATGGAATGATTGTAAGGTGTACATTCTGTCTGGCAGGGTTCATCTGACCATGACCTCATTTTCCTGGTTATTTGGTTAATGTTTTGTTGTCCTGGGTAAGTCTGTTTCTCAGATGCTATAAGCAATTAGGTTAACTATATTTGATGTATTGGATGATTGTAAGATGTACATGTCTGTCTGGCTTGGTTTATCTGACCTTGACCTCATTTTCAATGTTCATTGATTATGTTAAGTTTATGTGATACTTGTAGTAACAATTTATCTTTCTGAATATCAACATAAAATAAATCATGAATAGTAAAGAGACATTTCAGCGTGTGCATTCTTGTTGAAAGTTGAAAGTTATATCAAAATCATTGCCAATGAGACAACTCTTCACCAGAGGCCAATTGACATAGAAGTTAACAACTATAGATCACCGTACGGCCTTCAGCAATGAGCAAAACATATATCGCATAGTCAGCCATAAAAGTCCCCGAAATGACAAATGTAAAACAATTCAAACGAGAAAACCAACGGCCTGATTTATGTAAACAAGAGGCTCATGAGAGCCTGATATCGCTCACTTGTAATTTCAGTTTCAGGCATTTGACTTATTTGTAGATCTTACATTGCTGAACAATTTTGTCATTTACACTTTCTCTCTTTCTATAATAATATCAAAGATAATACATTACCCAAAACTGTAAAATTTCCTAAAAATTTCCTATTTTGGACAGTAAACCAACAATAAGTTGTCCTATTGGTCTGAAGATTACTTGACAGGTAGATCTAAATAGATATATGAAGATGTGGTATGAGTGCCAATGAGACAACTCTCCATCCAAGTTACAATTTACAAAAGTAAACCATTATAGGTCAAGGTACGGCCTTCAACACGGAGCATTGGCGCACACCGAACAGCAAGCTATAAAGGGCCCCAGTGAATTTACTAGTGTAAAACCATTCAAACGGAAAAACCAACGGTCTAATCTATATAAAAACGAGAAACGAGAAACACGTATGAACTACATATCCAGACGACAACTACTGTAATCAGATTCCTAACTTAGGACAGGTGCAAACATTTGCAGCGAGATTAAACGTTTTAATGGTACCAAACCTTCTCCCTTTTCTGAAACAATAGTATAACATCACAACATAGAAAAACACACTATAAAATATCAATTGGAAGGCTTAACTCAATCAAAAAACGTAAATTAACACACAATGAACGAATAAATTTGACCTGTGACACCTGAATGCATATACACAGTTAATAAAAAATTACAAGGGATAAATAATCAAAGTCAATTATTATGTTTGTTAATGGATCAAAACTAAGGAACATTCAGTTAAAGTTAAGAAGTATTAGGCCCAGTAGTTTCAGAGGAGAAGACTTTTAAATGTTAGCAAACATGAACAAATTGTGTAAAAATTGTCTTTAAAGGGCAATAACTCCTTAAGGGGTCAATTGACAATTTTTGTCACATTAACTTTTTTGTAGATCTTACTTTGGTGAACATTTTTGCTGTTAACAGTTTATCTTTATCTTCTATAATATTCAAGATAATAACCAAAAATTGCAAAATTTCCTTAAAATTACTAATTTAGTGGCAGCAACCCAACAATGGGTTGTTCGGTTCGTCTGAAAATTTCAGGGCTGATGGATCTTGACCTATAAAACATTTTTATCCTAGTCAGATTTACTCTAAATGCTTTAGTTTTTGAGATATAAGCCAAAAACTGCATTTGACCCCTATGTTCTATTTTTAGCCACGGAGGCCATGTTTGTAGATGGATCAAAACTTCGGATACAATTTATAAATTAAATACCCTAAGGAACATTCAGTTAAAGTTTGAAGGTATTTGGCCCAGTAGTTTTAGAGGAGAAGATTCTTGAAATAGTTTACAACGACGACAGAGGACGACAGACGACGGACGACAACAGACGCCAACTGATGGCATAAGCTCACATGGGGCCCTTCGGGCCCGGTGAGCTAAAAACAATGAACGAAATACATATATGATGTACAGCAACAAACGACAACCACTGAATTACAGGCTCCTGACTTGGGACAGGCACATACAGAATGTGGCGGGGTTAAACATGTTATCGGGCGCCCAACCCTCCACTAACCTGGGAAAGTGGTGTAACAGTACAATATATGAATAAACTTTAAAAATCAGTTGAAAAGGGCTTAACTCATCAGATCGATACAAAGCAGGAAAACAAGTAACAAAAAACACAGACCGGACGTGACAAGGTATTTATACATCCCTAAAACAAAAAGTACAGATCTGAGAGTCTGTTTTAGTGAAATAAAACGCAACTTGACAATAAACTAATTCACAAAAATTAAGTCAAGCAACTTCTACTTTTGTTTTTTTTTCATCAGTTAAATTTCAGTTGAGAGATTCAATGAACCATCAAAATTCTATGACACTCATATAATGTAGTAGAAACTAAGACTTTAAAGGAATTTATACTAGACATTTTAATATAAACTGTAGTCCATCAATCTGTCCGTCTGTATGTCAACATTTCCTACGATAACTGTTATTTCCTTTGACGAATTCTCATGAAATTTGAAAACAACATTAAGACTGACGGAAGAAAGCTCCCTTTCGATTTTCACTATTTTACATTTTGTTATTCCAGAGTTGTGGAACTTTATTCATGGAAAACTTGAAATTTTCTCATATGTTGTAACCTGAGTCATCCATAGAACTTGTGAATTATTTTCATATACTTTAGTCAAGTTCTGAGATAAATGCTCAGAATGCAACAGTAATGATCATCTGGTGGCCGTGACAGGGTCTCTAATTCTTTAAAGCTCTATATTTATGAAAATGGAAGAGTTTGACGTTCCATATATGTTGTATTTTGTTCGCTTATGATCCAAAATATCCTTAAAGGCATTTGGCATTCTCATTGTTCACTGATTAACAGAACTTAGGTCAACATTAGTTTTTGTGAATAAATAGGAGTGACAAAAGTCATCTGATCTTGATCTCTTTTCATGGTCAATGTTCAGTTTCCATTCTTATGTCAGTTTCTCTGAGTAAAAGTTAATGAAAGGAGATGTGTGGTATATGTCTGTGTTTAGGATTCCACTAATGTAGAATTTCCAGGTGACCTTAGAACAACCAATGAATTTTTAAAAGTTTAAGATTTCAATGTTTTTATTTTCTGGTGAGAAGTAGGGGTGCTTATCTGGCAGCAACAGTGTAAACTATTTGTATGAAGTTCTATATGTCATAAGGTAGAAGATTTTGAAACTTCATATCTTCTTTATAGATGCCTTATATGATCTGATATTTTTCTCTTTTATATTTTGACTTTTTGTCATTTTCAAGGTTTAGCGACTTCTAAAAAAATACGAGGTTTTTTAACATAATTTTTTCACTTATGAGTAATATGATACTTTTATTGGGTATATATAATCATTGCATGGTATATGTGACCCTGATTTCATGTCATGGATCGGTGATCGTTAGATTTTCACCGTCAATTCCGTTTCTCAGATACCTTAAGAAACAGGTATTCTATTTTTGGTGTATGAAATAAAATGGTATTGATGTAAACATGTCTGTCTGTTAAACTTAATCTGACCTTGAACTTATTTTCAAAGTTCATTGGTCAATGTTAGGTTTTCTTGCTTAGATCCGTTTCAGTTGTGATTGTATGTTTGTGATGTATATTTTTACACAGTTTTTGCTGCTGGATCCTTATTATTGTCAGTTTACCAATTATGTCTGTTTAGGTTAATCACCTAATTTTGTCAATATAGTGGAACTATTTAAAAAATGTCATACAAGTGGAAAGTTTAGCTAGCTATAAAATTAGGTTTAACTCACAATTTTCTTTGAAAATACCTATACCAAGTCAGGAATATGCCAGTAGTTTTCCTTTGTTCCGTTTTTGATATAGTAGAGCATTCGTTCCGTTTGTTGAGATAGTCATGCGTTTGATTTTGTCAGGCTTTATGTACTTCCCCTTTTTTTGCATTTAACCTTAGAGTTCGGTATTTTTTTCATACTTTTTTACTCATGTACTAAAAGTAAAAGCTTAAATCCTGATCGGTAAATTAGGTGCGGCATTTCAGTCGTTGCGCTCTTTAATCTGCTATCAGCTGTCCTCATTGGTATAAAGTTGATTGTATAATGAGTAGTTACGGTTGACCCTATGAACATGTTTTCAGTTGCCTTGATTTTAATTATTTTTATTTTTTTCCGATCTCTCATCTGGCTTTCATCTGAATGATGGTCAGTGAGACTGCACCAGTTCTTTTATATGTAATGATTCATTCTGCAATTAATACTCATAGATTATATTTAAAGATCTACTGACCCAATTACTGCTAATGTTGGATAATTGGAACCTCATTGAATTTCATTTTGAAAAGGTTAAAAAATGGTTTCATTGTATTTTGACAAGGCATATTAAGTTCAATAAAACGATAAATTCATAAGTGCAAATATTTTTATTCTAGTCCACAAATGAAAAGTTGTATAATCGATAGATACACTTATTCTCATCTCGTTTAAAGTTCACACATTTCCCACTATATTCACTTTATATTTGACTTTTTGTACCTTAACGTATGAGATCTGAAATGAACCTTTTTATATTGGTAATTTCCGAATAAAATTGAAAAGAATAGCTATATCAAATATTACTTAAAATTTATTCTATGATTGATAACATTAAACATTCCATTAGAGAAGAATATCTTTTATATCAAATATTACTTAAATTTGTTCTATGATTGACAACATTAAACATTCCATTTGCATAAATCCCTCTTACAGTTATATAACTTGTTAAACCTTTAATTGATTTAATTCTTGGTGGAATGAAAAAGGTAATGAATGTATTTTTAGTTTCTTGCCACTGTATTATATCAGCACTACCAACAAAAGTTCCAGCAGAAACTTCGTAAAATGTGTCTTTATCTTCAGAAAACAAATCTTTCCATGATATCTGTACTGTACGATTATTAAAAGAAACATGTAAAGTTGAGGACCCTGAAAAAAACCAACAATAAAAATACAAGGGTATACACAGGGAAAATTCACATCAATGTATCATCACAGTTCTTATAACTTGAACTCTCTCAAGTCAAATTTCATGACAAATTTATTTCTGTTGCAGAAAACCAGACTGTAGTTATTATCTGGTTTCAGGTTTTAGACCATGCTACTAAAGTTTGAATAAATTCTAATATTACGATGATAGTGGATTATTCATTATTTTTATTTGTGTTTTATAATTTAGTCATACACCTGACCATCTGCTCATTCGTCCTTTCTGGTTTCCGAATAATAATTCAATTAACGCTTGACAAAATCTTTTGAAATTGTAACACAATATCATGAGACATAAAATACAGGTCAAGAATGAATTTGATGTGTTTTGCTATTAAAATGGGGATTTTCTTGGTTTCTTGATGATTATTGAAGTACTATTTGTCGAATTTCAAATCTTTTTAGATTTTTACACAATGTCATGAACCATAAAATGCAGACCAGGTTCGATTTTGACAGTGTTGGCATTTAGCATTTATCTTTCAAGAGCTATGTTACTTAATTATCTTAAAAATAGGGATTCATTTTGGTTTCTGTACGATACATTACCACTTGAAAAGTCTTCGTAGATTTTAGAAAATGTCATGAACCATGAATTTAAACCATAATTAAAAATTATTTGCATAAATAAAATGCAAGCCTAATCTTCAAACAGAATGGAACACAGCAATCATTAGTAATTAACTTACGTTTCACTTTAGGCTGGAATGACGAAATAGTAATGGACGCTTTAACTGGGTCACTCCGGACATACATTTTATTAATAGCTTGAACCACAACAGTGTAGTTACCATCCTTCAGGTGAAGTCCAGTCAACACACAGTATGAAATGTCTTGTTTTTCAGCTGTAATTGACCGTTTGATTATAGTGTCTTCATCATTGTCCATTTTAAATGATACCTGAAATTAGATTTAGTTACTTTGGCGGGGATTTTTTTTTTAGAATTTTGAATTTTTTACATTCAATGGGTATCAGACTCAAATGACCCGGTTGCAGTTCTTCTGGTCTGTAATTTAATTGGCAAAATGAATGATAATGACACTTGTATCTGATATGCTTTATGGATCACCTATATATATATAGCTATATGAATATTAAAAGGAAGTGTGAGATTTACTGATTTGACCTTCATAGAATTAACCATGAACAAGACATGTTTAAAGCAAAATCTAAAAAAAACCTATAAAATAGACATATTACATAAGATATTAAAAAAACATCAATTTGTATAATCATCAATACATACTAACCAGATAAGAGTCCAGACCAACAATGTCTTCAAATCCCGACCATTTAATTCTAATTGTATGTTTATTCTTTTGATATCCATTGTAAGCCATATATTCTGTATTAGAGAGAGGGAGGATATTAACTTGAGCGCTGGCACTGAGTGGAGGCAGATTAGACACAACAACGCCATCAGTTGACAGAGATGACTGTAGTCCAGCCTTATTTTTACATCTAATGGTCACGTATATAGTCTGCATAAACAAAAGATGGTATGGAAACACTTTCGACAATAGTCGTAATTCAACAGGTATTTTCTGAAACGTTTGAAGTTCATTGCCGTATAACTGGTAGCCTAGAAAATAGACAAAATATAATGTTTTATAACAGACAATTCATACGCCATGCACAACTTCTGTAATTTGCAATAACATAGTTTTCTAGACATGTATTTTTATTCAAATACACATCATTTTGTTACTTAAATTTCTGAGTTTAACATATCATTATAAATTGACTGACATTAACAGGATAGACTCAAACGAATGTTCACCTCACTCTACTATGTTGTTTTAACTAGCAAAGGTAGTGATAAACCCTTGAAAAAGTAGATATCAAGCCAATAACATAAGTGTTTTTGGTTGCATTTCATTCAATTTTTGCCCCACAAATATGTGTTACAAACTATTTTATTCTCTACATAGAGTTGTTTACTGACAATAAGGAAAAGTTGTTTTCGAAAGATAGACGAAGACGATGGTTATCCTTGTGATAATTAACTGACCAACTGAAAATTCGCAGGATTCTAATACAGATTCTAAATCGACTACTTCCCAGTTAGCAGATATTTCAGATTCTGACTGTGCATCTATATCTTCACCTTAAAAATAAAAAAAAAAAAAAAAAATAATGTTAAGATAACAATATAGAAATTATTTCCAATCCATAATTCATATAATCATTTATATAAGCAGGCAGAAAATATCGTATTGATTTTAAATAAAAACAACTGAATTCATTATCAGCCATCGTATCCAACTATCAAAATGTCTATTTTTAAATACACTTAAACACAACTTTGTCATGTCGAATAATTCATTTTAGCAATATTATAAGAAGTATTAAAAATTTACCTATACCATCATTTACAAATGTTATTTCCGGTGGAGTTTTATCTACAAGAAGACTTTCAGCGTGTATCTTTGTCATCAAACCTGCAGCATTCGTAGCTATAACGGTCACGTGTATCGTTGATGTATGAGGTAAAGATACATTGTAATTATATGCAAAGTTGCTGAGACCAACACTTTGAAAACCTTGAACCTCTGTACTTCCTTCTGTATATCCTGTAATAGAAGATACTATTGTTTTAGCATACACGTACAATTCTCTTGTTTGAAAATGAAATAAAGACATATTTGATTTTTTACTACTTCATATTTTCTCAACACGCAATGATACATTTCCCTGATCGTTTTACATATGTACCTGTTTTGTCACATCCCTGTGGTGACTAAGATTTATCTACACCAGACATACATGGCCTTTGTCATATTTAATACATTCTTTTGGTATGTTTGGTTTTCAACACCCTCCACCTTCGTGATCAATTTGGTTTTCCAACTGTTATGTTACTGTTTGAGCGCCATTGATGGGTTTATGTAGACAAAGTTTGCAACCCGCATACCAAATAAGCAACAATATATCTTTGATTGATAAACATGAAAAAAGATCACAACTGTACATGACTTTGGAGCTGTTTGAAGATCTTTACCGAAGATGCTCAAACGTCTGGACTAACTCCGATCTATGATTTATGACATTTCGGTTGTTTTCACTCGCATGGTTTTCTGTTTATAGTTAGACTTCAGATTTATCTAGTAAAATAGTATAGGACCGTCAGTTTGTGTTAATATGTTTAACATTCCGTATATTGTCCAAACATTCCCGTAACAATGAATATTGCCAAATAAAATAAATGATTGAAATTACGTTTTGCTTCGCATTAGCGGAGCTTGTTAAGCGATATACACCGAGTAACCTAGAAAAGCAGCTTCAATCTTACAGGTTTTTCTCAAGACTAAACAGTTAGTGTTTTTATAATTTGTCATTATGCACGCCTTTTAACATAACTAAATATATTTAAATGTACACAGAACGGTCACATTATTTACCAACAGATATAAGTATCCAGTGAAAAAAGTAAAATCTACGGAAACGTCGCATAACGTAGTCAATCCACCATTTTCTACATAAGAAAATGCCTGTACCAAGTCAGGAATATGACAGTTGTTATCCATTCGTTTGATGTGTTTGAGCTTTCGATTTTGCCATTTGATTAGGGACTTTCCTTTTTGAATTGTCCTCGGAGTTCAGTATTTTTATGATTTTACTTTATACGACGTCCACACAAAGTCAACTTTAAAAAACGAACAATTAAATATGTCACAGGCAACAATTTCTTACAAAATGCATAGTATTAAAGCATGGACTATTAGCAAATTGTACTAAAAATGTGGAATAATATTAACAAAATATCATTAATTCGATTTTTACGGATGCGAAATTAAGCATGAATGTAACGAAAAAGGAAAGTATGCTAGATACACTTACTGGAAATGTGAAGATATGATTGAAGCTTTAAATTTTCTCCTGGACAACATATATGTACGTTTCGGCGATAGAATGTATCGACAGGTAGTAGGTATTCCTATGGGCACTAACTGCGCCCCTTTAATAGCAGATTTATTCTTGTATTGCTATGAATCTCAGTTTATGACCAAACTCAGTAAAGACACGTCATTGTTACATTTGGTTGATACATTCAACAATACCTTCCGTTATCTAGATGATATTTTTTCGTTAAATAATCCAGAGTTCTCTAAATATACTACCGAAATTTACTCAATTGAAATTACTTTAACTAAATCTAACATAAACAGCAGTAGTTGTCCTTTTCTGGATTTGGACATTTCAATCTCTAAAGGAAAACTCCATACGAAAATTTACGACAAAAGAGACGATTTTTCATTCCCTATTGTTAATTTTCCTTTTTTAGACGGCGATGTTCCTTTGGCTCCATCATACGGTGTATATATATCCCAACTCGTTCGTTATGCCCGTGTTTGTAGTGATGTCATAGATTTTAATGAACGTAATCAATGCATCACTGGTAAATTATTAAATCAAGGATTTCGTTACCATAAATTACGTAAAACTTTTGCTAAGTTCTTTCATAGATACAAAGATTTGATTAGTAAATTTGGCTGTACTTGTAGAAAACTGATTAAAAACGGTATTTCACATCCTAAATTTTACGGTAATATTGTACTTAAAGCGCGGAAATCACTATGTGATCCGTGTAAACTCATCGAACCTTTAAACAGGCTTATCAGTAAAGGTTATCTTACCAATGTTGTAATTAGATCTTTGAATATAGTTTACATTGGCACTAATATCGATTTTGTCATCAGCAAATTAAAACATAACTAAATTTGTATTTTTTTCAAGTGGGATGTATAAAGACGCACCCACGTTCGTTTAGATCTATAAAGAGGTTAAACTCCTAACTATCCTACTGTCTGTCGATACATTTATTTTTGGCATTGCACTAGTCATGTCTTCTTTGACTGTCCATGACATTAAAATACTAAATCCCTGGGATGTGTTTTAGTTGATTTTAGTCTCTGATGCATGATTTTTTTATTATTAATTGTTTTGGCTTTTAACTAGCTGTCAGTAACTGCGAGTACTCTCAAATCGTACTTTCTTGTTTATTTGACCTGTTGATACTAATTGTATTGCTTTTTTGTTATTTAATGTTATTCAGGTCTATATACCAGCTTTTATAAGTGTTTGGTATAACTATAAATTTTCACTTCGTACTATGAACATCAAAATTATTTATTTTGTAATAATATTTCCTTTCTCTATTGGTACTGTACACGTATACCTGACAACAAAATTATTTTCATTTACCTGTGTTTAAAGTTATTGCAAATGGATGGTATTTTTGTTCGAGCATATTGTTTTTCTTTAATTGTTTAACATTTCATACCGATATAACATGTTACTTTTATTATTCTTCCCTTAGTTTATTTATTTTGTATTCAAAATTATTTATTTTGTAAAAATATTTCCTTTCTCTATTGGTACTGTACAGGTATACCTAACAACAAAATTATTTTCATTTACCTGTGTTTAAAGTTATTGCAAATGGATGGTATTTTTGTTCTTACCGATATAACATGTTACTTTTATTATTCTTCCCTTAGTTTATTTATTTTGTATTTACATTGTGTCATAGGTCAAATTTATTTGTTCAGTGTATGCTCAATGGTGTTAATATGTCCTTTGATTGAGTTAATCTATTTCAGTTGATATTTTATAGTGTGTCTTTCTATGTTGTGATGTTACACTATTGTTTCAGAAAAAGGGTGAAGGTTTGGTACCATTAAAACGTTTAAACCCGCTGCATTTGTTTGCACCTGTCCTAAGTCAGGAATCTGATGTTCAGTAGTTGTCGTTTGTTGATGTGGTTCATAAGTGTTTCTCGTTTCTCGTTTTTTATATAGATTAGACCGTTGGTTTTCCCGTTTGAATGGTTTTACACTAGTAATTTTTTGGGGCCCTTTATAGCTTACTGTTCGGTGTGAGCCAATGCTCCGTGTTGAAGACCGTACTGTGACCTATAATGGTTTACTTTTTTAAAATTTTACTTGGATGGAGAGATGTCTCATTGGCACTCATACCACATCTTCTTATATCAATTTAGGTACTCCTAATTACATAAATCTTGGGTCGTTTGGAGGTCGGTTCAAACTCATTTGTCATCGATTCAGTATGGATTAAAAATTAAAGGAGTAAGTCCGGTAAGACCCCTTTTTGGCCCCAAAATATAGCATTTTACCAATTTGTTAAAATGTAAACTTTTAGCTATTTATTGGAAAGAAGAATACTTCTGTTCCCATAAATATGGGCTGTTTTTGACAATACAATGCACATGCATCAGGTAATAGCATCATAAGTTCATGCAATATTACTGAAATCTTCACAATTTTAGCATTTGTGCTAATTTTAAGACGGTTTTTGTCCAAAATGGAAGTGGCCGCATTTGTGTTCAGTCTTAATATTTAAATAATGTTGTATTTGATGATAATACATAACATATATAAAGGTTGAGACTGAACACGAATTCGGCCAGTTACATTTTAGACAAAAACCATCTGAAAAGTGACGTTTTATTGCATATTTGATACATTTTTTCATGATTAAGCTTGAATTTGAGCGTCTTTGATGACTAAATCAGTATAAATCTTTTAAATGAACTAATTGAATCGACTGAGGAAGACACTAAAGTGTTTAAAATTTTTTTTAAATCTTTCATTAGATGTACTTCGAATAATAGGCCAAAACTAGCCCCTACCGAACATTCTCCTTTGCGGAACTTTATAGTAAATAATAATACAACTCCAAAACAAACACAGAATTGAAACTTTGTTTCTTAAGAAAGTGTAGATGAAAGAAATGTCCAAATAGGTGCAATTTGGGTACTCTCACGTTTGTCTAATTCGTGACCTTCAGAACGAATGGGTTCACTCTATGAACCTGTTTCCTGTTAGTTGTCATTTTGTGTTATTTTAATAATCATACTAATAATGTTACAGTAAACTTAAACTAAATAATAGTATCCGAAAACGAAAAAAAAAAAAAAAAAAACAGCAAAAAATAATAAATACGATGAAATAAAAATGAAACCCCCTTCTCATTCCTAAAACAGTACAAACACAAACACTAAAGCTTACGTAATTTTGATACTGCGAAGTACTACTACCTTTTTAGAAACTTCGTATTTTTTAAAAAATTTGTATTTGAAAAAAATGTAATTATTTATTGTTTATGAAAGCAATGTACATACATATTTATATTTGCAGAAGATTAAGTGATGTATGAAACACTTTGTACGGAATGGTCGATAGATGGTAATATTATTACATGTTCACGCCTTTAATGTCGAAAAGCTTCATTATCAACATCTGATTGCTCGATAAAGAAGCTGTAACGATCGAAGGTTAATGTCATTAATGTCATCACCTTTCAAATTTCACGGTCATTCCCATACTACGCGGTCAATGTCATTAAATATCTCTTATCAAACAGAAAAGAATGTCTCCTAATATGCTCAAGGTTATCAGGAAGACTTCACTACCAATTGGACGTTTTAGAATATAATGCATTCTGGGTAATATTTTCAAAAGCATGAAGTGATTGGTTAAAATAATAATGGACATTTAACCAATGATGTGCCGTTATTAACATTTTGGCAAACTGGAATAACCCGTAGTCCTCTGCCTCAGAAATGGCGAAATGATGATGTTGAATAATAATTGTTTTTTCAGAACATGTCTTTGTTTATTTGAAATCGTTTTGACTTTTTTCTGATGATCTGCTTTTATCATCTTTAAGAATTTTTACGTATTGGTTATAGGGAAAATATTTTTTATAGAAATACCATTATAGAAATAAAATCTAATTATCATACAAAATCTTTACCAAAGGCGGATTTTGTCAGTATTTTATAGTTATTTATTTTCATCCAATAAATTTATTGATTTACATTGATAATATTGATAAGCTAGTCAATAAATTTTAACAAAGTGTGTGAAAAATAACAAAACTGTTAAGCAAATTTAACCCATAATTTTTAGATTGAGAAGCCAAAAGATACATCTTTAGGAAATATCTTCCCTACTGAAAACATCTTTCCTACTGAAAACGCGTTCTATTCTTTGTTTCTCCATTTCGTTTATACTTAAGATGAACAATTTTGTATTTAAATCTTAAGTATACTAGATCCTCTTTTGTCTAAGAAATAATTATGTTTTTCCAAATTATACAACTGTGAAAATCGGAAATAGAATCTACTATTTTGTCGTAAATTTCAGTTCTCCTCCAATTTTCAGATGTAAGTCAAACTATGAAGCAGATCGAACTGAAACTTGTTCCTTTATTTCAAGTTAAATGGAAAAGATGCTATCAACATTACTGAACTATTAATTAAGAGAACATCGTCTTTATCATTTTTAAAACAAGTTGAATGATAATGCAAGGTTCTTTTCTTTCTGCTTGAGAGCTGCCGCGTACGAATTAAGGAGCACACAGACGAGAAGAGGATTACAATTGGAGCTCATAAGAATGCCGATTGTCTGTTGAAAAATACTTTTAACCAACCTTGTGAGATTGACAATAAAAAATATCCAGCGTCTTGATGTTTTTAGTTCGAATAAATCTTTGTTAGAATCAGTGTAGTGTTTTGTAAAGCATTTTTGTTTTTTATGAATAATGATTTATCCCTGCCGAAAACAACATACATGTATTTGTTTCTACGTTGGGTATTATTTATGAAACAAAGTTTGAATAAATTCTATGATTTTATGTTTCAAACGTGGAATACTTTATACCTTACAGTTCTGAAGCCAAGTATTAATTAATGCCTGTACCAAGTCAGGAATATGACAGTTGTTTTTCACTCGTGCCGTTGATTTATAACATTTGATTTTGTCAGTTTTTATGGACTTCCCCTTATTGAATTTACATTGAAGTTCGGTATTGTTGTTATACGTTTTTTGCTAATAAAATAGATGTAAGTTATAATTGAACTTTAAGACCTGTTTCAAATGCACAAATGTGTTTTATTTCTATTTTTTTTCTCTTATTTTTTAGAAACATAATTAAAAAAAAGTTTATATATTTACCTATGGCCCATGTGTAATCAACAATGGGGCTTTCTGGGTCCATGAAATGCCACGAGGCGTGAACTGATGACCATTGATGAATCGTTACAATATGGTTAAAGATATGTCTACCAGAGGTTTGATTACTGTCCGTTTTTAGCATGTTCACCTTTTGAATTCTTACATCATCAAAATAAAGTCCTGTATTTCCAACTAAACTTCCGAAACTAATCGTCATATTTTGTAAGACTGGTCTAAAATAAAATGTATGGTGATGCCAAGGAATATCATAAGTTTGTGCTGTATGTCTGTCCTGCTTTGTATATACAAAAAAAACATGTCGTTCATGTCCAATCTGAGCGAATCCTTCTTTATTTGCACCATCTGTCCCTTTCCAATAAGGATGTGCTGTAACAAACGTAATACGATACAGGTAACCTTCCTCAAGACTTGACACACTCTGAGATATCACGCCATTAATTAATACAAACGATCGTCCGTCAAACGCAATGTTTCTGTTTGATTTCAACACTATTACACAGGAATCAGAATTCTTTGTCCAATTTAGTAGTTGAACGTATTCAGTCATAACGCACAAGCTGCTATCATCTGTTACATTCTCCAAAAGCACGTAATTTCCTTTTAAAAGCTCAAAAGATGGATTTGAAGCAATATTGATGTCCAAATGTATCATTTCAACTGGAATGGGTTGAGTTATGTCAACGATTACACCATTTGACCGGACAGTTTCAGACTCATGTCCAACAATATCCACTGCATATACTAGACTCTGAATTTTCGTTCCTAAAATAATTACCAATCACAAAATGAACCAAGTGGCAACACAGGCCTTTTGTGCGAGACGAGCCATAAGACAAAGATTTATAACAGTCTGTACTTAGTGATAGTGTTACTTACACGTAAATAACACTTATTCAACAATATATGAGATACATTTTAAAGGGGCATTAGCTGTCAAATTCATGTTCACCGATTTGATTCAAATTCTCCTTTTTGATTTATAACATACTTAAACGTTTATCCAAATTACAAAACGTCTGAAATAAACAATTAACAATGCATAGACTCGATAATATGTACCAACATTCCATGTGTATTTTTGTCTAGACAATTAACCATTGAGATGACCTCCGAAGATTGCCGACGATCATTTAACCCAATATAAACATAAACATAAATATAAACAGATAGCGACCACTTGCAATTGGATTTTTCTAGGTCTGTTTGATTTCATATTGTTGGTTAAAAAGTATGTTTATCATCGTTTTTACCTGCCCCTTTAATAGAAACTCAATGTTATAAATGATATATTTGTTTTAAATAAAAATAAGAAAACTGTGTCAAAAACCAAAATAAAAATGTTTTTTTTCTGTTTTGTATCGTTTCTGACTTACTTTTCAAGATGTATTCTGTTTTTCAAACTGTTGATAATTACTCATCTCATATAGACAAATTAAGACTAGCAATCAATATAGAAAAATCTGTATCTGTGACTTTTTGTTATCATACTTGCTGAATAGAGCATTGAAACTCTGTATATTATCAGCTTTTTAGTAAAAAAATTATTTAATATACCTGACGAAAGAGAAGTTCCATTCAATTTTCGAGATACAGATGTCTGGATACCAACATTTTCCCAGGCTCTGATGTTACATAAAGTTAGCTCTGAAACCGTCTGCACACACCACATATATTGCGTAATGACGGAATCCAGGTCAGAAAAACCATGCCAAGATGCGCTTATGACTTGAGGTTCGTCTTGATAATCACAATCATAAATACCTATTCAAATAACAAGATAGTTACTAGCCAAAACTAGACATTTTATCTAAACGGATCACGAAAAATATGTTGTCAACGGGCAGAGCCTCAAACAAAAAAATTCACAACAAATCTTATGATCTTATATATACACCTACATAATGCATGAAAGAGGAAATCTTAGAAATCACAAATTCGTCTGTATTTCCTTTGATTTTGACATATGAGCATCAAAGCGCGATTTTTTATATCTCATTTTATATTGGATACCAAAACTTCTCAAGATTCTTCCAAATGTTCCAGTAAACGTCTTCGTGAGAATACTAATACCATTATTTATACAAGAATAAAACAATAAGCATCTTATCCAAACATAACATTGCAAACATAATCACACATCATAATCATAAATATCTTAGAACAACATAAAATTAGATTCTGTATCAAATATTCACATCTTACATCTTACAATTGTACTGTTTTGTGTATTTATCTATCAAGCTAGTAAGAGACCTACAATCGTTGGAAACATTATTTCAAAAGCTATTTTACAAAAAAGACGAAAAGTAGAGTGATAAGCATGTTTTACACCTGTTTTAATACATTTCACATGACTCAGCAACGGCTCGTGGTTCAAGATGCAGACAAGGTTTATCATATATGTCTGAGACCAATTATATTAACAATGGGTGTTAAATTGTAATGGGAATTTCCAAAACTACACTCTTTATCTATAAGTGTTTACAACAAATTAACAATGACTTTCACATTTCTAACTTGGTACAAAAACAAAAAATGTCAAACTTTATGAGACTGACATCTAGACTTCTTTGGAGTAATGGACGTTTCTCCTTGTACATTTTTGTATATCATGACATCAATATATCTTATATCAAAATAAAATAAAATTAATATGCCTCAAGTCCAACCTGTTCCATCCTTTACACTCCCTGCTGATGGCGGTACAATGTCAACTGTTATCCCATCAGATGTTGCTGTTGAATGTATTCCTGAAAAGCTATAAGCTACAACATTACTGTAGAAAATAATGCCTGGGGTTAAAGGTATACGACTGACATTGTATGCTGTGACTGTTCCAGGTAAATCTATGTTAGCGATATGTTCATCATAACCTAAATTAAAATATGCAAAATGTTAACAAATATTTAATATCCCAAAATACTTACGAAAACCAGCTTTTAGCAAATATATCAACATATTATTTAAAAAGTTAATGTTAATGGTCAACATTCGAATATCATTTATGTGTAATATGTTATGTGATATGCATCAAAAAGTGAAGTGAAAAACGTTTACGAAAAGAACGACTGAAGTTTAGAACACAAGAGTTTCATTTCATTATTTGTATAATTTTGATTTTGGTATTTACCGCCTGGAAATGTACTGAGATAAATGTTAAATCGTTCAATTATTTCATCCGCATCAATGAAAATGTTGCTCCACTTGATTGCAAAAGGAAATCCTGGTCTTATGAAATCAATATCCTTCTTCCAATGTCCAGGTCTTTGTTCACATACCTTAAAGTATAAACAATATTGCTTATTGTTAGTCGACATTTTCATTTTAATTCACTTAACATCAGGCTTTAATTTACAATTTCATTGTGTCAGAATGATTTAGAGAATAATATTTAATATATATATATGTCATGTTTTAGTGGTATTGAAAGTCAGTAGATAGATATAGGAAGATGTGGTATGAGTGCCAATGAGACAACTCTCCATCCAAGTTACAATTTATAAAAGTAAACCATTATAGGTCAAGGTACGGCCTTCAACAGACCCGTTAAGAATGAAAGCCACAGTAGTTAACCGAAATTCAAATCTCTTAAATAGATGAAGGAGACAGATCAACGAAACAAACAAAAACTAAGGGAATCGATTCAACTCCAAAAGGAACGAGACCAGGCGCTTCAACAGGGAAAGCATCTCCTGCTAGTTATCTGTTAAATTAAACTGAATGATTCTTTATTTAAATTTATTAGGGTGTTAAAGAGTTGACCGAAGTACATTTTGTTTGTAGCGCGGTATGAAATAACTAAAAGAAGAATCCAATACGATAGACGGGCGACGGATCTACTTATTAGGCGTCCCCGTTGGTAAAGCCACAGTTCCCCATTTCCATTCTCAATTTAATTATAATTATATATTTTTACTAGGATCCTGAAAACACGATTTCCAACAAGTTTTTCTTTTTTTTCACCTGTGCACTTAATTGTGGAAGCTTGTGTCATCATGAATGTTACATTTAATTTTGAAATGAAGGTTAATTTCAGAATGACGCGAGATTGCTGTTAGCCAATCAAAATAACGCCTTATAATGAAACATACATGCAATGTAATTATCTAAAATAATAGGCCATTGTTATATACATATATTATTAACAAGTCATATGTGTTGTCGTCTGAAAATGTTGATAAGGTGTATATTCTGTTCCCTTTCTTCGATCATTTTTAAAAAGCAGACACCACTCTTAAACTTTATCTGTTCAATTAGACAGACCATTGTTATATACACGTACATATATTATTAATATGTCACATGTTCTGTCGTCTGAAAATGTTGATAAGTGTATATTCTGATCCCGTTTATCAATCTTATTTAAAAAGCAGACCGAATAACACGAATAAAATTGAAACTACTAATGCTTATCAACTTACTGTAGATCCTTTTAATTTAGATATGGCTAAGGGTGTCGACAAAATTGTCACTCCATTTGTTTTGAAAACTGCATATGTATGATCACTAAACCATGCTCGAACAAAAAATGAATAGGTGACAAATTCCCTCAGTGGTTCTCTGCCTACATTTAGAATAAATCAGAAAATAAGATATTTTATTGCTCTTGTAGTTTTTAATTTAGAAACAATCAAAAAGCTGAAGATCATTCAACCACAATTATACCTGTGGAGAACTCTAATCACATTTCTGATTCGCTGACTGTTGATGTACAGACGTCTGTATGGTTGTACTGGATTCGCAAATATATAGCATCGCCCAATTATGTAATGTGTTAAGAGACTGTGTCGAGTAAATATTTGATTTCTTTTCCTTTAGTTATCAAGTAACAACAATGGATATGTTTATTACGGACCCGTTTTTTCTACTTAATTTTGTTTCTTATCTACTTAAATTATATGTTCTTTTAAGGTACCAGTAAGATAAGACACTCGTTATATTTGTTCAACCACATTTTATCGCCCAGGAAAATTTATTTATTATTATATTTCCTGACTTAGATGTACATAATAAATTTACCGTTTCTGGGATAAGCAAAAACCAATTATTCATTTATTAAACCAACTTCCGCCCATTCCCAATGTGGACGTCCTAAATGTAACAGCTAATAATGCTTTAAAATAATATTGAGTCTAAATTTGAATAAACGAAGAAAAGGCTTATGATACAAAAAAAAAACAAAGATGTAAAAATATTTTTGTAACACATTTGACTCTGTGATAAGAAAATACGTAACGTTGTTGTAGCAAGACTGGAGACAAAGCATCTCTTTTATAAATGCACCTTCTTTTAATCAAAAGTACATCGTGTATACTACCGCACCTTCATCCCTTATCAAAGACGACATGTATCTCTCCTTATGACTATTAGTATAGTATGAAATATGCAAATCTTTTTTTTTCATATTGGATACCTTAATCAAGAAGAAACCATATGAATAGCGTTGCATAGAGGGATAATGTAGATGTTCCATGAAATCCTTTCGAGCTATATTACATATTCATGAATAATACAGTCAATACTGTGAACAGGTGTTATTTACGCAATTCGCCAATCATATGATATTTTTTACGATTTGAACAGATTTGGAAGAATCTCAAAGTCAATAACATTTCAAACCTCATCAACACATTTACTAGTACTTATCTCCGGTCTACACCATTGTCCCTCATTTTAGATTAAATGCTGTTATCTTATAGCTTAACAAAGTATATTCAATTTTTCTTTTTTAATGGCGAATGAAATTTCTTGCTATAGGTTGTAATTTACCATTCTTGCGAAGTAACATACCACCTGTCCAAGCTTAAATCTTTTACAAATTTCAATTGATATGATACGACAGGTCTTATTATCATTAACATGTAGATTTCACCAATCAATCAATCAATCTCTAACAGACGTATACTCTGAACAAAAAAAAACTATTCCGACAGGGTTATGGGGAAGAATGTCACCATCATAAATTACTTGATGGCTAAAGTATCTCAATTTTCATATGCTCTTATGACAAAGTAACTTTGTCGTTTATCCAATATGTCAATTATGACAGTTTGACGTTAAACCCAGTTTTGTCATATTCCACACTTTGACATGTACCACTGATCGTTGTTTAAGAATGGGAGGTACATGCATAGCATGAGATGGTCATCGCCAAGTCTTTATCCAATTTGAGATCTAGCGAATCCGTTTATTTTCCCTTCATTGTTTGTCTGTTTTATATATATGGATTAATGCGTTATTTGAAGATCTATTTGATATCTTGAGATAAATTACTAGTACGTAACAAGTAAAAGTATATTCACAATTAAATCTTGTTTTTCTCTGCCATTTGTATTTAATTTAAATTGTCATTACAACAAAGATAATGAACAAATGTATAAACTTGCCTCTTTCAATACTCAGAAACGCTTGATTTGTTTGTCCACTATGTCTCCAAATGACATCGTTATCATTGTCAAAAACACCTTCTGGTTCATCATTTGTAGCTAGACCGACACTCCATTCGTACCTTTCAAAATAATTTTGTATGTGGTGAACCTCCTAAGTTATGCAACCTTTTGTTAATTTAACAATCTTGACGTCTTCCAACACTTCAACAGTGACCTATGACCGACGAAAAGTGTACCATTGATGTCATTTAGGTCAGGTTAAAATTAAATTCGATTAAAACTTACAGTTCAAATGACGAGAAGATTTTAAAATATCTAATTAGTATTTTTTGTAAGTCTTTGTCGTAAACTTGTTTATCAACAATTTCAGCTTTTCCTACTTTATTCTACAAGTGGTTACGTTTTTGCACCCTCTACAGAAGAATGCTGGCTTGTACTAAGGTACATGACAGAAAAAAGTTAAATCGCATAAATACTGAACTCCGAGGAAAATTCAAAACGGAAAGTCCCTAATCAAATGTCAAAATCAAAAGCACAAACACATCAAACGAATGGACAACAACTGTCATATTCCTGATTTGGTACAGGCATTTTCTGATGTAGAAAATGGTGGATTGAACCTAGTTTTATAGCGCTAAACCTCTCACTTGTACGACAGTCGCATTAAATTCCATTATATTGACAACGATGATAGATTTCAATGAAATAACATTTCAAATAAAATATTAGATGTCATAACACCCCGCCCGAAAAAGACCTAAAACACCAAAACATATTGCAAGGATCTTGTCCATCAAATATGGTTTTGTGTTGTTTTCATGTTTGAATGACATATGGCAATATAACGTGAATTGGTCTTTACTATTGAATGTTTTCATCCATGCTTTTGTCATTTTCGTGTGTTTTTGTTTGCTTTCTCACACAGCAACTTACACATACACTTATCAAACACATTCTTTTAATCATATTTGTTAGATCTCTTTCACTGGATTGTCAATTAATGTCTGTAATCCAGAAATGAAAAAAAATAAAATAAAATAAAAACAGTTTTATTTTGTTTTAATTAAAAAAAATAAATTCTGACACTGTATCCCACTGTTTCTATCAGTTCATCGAATAGGATCAAGAATGTTTGAATCAATCAAATTAAATCAATGGTCCCTTTACCAGCATGTTGTCATTTCGTTTTAACAATCCCAGTCGTTATAAAGACACATTTATAAGAGACAACATCTTTTAGCTAAAAGAGCTTAGTAACTTACCACAGCGGAGGCAACCCTTGAACTTGAATAATTTGCCACTTTGCCACCAGTTCAACTACAGAAGGGGTGTACTGAATATCATACAGGGGAACATCTTGCAAATTAGTTACATCATAAACTCCAATAACATTGTTTGGATTTTCTTCAATAAATATAAAAAATTTAAAAGAAGCAAGTACTAAAAAAAAAACAACAAAAAACAAACCAGTTAAATCTATAAAGTTTTAGCGACTCGTTATATACGATATTCATTGAAAAAAATGCAGGTATTCGTGGACAGTTACTTTGCTTCATTTATCACTTTTGAGTTGAACCGTTTCCAGGTGATTTTTTACAGTTGTTCTAATATATCACTTTTACAATACTGTTCCATATAAGGAGAGGATTGAGCGCTTAAATAGGGTTTAACCCGTCAGATTTTTTATGTGCATGTCCTAAACCTGGAGTCTATTGTCAAGTGGTTGTCTTGATTGCTGTCTGCAAAATTGTTTGTCTTTAAATGTTTTTGCTAAAATCATGTCGTTTGTTTTCTCTTTGGAATTCATTCGTCCTCAATAATTTCCATTCCGGGGGCATTTTTTAGCCTGATATCAGCTATTGGTTTTGATTACTTTTTACGGTGACGTGTTAATTCATCGTTTAGTCGTTATAGATAGTTGTCTCATTGGAAACTATACCGCATCTTCTGAATTTTATTTAAATGTGTCCTTGGTTCATCTGTGATTATTGCGTATGTTAAAGGGAAAAGCATATGTTCGCCATTATGTCACTGTGTTACTATTTATCTGGTTCATTGCAGTTTACAGTTTTACTTTACTTTATGAAAAGAACGTTAAAATCAAAAACGAAAAAAAATTAATGGGGAATGTGTCCATAGGACACAGATGATGCCCCCGCTTACATATCCTATAAAGTTATAAAGGGACATAACTAAGAAACGGTAAAAGTGACGCTACCCAAATTTGTACTTGATCTGAGTTTTGTGGTAATAAGTATTGTGTACAAGTCTCATAACATTTGGTTGAGGCTAACTTAAGCTAGAGAACAGAATTCAGCGATTTTTCCGTTTGTAAAGGGCATAACTCTAGAACGGTAAAAGTGACACCACCAAAATTCAAACTTGATTTGTATTTTGTGGTAATCAGCATTGTGGATAAGTTCCATATCATTTAGTTGAGGCAAACTAAATTTAGAGAACGGAAATGAAAAATTCAGCAATTTTTATGTTTAAAAAGGGGTATAACTCTAGAACAGTAAAAGTGACGCCACCGAATTTCAAACTTGATCTGTATTATGTGTTAATAAGCATTGTGTATAAGTTTCATAACATTTGGTTGAGGCAATCTAAGGTTAGAAAACCGAAACGAAAAATTCAGCATTTTTTATGTTTATAAAGGGACATAACTCAAGAGCAGTAAAAGTGACGCCACCCAATTTCGAACTTGATTGGATTTATTTAGTAATAAGCATTGTATTTAAGTTTCATAACATTTGGTTGAGGCAAACTAATGTTAGAGAACGGAAACGAAAAATTCAGCCCTTTTCCATTGGTAAAGGGACATAACTCTAGAAGGGCTATAGTGACGCCATCAACATTGCAACTTGATCTGTGTTTTGTGGAAATAAGCATTGTGTATAAGTTTCATAACATTTGGTTGAGGCAAACTAAAGTTAGAGAACGGAAACCGAAACGGACGGATGTACAGACGGACAAGGGTAAAACTTAATGCACCCTCCGCTACGGTGGGGGCATAAAAAACATACAAAGGACGAGCAAGTATATGCTTCATGGAATAACTATATTTGACAGCAGAGTAGTTGCTCACATCTTTATCCTGCGGTCTTTCGTGGGTAGTTTCACATTGGCAATTATATAGTTTCTCCTTATTTTGATTTGGAGGTTAAAAATACATACACACTTCATCTAACTAGATTATAGATTAAATTCGTTAGCCAAAAACAGTTTTGGCAAAACTCTTAGGACCTCTTTGGTTATATATCAAACTAAGAATGTTTCATTGTATCAATAACTACTGTATGCGGTCAACTAATGTAAATATTTCTCATTAAACATGAGATAAAAAACATGATGCATACCATTTGAAACGTCATGACACTGTTTGTCTTCAAGTGCACAGCGGCCATCTTGTGTAGAACAGACACAATGGCCTAAACAAGTTTTAGCAGTGCAACGGCGAACTAACTCTATTGAACCACCAGGTACCAATCTGAACTGAGAATGAATCATTGGACTAGACAATCCAACCTGCATAAGATAATGCACCTTTGATACCCAGATTTTGCGATGTTAGTGTATCTATAGCTTTGCGTTTAATGTTTTGTGGATCATCAACTAGCATTGTTTTTTTTTCTCTTTTAACTATAGTATTGTGTATTTTTCTTTGTCATTTGATGCTTATTGCTCCTTAGGTATATTTTTTTAAATTTTATAATTCCCGCTTCATGTTGTGTGGGTTGGATATAAGTATCCGATATTGCAGTTGATAATAGATTTTAATGTGGAATTTCTTCCTCAGAGGATCAAACCATTCCTAACAACAAAACGCTAACCAATGTTTGAACTATTTGCACTGCAATGTGTATAGTTATGGTGTACTTATTCAGAAAATAGTTTCTCATAAATGTTTATCAAATTAGTTTAGCAGTCCAGCCGACTATTCGTCCTTTCAAAAAATATTTCATGTTAAGTAACGATGTAACGGAGATCGCGATGTGCCTCTAGGTAGTCTTAATGTTATTACTTTGCAATAGTTTTATCCTTGTACGACATACAACAACAGTTTTTGTTAGATTTATTAAAGCGGCGCCAAATAATCGTCGCCGCCGACGCCGTCCTGAAACATCACACCCCAACTTACATGAGGAATTGGTGTTGCATCATTAGAATTGGTGCCATTGCATATTTAGAAACTAAAATTTTACAAAAGCAAGTTAGTTTTATTAAAACCAAATAATAACTAGAATTTACTGATTATTAGTGGAAAGTAAAGTCGTGGTTACCTCCTTAAACCAAAGACAAAGTAGTTGATCGCTTACCATGTATAAAGTAATGAATTTTCGGCTCTAAGTGTTGCTGTGGAACCTTAATCCAGAAAAGCACTTTGGACGTACGACATTCATATAGAGTTACTGACTTTTCTATGACTAAAATTGGAGCTACACGTGTGTTATTTCATTTAATTTTCCCTTATCATTTGACATATATAGTCAATAATAAATACAAGTTGGTTAGATTGATAACATTGCATCTACTTTATTTCTGTTCAAAAACTGCTTTGCAATAAGTTATTCTTCACATATTTAGCAGTTTTTAGGATTGGCGTTCAAATTGCAAGTTGAGAACGTTGGGCTAATTAGTAATTTTAAAGAATAAAGACTCTTCCATAAACAAAGCAAAATATAAAAAAAAAGTTTTGTTTTACCAAAACAGTTTTTTTTATGTGACTAAATTTGATAACTAAGTTTTAGTAGCCTGTAAGAATTGTGTTAAAAAATATGTCAACTATTAGTAGTACCAGTATAGGACTTGTCTTAGGCTCTATTAAGGAGATTGGGTGTGGTATTTAAAACAATAAATTGTCGAAAATTGTTACACAGCAGTTCAATTTGAAATCTAAATTATTTCTAATTTCTTGCTTTGTATGTTCGAAATAAGTGAATCCTTCCAGCAATACTGAACATAAAAACTGTAAACATAATGAAATTAATTACATTTTAGAGGGTGAAATTTGTATAAATCAACTGTCTGTATATTCCATAGAATCATGTCAGCAATTTGATATGTATAAATTAATGAAAGGTGTAAAACAATTACCACCAAAAAAAAGCATGATTAAGGCACCCATATAGGTTTTCTTTAATACTAATCTTGTTGGTAGTACACATTAAACCTTAAACTCTACCTTTAATTCCTGGACAGGCGGAATGTTAAATAAGGACAAATCAGTAAATATGTCCCATTTAGAAAATGTAAAAATAAGACACAAAATTTCCTGGAATTAATGGATTACACTTCAGAATAAAAATTTGCGAATACTTTACAAACTTTATGGTATAAAAAGTCGGGAAAACTGTTGTCCTGTGCATTAAATATAGTGTGTTATGTACGAATTAATTTATATAATTTCCAATGTGTTACACATACCTTATTAACAGCCCAAACGCTGACATATATATGTTCAAAAGGACTAAGACTGACTGTTTCCATGAAAAATGTTTGAACAAACCCTTCATCTCCTTTATCTATTCCTGATTCATTGTGGAGAAAAACTTCAGGAGACCCTCTAACCTTCAATGTAAAGTTCTATACTTATTAGGATATGGCTAAAACTTCTTCTGAAAAACATGTTGACATGCTGGATGTCTTTTTATTAAAATCAAATATATTTTGGTAAGTTGACATTATATTTGTTATATAAATAAGGTATAAAACAAATGAAATGAATTATCATTGAAAACAACTTCTTTATATCTATTAATAATTCAAGAGCTTTGATGAATTTAATCAATTACGACAAAAGCATACTTAAGATATTTCCTGAAATGTGTTGCTGTGATTAATAATTTTTAGATATTTCAGTATGGCTGCCATTTATTTAGTTTGCATGTAATAACTCTGATTTATGACATCAAAACTCTACTAGTTATCTATTTTCTCCGTAATATCTGAAAGATTGATTGCTGAGTATGTTATAACAAAACATCAACATATGGAACAATTAGTTATACCTTATTGATATCACTTTGCATATATTTACTGCCAACTGTCACACAATATTTTTCTATACCAGTATGCAAGTCAGTAAAGCCCAGCCAGGACAACCACAATTTATACTCTGACCATATCATCCAGCCATCAATCATTCGACCCAGCTTTGAAACATGATCCGTATTGATAGCAAACATACCTAAATTTACATCAAGAAAATATATACTAAGTCACATCAAAGAAACCACGGGTACACGATTCTGATTATTATAACTATTTATCGCATCCAGTTTTGGAGGGAGGGGAAGGAAAACTAGAAAGTATATTATGAGAATCTTTATACATCCAAGAAAACAATTAAAAATAATTTACACAGGACTTATTTCTTTTCTATGGAAAACCCCATTATAAAAATTCTCTATGATGAACAAAATATTTATCAAGAGGGGGAATTAACAAGTTTAGAAATACAGAATGCATTGAAAAATATGAAAATGGAATAATCCAGGGTTGGATGGTTTTACGATTGATTTATATAGTTTTGTTTGACACCTTATTAAATCATTCCGGCCGTGTTTTTTCAAAGAAGCATTTCAAATAGGCAAATTACCAATTTCATAAACACAAGGAGTTATCACTTGTTTACCAACAGATGGTAAACTCAATATTTTTTTTACAGGTTTGCTTGTTTTATTAGAGTTTGAGTTTCGATTCTCTAGAGTGGAACTTTATATGCTAGACTTAAAAAATTCAAGGATTTGGTGACACAATAGTGAAATGGTTTACCAGCCTATACTAAAACTAAAAAAAAAAATGGCTATCTTTCTGATTTTTTCTGTAATAGAGAGGGAGTACGGCAAGGGGATCCGTTGTCTACCTTTTTTTATATTTGGAACTGCTTAGTACATATATTTAAAATATGACAATAAAAATAGCGGTATAAAATCCAAAATTGTGAATTTGTAATCAGTCAGTATGCAGCTTGATCTTGAACGATAATGAAGAATCCCGGCCCTAAACAGCGGCGCTTTGAATCAGAAAGACTTGTTTTCCTCATGCTCTGGGTTGAAAGCTAACTTTGAAACAACACAAGTTATATAGATCGGGACTAAAAGGGACTAAGGAGCTCATCACAGATAAAACAGATACTATGGAACCATTCAGGAAATTTCCAAAAAGGCATGCAATACTGTTTGTCATAAGTTGTATAGACAACAACTTAGAAACAATCCAAAAAGTAAGAAATCTTATGAGTGAATGGTCCGTTAGAAATATTACTATATATGGAAAAAAATTATAGCTGTGAAAACTCTTGCCCTACCAATTCTAAATCAATGTTTTACTATTCTACCAGTTCTATTAAGGGAGTTACAAGCTATGCTATACAGGTTCGTGTGGTACGGATAAACGGGGTAAAAGTTTAAAGAAATGTACTTATCACAAATTATGAGTATGGCGGTGTAAAGATGCAACACTTAAAATCCTTTATAAAATCACTTAAGCTATCCTGGATACAAAAAGTTGTAATCCCTACAAATTAGTCTTCTGTTATCGGCAGATCCACTTTAAATAAATGTAAGAAAACATATTTTGTATTTATCAAAATCAGCACTCGATAAAATTAAAAATAAATTTAACCCTTTTTGGCAAAATGTGATTGCATCATAGGCATCACTTTGTGAACCTCTGTCCACAGCTCCCATTGTTTTTAAATGACAATAGTATAATTGGTGGGAAAATAGCTTTTTACAAAAGTTGGATAAAGAAAAATAAATTTTTCATAAATGATCTTTTGTATGGACAAATTGTGCACTTCCAAAGGAATGGAACCATGTTGTCCATTCACAAATCACTTTTAAACTAAATACAGTCATCATAAAAATGTAACCGCACTAAAAACAAATAAAGTATCAAAACATTTTAAAAATAAATCTTCTAGAAAATATAAAGGGAACCCTATCTCGTTTACAAGAGAAATGGAAAACAAAACTGGGAATCGATTTCCTGGAGATTGTTTTTTAGTCTTCCGTAACTGAAGATCCCACAATGAGGGCAATATAGATTACTCCATAGAATTCTAGGAACAAATACGTTACATATCAATATGTAAATATAGTGAAACAGAATTGTGCACTTTTATGTGCAGAAACAGAAGAAACATATATACACCTCTTGTATGAATGTAGATATTTTAGAACTTTCCGGCTAATTTCTTTTCGAACGTTGGAAGAGGTATATAGCATGAGTTTTTACCTAACTTAATCAAGTATGATCTTGGGTGTTATTTATCATGTATATTAAGATATCCTTAATACACGTTTTGATATTGAAGTGATATATTTACTTATTCCGAGTTAAATTTATAATTCCATCTGTTCTTGAAGGAATTGAATGGCTTATATATTATAGGATTGTTTACATTGACTCTATGATTTGTGCTTGACCAATACATCAAAGTAGATACAAGGAAAATTGTAAAATATTGATTATTTTGTATAAAGGAAAAAAGGCTTAAAGATGTATTAATCATTGTATTATTGACTGTTATTCTTTACTATACATTTATAAAGTTATTGCATTTTTTTTTCGTTCATCTTCATTTGTAGTTGAGACTTGAGAATGATAGGAAAAATAATATTGTAAAAACAATTAGTTTAAATTGACTTCATATGACCTTTCATACATAGATGATGCAAAATTGAATAGGAGCCAAGGCCCTATCCAAAAAGATATTTTATACACATTACATATTTGTATTTGACATTATGTACCAAATGATTTTTGGGTAATGCATTTGGTCAACTTATTAATAATAACAAAGAGATATAAAAAGTAAAATAACAAAAATACCGAACTCCGAGGAAAATTCAAAACGGAAAATCCCTTATCAAATGAAAAATTCAAAAGCTCAAATACATCGAACGAACGGATAACAACTGTCATATTCCTCACTTAGTACAGACATTGTCATATGTAGAAAATGGTGGATTGAACCTGGTTTTATAGCTAGCTAAACCTCTCATTTGTATTATAGTCACATCAAATTATAAATGAAGGTATTTTGACAGTTTTCATTATTTTCAATGCATAAACATGATAAAATAATAATAGTACGAACGATGAAGCCAAATAGAGCAAAAAATCTGATGTAGATTTTAAAACCATTGCAAACGATCTTAGAAATACCATAACATAATCAAGGTAAAGGTTAAAAGCTAAATAAAATATTCTGTTATTTATGATGTAACATCATCATTTTCCTTCATATTTCAAAATAAGCACTTATTATGAAATAATAATGACGTCTTAACATTGTAAATCTAATCTTATTTATTTCTTTATTTCTTAATCTTAAAAGATAATGTTTATTTACCTGGAGTAGGAGGGGAACTGTCAACTAAAATATGGTCTGACTTGGATCCTGTGCACAGTTTAGCTCTGTTGCAGGCAATCAGATGAACAGTATATTCAACGCCATCATGAAGATCCAGTCTTGAAAACGTATATTCTCGTACGATACCATTCAACTGGAGAATAAGGATCCATCAGTTATTAGATGCTGATACTGGATATGAAATTTGATAAATAATATAAACTTGCATGTGCCTGTCCAAAGTACGCTGGAGCCTGTCATTCAGTTAGTGCCGGTGTTTGCTGTCTATATTATTTGTTGATTTTTGTTTATTGTTGTGTTATAAATCAGACCGTCTTCTTTGCGTTTGAATGGTTTCACTGTTTGTCGGAGCCTTTTATAGCTGACCAAACAGAATGGAATTTGCGAATTGTGGAATGCCGTACAGTGAATTATTGTCGTTTAAATCCACTTTATATTGAATCTGTTAGAGAGTTGTCTCAATGGCAAACATACCACATCTCCTTATAAAATAAACAGTTACAGTAACAGTTAGTGCACAACTGGAGATTTGAAATGTTTTTAGGTTCATTGTCTTCAGTACATAACCAAACACCATACAATTTGCATAAAATTTTTTAAAATATTCGGTTTCGGAAATTCACCACCAGTAACTACTTTGTAATTATATCATTTTGGAATTAGTAGGGTGTAAGCTATCACAAGGTACAATTTTAAACCAAACATGGCACTTTGTAACTGCATGTTTACAATGTTGGATGCGTATATGATATCTATATTGACCTTTCATATGAAAATATCTGACAATGTTTATCAGTCTAGTTTAATTCTCAGGAGTATGCAATTGAAAGCGTACGAATCTCTATTTTGATTTAAAATTGCACGCTATTTCCAATCAAAATTAATTAACATTTTCATACTATGTTTTGACATATGGATGTTATAGCTATGTAAGAGTCACATCTTTGTCCAGCCTCAAATCCTTGTAACGTGACGGCAAGTCACTTAATTCTATGTCCCTTTGCCAAGCCTCAAATGTGTGTTCTTTCCTCTGATATGTGTCACGTGACATCATGAAAATCAAATGTGTGGCTGTTTGTAATCCAAATCTGTTTCCTTTCTATAAAACATACTTTCAGTATATGAGTCTCGACTTTGGGCGGGGTTAAAGCGATTAACATAGGGCAGTAATAAAACAACATAACACAAGAGTAAACTGTAAAAATCTGTTGGAAAGGACTTGGCTCATCAGATCGGCACAAAACACAAAAATCAAAGAAACAAAAATACAGAACGTTCCGATCTAAGAGTACGTAAATCTATTTCACCGGTTTGGCTTTCAAGGCTTCGTACTTATTAGACGAACCGAATAGAAACGTTTATGACTAATGATAAAACAAATTTCAAAATTGCTTTGATTTAACTTTTTTTTATAAAAACATAACATGTTAAAAAGGCTAATTACTGACTTTCTTTGCTATTTTCTTATTGCGAGAAATTGTAAACTCCGATGTACAGTGTTCAACACGCATAAACTTTTAAATGGACCTAACGGATATCGATTTAATTCGAAATTAAAAGTATTGATGTCTTTAATAACACAAATCTTCTCTTTGTGACTTTTGATACCTCTGAGGCTTACATGATTATATAATTGATGAGTAATGATTGATATTGAGTTATATCATATTATATTCTTTTTTGGCAGTAAGACTTATTAAGGCAAGTAAATTTAACAGTACATAATCTAGTTTCGTCACCTTATAACATTCATCATAAGCCATTTAATAATGTTTACATTATTTTTTTCTTTAAGTTAACATGCGGTCTACCTACACTTGTATGTTTTAATTGATGACTGTCTTGTCTTGGCATCTACTGTTTAAATTATGATTATCCACGAGTAGAACTATGTTTTTAAGATAACGTTTCATCGACACATGGTGGTGATGATTTAGTACTATTATATTTTGATTAGTTGTCGCATGTAGTCTTAAGTACAGATTCGTATTATTGTGTAGAAAAATATATTTGTTTAATTATGATAAACTAAAGTTAACTACTTGGATTTAACAAACTTGGAGATGATAATACGTATCATTCTTAGTACGTGTATTTGTAATATCTTATTTTGTGTTGTGTCTTATTTTGTAGAACATTTTTGTATTGATTATCAACAGTGAAGGTCGTTGCGCAAACACCAATCAGTCAATCAATCAGCAGTGAACAATTAAACCCTGCGCAGAGTCACAAAGGACCTACATTAATGATTTTTTCAAGAGAAGCCGGACTACGAATGATGCTATATATTTAATTAGCCATTGCAATCTTTTATTAACGGTTTTAATAAGTCTTACTCATATAAAGTGAGGTATTCGATTCAGGTTTGAAATCTAACAAATAGTATTCTACGGTTAAAAACAGATAACTTATTATTTCATTCAGATTGCATTGGAACAAAGTGCAATACTTTGTGTAATCCAGTATTTAATACACTTCAATGCGCTTTCTCAATATTCTACCGGTCCTTTAGTTAGGTAATAGAAGATTTTAAACTATTTAACTCAATAAAATTTTGAAAATATCTAAAATGATATTACGAATAAAATAGTGTACCTGAATAGACGACGAACTAAAATTTCCACCGATATGACAACCAACTGAAATATACTGACGGTCAATAAATGAATCTTTATCTTCAACCTTCCATTTCACTTTAAAAGTACTTCTGAATACTATTGAATCCTTATAAAAAGACCCAAAATCCTGAACCAAAAATGGTTTTTCAAAGAATATGGGCGGTGTTACATCAACAATGAAGCCATTCGACGATGCTTCAGAAAATAACCCTGTAAAAAAAAACAATAATAAATAATAACATTTATGTAAGAAGTGTTCATATTAAAGTCATCTTTTAAAAGAGGGACAAAAGACACCAGAGGGACAGTCAAACACATTGATCGAAAAACAAACTGACAACGTCATGGCCAAAAATAAAAATACAAACAGACAAATAATAGTACACATGACACAACATAGAAAACTAAAGACTAAGCAACACGAAACGCACCAAAAACTGGGGGTGATCTCAGGTGCTCTGGAAGGGTAAGCAGATCCTGCTTCACATGTGGCACCCGTCGTGTTGCTTATGTTATTACAAATACGGTGAATAGTCTAATTCGGTAGGTCACATTCGTGAAAAGGGAAGGGTATTGTAGTTACGACATAAGGAACATATCCGATATCATCTGTGAAACGGTAATTCCATAACGGTCAACCAACTCGTGATGGCGTCCGTAAAATTTTCGAAGGGATGATTTCAACTTCACCATTTGGAACTCTTGGTTTAATAGCTTCCTTGTGAGCAGCAATCCTCTATCAAGAAAATCATTATAGGAAATACAAGCCCGGGAATATCGTATCAATTGGGAGATATATACTCCGTATGCGCTGCTGGAATGTTGCTACATAGAAATGGAAAGTTCACAACTGGGAAGCTGAAATCATCTCTTTTGTCGTAAAGTTTTGTTTTCAACCGACCCTCATTAAACTTACTTCCTAATTAAAGGAGTTCGATTTTTCAAAACTTATAATGATACAGGAAGTCAATCATCAATATTTGATATTAAGAATATTTTTGACTTATGTATTTGAATATTATTTTGATATCCATCGCTGGCTTTTGTTTTAATCTAAAACAACCGTTATCTAACAAACGGCTGACATTTTTCTCAATTTGAAAAACTGAACTTTAACTGAAACTGTAAAGGTTCAGTGTATATGAAGGAATTCAAACTGTAACACAAACAAATATATTTTTTTTGCTCATTGGTATTCTAAAAGGGAAAAACCACTTGCATGAACACAGCCGTAAACGCCACGTTAGTTGTCATGTTTTCAGTAATTTATTCGAAAACCATTTTTTATGCACTCGGAATCTTTAAAATTTCAATTAACTTATAAAGAAATTATTGTGTTGCATTATGAGAAGTATCATTTTTGGACATTCTAATAATTGGAAATACGTAATTTACAAGGACAATGTGATTACGCATTTTTTCTTAAACTTTCAATTAAACAATCTGTAGATTGGTCCTTTTTTAACAAAATACCTGCTTTATTATACACTCTCACTGTTACAAATATTCTCTTTTGCAGTGGAAGATATGTGGTAAGATTCACGTTTACAATAGGGTTGGTAATTGGTATATCTGTTGATGGGACAATGTCATCGGAACCAGATTTTGTTCCAGCCCTCCATGATAATTTATCGATTCCAGACTGTGGATCAGTAAACCCGTACCATCGGCAAGCAATATAATTCCTCAAATAAATAAATTTAGAAGTACATAAGTAAATAAATTTGGAAATTCAAGGTCACTTTTTGCACTACTGAATGATCTGCTTGTTTAATATTTTAAAAGATGCAAACATGTATAATAAAATTTCATTTACTCGTTCTTTCTTGTCCTGTTAAAACAGCATTTAACAGTATTTCAACAAAAGCTATTTTTCTAATGATTTCATTAATTATATTTGTGTCTTTTGTCTTACTCAATAACGAGAAAAAAAACAACAACAACGAAATACCACCTCAATGCCTGATAGTGTGTATCGTCTTGTTCAATCCCGTCTTGAACAACTCCTACAGTAGGAGGACTATCATCAAGTACCACCCCATCTGAAGTCACCGATGTACATAAATCAGCAGTATTGCAGACAGTGACAGTTGTGAAATAATTCAAACCACTTGTTAAATGAATATTATGCAGAGTAAAATCTGAAATAAATATTCTAATTTTAAACATGGTTACAATTAATTAAAAAAAAACATACTTAAAGATACAGAACAGAACTTGACAATCGCTTTTCAATTACGTGTACTCTATCGACTCTATTTACACATTTGTATTCCGTGACAGAAATATTTTTGTGGTATTTCTAACGCTAATTATTGTTCATGCATTCGTGATGTAATATATGAATCAGAAGTGATGATATCCTATGCAAAAGGGTAAGCATTCAAACAAACAAAAAACAAAACAAAAACAACTAAATATGTCATCATTTTTAGTTTTGTTTATATTTTAATTTTTTTTTATTTCATGTGGTATTATACACGATAAGTGATCCTTACTTTATACCAAGAATTAAAATAAAAGTTTCGAACATTCAGAGTAAAACGCACGTACTCTAAATTACCGTCTGAAAAAAATATGATTTACAAGCTAAGATAAATATCAATATTATATGTTTTTTGAATCTGACGTTATTGGAAAAATGAAGAGAAAATATTAACCGTATATAACTCCAACAGCTACTTCGTGTAAAACATTCTGACAATGAGGGCATGTTCCAATGCTGATATAATACATTTTGATAACAGAATGTGGATCATAGAAGCCCTCCCAGTAACTGGATAATGTCTTGGAATCAACTTGATAATCTATGTCTCTCATGGAGTCCGTTGCATTCTGCCGATATCCATCATATACATATCCGGCTATGGGTGCTGATTGATCCACTTTATATGCCAATGATGACTGTGATATCATGAGATGGGCTCTATTAATTGCCTATTGAAAATGAGATTGACATGTGATACAACTTTAATAATTTTTTTCGTTATTTCTAATATTATTTTTTTCATTTCAAATCGACAGAAATAAGTCTGCAAACTGAAACACCAGTCATTTCATCAGCATGTACTGATATATATATATATATAAAGGGAATAAACCAAAGCATTGCAAAAAAGTTTAAGGATAAGAGATTCAAGATAACAATTCAAAACAATTAAACATTATTTATAACTCCATTTTATATGGAAAAACTTCACACTTATGTCGTACTATATTTGGTCTTTTTAACTTTTTTGATTCAAGCGTCATCAATGAGTCTTTTGTTAACAAAACGCGAGTCTGGCGTACAACATTTTGATCCCTGGTATCTTTGATAAGTCTATAAAGCAATTCAAAAATATTAAATATTTGTTGTTACATCTGAAAACATATATAATACGCATCTGAAAACATTCACAAGCAAATTAAATAATTTATGAGATACCTTAATTGTTATGAAGTAACTATGACCTTCGTGAATTTCAAAATCATTATGTGTAGCTGATACATCGCAGTCTTTATTTGTTTTAGTAAATGCGATGACGTCATCATGACCTTCTTTCGAGCCAACACCCCACATATAGTAGTCGATTCCACTTTCTTTGTCTACAAATACATCTCTCCAACTGATAGAAAAAACAGATAATATTCAGTATTATGGTAAATGTCAAAACACTCTACTGTGAAAAAAGTCTTTATCTTTATTTTTTATAAATAAAAATGGCTTAAAATTCCTTCGTTTGAATCATTTTATTCATATTATAAATCTGTACTATATATTAAAACGTTTGCAATATTATTGCCTGATAACTCCAAACATAAATCGATATCTGTGGTTTGGCATCCCTTCAACTGGAAAACAACTTTAGTTATCTGAGTGATGCAAATAAGGAATGCCAGAAAATGGATAAAGCCAGTACCAGACGAATTCAAAATTGGCTCTTTATCGGAATAAATGAAAGCAGTTCGTACATGCATTCAGAAGTACATACAGTAACTACATTTAACAAGAAGCACATGGTCCTCTAACTCCTTAACCAGGCCTGAGGTTGTGGATGCTTAATTCTGTTTTCACGGACAACGTTATTCAAGCAGACAAAGCCTAAAACAATATTGGTTTGATTTGAAAAAATCATTACTTGGGATGCAAAATAAAAGATCGTAAAATTACAGGAAATCTAGGCATCCCGCTTATACACCAACATCATTCATGAAAGAGCAGATAGTCACAAATCCGTCCTTCTCCAATTCGGTACAAATGTCGAAAAGGACGATGAAAAGCTACCATCTCAATATCGGATAAGAAAACTGCTTAACATACAAATTTAAATGACATATAGGAAACTTTTCTAGATCATCTGCTAAACATGGTTCTTAAATCCTTACTACAGTTCCTTACTATACCCATTTTATTAGCAGATGTTTGCTCCTTACAAAAAAATGCTCCAATCGTGTGCTTCTGTTTCTGTTTGATATCTTGATTCGTATTTTCAATTTCTGAGTTTTAAACATGGGCTACTGTTGCTTTAACTATCTACAATTAACGATGACCTTAACAATATTATGATCAGGTATTTTCAGTCAGCACAGTCAGTTAGATATGGATTTTGAAAATATCGAAAGATGTACACAAAATTCTTCATAAAAATCATTAAAAACTGGCAGTAATATCAAAAGCTTGCTTTCTCTACACTATACACTACTTTTCTTTATGCCTTTATAAAAATGAAATTGATTCCAATTTCTTGTTTAAAACACGAACAACGTACACTGACAAGAACTATTCTAATTCCAACAAAGCCAGACGAATTCCAAATAGACTTTTTTGCTTTTCAAAACAATTTCATTAGAGGCTTTGTCTGCTGGAACAAATACACCACAGGCGACTTGTTTGAAAGGTTGGACCTTTTTTTATCGATTTTGATGGATTGATATTGTAACAAACAGCTGATTTTCCAATAGTTGATAAATATGCACCACTACAGACCGACTTGTTTTTGTATTCATATGAAGTCAAATTTATGCAATACCTTCTCAAAGACAAAAAGTTTTTTAATTCCACATTCAGAAAGAAGGTGGATATGCCGTCGCTTAATAACCGGCATTTCAGCAAGTTCTGGTATATTATATATTTTACTGAACTTGATACTAAGGATACTAATGTGACTTGATGGTCGGCTTCATATCTTTATCATTTTCTTGAAACTGACACTGAAAATTTAGAAATTGTGTGCTTCATGCCGATCGATTGAGTTCAACCTTTTTCAATTATTTTTACATTTGATTTCTTATGTTGTGATATTACACCTGCTTCAGATTATATGGTAGTAGTTTGTTGCTGTTTGTCATACTTTTTTCGTTGATTGTTTTGTTTTATCATCAATCAGCACCTAAGTTTTCCTCTTTGAATTGTTTTACATCTTATCATGTCGTTTAATAGCTTACTATAAAGTCTATGGGGTTTTCTCATTGCTGAAGAACCTGCAGTGACCTAGTTTTCGGCTGCCAGGTCTTGCTGCTTTTTGAGTTCATACGATTCCCTCAGTTGTTTTTACTTGATGAGTATATTCAGAATTGAATTGCGAGATTGAAACATCGGTATACTGCTGTTGCTTCTTATTTGTGAAAACTGATTGGAACATATCGTAGAAACAATAACGTTTTTCTTAATAAACAGAAACAATCAACAAAGATACATGTACCAGGCTTATTATTTGATATACCAGACGCGCGTTTTGTCTTCAACTCAGATGGAAAGACATATTAAAGACGAAGTCGAAGAATACAGGAAATTGCCCTTTAATCGATTAGAAAACAGAAAATTGCTCCTTAATCGATTAGAAAGAGACATATCAAGGTAACAATCAAAAAAGAGGTAGGAAAACATTGCTTTACGAAAACAATTTATCATTTTATTAACAGGAAAATTACAAAAAATTGAGCATATCAATGTTATTTCATGTCAACACCAAACCACTGACTACAGGGTGATAGCATCGGAGAAGAAGCCTCCCCTTGGGAAGCTATATATTTTCACCCTTTTGCTATTCCTTTTTTAATTTTAAAATTTAAATGCAATGCTTAAACAATGTCTCTGCATCATTTGGTCTTGTGGATCTTGGTCTCACTTTCAATCCAATCTTATCACATGTATTTATCTTTATGAAATGAATATCAACATCAATAGTTCAGTTCTCAATAAAAGCAAATATGAAAATAAACATACCATGCATTTAATGCAGTAAAGTTTTTAATATGTCTTTCTGTTATTTGTATTTGATTTTTTGTTCTCTCCGGTGGTGTGTTGTCAATTATCACTGCGGGTGAAGTAGCTGTTGTGCTTTTTCCAGTAAAATCATAAGCTGAAGTAAAATAAGAAAAAAAATATACTTACAGACTTTAAAAACACAACACTGTTTTGTCTTATTATTGTTTAAAAAACCCAAACTTTTACAATACATATATAAACATACTTATATGCTTAATACTTGCTTATTTCGTAATCGCATAAATAAAATTGTCGGTTCTAAAGTTGAATTGAACACGTCACAATTAATATTTAAATCACTTCCTATGCACGGAAAACTTTGTTTCGTTAGTAACGGATGTGTCCACCGCCGTAGTCTATGACTTCTTGTAGTCTACGTCTCAATGATTGAAAGTGACGTCAAACCTTTCTGTGTGGTAGGGGGTACCGTATTGAGATAAGTTTTTTCCTTGCTGATTAATCTTCAGATTGACTCATTGCAGTCTGTTGTTGTTTTGTCAATGACCTGAATGAGTTTATTTCAACTGTTTACATTTCAATAGGTTTCTGGAAGAGAGAAAAGAGGGACGAAAGATACCAGAGGGACAGTCAAACTCATAGATCGAAAACAAACTGACAACGTCATTGCCAAAAATAAAAAGACAAACAGACAAATAATAGTACAGATGACAAAACATAGAAAACTAAAGACTAAGCAACACGAACCCCACCAAAAACTGGGGGTGATCTCAGGTGCTCCGGAAGGGTAAGCAGATCCTGCTCCACATGTGGCACCCGTCGAGTTGCTTATGTTGGAATGGATGATGTGGTATGTAAGTATACTGGAAACGTTGGACGTTGGAGTCGTAAATCTATCTCGCAACTGACGATGTCTAGTGCAATTTTATTGACGCAACGTTGGAACTAAATTAACCTGGTCATGGGAGGTCATTTACCAATCCCGACTGTCTGCATCGTTGTTAAAAGTACCGACAGGGGAATTTCTGACATTGAGTAGCAACAGAAAGATGACCTACACCAGACTATTGTTTGATTTAGATTGTCATCAATACCTCAACAATTGTTTATTTATTCATGTATTGGCAAAGATTTAAAGAAATGTTTCACTACGAAAATAAAACAAAATATTACATATTGGTATCAAATCTCACATATCAATCAATTCAGGTGATGCAATCACTCAGGTAAGTCTGGTATTTGATTTTTCTTATCAGTTATTTATAAGTTTTTTAAGGATTATAACAATAATATGGAGATTTATCATGGTTTGATGATAAAATTAACAAAATCTGTGTTACATTATTATAGGCAGTCAGTATATGTTTTGTAAGTTCACATTGAATATTGAAGGGGTCTGACTCGATTTTCAAGTAAAATAAAAATGACGGCTAATTTACAAATACATTTAGTCAATTTTGAATTTGTTTTTTAGGTGTAAAAATTGAATAAAACAGCTGTTGAAAACTGACAGTGATAATTTACTTTCTAATTACATAATAGTTATTGAAAAACTGGTCATTATCGTGATATATGGACTGCCCACAGGACAGTGGTATTGACTAAGACAGCGATAATGATCGAGCTCGATCATTATCGCTGTCTTAGTCAATACTACTGTCCTACAGGAAGTCCATGTATCACGATAATGACCAGTTCTTCAATAACTATTATGTTTATTTCATTGAGGAAGCATGTTTTTAAAAATTCTCATAAATTCAAATTGTTCAAAGCAAACTCGAGTTATTGTATGATTTCTATAGGAAAGAGTGAAGACCAGTCATAGTGATAACTATAAGTCACTGCCATTCATTTAAGTGTAAAGTTTTATATAATTTTACATGGTAATATCTAATTTTATAATTAACGAAATCACTCTAAACAGAGAAATCACGCCCATCTGGTCATTAACATGTAAAAGTCAGTTAACGACCGGTTTTCTGGTCCGTTTTTTTTCTGTTAAAGACCGAGGATTTTTTTTACTGAAGAATAATCAATGTCACGTGGCCCCTTGTTATCCAATAAGAAAAGCTAATTCTTTACCGATATGAAATAACACACGATGAAAAGCACCTGGTAAACAAAACTTAATATATACCGTACATCTTCATCACACCGATAAAAAATTAAGGCCTTGTGTCAAGCTGAAAGATTTGGTTACAGATTTGGTTCGACAGCGTTTTCTTTTAACAGATAGGAAGTTTCCAAAGACAGAATAACTCCCCAAAACAGATTCGAGGACACATTATTAATAAAATGTCAAATAAAAGGTCACTTTGATAGACGATTTTATACTGAAGTCAAACTTTTTTTTCTACAGTGCCTGATTATAACATCATCTTTATTTTTTTTTATAAAATTAATGAAATAGAAGGGCAATCATTAAAATAAGTTGATGAAAATATTTTCATTTTCTTTTACCTCACATGATTTTTACTCAAAATAACGTTTTTACCATGAGATGATAATTTTACGAATTATTACTGCCACTTAAAAAGTGAGTCGACCGACTGATATTGTGAATCGGTGACAAACAAAGAGAAAAATAACCTTTAACCGAAGCAAAGTATTCATGTCCATTCTGTAATCTGAGATTATGCAGAGTATAGTGGTTTGCTATCCCGATGTTTGTGAATGGAACAACGTCTGATCCACCAATTGTAGAACCTAAAGTCCAGAAACATAGAAAAATTGACATAATTAAATTGAAAATTCAGTGAACCAAGTACGAAATATGTTTTTTATCAACATACAGAAAAATCCTAATGAAGATGTAATACTAGTTTTCCTTAAAAATGAATGAGTTGAAAAATTAGCCTCAACGGAACATGATCAAATAAAATAAAAGGTGCATAACTGATTTCAGAATTTTTCTTCATGAACTTTTTGTCGTTAGAACTATTTTGTTAACATTATAAATTAACTAGCGGTTACATGATTCCTTAATTGATCACCTGGCAAATGAACAAAATAAGCAAAGAGAATATAACGTTTGAGAATGAAGAAATTATTATAAGGCGAAGTTTGGTGACTATCTTAGTCCATCTTAGGTCTTCAGGTAGTTTGAACCTTAGATTCTGAAGAATGTATGAAATTATGAAAGAAACAATAAGAAAGACATCCTACCAATTATGTAGGATCCGAATTACTGTAATACTGCACAACTTCATAACTTGAAAAAGTGAAAAAAGTTTGATACATTGCTATTAATATTAAGATATGAAACACAGTCTTCCCCTTTTTGCTACACGATATTTATTATGAAGCTGTTAATGTGGATAACATCTCTTATTTGGTAAAGCTGTGGATTTTATATTATTTTTCTTTCAGTTTTAGATTGCTTTGTTAACATCAATCTAAAAATAATCAAACATTTTGTCCTGTCTTTCAGATGATATAAATTTTGAACATTTGCAAAAAAAACTCACCAACGATGCAAGGCTTATAATTTTGTACACCAGACGTCCACCAAATAATCATCAGAACAAAAAAACATAAAAAGGCAAACAAAGTATGTTGAAGAGCATCGTGGAAAAATCATATTGGGTCTGGTGGTAATGCTCTCATCCGATAGAAACAAAACGAGAATAATAGATTATTTTCATATAACAGATTTTTGACTTCGGATTATATGATTTCTCGTTACCTTTTCTGTGGTAGGACATCCTGGTACTCGTTCAAGTAAGAGCAACCAAAATAAGTATAATCAAACATATAATCGGTGTAAATTGAGGGGAAATTTTACTGTTTTCCGATCATCTTGTAGTGTAAAGAATATATAAAGCAGTTAATTCTCTCCCAAAATTGTACAGATTGAAAGCTTGATTTTACTTTTTTACGTTGCTCTTACTTGACTTGGTACCAGGATGTCCTACCACAGAGTAGGTAATTTGTCGAAAAAATATAAACTTCGCAGTCAAAAGTAGGTAATATGAAAATAGTGTATTCATAGAGCCTTCCATAAACTAATTTGGTAAGTTCTTGGTAAATTTCACCAATTTTCAGTTGCTCCTAATGTGAACTATATTTCGATAATACCATTCAAGCATAATAATTGAAGATCGTCTCTTGTTGGTCTTGCAAAGAATTTTAAAACGTTTTGCAATGTTGTTTCAGTGTTGAAGACATCTGGAAATTTTCTAATCAGAATCAAGAATTGCCTTGGGTGATTATGTTTTTTTCTTTAATTCAGAACCAAATTGGGGTCATTTGTTGAAGAAAGTCCATACACTTTACCATCAAACTATTGTTGAAATATGTCGAATACATGTAGTTTCAGAGTAGAAGAAAATAAAATTGTTCAAGAATTTAAGAGCCACCTACATGTCACTAATGAAGTCATGTTGACAACAGAACTACTTCAATACAGATATTTCGATTGTAGTTTAAGAGAACATTTTGGAGACTAGCCAGAAAAAAAGGTTGCCTCCGACGGACATGTTTTATCTTATTGAATTACCCCAGCAGCTATGGTTTTTATAAAATCGAAACCAAATGAGGGCCAGTCGAAGAGGATGTTACATAGATAATTGCGGAAAATTGCGGTAAAAATCAAAGGAACGATTTTGGAAGAAAACTATTTGAAAAAAATGTATGGACGACGCACAACATTCGAAGACGGACGTTACATGATGGCAATTGCTCAAAATAGACATACTTATCAAGTGAATTTATATTATATATAGTTTAATACGATAAGATGCACAAGTTGGAATACTTAATTAAATCACACCACATCATTCAATTATTGTTTAGAATCTCTATACCTATTCCTAAATGATATTCCTTTATTCCAGATGTATGTCTGATTTCAACATTTTGCTCCACATCAAGAAAGGAATCCCAGTTTACATGAAGATCTGATATCGATGACTACAAGAAAAACAGTTTTCCTCTTTTTATCTAAAATGTAGCAAAAATCAGTACGCAGAATACTTAATTCGGATCTGCGGATGGAAAGTATATATTTTAATATTTCTTATACAAAAAAATATCAGAATTTTGTTGCATTGAATAAAAAAGTTCATTTTTTTGACAAAGGATGTGATTATAATTTTGGCAAGTAAAATCATCTATAACAAATAGTCGAATATTTCAAGCAAAAGAAAATCAGATAATAAGAAACAAGATCTAAAGGACCTTTATCCCTTTCTTTTCCAGTAACATCCATCTTTTTAGTTCTTCCCTAGACCTCTTTGTAGTAGGTAATAAAACACCAAAATATGTTCTAAATATATGTGAAGACATCTTGACATGCTGAGGGAACTATACCTGATAATGCTTTGCAGAGTCTATTCCAATATATACATTCCCCCGTATCGGTGGAGTTAAATCAATAGTTACACCATCACTACATCCTGATACTTCGTTTAATGTTTCAATCCATTTTTCATGAGTAATAACTGTTATTGGTGCATGCATACATATCCTATATCTCTCTCCATGTTTTAACTCTTTTCCTTCTCCGAACAGTACATTTACGTATTCTTTTTCTAAGGTAAAACAAAAATAATGTGCATGAAAAGTAGAAAAAGAATAAAAATTATCTTTAGTGAACGTAAATCTGGGTAAATGCCACAACATTTTGTTCTTGTACTTAGTCATGCAATATTGACTATATTCTGGTAGTTACTGTTTGCTTTTGTGTATAAAAAGAAAGATGAAGTATGATTGCAAATTAGGAAACAATTGAACAGAGTTAAAACGACGGGGATATAAGTAATGGTAGGTCAACGTTCGGCCTTTATAAATGAGAAACCCAATATCGTATAGTTTAATATAAATGTTCCCGATATGAAAAATGTAAAACAGTTCCAAAGAGAAAACTAACGGCCAAATTCATGATTAAACAATTTACGAAAAACAAATAGTGTCGGAGTGTTAGTGGTTGATGTGGTCGGTTATGCTGTGTGATATTTTTGGTGATATATGTTATTCTTTTTTATGTATTATACTATACTATTGAACAGTAGTATACCGCTGTTCAATAGTCAAAATTCGAAACAGAAACACTGAACTACAACAAAAGCATAAAACATAAGACATCAGAATTCTAAAACATTTTACCAGCCAATCTGGATAAAATTTATGTAAGCATCGTCAACACAAGAGAGTTACGTTATTTTTAGGAAATATTAATTCCCAAATTTGGTGATATCATACAGATATCAAGACCAAAACCGCTCTTATAAATGAATTGGGTTAACAAAATAGTATGCACAATTAAAAACAAATTAACACAATCATGCTTACCTGTTTTGCCACATTTAATAGCATGAGGACTTGAACATGGATCAGATAACTTTGGAATTTCTTCCCTGTAATACATGGTAATATCTAAATTGATAATTTCAAGAACTGCCCATGTGTAAGATCTATGGCGTAGAGTAGGCCAGACAGCAGATAATATATTTCTGTAAGGTATGTAATCGATATCAGATACTTTCCAAACAGCATTTTGCTCCAAGAATATATCCCGTCCATATCCTTCACGAACCTGACCATCTAAAATGTAAACAGAAAATGTAAACAATAAAATAATAGTAAAAACAGTTCTACGATGATACCATGATTAATGCAGGGGCATTCAATAAGGGCTACTAATTCACAGAACATAGTATAGATTATCGACTATATAATGCAAAATCTTTTTACAAAAAAGTAAAAGCCAGACAAAAGACTCAATTTATGGAAACGACTTATCACAAAAGGGAAAATAAACATAAAAAACGGGCAATTTGAAATCTTTTAGAGTAGAAATTTCCTGGAATTTGAAAGGTTTTCTCCTATTTTATTCAATTTGATAATCATTGTTTCCTTTTCAGTGGGAAATCTAGCGACAAAATATAACAACCCCTGTAAACACTGAAAACTAGATCTTCTCAATGTTTGTCCCATTCTAGCAAGGACGCTATCGATTATGGATTCACGGAAAAACGTTCTGGTAAATAGTGAAAATAGAAATAAGTCGAAATAAAAACAAAACTTCCACTCAATGTTATCATTTTCCTCCTGAACTAGCAAACGATGAGTACAGCAGGCTATAGAAGCTTGACGTAAAATTGGTTTAAAATGTTGCTTTGCGAATAAATTCCTGGAGTACCAACTTCAATTTATTTTTTTACTGTCTGTATACCTCTCTGGAACATGCTAATTATTCGTATAGATATACAGCTAGATCAGAGAAAGTCAGGGAAAAAAATCCAAAGGAATCGATTGATATGCAGCAAAGATTGGCACATTTGAAATTAAGTTACTAAGCAAATTCAAACAGACCTTATCTCGATGTAAACATTGAATGTAAATAGATCGAGAAGACCGCATATACTTGTACAACACTCGAGACGACCTTTTCTTAAAATTGTATACAAAATATTAGAAAGATACCTGCTTTATAAAAATAGTTATCTTTTTTTAACCTGCACAGACATTCTTTCAAATTTTTATATTCACAAAAAGACAATATTTCTCTACTGAATTTACATGCAACAAGAGCAGACCGGTGTACTCGATAACTTAGATGTGAAAAAATAAGCATACTTTGGGAAATTGTAACATGCTAAGGACTTTTTGGTGACCCGAAAGATCTTTCGATTTTGTATGTACATGATTTTTCCAATTTTTCTATCAATATGCAGCAAAGATTGGCATTTTTTAAATTTCATTTTCACCAGCTTCTAATGCAATTATCTCGATAAATATTGAACATAAAACATCGTGTATTTGCATGTATATTTCTAATAACACAGTTTAACAAATAATTTCTTTAAAATGTACAATTGTTATTTAGAAATAACGTTTGATCAGTATCGTCACCGGTATTGTTTTATTATTGACTTTCTCGACTCTATCATAAGAGGAGTGAATTTTCTTTTGTTTTCGTTCACTGGATATCCCACTGTTTCAAGACCTTTAGCTTGGATCATGTGGAAGGATGAGATATCAAAGTTTTGTTAAATATAGAACAGGAGCCTTGATTTTTCACCTGGAATTGCTAACTTGAGTATAACTTCCGAATAATAAAGCGATGGAGGGTAATATTTGATTTATATAGATAACCCTGCATGCATAATCCTTACCAAATCTGGTTTTAAATGCATGGCGAAGATGTTTTCGGAATGAAGTCAAACAAGTGATTTACTTGTTTTTTTTGAATAGAAACTATGCTAGTCATTTGATTGACATTGAAACGACGATTGATCGGAATCGTTTTAAGAGGGTATTGACTATAATCAATCCTACAACGTTGAAATCAGTCGGGCTCGTAGTTACAGAGGATATCTTTTTAATTGTTCAATCAGTACCAAGGAATAGTTCTGTCACATGTTGTTCATCCAATTAGAACTAAATGAAGATAATTTGAAGACAACCATGATTATATAACTCATGTAGTGTTTGATTAACATTAGCCAAGAAGTTTCAATGAAGATAAAAACATGAATATCGCAGACTTCCGTTTTATGTTAGATCTATATGATTCCATTGCTGCATTGTTTTTCTCCTGATCAAAATTAAATGCGAATGGTGAGGGTCTTCTAATCGCCAATCATAATAAATTTCAAAAATTGAAACTTTGTAGTTTCAATGGAGACGACGTAAGATACAAATAAAAAAATGTCTACATCAACGTTAGAGTTTCCATCTGACCGAAACCCAATAAGGATTAATTGTAGAAAACCTGTCAAACATTATTTCTGATAGTTTCAAGGAGATTTTATTTTATTAAATTGCCTAATCAGACATGTTTTCATCTTGTCGAATCAAATGAGTATTGGTCCTGTCATGATCTAAATGATATTTTGTTCTTAATTTTCAATTCATAAATTATTATTTTAAAGATAGAGTAAAAAAACCCTCATGGAATGTTGACCCTGTACAGTTTTGGTTATTCTGTTTAGGTCCTTATGACCCTTAATGTTTTAAACTTTTCATATTTTTTTTAAGCTTTTAAAAAATTTTGAAGCAAGCGATCGATTGGAGATATTCCAAAACCATGTATTTCAGAAATCTAAGGGTCGGTGCTGCTGGCTATGGAATATCATATCTCGGTGATACCATTCAACTAGAAGCCAGAACTGGCATGACACAATGATACAGTTTGATTGTAAATATTTAGTCATTAATCATATTTTTGGTTGTGTTCCTGCTGCTCGGTCTGAACATCTGTATAGTCTTTTATTGGCTGAATTTACTTTTTGTATGTTATCTTCAGTCACATCCTGCCAAACAAATGACACGTGCTAGCTTACATAAGTCCATAAAGGCTTTTTTTAATTCATCGATAAATACAAGTTCTTATTTAGAAAAAATCATTATGGTCATTATGGTTCTAATGAAAATACGTCACGACATAGGTTTGAATAATAGACACAATTGATAAAAATATGATTTTTAGTAGAATAATTTACCCAAATTACTTTAGAAAAAATCAATACGTTTTTATGGATATAATCAATTAATCTTTAACTGTATATACAAATTTGCAATTCCAAATAATGACAGCTATCACAATTCTTAAAACATTTCAAGGTCAGGAGTGCTTATATTTAGTTAAATTTTGTTTCAAATAAAATAATAAACAACATATTTTGAAAAGCATGGCGATGTTAAACTATGGTAATAAGCAAATTACAATTTATTTGACAGACAGACGCAAAACAATAGTTGCCAAATGTCGGGACTTACAGGTTCAAGTTATCCTGTCTTTCATTAATTCTACTTTTATTAAATTATATCAAGACATAAACGTAATCCATTTAAGAATTGAATAAATAAATAAATAAAATAAATAAATAAAAATAAAAATAATAAATAAATGCTTTTTTTTGTGTAAATTTATTGGGATGTAAAAGCGTTCACCGAAGTACATTTTGTATGACGAGCGGAAGCGCTTCATTCTAAAAAGGTGCGCACGGTCAACGGTTTTACAACCCTATAGAATTACTAAAAGAAGCATTCAATACTTATAATTACATTTTTATTTGCTAGGATCATGATAACACGATTTCTATCAAGTTTTTTTCTTTTATTTTCACGTGCACTTTATTGTAAAAGCTCGTGTTATCATGAATGTTACATTTCATTTTGAAATGAAGGTTTATTTCAGAATGACGCGAGATTGCTGTTAGCCAATCAAAACAACGTTTTATAATGACGCATACATGTAAAGTAATTATAATGTGATAATGAATTAGAATCGTGGTCAGTTGTGATGTTAAATTATTTTTTATATATACATATCAGTATGAAGTAGCCTTACTGCGAGTTTTATCCATGCATGAAGTAATCAGTATTCATGAAAACTTTCATAATTGAATGAAATTTTTTTTTGATATATGATTCCTTTTCATTATTGAAAATAATGAATGCAATTCTTTTTGACATACGTCTCTAAAGTAGCAAACTACTTAAGCACTTAATAATAACATACACAACACTTTTTGTTTTCATCGCCTTTAATTCCTCGATTACAGAAATTAACGTGTATAGTAAAAACTCTTACCCCCTCTTTTTTCCGGTTTTCCAATAGCATCAATAACAAGATTTGGGATAATAAACGAGTCACTGTCCGTAACATGGCAGTTCTTTATATCTGATGACACTACAGACCACATGCCAGCTTTGTTAAATCCTCTCACATGTACCTTCCTACACTTTGAATAATCTATGCTTCCATTTAGGGGTAACAGAAAACTCACCTGAAAAAGTTCTTAGTTTATACACGAAAATTAGTATGAATTGAACAGATGTTTTCTAAAAGCATAAAAATAAAAAATTGAATTGCCTTGCAAAGAAAAGTTAGGAATTGACTATTGTATTTTAAGCTCCGACGGCATCAATTGGTGATATGATGGTCGCATTAGCGGAGCCAGTAAACGGGTATTTGAGACCATTAAATCACCAATTGATGCCGTCGGAGCTTAAGATACAATATTGTTATCTCCATTCTAATGAAACTGACAGAAAACAACGTCAAATCATACATTTAAAATCTGCCATACGTCGTCTGCGCTTGCACGTACGTTTTCATAGCATCAATTATGAATTGATGCCATGAAAATTGTTGACGTTATCCAATCAAAATGAACATTACAAACGATGTTGCAATAGAATATTCCTTACACACATTTCAAATCTAAAGCATGCCGGAGTAAATTCCAAGATTTCAAATTTCATTTCTCTAAAACAAGGGTTGACGGTTTGATGATTTATTGATTTTCTTATTGTCTTCTTTATTAATTTTCCTCACCAATTTTACATTTAAATAAAGATTACTTACATGAGTGAAATTTGAAAACGAGAATATATCAATCTGCGTCCATTGTGTATGAACTCCAAGATCATTTCCTATTGCCCATTCATATTGATTAACCATACTCAAGGCTTCCTCCTTATCTTCCACGTCAGGATCATACATTCGCTCTACTGTTAATAAAACCTATAATAACATTATAACTCTTTTTATTACTTAAGTTTTGTTAACAAAAACCTATATATTTATACAAAACAATAAACTATAGAATGCATAAGACTAACATCAATCAACGGCACCCAACGAAATATATGCTCGATCTTGGGACAGAATGTTGAAGAGTTAGACACCCTGGACAGTAGTGTAAAAGGACAGCGAAGAACACACTGTAAAAATCAGTTGAAAATGGCTTGATTCATTAAATTGGCTCGAAACACAAAAAGTGACATGTAAAAAGACAAAAGACAAAAAGTACCAATTTAAGAGTGCTGAAAATACTAAAAGCTAGTTCGAAGCCAATTATAACTGATAAAAAATCATTTTCATGTTTCCTGACTAAATTATCTAGTACACATCCAATGGATTTAATGTAAAGACGTCATACGTGGAAAACATGAACATGCGCAATCTTATATATGCGAATCCACAGGATGTTGGACAAACTGTATAGCAATCCATATTTTAGTTATATTTTTAAATTACATGCATATGTTAGTACCGAAAAATGACAATATATAACATTTCTTGGTGTTCTCATGATAAAGCACAATAACACATACTTTTTATATATTTATTTTAAAATTCGCTCAAAGCCAACTAATGTGAATACAATTGCAACATGATAATACAAGAAATTATACAAATGCCCAAAAATATCAGGATATTGAACTTTTAGGAATGCAACATAAATTCAGTCAAAGTTTACTGCTTTCAAAAAGAGAGGCGAAAGATACCAGAGGGACATTCAAACTCATAAGTCGAAAATAAACAAACTGACAACGCCATGGATTAAAGAGAAAAAGACCAACAGACAAACAATAGTACACAAAACACAACATACAAAAACTAAAGACTGAGCAACACGAACCTCACAAAAAAAAACTAGGAATAATCTCAGGTGCTCCGAAAGGGAAAGCAGATCTTGCTCCACATGTGGCACCCGTCGTGTTGCTCATGTTAGTACAAACCCGGTAATAGGTCTAATTTGGTAGGTCACATTCCTGAAAAGGGGACGGGATTGTAGAACATATCCGCTATCATCGGTGAAACGGATATTTCAAGCAATTTTCATAACGAATTTTTACATTAACTCAATAGACTTTTTCATTGCAAAATTATCAGTTTTTGTAAATCTTTAGGTTGCCAGATAATTTCACCTAAAGTCCAAAACTTTCTAATTTTGTAATTATTTCCCTAAAAAACAAGCATTGTAACCTTTGTTCATTTTAATTTGCGAATGTCTTGCCTACGCTAGTAGAAAAAGAAATTATCTTTAAAGCAAATTATTTATACTGATTAATAATCAAATTCCATTGTATTACTTTAAACAATGATTCAATAAGTAAAAGTAATACAGAAGAAATTACCATACTTAGATCACCATAGGTTGATTCTAGGGTTTCTTAGTAGGTCCCTTTTGGAAATAAATTTCTTTTAGTATTTATACATCCTTGCTTTAAACGTTTGGGTAGAGCAATCCAGAAAATTGGTCAGGACAAGATTTATAACGTGACCTGCTTTCAAACAAATATTTAATTCTCTCGTGTTAAATTAAGAAATTATCAAGAAACTAAAGTTCTTACTCCCTCAGACAAAGCTGACCTTTGGTGAATGTCGCTATTCATTTTAGGTTCCAATAGGTCTTATACAATCGTTTGTTTCCAAAGTTTTGGGGTTATAAAGGTTAATAGAGAATCGTTGACCACGCACGAAATTTAAAAACTACTATTTTCATATTGTTACCTGATCAGACTCGCCCGATACGTTTCTATGGACGACCTCTATCGCACCAATTTTAGGATTGTTATGAAGCACTATAAAGCCATCACTTTTTACTGGTGGAAAACAGTAATTTTCTGCACAAAATCTTAGACTTGTGCGATAGAATCTTCCTGATTGTAGGTTAAGATTTCCAATGCTAGAGGAACCATGTTTTCCAACATACGTGTAGTTCCAAAATACCTTCCAAAATTCTGTAATAAAGAAATGGTAGCTGGAATGATTGATTGAACCTACTTGTTCCAACTTTTGGTTTATTTTGTGATTTACTTGTAGTTAACCCAATTAAAGGACAAATTCGCTGAATTAGATTGAAGATATACTTGCAGCAACCCAAACTTGTACAAAGATAAAAATTCAAAATATAGTAATTGTAACCTCGATGAAATGGTTTAAGCAATTGATGTTCTGCTTGACAGCATTGATGTACTTTTCTCCAATCAAGTTTTTCAGTACGTTTGATGCATTCCTATGGGGACAAATTGCGATATATCGTTGCTTAAAAACAATCTCAAATTCTCTGGCCATTCTGTACAACACTACCCTCGGAAACTGACTAAATAAATTTAACATCAATAGCAATGTCCTTTTCTTGATGTTGATATTTGCGTTTAAACAAAAACTACATGTTAGAATTAACAGCTAATGTGACGATTGTTCGTTCCTTTGTGTTCATGTTTTTACTTTGATGTTTTTGCCACTATTACGGTACCTATATTTTTAAGTTGTTTGCTATGCCCGTGTCTGTAGTGGTGACTTCGATCTAAATTATGTAATATGTGTAAAAATTGTAATGTAAATTATTAATTTTAAGATTTTGTTATCACAAATTACTTGAAACCTTTCCTAATTTCTTTTACATATCTCGATATTTAGTTTGGAAGTTTGGATGAATATGAAGAAAGCTAATTTCTAAAGGAAAATCATAAATAGTTTATCGGAGATGCAGTTTAAAGAGCCCATTACAGCCAAATGACTTGAGAATGTAGGTTCGAACAAAATCTTTGGTTAGCTTGCTTGCTAGCTGAACCGTGAAGTCATTTCTAGGTTAGGTATACTACCCTTCCTTTAAGAGTAGATTAGTCCGACAGATAACCAATATATCTGTCTGTAGGACTAGACTTTTGTTGATTGAACCTACACACTCAAATCAATTGGCTTTAATTAAAATTCCATCCACGTAAAAGTATAAGTCATTTGAGTTGAATTATTCTTAAATGATATTTATTCAACATTGTGGTTAGATCTTTGAATATCGCCTTCAACAGTACTTAGATTGAATTCATTTTCCATTCATAAATACATAACAAAATATATATTGTAATTGAAGTTTAAATATCATGGTACGCTTTACTGTTGATCCTTATATTTTGCGTTGCAGGAGGTCATGCCTTTTCCCAGACTGCGTCTTTACTCTGAATCTGTTGCAATGTGTTGTTTGCATGATATTTAGTCTTGATAAACATGGTCTAAAAAATTGTTTGAAGAATGTTTTGAGCAAGCTTAGGTTTCAGCAACTTTGAATGCTCTAAGGTCGATAATTTTTTTCCACTTCATTTCGCTAGATATGTTTGTACTGATTTAATGAGTCTTTTATCATTTCATCTGATAGTGTGTGTTTCTGATTAATGCTTAAGATATATATACACTTACCGCCAATATGAGCTCTTTCTTCCACTGCAATAAAACTCTCTCGTGTATAGTCAACATATTGATTAGGCACAGTCCAGTACGCAGTGACAGACGATGTTGAAGATTGACAGTCTATATCTACTGCACATGTTGGTCGCGTATCCTTAATGATATGTAAAAGCATTAAGTAATATGAATAATAAAATAAATTCGGACCAGTTATTAATTTACGAACTGAATTAGACATTTGAATAAATCAGGTTGTTGGTATTTTTTTTTTGCGTTTGAACATTTTTATATCTCGTCATGTCGATGCCTTATATAGCTTACTTTACGGTATAGGGTTTGCTCATTGTTGAAGGCGGTACGTTGACCTATAGTTGTTTACATTTACATTATTTGGTATCTGGTGAATATTTGTCTTATTGGCAATCATGAAATTGTAGTTCAAGGCTGTTGCGTCATTTTTTCTTATATTATATTTTCCAGTTCATAAAATCGAGGACACATGAGTAATATAATTTTTTTTAAACGGGTCAACACTTTCAGGTTTAAAAAAGAATACTAAAGACTTAAGTATAAGACTTACAATCACAGCAGGATAATTTGTGAAAATATGCACTGGGTATGTATACGTTTATATGCCACATGTATCTGTTGTATGATCCTAAAAACTTTTGAAGGACAAGTATTTAAGAGAATTGGAACAAAATAACAGTTCTAGATCACTAGACAATGCTAAATCTTAAAATATTAAACGACATGAAAAAAGTGTTGTGACTTCTGAAACGCCGTAACCGATTTTAGTCTGCAGTAAAAGTATGCCTGGAATACCCTTTTAAACGCTTCCTTGAATTTAAAATTTCTTGAATCGAAACACACAGAACAAATATTTCAAATAGCAATTACATTTTATAAAATTAAGTAAGTATTGGGAATAAACAACGCATGACATGAATTGTTTAAAGTTTGCCAAAATGTAGATTAAGGAAAAAAAATGTAATAAAAACTAAACGGCAATCAAGCTTATTTTCAATCTGCAGATGGTTATGAATTGACAATTTTTGTCATAATTATACAGATTAACCTTCATAACATTAAACCATTTGACTTCTATTCTAATAAGCAAAATTAGTGAATAAATTCTGTATTTGTAAATCAGTCTAAATAATAAGATTATAGAACACATTTTTTCTATTTAAATGAAAAGTCTTTAAAATGAATTGCATCCTTCATCAATTTAATAAAAGATGATTAGTTTGATTATTTAATGCGAAAATTTACGAAACTTACAAACTGATGATGATTTGTTAATAACTTCTGACCACCTGAAAAAAAAATAAAGTTTGCTCTTTCATTTTAAATAAAAAACGAAAACTTCTCTTGACATCAAACCATAGTTATACGAACATATTATTTATCTATATATCACTCCATTATATCTAAGTTATGAATACATATATCAATTTCAAGCTTTTACATTTTACCAGTTGAACATTACACTTCTTAACGTATAATGAGGATTATTAAGACATAAAAAAAGATATCATTACAAATTTGAACCATAATAAAACTAAATCATTATTGAAAAACTATTTCTACAGTCAATGTACAAAAATAAAGTGGGTGCCAAATTTACACACTATTAATAAGTTATCAAATTAAAGTTGGCGTGTACTCTTTTAATTGAAACATACCTGTACAGTTTGTACCATCGAAAACTGATATTCCAGACAGAAATTTTGTAATATCTAAAACAGTTACACCATTAGATGATACTGAAACTGTTCCAGTTGTTGCTTCTGCTTTAACTGTGATGAAATATTTCTACAAAATATATCTTTTTTTTACTTTTGCACGGAAACTTAGATAAAAATGTTTGAAATAGTATATATTTAGTCATAATTGAATTCTATTCTGAAATTTAAAATACTATCAAACATTACTATTCCAAATACTTGTTAAGTATGCTTTATCAACATAATTTTCCACAAAGAAAGTCTCGAATCACAGATAATTTCTCTCTATGGTGTTTTCACTTTTGTTTATGTCTTCTTTTTCTTGCTCAAATCAATGATCATATTAGTAATATAGATTCTTATAAAATCCAATTATGTTGCATTTTCACTTTACAAAATATATTGATAAATAGCATGGAAAGCAATTTTCTTATTGTTCTGTTGATTATTTCTAATCTTAAAAATGCAAAACAATTTGATAGTTAGGGAATTAAAGAAAAAACATGTACCTGAAAGGCTATTAAGTCCAAGCCTTTGAACACATAGTAGTTAAATGACGAGTTCCTTGTTACAACAGTGTTGTTATCACATTTCTCTTTTTCAGTTCCAATACATATGTGAAAAATGATATTTAAATGAGGATGTCTAAAACCCGACCATACGACACCGATGTCTCTTCTGTTAGAGGTAAAATCCACCTCTTTTATGTCCTGAAATAAAAACTATGCAATATCTTATATTTAGAAATTTAATTTTCGACTACAAGTAATCAGTTTTTGCGATGACAAAACAGTTATTTCAAACAATGAAACTGAAAAAGAAAAGAAAACCCTAAGAGGCTCATAGAAGCAGGTGTAGTTCACAAGTTACTTATGCAACATATATATATATTACATATAACTCGTCTAAAATTTAGCCCAACAATGTTAGATCTGTAAATTTGGGTTAGCAAAATTTAGTTCTTCCATCAGCGAGATTCTAACCCTTGCATCTGTGACATCGTTGCAACACCGCCTACAATGTGTCCAGCGCCCTAGACCACTCCACCAACTAGGCTATATCAGAAAACATAGCCTTCGTTAGTCGAGTAATGTCTTTCCTCGTCGGCTTTATCTAGGGTTGTAACACAGTACATGATGTATAGTGGCAAGTACATGGTGTACCTTTCAGATCAGCTATTTTGTCTGTGTCAACGATGATAATAAAACATAACCATGCCGCCACATCAAATCTTATACATTTATACACTTCTAAACATGTTACAACTGTATGACAGACATTCTCCATCGGATACAAGTGGTTATACAGGGCTAACACCATACTATACATTTATAATTCGTCTCAAATTTTACCATACATTGTTAGATCTGCATATTTGCGTCAGCGGGATTCGAACTCTTGCTTCTGTGACATCGCGGCAACACCGGCTGCGCTGTGTCCAGAGTATATGCCAAGTGTTGCTTATAACTATATACATGCCATATAAAAAGATAAATATGTAAACCCACAATAAAAGGCTAAATATCGGACATGTTAAATGGGATCCATAGGAGAATAACGCTTGCTTTTAAGCATCTTTAGTTAAACCACACTTAATATAAAAATAAGATTCTTGAATCTACAAGGGTTAAAAAATGTCCAACAAATAAAGATATTATGTAATTAACATGTCATTATCAGCACTATCCACTGTGTGGATTGTAACCTCCAAAGTTGGTGTTTTAACACAGCAATATGCAACAGTAGAAAAAGTATTCTCTTTAAGACATGGGTAATGTTTTTTATTTGTAAGTCTAGTAATACTTTCAAAGCAGTTATATCAATGTAGTGACTGATGTTGGCATACGAACCGTTTCATTTCCCTAAATTATTATAATCATTGATCGTAGTACACGATTTTGTTCTATATTTCACAAAAACTAAATTCTGATAAAGTCTATTCGATTTTTTAAAACAAACAACAAACAAAGTTGAATAATAAGGTCTTGAAAACCTGTATTTATATACAATTTTGTTTGTAATTTAGTAAGCACTAGAATACAACCGCAACATCGCGTGTCCGTGACAGAATTAAAGTACCTACGCCTCATTTAAGCCTAGAATTTTAGTATTCGTATTGTCATCTGATAATTTCATGCTGATTTTAATGTGCACAGTTTTCTCTGCCTTCAAAATCTTTCTTTTCGAACATGTCCTCGTTTTCATACTACCACCTTATCCCTAGGCTTATTTTGTATATAATAGTTTTTATATTTTGCATTTTTTATATTTTGAGGATGAGCGAATCATATTTTCGTATGTTTTATTGCATTGTACTTATTATTTTTGTGGAAGGTTAACTTTCTGGTAGTTAGACCCGTCATGGCCAGACTTGGAAAATGGTAAGACAAATGCTGACATTAAATCTGTACCGATACAGTGTATCCTCCTTTACACCATATCCCATGGTGGTGCTCCTATCAAAGAATGAAGATACAGAACATACATACAACCGGAAACTACATGTGATATATACTATTGGTATCGTTATCGGATTCGACCCGGATCTTGTTAATTATTGGTAGTATAAATTATGTGGAAAACAAAAGGGCCTGGAATGGTGTAATTTTTAATCAACACCATTGTCCTATATCATTTATATTTAAAGTTGAATTCTTTGATTCGTCGTTTTTTTCGTCATGTCGGCTAAAAATTGGACCTCGTTATTTTAGTAGTATAGATGTCGACTGATACCTTCATTCCATGGGCCTTTATGTCTTCAGGATGTACATCAAAAACAACTCCTTTAGATGGAAGTTGTACATTATATCTGAAAGGTGCTGATACCGCTGTTGATGATAAATCTGCAACATTGGTAACTCTTAATGTGATATAATAATCATGATTAGCATGTAAAGGCCACTGCAGGTCTGATATCAGAATAGCCGAGCACGTTGGAGGATAGGTAACAGAACATGGCCCAACACTGCTGATACTCGTAAAACTTTGAACATCTTGTTTGGAAGAAGTATGACCTGAAAAAGATTTTTTTTTGTAAAAGTTAAATTATATAGGGCTAACAAAAATGCAATTACCGCAAGTCCCCTAATTTTCCATTCTGCCACCATAAAGACTGATGTTATCCTAAACAAAGAGAAGCTGCTTAACTAAGATAAGAATATAAACTTTGACACCCATAAACGACAAAAACAATAACCAACAATTATTAATATACATCCATCGTATTGTCTACTGCGTCAAATCCAATGACGATTATAATTTACTTCTGGTAATTTTCATTTTTCACTAAAGGCAAATTTAAAAATGTGAAATCTTTTTTTAATATTTTGATAATTTTAATAATTCAATTTTTCAAATACATACAAAAAAATACCATGTTACCCGAAATGTCATTTTTTTCAGATGCACTTTATTTATTCTATTTTGTAGGACTTTATTTTTTACACTATAAACTTTGTACTTTTTTGGTACATATAAATAGGATTTTTTATTGAGATGTCAATGAGTTCGTCTTAATTAAAATATCTTAATTGGCAATTCTGTTCGTACTACATATATGTTTTATTTGTAGTATGGATATGCAGTTTCCAAAAGTGACCATCGCTTATTCAATTGTATTTGTATTTTTGGACGCCAAATAAAGCCTGTTACCATACCTGGTCTGTAGATTAAATTTAATTAGATGCATATATATAATGAAATGATAGTTACCAACTGCATACTCGTAGTACAACGGAAACGGATCTTCCTCATCAAATACAGTGTCATCTTGCCACGATAGAAGTAAATAATTATTTACATTGTAAACTTGTATCACATTATTTATAAACTTTGGCGGAGTTTTGTCAACAAGGAATGGTCCAATACTCTAAAAAAATAAAGAGCATAATAAATACAAAAACAAAATATAACAAATATCTTATTGTGGCACAATTTGCTTTAAGTAAAAAACCCATTCATAAATTCAATTTTCAAGGAAATGTATGTCAAAACAGTAAAAATATGTGGCAGACAGAGACATCCCAAATGTTGGATAGTTCATGCTTTCACCAGCTGATTTAATTTTAAAATGTCTGTCATGTGTTTATATAGAATATTAAAAAATTTAATCACTTAATAATTGACTTAGATCGATTGGAATAAAATGATCCACCTGATATCCATCAATGCCAGATCGACTTGTAGTTTTGACCATAATGTAAAACTCTTCACCCTCTGCAAGATAACTATGTCGAATTCTGAAATGGTTGTGATGTTTTGATGAACAGAAACTGTTAATATCAGGAGCCATACTACCTGGAGTTGAAGATATTCCAATGGCGTAATCATGTATTAGACTTTCTGGAACACCACTTTCCCATTTTATCTGAAACTAGTTAATACAGTAATAAAGAGTTCAATCACATTTCATTTCAAATTTTCACGTTCCGTAAAGTTTTAGGGTAAGAGAATTTACATGACCGATGGTTTATGAATTTACTATTATCGATAAGAGTCGTCTTCCAACTCGCTAGTGTGGGATGCTCAATTATTGGATATGACACATTGAAGAATTTGAACAGAAGTAACACTCCATACAAGTGGAGTATAAAATGCTGACCCTTCCAGAGCACATACATTCATCGCCGTTTTTTGTTTGGTTCGTGTTGTTGAATCCAGTTAACCTTGCCTAATGATTCATATGAAAATTATATTTGCCATTGTGTTAATGTCGGATTATCACCGATTTATACATTTTCATGATTCCTTGGGTATTTTCGCCTCTTTAACGTATGATTAGAAGTTGAATTTTGTGTCAGAGTTTCCCGCCAATCTTGAATGATTTACAATATTAATTCACAGCAGGCCTAAAATATTGCTTAAAGTTATATTCGAAGGTAGTATAAAGAACTTAAATTAAATTTCGTCAGTCCCAGTATGATATGAAAAACATGTAAATGATACTAACTGATTGATGTGTCGGTAAAACTCCTATGATTTCAATTTTTGATTTGGTATTTAGAAATTCGGATTCAATCTTATCAATTGGACGACCTTCGGGGAATGCTTTTAAATCACCACTGTTTTGAGACATCTCCGTTGCATTACTGTAAAATCTATATAAAATACAATGCAATAAATGTTTAATATTATTATACAAGAAGACACTCTTTTCATTAAGGGACGTTTTGTGACCTCTATTTGCTAATGCCTCAATGAATTAATCAGATATATATATATATTATGCTGCTAATATCCAGTTGGTACTTGCAATTTGTAATAGACATTGAGTTTTAATTCTAAAATCAATTTACAGAAAATATAAAAATGTATATTCTTAAAAGTACTCAAATACCTATAAACACACATATTTGTCAAGTTTTATACGCCCTAAAGTTAAACTAATAAAAAACTTTTAAAGATACCTATTTGATGACAAACTGGTTCAAAGTTACAATGCTTGGAAAAAATATTTTTCTCAAAATATTTCTGTTATCTTCAGTTTCAAAGTGGTGATTCGCAATGAGATGATCAAAAATAAATCGTTAGCGGACCGAGAAGCATAAAGGGTTGGCAATTATTTATCTGACCTTTAGCTTGTGGAGTTAAAAACCAATTTTCCTTACTTGGGTAATCCTGACAAATCTGTAATTCTATGTCGTATCAAATTACTATCTAGTAACCACCATGCGTCGTTGTGAATTTTGAAAACCTGATTCCTAGCCTTGATATCTTCGAATACAAAGTCTTTGATGAACGGAATAGTTGTAGTGACTGTAACTCCATCAGAGCATACCACCTTTGAACTTTCGCTTGCTCTATTAACAGCTGTCACTGAGACGAAGAAGATACCCTCTGAAGGTGCATTGAAGGTAGCATAAGTGTTGTAAGTAATCTGTTTCTAAAATAGTAGTCTGTCATTAAAATTCCAGAAAGTCATATATTATAAATGAAAAATTCTACAATTTTTACAAAATGCAAAATATGCTAATACGAAAACCCAAGGTATACCTCAAATTGATCTGGTGCAGATGGCATATATACACTAACATGTTATACATTTTGTACTCAAGAGAGATTAAATTCAATTAAAACCCTGTAACGAAACTACATCTTACAGCCAAGCGCTCAGGATCAAGTGCTTAGTACCACCAATACCATCGCGTTTGTAAGAATTTCGGGAAACCTAAAAACAAAGCTTTTGAAGAAAACACATGAATAGAGATTCATATAAGGTAATAGTATTAGCCGAATGAACTATTTGAAAGTTGATATGGACAGAAGAGAAAAGAGTTTTCACTTTGTTCTGACGCACTTTTGACAAATTTTTGAGAAAAATTTGAAATAAATTAAGGAATATTCTAAATTTGTAAACTATCCAAGATCTTTCCTATGACATTCGTATTTTTCTATCTATAGGCCCAAATGAAAGGAGAATTGCTCAGGAAATAGTACTTACGGTATGGATTTTATTCAATTTTGAAGGCCGAACGATGACCTATACTTGCTCAAATCAACTCACTTAGGACTCTGTTGAATAGTTGTCACAATGCAATCATACCACATCTTTTTATTTGATATTGACCTGGGAATAACGAAAATCAAACAGGTAGGAAGCATAAGGGTTTTTTTGGCAGAATTTTATAGATGTATGTTTGGGATCTGTAGATACACATCCATTAGAAAATGTTGTCGAAGAATCGGTAATGACGACGCAACGTTATATACAAACATTGGAACATTCATAAATTGTATAAAAAGCCAGTAAGACGACTACAAGCTTAAACAGTTAGTATTGTGTAACTGTTTTTGTTTCTTCTGTATTTTCTTTTTTCAATTATACATAAGTGTACAAAGGAACTTTCCTATCTAAAAAATGAACTGTGAATTCAAAAATTATCGCGAGGTTTTTATCAATGTGAATAATGCGACTGGGTGAGTATCGCAATAATAAGAAGTCGCATTTTTGTCCATTCTTGAAAAATCGCAATAATAAATGCACGCAATAATTTCTGAATTTACAGTATTTACTAAATTTAACAAGACCCCACCTTGTGTTGGGAGTTGTTGTCTATCTTTTATACTTTTCATGATGATAACCAGAGACCTGAAAATGGTTAAATTCTTCATATAAGGACAATATGTTCCTTTAGGTGTCGATTGAAAGTTCCATCATGTTTGCATTTTTGTAGTTCTCATATTGTTAATCATTTTGTGGTTTACAGTTTCTGTGTTTCTATAATAATTTTCGTGATAAAGACACAAAACATGAACATTGGTTAAAAATCGTCATTTAAGCGCAATATCTCCAATACATTATACGTATTCGATAGTTCTTTTCAATTTTATTAGCATAATTGAAGATCTGGTATTGGTGATCATATTTGCAGTTTACAGTTCCAAGTTATCTTTCATGATTATATTCAAAATGATGATGTAAATGAAAAATCATTATTTAAGGGTAATACTTAATTAGGGTGTAAGTTTTTGGTTTCAGTCATACTTGCAATTTTGTATATCTTGTATTGCTATTAGTGTTTTCTATTTACAGTTTTAAGAAGAGACAAAAGATCCAAAAGTGAGTTAACAAAATTCTTTCAAGGGCAATGGCTCCTACAAAACTCCATGAATGGTTTCACTCATGTTGACAGCTTTGGTGATTGTGGTTTGCAGATAATGTTTACTTACTACTATTTCTGTCGATTTACTATACTTTTAAACATAAAAGCCGGATATGCTGAAATTCATCAAAAACCTTCATACTACGTCCATGAGGGTCAATTTATATTTGTTTAAGTCATATTGGAGTTTTTGTAGATATTGTATTGCTGATAATTTTTACTGTTGACAGTTTCTGTTTATCTTTGATAGTTTTAAAGCTCATTGACTAAAATGCTAAAATAAGATTAAAAGCAATCGTCATTACTGGTAGCAGGAACTGTAAACAGCAAATATCTGTCAGATTTTCATGATATGATCAGATATTAGACAATAACTTCAAGTTATTTATTTTAGCCAGGGCTAGACGGGAATTAAAATAAGAAAATTTCATCTGAATGCCTTTAGAATCAATTATCTGAAGTTTTATTTACACATTATGAGGTCTAAATAAAATTTAGATTACTGTTAGGGAAAATAGATCCAACATATTAATGAAGCACAATAAGTTATTTAGATTTTATTTTGCGCTGTTTTCGGGGTTATACTATCCCTTTAATAATACCTGATTGTAATACGAAATACCTCTTTGCTTATTGTCATCTCATTTTTACTGAAACAATGGTCGCTGAAAATATACTGGTAAAAGTCGACTCCACTCTCTCTGTCAAAAAATCCTCCCCAATGAGCATCAAGATTCAAATCTTGCTGAAAGTCTACTTCAGGGTCTCCTATAAGACCATCATGAACGTAACCTTCATGAGGTGGTGACAAGTCAAGAGATATCTAGAATCAATAAATAACATGAAGAAGACATTCGAGTTAATATTTTAGTTTTAACTTAAATAGTTCATAAAATTATGGAAACTCAACAAAATGTATAAAATATTTGGTAAACATATTGTAAATGAAAGCTCCAATATTAACCCTTGCATACTTTATGTGTATGATTTGTTTTTATTACGATTCAATACTTTAATTTTCAAAATTTAATAGCTTGCATTGCAGTTTACGGAAAAACTGTATGACAAGTTGATGAGAAAATATAATAAACATAGGTCATAACCTATTACTTTTTCGGTTTCTCCCCAAATCGCCTTGAAAACCTTCATATAAAAATAAAAATAAAAACGTTGTCCAAGTTGAATTTAAATTCTGTGGAAAAGGATCAAATTATGACCTGAAATCACATCTTCGACGTAAAATTAATTGGCAGTCAATAAAGTGTAAAATATACCACACATGACATATATATATATTCTCTATAAACTATAAACATCTGAGGGGAGAAGAAAGCAAACATGCATATAATCTCCACTCATACTGAATAGTATTACTATATAACGAAACAATTGAAAGACATTAAGATAAATATTATTTAAAATGCTAAAAAGAATCTAAACATATAAATAGTAAAATAACAAAAATACCTCCAATAACTCTATGGAAATTCAAAAAGGAAAGTTTCTCATCAAATGACAAAATCAAAAGCTCAAAGACATCAAACAAATGAAAAACAACTTTATTATCCTGACTTGGTACATACAGACATTACCTTATGTAGAAAATGCCGGATTTAACTTGGTTTTATAGCTAGTTAAACTTCTCACTTGTATGACAGTCGCATAGAATTCCATTATGTTATTTTTGTTGAATAAGAATGATATCATTTTTTTATTTTAATGGAAATTATTGACCACCATTGGATTTTGTACTTTTTGTAGTTCAGGTTTGGTTGTTTTTCATAAAATTAAAAGAATATCAGAGAAAATATACTAAAATGTTGTTCGCATTGTTTAAAATTACCAATTTTTCTTTTTATGATAACAAAAAATGCAATGTCATTTGTAAATAGTTATTTCAAAGGCCTCGAGATAAGTTTTTTTATAAGAATTTTAATAGTGAAAGTAGATTAATACTTAAACTTTTGTTTTTGTTGAAAACATATACAATAATATTTTATTTTCATAGAGATTATGAACCGCCATTTGATTTCAGTACTTTTTGTACATCAGGATTGGTTGTTTTTCAAATATTATGCTGAATTTCAGGGAAAAGATACTAATTTTTTGTTTGTGTTGCTTAAAAATGCTAATAATTCTTCTTTTTTATCAGAAATAATGGAACGTCAATTGCAATCAGTCATTATAAATGCCTTTAGATAAGTAATTTTGTATAAAATGTGAATAATTGAAGGATAAATATGAATAAACTTTTGTTTTTGTTGAATTAGAATGCTATCATTTCTTTATTTTAATGGAAATTATTGACCGCCATTGGATTTTGTACTTTTTGTTGTTCATGATTGGTTGTTTTTCATAAAATTAAAAGAATATCAGAGAAAATATACTAAAATGTTGTTCGCATTGTTTAATATTATCAATTTTTCTTTTTATGATAACAAAAAATGCAATGTTATTTGTAACTAGTTAATTCAAAGGCCTCGAGATAAGTTTTTTTATAAGAATTTTAATAATGAAAGTAGAATAATACATATACTTTTGTTTTTGTTGAAAACATATACAATAATATTTTTATTTTGATAGAGATTATGAACCGCCATTTGATTTCAGTACTTTTTGTACATCAGGATTGGTTGTTTTTCAAAAAATATGCTGAATTTCAGGGAAAAGATACTAAATTTTTGTTCGCATTGCTTAAAAATGCAAATATTTCTTCCTTTATATCAGAAATAATGCAACGTCAGTTGCAATCAGTCATTATAAATGCCTTTAGATAGGTAATTTTGTATAAAATGTGAATAATTGAAGGATAAATATGCATAAACTTTTGTTTTTGTTGAATAAGAATGCTATCATTTCTTTATTTTAATGGAAATTATTGACTGTTATTGGATTTTGTACTTTTTGTAGTTCAGGATTGGTTGTTTTTCATAAAATTAAAAGAATATCAGAGAAAATATACTAAAATGTTGTTCGCATTGTTTAAAATTACCAATTTGTCTTTTTATGGTAACAAAACATGCAATGTTATTTGTAACTAGTTATTTCAAAGGCCTCGAGATAAGTTTTTTTATAAGAATTTCAATAATGTAAGAAGAATAAAACTTAAATTTCTGTTTGTGTTGAATACATATACAATAGTTTCTTTATTTTGATAGAGATTATGATTTCAGTACTTTTTGTACATCAGGATTGGTTTGTTTTTCATAAATTATGCTGAATTTCAGGGAAAAAGATACTAAATTTTTGTTCGCCTTGCTTAAAAATGCAAATATTTCTTCCTTTATATCAGAAATAATGCAACGTCAGTTGCAATCAGTCATTATAAATGCCTTTAGATAGGTAATTTTGTATAAAATGTGAATAATTGAAGGATAAATATGCATAAACTTTTGTTTTTGTTGAATAAGAATGCTATCATTTCTTTATTTGAATGGAAATTATTGACCGCCATTGGATTTTGTACTTTTTGTAGTTCAGGTTTGGTTGTTTTTCATAAAATTAAAAGAATATCAGAGAAAATATACTAAAATGTTGTTCACATTGTTTAATATTATCAATTTTTCTTTTTATGTTAACAAAAAATGCAATGTTATTTGTAACTAGTTAATTCAAAGGCCTCGAGATAAGTTTTTTTATAAGAATTTTAATAGTGAAAGTAGATTAATACTTAAATTTTTGTTTTTGTTGAAAACATATACAATAATATTTTATTTTCATAGAGATTATGAACCGCCATTTGATTTCAGTACTTTTTATATATCAGGATTGGTTGTTTTTCAAATATTATGCTGAATTTCAGGGAAAAGATACTAAATTTTTGTTTGTGTTGCTTAAAAATGCTAATAATTCTTCTTTTTTATCAGAAATAATGGAACGTCAATTGCAATCAGTCATTATAAATGCCTTTAGATAAGTAATTTTGTATAAAATGTGAATAATTGAAGGATAAATATGAATAAACTTTTGTTTTTGTTGAATTAGAATGCTATCATTTCTTTATTTGAATGGAAATTATTGACTGCCATTGGATTTTGTACTTTTTGTTGTTCATGATTGGTTGTTTTTCATAAAATTAAAAGAATATCAGAGAAAATATACTAAAATGTTGTTCGCATTGTTTAATATTATCAATTTTTCTTTTTATGATAACAAAAAATGCAATGTTATTTGTAACTAGTTAATTCAAAGGCCTCGAGATAAGTTTTTTTATAAGAATTTTAATAATGAAAGTAGAATAATACTTATACTTTTGTTTTTGTTGAAAACATATACAATAATATTTTTATTTTGATAGAGATTATGAACCGCAATTTGATTTCAGTCTTTTTTGTACATCAGGATTGGTTGTTTTTCAAAAAATATGCTGAATTTCAGGGAAAAGATACTAAATATTTGTTCGCATTGCTTACATATGCAAATATTTCTTTCTTTATATCAGAAATAATGCAACGTCAGTTGCAATCAGTCATTATAAATGCCTTTAGATAGGTAATTTTGTATAAAATGTGAATAATTGAAGGATAAATATGCATAAACTTTTGTTTTTGTTGAATAAGAATGCTATCATTTCTTTATTTTAATGGAAATTATTGACCACCATTGGATTTTGTACTTTTTGTAGTTCAGGTTTGGTTGTTTTTCATAAAATTAAAAGAATATCAGAGAAAATATACTAAAATGTTGTTCGCATTGTTTAAAATTACCAATTTTTCTTTTTATGATAACAAAAAATGCAATGTTATTTGTAAATAGTTATTTCAAAGGCCTCGAGATAAGTTTTTTTATAAGAATTTTAATAGTGAAAGTAGATTAATACTTAAACTTTTGTTTTTGTTGAAAACATATACAATAATATTTTATTTTGATAGAGATTATGAACCGCCATTTGATTTCAGTACTTTTTGTACATCAGGATTGGTTGTTTTTCAAATATTATGCTGAATTTCAGGGAAAAGATACTAATTTTTTGTTTGTGTTGCTTAAAAATGCTAATAATTCTTCTTTTTTATCAGAAATAATGGAACGTCAATTGCAATCAGTCATTATAAATGCCTTTAGATAAGTAATTTTGTATAAAATGTGAATAATTGAAGGATAAATATGCATAAAGTTTTGTTTTGTTGAATTAGAATGCTATCATTTCTTTATTTTAATGGAGCATTTTCGGGGAAAAAATCCCCATCGCGATAAAAATCGTTTTTAGCAGTCTTCGGGTATGAAAATATATAACCTAAATAAAAACGAAAATCACCATTCTTTTATAATAATATTTAAAATCAGTTTTATTTGCATATTTCTTTTCTTTGTAAATTCTTAAAACTTTGCTGAATAATAACTAAAAAAAGTTGATCTTTTGTACTTGAACGTTTCGTATTTTCGGGGCCGCCATTTTAATTAAATGAAACGAAACTAAGATTCCGTAATTTTTATTAGTTCATCATGTGACGTAGTAGAGTTCAATCCGTCAGAAAGGTCTATCGGTCCGATCCGTCAGATCCGTCCGATCAGTCAAATATTTTTACTATAAGTCTGACGGATTGGTGACGTGAGTTTGACGCGAACTTGACTGATCGGTGACTGATCGATGACCGCTGACTGATCGCTAAAACAGTAACGCCTAAGGTTGCAAGTACTGTATGAGCAAAACAAACAGACATGATAGGTAAAAATGTCAAAAATTGGGGCACAGCAGTCAACAATGTGTTATGATCTTAATCATTTTATAAACAAAAAGTATGTCAACAAAGAAAAACAAAATATTATGACTATTCCTACATTTTGTATTTTACTATTCTGGCTATTTCTACAATGGAGATTATGGGAAGAACTATAGATGTTGTTATTGGCAAAATATGATGTTTTAGTCATTAGTGTCTATTAAGTCTCAGGGAAATTTATCTGTGGAAATTTAAAAAAAAATGATTTATAAGAAATTCATGCAAAAAACGTTTTTTTTTGTTGTTGAAAACATGTATCAAGTATCAAGTGTTTTAATTAAGTGTTTCGAATATTAAATTTCTTGAAAATAAAATTATTTAAAAGAAAAGGTAGTTAAAGCATTTAGTAACCAACACTTTCAACTTAAGCTTCAAAGAATACATCAATTTCATTTTATGAATAAATTATGATTTTTTAAAATGAATATAATATCAAAAGTACTGTCAAAAGTAATTAATTATTATAGATAAGTGCATTAATTGGCCTAATAGATTAAGCAAGCTATCCCAAACAAGTAAGCATTTTTATAAAGATTTTTCCTGTGGTGTTCATTCTAAGTTCATCATGGCTAATGCACAGTTATATATCAGGTTTATTACAAATAGATTAGGCATTCAGAACTTAGTACACAATTCCTATAAGTTCCATATAAAATCGTGGAGATGTCATTGAAATTGCACTACCAGTAACTGCCCTGCCACTTTCAACACACACACAACAAACCAACCAAAGTGGATGCTAACAACAATGAACACTCAGACAGAATGAAACTCAGTGTAAACGATGTACTAGAACGTATGATATCCCATAATAAAGATGAAACCACTGCAATTCCAACTATCTATGAAGAATAATTAGTAAAACTCCGTGACCGGGAATAGAATGATGACACACACCAACTAGTTGAACACATACCAACCTTATCCTCATGCAAAGACCAGCTTTACAACGAGAGACACAAGACATTACCTGCACTACCAACATTGGAAGCAGACATCACAGTAGATGGTGAATGGACTGAAACTACTACTGGACAACATTTCCGACTTGCAGATTATAACACCAATGGTCGAATGCTTGTATTCAGTATCCAAGGGAAACATCAAGCAGCAGCAGACACCATCTACTGTGATGAAACTTTCTATGTATGTTCTACCAGCTATACACTATCCATGCTAAAGTTGATGTTACCATGTTTCCACTGGTTTCCAGTCTCCTACCCGGTAAGATCAGCAAATATACACAAGGCTACCCACTATTCTTTAAGATCTATGTAACCAATTCAACAAACTACTACAACCAGCCACAATTTTCCTCGACTTCGAAATAGCCATCAGAAACGCAGCCACGTCAATCTTCCCAGGAACCTTCATTAAAGGGTGATTTTTTTCACTACACTTAGTGTATCTAGAGAAATGCACAGAATCATGGTTTGCAGACTGCACACAGTGAAAAAGGCGACATTCACCATCTTTTAGCTGCAGTTCTGCCACTTTCACCACCCAACACAGTCGAAGATGTTTGGTTTAACGCACCAGAGGACATTGATGCTGCAGATACTGATACACCACTCTCAACTTCACAGACTATGTAACAGGCTAATGGGTAGAAACAATCAAAGTCTATGGAATAACTATGCAAAGGTCCTAGAACAACACATAATTTAGAAGGTTGGCACTACATATTCATTGAAACAAAGCACCGAAGCAGCATCTCCATACGGGACTGGCGTAAGTCAGTCAAGGCACCTCACCCTAACATCTTCAGCATGATCAAGCTGTTGAGACAAGTCTTCCATACTCTCACACTTATCCATTACAGATCCGGTGCGAAACGTGTTCCAAGAAAGAGAAAATACAGAGAAATAGATGACAGACTTCAAACACTGAAAAACAAGGTCAGAGAATGATGAACTTACGCCAGTCCCGTATGGAGATGCTGCTTCACATCTCCTGCACATTGATTAAGACTTTGTATTCTCTTGTGTATTCAATTTAGTGCAATGTATAACTTTGTTAGTCCATGTTTTAATGTCAATTTAGTGTACTTTTCGGTGCTTTGTTTCAATGAATATGTAGTGTAACTCAAAATTTAGTGCTTTGTTTCAAAGAATAATTAGAATAATTTTAATATATTTATATCAATTGATATTATTTACTTGTATATATTTTAACTTTTCACCTAAATAATTTCAGTTTCTTGTGAATAACATTGTGCCTATAAATTCATATTGTGCTTTTTAATATTATTTACACAAAATGCGCTAAGAATTTATTAAATAAAATATTGTAATATGAACTATTCTTTTTCTTTTTTTTCCCACAAGATTTACCTGGATTTACCTTGGTTCATTAGTTTAGTGTTGTTACAACATAATCCTACATAATCCCATTGTTAGCATAAAAATTCTGGGATCTCCAACATAAAATTTTACTATGTAGCCAATAAAAATTTAAAATGTAGGAATAGCCAGAATAAACCAATGTTATATTGACACTCTATAGACAAGGCAAATAAGCAAAAATTACAAACACAATGGCGGGATGTATAAAAACCAAAGGTATTTGAATACAGGCATTTTGCTACTAGTAATATAAATATAAGGAGATGTGGTATGATTGTCAATGAGACAATTATCCGCCAAAGTTCAAATAAAGTGGTTTCAAGCAATTATAGTCAACCGTGTGACCTTTAAAAATGAGAAAATCCCATACCGTATGGTCGGTCATAAAAGGCACCGACATGAAATATAATGTCTGTTTTTGTTGTTTTAATCCCAAATCCGAGAGAAAAATACTTAAACAAGGCCGTCTGTCTTTTAAATTAGGATTTTTGTATATACAATGGCATTGATTATTTCCGAATTAAAACAAATTTATATATTTTTTTGAAATCATAGTCCATTTGAAGTCTGCAAATCTTCTCCAATATATTTTAACATCAACATTTCATACGTGGTAGGTATTTTTATATCACATTTATTCCTTACTCTAATACGAACAATGATATTTTCAGGACTTCTGGAGCAAAACATGTGTCAATCATAAAAAAATGTACATTGGATATTTATAGCAAGTAATGCTTCATAATCCATTTACTACAGAGTGAGGTAAATATTATGAGCACATAGACAATTTAATTATACTAACACTAGATTGCCACAAATAACAAAATTCTCTAAAAAACAAGCGATAACATTTGACTTAGTTGAACTCATTTGATATTCAAATTATATTACAGAATTGTAGTTCCAATCGGTAATGTCTACAACACCTCACTATAGAAATGAAAATATTAGAACCAACCTGTATTGATTACCTGATAAAACCAGAATGAATTAAGTTTTAGAATTGATCTGTTTTGTCCATTAAAGTCGACATGTAAAGACTTACTTGAATTGTCTTCTTCGTCTTTAATAAGGCTTTGTTTGTAACAGTCACTTCAATGAAGTAATCAGAATCATGCAACCCAATCTCCTTCCCAGGAGTGATTCCTGAATCCTTAATAATATTTGGTCTTATTTGAAAATGTTTGTGATAGCAACCATGAAACATTGTACAGTAACAGGATGGGCCTCTTGGTGCTGAACCATACTTTTTGATGCAGTCCTCCAATGTCTGTTACATACAATCGAATAAAATATACATAAACACACATACAGTTTTGTTACATAATTTTAGAATGTCAGAATATACTTTTTCTATCGTACGTTAATGCATTTTAATTGGTTCTTAAATTGTATTCAAATTAACAAGTTAAATCATTTCACATCTAAATTTAGAAAGGCGATAGCTGGAAGCGATGTTTCATTAAAAAAAAATCTAAAATGTCAGCTAATTCGTAAGAGTGCATTCAGTAATATGATATGGAATTCAACTTTTTGTTTCATGCCTACCTTGGCCTCACCCTGCGCCGTAGGTGTTGCTTTACCATGTTCTTCTATCCCAGTATAATTATTATAAAGTCTCCATTCCACTTGGTCCAAACCACTGGCATAATCAAATGCTTCCCATTCTATGCTATTGACCGGGAAAGATAAATTAAGGCAACAGTAGCTTACCGATATTCTAATCTCATCAAACGATAAAGCAGACTAAGATTACGATTTAAATACAGTATATATATTTTTTAACAATGAACACAGTAAATGTTATGTAGAAGGGTAAATATAACGTTTAAAATTCTAATTGCAGCAACATTAGTCTTGGTAACCAAAAAATACTCAAATCAAAGAATTCAAAAACGACTGCATCACCAACCTGCATTTATTCTCACTGTCAATAGATGCCACTCTCCTACTCTTTTAAATGTATACAATTTCCTACTGTTCAGAATCAAAGATCAAAACTCTGTTTTTGTTTTATTGCAATTCAAAATTGACCATTTTACAAATTTTGATTAAGCAAGGCAGTTCATAATTTATCGCAAGATAAAACCAATACTTGTGATTTTAAAAGAATAAAAACAACAACGAAGCTTTGAATCCTTACACATTTCCTTATAGTTTCGTCTTTTTAAACAGATGAATTATGATCTAATTGTACACTTTTCGTAGTAATAATGTTTTAAAACGTAATAAATGTGACAATACTCACGTCATTTTAGAGAAATCTTCCATACTATGTACTGATATATTCACTCGGTCTCCCTTAGTTAACCATAAGTTTTGTATTAATGGCGAACTAACATCTTTATAAACTGATATTATATCATCCTTGTAAATATCTAAAATGTCAAGGGCTTTAACGGTGATATCAAGTCTATATCCATCTTCCCAAGTTATATTCAAATATTCAGCTTGATTTAATACATTTGCTGTTTGTGTGAAACTTTGGTTTTCTTTTAGATATGGTCCATATACTTCATACTTAATTTCAAATTTTACAATTCCTGTAAGAAAAAAAAAGAAAATTGAATTGTTATATCATCATTGGATGCAAAGTTAAGACATTATCTTACAAAATCATAAATGTTGACTGATCTTCCAAATTACCGAATATGTCATATGCCCTATCGTGACATTTTTCGTCATTCTCTCTTTGACTGAGTGTGGACTAGGGTGATGCATACATAACGGGAGATGCTTGCCCTGTCGACACACTGAGTCTTGTTTCATTTGGAGTTCATCCGATTGCCTTGGATTTTTCTCCTTAAAGTTTTATTTTCAAAATATGAAAACGATAATTGAACAAAGATCCGCTTTTGTTGCCGTTTATTCAAAATTCATGTACGGTACATGTTTAATGGTGTAATGGAATACGGTACATGTTTAATTGTGTAATGGTGTAATGGTGTACGGTTCATGTCGTATGCCACAGTAGGGTGTAATAGTGTACGGTACAAGTTGTATGATGTAATGGAGTTCGGTACATGTGTAATGTGTACGGTATATGTGTAATGGTGTAAGGTACATATTGTATGGTGTGATAGTGTCAAGTTTATGTAGGCATATCAATTAAAAATATTAATAGTGACTGCATACTTTTTGTTTGATCATATGCATTTTACTTCATGGTCATGGCAATGTTCAGTGAAAAAAACTCAGTGTAAAACCAATAGAAAACTAAGTCAGAAAACTGATGATTCAATAATCTTATTTAAAACTCACTAAGTCAATATGTTATCTTAATGCAACATTTTTTTTTATATCGGTCTTTAAATCAATAATAAGATTAAATAGGAAGCCACACTTTTTATATTCATAACCACAAATTTACATTTTTGTAGTATGGTATTTTTGCACATATATATATATATATATATATATATATATATATATATATATTATCGAGGTATTTGCCTAAAACGTTTAGGTCAGAATAAGGTTTGTTTGATCTGACTTATTGTCAAAGAAAAGAGCAAATATTTATTTATTTTTTGTGTTATTATTTTCCAACAAGTTATGGTTATTTAGTGGTAAACATTAAATAAAATGATTGATGATTGAAATTTACTTAAACGATACTGAATATGCAACCATCCACTTACATACCATGTATATTTTCAATAGGAAAGACATTTCGAGGTCCATATAAATCATCGTACTCCTCTTGAACGCCTACATAAGTTCCCACTCCGTACAACCAGCCGTGCTTTTCATGTCTCTCATTTAAAAAACGATCTTTCCATGTAACAGATATTTTCAAATCATCAACTGACACCCATGTATAGTTAGTTTTCGCTGAAGCCTCATTAACTTTGATTCTTTTTGTATGTTTGATGTCAACGACAGATCTATCATCATACAAAACGAGACATCTTGCTGACAGGTGGTTTCCTGCTCTGTCAATCGATGTCAGTATCATGGAATACATACCCGGTTTCGGCAGATTTATAATTTGCTAAAATGGAATAGATATAAATATGTATGGCAATAACCCAACAACACAATAACCTCGAAAAAGATATCAAGAGGTCAACATACGATTCAATAACAGGGAAGCCCGTAGGTTTGTATAGGCTTGAATTTGTCAGGCTAGGCAGTGAATAATCACTGAGATAACCCCCAGTTTTTGGTGGGGTTCGTGTTGCTCAGTTCTTTGTTGTGTTTTGTGTACTATTGTTAGCCTGTTTGTCTTTTTCTTTTTTAGCCATGGCGTTGTCAGTTATTTTCGACTTATGAGTTTGAATGTCCCTTTGGTATCTTTCGCCCCTCTTCTACTTAGCCAATGTGTATACATAGACATTTGATAAACATTACATAATTACTATTGTATTGTTATTGTATGTAAATATTGTCTAAGTGTATTAAAGAAAAAAAAGACAGAACGTATCAGTATATACAGGGGAGGGTTTCCCGACTGAACGATAGGTACTTTTGTTACCTTTGTTTAATTGTTCCCAATTTTTCATTTGAGTAAGAGTTGGCTTATTAAAGTATCGTTTGTAAGTTTTCCGACTTGCCACAATGTACAAAAAGAGGCTCATAAGTCAAGAGAAACTGACAACGCCTTGCAACGATAACGAAAGACGACGAAAAGACAAACATGGTCGTTAGACTCCGTATAAAAAACTATAAAAAGAGCAAAACGAACCCTAACAAAAACTTGGGGTGAACGAAAAGAGATGCGAAAGATATCAAATAGATATTCAAACTCAAAACGCAAGTCAAAAACAAACTGACAATGCCATGCCAAAAAAACGACGAAAAGACAAACAACAGTTTACAAAACACAACATAGAAAACTGCGGTTTTGAGCCATCTTAAGGCGATAATAAATTTTCTGTTTTGAAAAAAAACCCTATATTATTGTTAAAACTTCATACTACAGACATTGAGCTGTAATACTGTGAATATGCTAGTATGTCAAAATTGAAAATCATAACGAAAATAGCACAGGTTTGAAATACACTGAATCTATCACTTGGAATTTTATGCGACTGTCATACATGTGAACGGTTTAGCTAGCTATAAAACCAGGTTTAATCCACCATTTTCTACATAAGGAAATGCCTGTACCAAGTTAGGAAGATGACATTTGTTTTCCTTTCGTTTGATTTGTTTGAGCTTTTGATTTTGCCATTTGATAATGGACTTTCAGATTTGAATTTTCCTTGGAGTTCAGTATTTTTGTTATTTTACTTTTTGCAAAGCACTCAGTAGGGACATCTTTGTATCACTTTCAATAACAATTTTTAGAGTAATTACTGGAGAACACATTCACTGGTATACAACCTAACAAAGAAAGTGCACATGAATAATTTTACGTCTATGTGAATAAATAGTCACTGTCATGAATATGTATGAGAAGAAAAGTGTGCATCATACCTCCGAAATTTGGACTGATATTTTCTCGTTACGATGGACAGCTGGTCCAATTATATGATCCAACTGTCTTCCAGTAGACACTAACTCGTACAATTCAAGTTCAAAATGGTCTATGCCTGAAAGATCATCTTTCCATCCTCCCCATTCCACTTTTATGTCTGGCTAACATGTAATGATAAAAACAAAAGTAACAAGAAATGATTGTAACAGGATGCTGTTACGAAGTCTCCCAAACGAAGCTCCCATAATTCGTAATTCCCAGGGTCGCCTGACATTGGGCAAAGTCCAGTGAAAATTGGTTTGGTCCAGTAAAGTTATATGCATAAGTGATGCCTGGGGACTAACCCTGTATATCATTCAAATCATCTTGGCATGACAAACCAGAATATATATGGTTTAGGGGTGGGGATCTCAACCATTTACAAGATATTAGAACTTTCTCAAATGGCAGGGGGTCGTGATGACCCCTGGGGACTAACCCTGTATAACATTTCAAACCATCTTAGCATTAAAAACCAGAATATATATGGTTTAGGGGTGGGGATCTTGACCACTTACAAGATATTAGAACTTTCTCAAATGGCAGGGGGTCGGGATGACCCCTGGGGACAACCCTGTATATCATTCAAACCATCTTAGCATGACAAACCAGAATATATATGGTTTAGGGGTGGGGATCTTGACCACTTACAAGATATTAGAACTTTCTTAAATGGCATGGGGTGGGGGTGACCCATGGGGACTAACCCTGTATTTCATTTGATGTGCTTTATCATGACAAACCAGAATATATATGGTTTAGGGGTGGGGATCTTGACCACTTACAAGATATTAGAACTTTTTTAAATGGCATGGGGTGGGGGTGACCCCTGGGGACTAACCCTGTATTACATTTGATGTGCTTTATCATGAAAAACCAGAATATATATGGTTTAGGGGTGGGGATCTTGACCACTTACAAGGTATTAGAACTTTTTTTAAATGGCAGGGGGTGGGGTGACCCCTGGGGACTAACCCTGTATTTCATTTAATGGGCTTTATCATTTAGAACATTTTCAATTAAAAAGATTGTGTCTATCACAAACGGTTTTCAATTTATACTCATTTGAAAATTTTTAAAAATAAAATCCCATAGGGTTCTATAGTAAAACCCTCTTTTCTTTTTGCCCCTCAAAGTACCCCTTTATAAACCCCATTGCACAAACAAAACCCTGATTGCACCACTAGACATGTTAGTCTAACATATTGTGAAACCCTAAGTAAATCTAACAAGCGGTTTTGGAGAACGGGTGCGGACAAGTTCAAATTTAAAAGCGGCGGAAGAAGAAGAAGAAGAAGAAGAAGAAGAAGAAGAAGAAGAACTGAGCAAAACCAATAAGTCTTCCCAAACTTCGTTTGGGAGACTTAATAAATACATGCAAACATTAATTCATGTCTCTAATCACAATGAAATTGATGTATAATTATTATTATTGACTGGTTGTGATAAACATTTTCGAGGCTCTAATGTGAATGCATTTCTCATTTATCAGCCATTGATAATATCGATAAATATGAGTACCAGCAATGCGGAAATATGTTCTTTAATGGAAGTCTCTATGGTCGAATAAAATTTTAAACAAACCACATTTAACGTTAAATTCTTTTAAATCCAGTCTTGCTTTCGTTAAATATAAAAGAGTGCAAAACTATTAGTAAAACAATTATGACAATACTACGGTTAAAAAGGGGAAAAACGAAGAAAAAGTAAATCAACAGTCCACAAAACAAAGCTAAACGTTGTGAAACACAAACTCAATTTATAATATTGTAACTGGGCCTAGTTTGCTGTAGTGTATTACCAATACGATGAATAATGTCTCTTAAATGATGCTCGAGGGCGAAATATTTGGAAACTAAATACAAACGTTAACGTGCTGATACTATTTACAATAATTTATGTGTAAAACATATTTCCGAAATCGTTGTCACACTACATGACGATGTGTGAAATAAATCGTTTACCTTCTGAGTTGCATTCCTTCCCATGCAGTTTAGTTTAAACACTCCAAATCAACGATATTCAGTCAGCATGTTTTATATATGTTCTATGAATGTGGACCAAATTAATTTCGGCTGGGATTAGTTAAACTATGGTGATATTTAATAAAGTGATTCCTCTAATATTGTTCCACATATGATGTGTAGCAGAACTAATAGCATCCCCGGCCGTCTTTGCTAGGCATTACTTCTGAACTAATCTTCATCAAGTCAAGTCATAGAAAAAAAAGGAATAAGTGCATGGAAAAGAGAGGCGAAATATACCAAAGGGACATTCAAACTAATAAGTCAAAATTAAACTGACAACGCCATGGCTAATAAAGAAAAAGACAAATAGATAAACAACCATACACAAAACACAACATAGAAAACTAAAGACTGAGCAACACGAACCCCACCAAAAACTGGGGGTGATCTCAGGTGCTCCGGAAGGGTAAACAGATCCTGCTCCACATGTGGCACCCGTCGTGTTGCTCATGTTAGTACAAACCCGGTAATAAGTCTAATTCGGTAAGTCACATTCGGGGAAAGGGGGACGGGATTGTAGTTACCACAATTGGAACATATCCGTTATCATCTGCGAAGCTTTAGAGCTAATATTGCTCTAACATATAAATATCTAGCGCACCTGGTTCGATATTGGTATATGACGTCTTCCTTTCAAAACTCATTTCCTCTTATAATATTATACTAATGAAAAAAAGATAATTCGATTTTCAGTGATAACTAAGGGTATCTAACCATTTTATACAAAATGTTACGAGCTATTACATAGATTGAGTTTGGTTTTTGCGGATTTGACATTGACAATGGAAGAGCACTGTCTCGACCTCTTTATAATATTAAAATAACGGATTAATAGGTTTCAAGATCGAAATTGAATGTTTAGCAAATATCTATAGAAAATTTTCTCAATGGCTTAAACTATTTAAGATAACTTGTAAAGTTCTTTCTTTTTGCGGAGTCACAATTACTGTTGAATTAGTTGTATAAGAGTGTACCTTAATTATCCAAGTTGTAGATGAAAACATCTTTTAAAACTGTTTAACAACATATTCGGTAATGATATGTATGATGCTGTCGTGTTAAGAAAATTTGACAGTTATTATAAAAGAATAAATTTCCTTCCCAATATTAATATCAAACCAGACAAACAGGCAAATACAATTAAATGGAATTGCCGCATGACATTACAGTTAACCACTTTATAGATGAGTTTCCTCTGCAAACCTGTTTAGATAAGTCCTTGCAATCAACTGGTGGTTGGTTACAATCTGTTTTACTTCCCTTTATACATTCTTGGTATGGTTTTATATAATCCCATCGGAAGATTAAGCTACTTTGAACTGTTTTGCCTTTGAGTCTGACAGTTATCTCATGGTCATAATTTTCCCTATCGATATATTTTAGGAAACCTCCGTTTTCAGCAGTACATGTTATAGTTAACCTAAATAAAAGAAAATAACAATAAACACATATAATAAGTCAATTCTTCTCTGAAAAAAAGTCCATTCCTGTGTCGAGCATAGCCCTATGTAAAAATGAACCGTTTCGATTTAAACAAGTTTTTGCCCTAATCAATCCAAAAATGTATGATTGCATTCGAACTTGAAGGGAATTTACGGAACCGAAAGTTTCCCATTTTGTTGAAAATTATTACATGTGATAGGTCATGCTCTATGCAAAATCCAAAAATATACTGTTTTTTTACCAGGCGTATCTTTACCGTTATACAAAATGAAGTTGATGTCACTAACATTTTTCATCCTTTATCTGTTTTGTTTGGTATCGGCTACAGTTTCTGACATATAAAAATGTCCATGCTTGGTGTACTACTTGGCCTTCCATCTTTTAATCTTATCAAGTTCACATGTTTTAGGAGTCAAATGGAATAATTGTTACGAAGAATATTTTCCGAGCCATTGTCACTTACAATATTTCTTTATAACTGAATATGGGAATTATCTCCCATGGACTTTACCACTTTTACTCAGTATAAGATGAGAAGATGTGGTATGATTGCCAATGAGACAACTCTCCACCAGAGACCACATGACATTAAGTAATTGTTACTAATTTATCCTACGAGGTATAAAACAACTGATTCATAGCCCTTGGTTTGTATGTTAAATTCTGCAATTTCAAGCATTTACAGCTATTTTGTCTTAAGTTCAATTAAAGTGACAGTCATTTCATGTCAAAACTATACCTTATCCTGATTTGTGCTGAAAATTCAACATACATTTAATTGCATATTAGAGCACACTGATTCAGGAAAGTTTGGTAGACCAATGACAGTACTGTAATTTGAGCAACAAAGCAAATATGCCCTCCTATTTCAATTTCACATATTTGTTTTATTATTTAAGACAAACCTTCAGCAAGGGTTCTACAGTGATCCAAAGTCCTTAAGCATTCATTTGATACCATAGTTACCCAAATATTTTACTTATTAACAAAGTGACAGCTATAATAATTATATATTTTAAACATTTTGTTAAATCGTGTACTACTTTCTATGTGACCGGGCCCAAATTGATGGTTCTTTACCAAAACAAGATCTTTGGTGTAAAGGCCGCGATGTCAAAGTTTTGGCGTCCAGAAGACTGTCGGCTATTCAGTAATGAAGTTCGACGGAGTCGATTCAGATTTTTTGCGGTGTTATATCCTTTATGACTCTTTTGAATTGTTAAAATCAAATGTATTGAACTACCAAAGAATATTTCCCACCCTTCGGTTTTTCTCTAGTTTACTTCTGTAAAGCCTATAAGAAAGCTTTCGGCTTGCGGGGAGATAACACCGTCTTGAAAGATAGTTCAGTCTGCAAGGGTCGATTTCAAATAGTTTATGTAGGTTCGATACTTGATACAAAAGATCATTTTGATATTTCATGCATTTTCGATTTGACGAAATTTTAAAATGATAGAAATTTAAATTAAAACAATAAAAAAATCGGTTTGGTAGGCGGAAAGACTTTAATTGATACTAATATTGTTATAAAAATTCTTCTGAATACGTAGTTCAGGGTTGGAGCTTTATGATTCACTAAGTGAACATGAAATTCTAGATTAAAATCACGGTAAAATAATACGATACTATACATTTATTTCCCGTGCCGGAGGGAGATATGAAGATTTGTTCACCCAAGAATATTCATATTTCACGAGGGCTCTGCCCGAGGGAAATATGATTTTTCGAGGGTGAGCAAATCTTCATATCTCCCGAGGCAAAGGGAAATGAATGTTTTATTCCACTGCCTATGCTTTGTTTGCTATCAATACATTAAATATTATTTTGCATACTTTTTTTTTTCTTATCCGCTTGTTTTTGTAAGTCAAACTAAACACGACATACCCATTGATAAACAGTAAGGATCAAAATTTAATTATAAGTCTTTTTGTTTTATCGTCTGAAATAAATTTGAACATGATAATGATTTTTGCTATCACTATTTTAAGAAGAATAGGAAGTTCAAAACGTTATGTTCATTAACCGCGCGTAACGTCGCACGAAGTAATCCCGACATTTCAGAGGGGAATATGATCCTCAGAATGGAATATGAAGATTTGTTCAATGACACGTGGGATAGTCTCAACCAATCAAATATTGATTAAACTATCAATATGTTTAAACAGTGGAATAAAAACTTTTATATGAATATTGAGAATAAGTAACCCGGCGTTCAATAGGTTAAACAACTGTTCAATGTATTTGTGTAAAATACGTTGCTCTATAATTCAAAACAATGAGTTTAAACAATTTGGAATTGAATGATTATGATAATATCATGACAAAATTAGTCTGTCGTGTTTTTCTTTTTTAAATATTCTTGTCATAGATAAGGAAATTGATGTCTTTATACTATATAGGAATCAACTGGAAGCAATATAATTACAGAAAAATCAAATGAGTAATAAAACGTCGGTGGGGTATCATGTTTAATGATAAGGATTTGGTTAAGGCTATTTATATAATCCGCTTTATGTCAAGAAATTGTGAAATTTTAATTAATCGTAATATTTAAATATATTTAACTTATATCATGTAACATATCTTACTTATCTGCATGTTGGAATCCCCAAGAACTTATGCTGAACTTTTTATTTTTACCACAGTTTGTAATGTGAAATATTGGATAGGACAAGCCGTAACGGCAATTTAACAGCCGATGATTTTTCCGAGATACTCCTGCAAAAGAAATAAAGTTCAATAAAATGAATAACATTTGTGCATGTACCTTATCATATACCCATCCCACCTATACATGTGAGATAGTAGTTGATTTAATAGAGTGTATAAAAAGAACAAAACGGTGTGTAAATTCCTTATTTTTCATTTTTCAAAGGTTTATGTTCGTTGACATAAAAAGAGTGAAAATCGCCAAAAAGTTGAAACACTTATTGAACACCATCCTTTCTAACGTCGTTAATTTTGAAATAAATCTCTTAACGCATATTGAATTAGTTACGCCGACTGATAGACGGGCGCAGTGACAACGGTCAACCATAAAATTGTCGTCGATTGGTCATACTTTACTTATCACAAAGCAACTATACAAACGGCCAAGAGATAACGCACTATAGCTACCGAGATATTATATTTTCCTTTAGAGTGATAAAAACAGTTTATTTCCATAGTTTTATCAAGCAGACTTGCTTTAGAATTAAAACAAAAATCACAGATTGAAAGGCAATACACAAAAAGCAGTAAAATATGACCATGATAAAGACCGAAATACTGTGTGCTAAAGATTAAGTAATAGACATTTAATTCAATGAAAAATTAAGACTGTAGATTACAACATACATAATACTTATATTTCTTTATTTTTTTTTCAAAAAATGTTTGTGTATTTTTGTTTCTTCACACATGCACCTCTCAGAACTCTGCTCAATATTCAAGCAATTTGCAACTGCAGTTAAATAAAAACTATTTGTCCACCAACATAATGTTATAAAAAAATTACAAATATGTATGTAAACAATATTAAATCAAATGGGAAAAAATACATCTTGTGGCATATAAAAGCACAAAATAAGCAACTTTAAACTCCGAAATAGAGGTGACACACACAAGCTGGCTATATTTGGCTTTGCAATATGACAGTTGACATATTTAAGGCTTAGGGAAAAACCCTCATATGGAAAGCCTTTCCGGGTTCCTGTATATTTGCGTCCATTCGTATATGAAGAAAATGCTTTCAAAATATCTTATTTTCATCTGCAGTAAGAAATAAATTTGTTAAATTCTAGTAATAAATGTATCAATAAGTTTAAGTATTCATCAAAATATATTTAAATGGAGATGATTAATATATATTGGTATATATATGTAATATCGATTTTACAAGGGAGGTTACTACTGCTTAAAAAAGTCTGTTATATCAATCAATATAAAGTAAACAGAGGGGTTACCGTTCCCAGAAAACTAATATCAGAATTAATAGATAAAGGGACGAAGGAAACAATTAGGGCGCTTGATCTATACACTTGTGAAAGGGTAGAGTCGAAATCTTAAATGGTAAGGATTGATGACTAACATACAGCATCAAATATTACACACATATACACCAATCTCGAGTTGTTTTTTATGAATGAGTTACACCAGTTGAACCGAGGTCAATCGGCATAAACGACGTCATCGAACAATCGGTTCTTACTGTGACGTAATAACATAATCATTGTGACGAAGGAAATTTACTGGAAATTGCACGAATTCGAGAGTCGTTTATTCAAAGGATAAAATCAACGGCCTGATTTAAACAATAACCGAAAAACATATATGACAAACAGCAACTAAAGACAACCACTTTTTAACGGACCTCAGGCACAACAGAGGCGGAGTTAAACATGTTTTGAAGAGCCCACTCCCTTCAACCCTCCAAATATGATACATGATGAAACACTGTAACGTTACAGGCACTCCATAAGAACAAAGTTGGAATTTAAAACTTCGCAATAATTATCATCGAGGTCTTGAGGAGATGATAAACAAAACAATCATATTCCTGCAATTACTCAGTACAACATCGATAGAATAAAATCATAATATAGTCATTGATAGATCGATTGAATGATAGTATTGCTCATGCCACCCCGAACAAAAAACGTTACCGATTGTCATTTTTCTCCTTGTTGTTATCATTATTTTTATTATAACGATATTTTCCTCTCAATTTCCTAGATATAAATATGCTAGGCCCAATTACACTTCACCTAAGTGTTGCATATCTGTAAATATGCAAACTCTACTTGGAATTCCACAATTTTCCTCAGGTGAAAAATGATAATGTTCCCTTTCCCTCAATAGCTTTAAGTTTGCCTTAACTATTCTACGCAATGTTGGTATCCACGAAGTTAAGGTACAGGTTGATTTTAATAATTTTGCAAAGAAATATAATTGGGAAAATTTTCAAGAATTTGTCTGGAAATAACCATGTGGGAAAGCACATTAGTTGAATTTTCCTAAAGTTTACTGGAATGTAATGGAATGTTATAGGTTTGTAACCTGCAATGTTCGTTCGTTCGTTCGTTCATTCATTCATTCATTCATTCATTCATTCATTCATTCATGTCTTTATTTCCTCATGATTGAGACATAATGAATACATTCATTCATTCATTCATTCATTCATTCATTCATTCATTCATTCATGTCTTTATTTCCTCATGATTGAGACATAATGAATACACAAAATTAACTAAATATCACACATCAAAAAGAATAAACGAAATAGGAACAGATCAAAAAAAATTTTTTTTTACATATACAGAAAAATATACACTTTAGTCATTCGGCATAAAGTCCTTATGCAGTCTTGAATGATGACATATCATGTATTGCCTAACCTGACACAACGTCCATATGTTGCTACGCATTGAACAACATGGGCGTGGCAAAGCTTCTCAAACTCCGAATGTTCGGCAATGACATTTAATGGATTTCGTCCTAGTAAAAGTTGATACACATCCTCATCATCATATTCACTTAGTTCGCAATACAGTTGTAGTGAAAAATTCTCAATAATCATATTCCACCACAATTCACACAGCTCTGTAGTACAACTGCAAGAACAACATGCATGTACATAGACATCATCAAAGTAGTTTTTGCATGCGACGCACTTATTTCCAGATGAATTTGGTATATCAGTTAACAGTTTTGTGATAAAATAGGAATTTCGTATACTAGTATCTGCAAACGATTGTGCTTTTTTCCAGAAGTTGGTCATAGAAACTGTGTTGGGAATATTTTTAAAACGTATAAAATTGTCATTTAACGCAATACGGTTTAACCAGTTGACTGACTGCTGTTCGTTAACTGTTTTGTGAACAATCGATTTCCATTGACTTTTTGATGGAAAACTCCCAGTATCAATATATTCGGTAAGATATTGAATAAGTCCATATGTTTTTAAAATGTCAAAAACATCAGGAATGTATCCATAGTGACGGCGGTGAGGGTTTATGAGGAATGAAAATAGTCGAAAAAAGAACAGTTTTCTTTTGTGAATAAAACTCATAATCGGATGAATCCCAATAATGCTCTCGCACATATCAGATCTGGTAGAAGTTTTTAATGCTGAATTGTGTTTGACAATGAAGTGTTGAAAACAATTTAGCGTCGTTATATCACAGGATTTGAGGTTACTCAATGTTTCGCAGCCATAAAGGACGCCCGGTAAGACTCCAGTTTTGTATAATTTAACTTATACAGACGGATTAGTTGCTCTTGACATTACTCCCTTCAATGCAAAGTATGTGTTTTTACCTTTTCTACAAGCATTTATAGTTCTGTTCTTAGTTTTGAATCGAGAACTAAGTTCTATACCTAAATGTGTATAATTGTCAGATAATGGAATATTCTTATTTCCTATACACCAGTTGAAGATAACATTGCTTTCTCTTGTATTTACGGAGAATTGCATAATACACAGAATCGCCAATTTCTAGAGTACTCGAAACACACATCAAGCATGCGCTGAAGAGACAGTGGGGACGTGGCAATACAAGATATGTCATCAGCAAGAGCAGGTACACAGCAATTGATACTGTATATACCTGTGTTTTGATTGCATTTTTCAATTTCACATATTAGATCATTATTAAAAATTAAATACAATAAACCAGACAGCACACTGCCTTGTCTTTATACACCTTCCAACACTGGAAACAAATTTGACTAATGCTGGTTAACAACTATAGCACTTTTTGTGTTTGTATGAAAGTCATTAACTATTACCCATAATTTACTGTTCACACCTAGTTGATACAATTTGTACATGACACCTAGTCTCCAGACCGTGTCGAGTGCCTTCCTACTATCTAGAAAAGCTACAAAAATCTTACTACAAAATTCAAGATTATGGAAAATTGTCTCGTGTAGATTAAAGGAAGCTGTTAGGCAACCGAGGTCTTTCTGAAATCCTTGTTGTTGGCAGTTTGGGAAGTTTATATTATCCAGTACGATTAGCAAACGGTTTTTTATAACATGCTCTGACAAAGACCGTTGAAACACACGGCAAAAGTGTAATCGGGCGGTAGCTGTCAGGAGATGTTTTAGGTTTATTGTTTCCTTTATAGAGTGGTACTAGTAAACCGAACTTCCAATCGTCAGGTACACGACCTTTCTTCACTATGAGGTTAAAAAATGAAGTAAGGCAATGGATAACAACTTCTCCGCCGTATATTAAATGTTCGTTTTGAATTTTATCGTGTCCGCTGGCTTTTTTATGCATCAAGGATTTGACGATATCGCGTACTTCACATTCGTTGATGAGTCCACCAGGTAGGTTCTCATTGGAGTTACAACAGGTTTTTAAAATCTCCGAATATGCACTGTCAATAAATAGTTTCTTGGACGTATCAAAAGTGACAGTATTGTCCGTTGTGCAAACGTTTGAAAAATAGTCCATAAAGACATTAGCAATGCTTTCTGGGTTATTACATGTATCACCATTATGAATGATTTCTGGATACATTCTTGATGTTGATGGTTTATATCTTTTTATTAGTTTCCAGAATAAACGGATATCGCACTCTGCTGCTTCGTTTATATCATCGTAACATTTTTTGATATATTGTTCGTAAGCTGCGTGTTGCACATTCCGAAATTCATATTTGGCTTTTTTGTAATGTTTATACGATCCATGACTCATTCCTCTGGGCCGTCCATCTGCAAGCCATTGTTTACGCATTGACCGTTCCGTCTGATTAGCTTTCTTAACATCGGGTGTCCAGTATGGTTTTGTATATGGGTTAAATCCGCACGTAGGATTAACGGAATCTGCCGCAGCATGTTAAATGTTCTCAATTTCCGTGTTAACAGTATCTACTTCTACATTGTCTGAAATGATTCGGTCGGTTAACAGTTCCAGTGATACGTCTATAGATTCCTGATAATTTCTAATATGTTTGTCATTAATTTTATGCCAAGCTGGAAATTTGCTATACGAGTTCATTATTCTGTGTGGATTGTTATCTATCAAAAGTTCCACTATTATCGGTAAATGATCAGAAGTACTGCTAATCGAACCCTCGTCAAGAATTTCACAATACCTCAGTTGCCTAAGTACACTCTTATTTACAAGAAAATAATCGATCATAGTTTTCTTAGTTATAAACGTGTAATCAGGCCCTGTATGCTTAATTTTACCACCTGAAAATAACATATCATGTCTTTTAACAAATTTTTGCAACTCAATAGATTTATATTGGTTTGAATGCAATCTGTCTTTCGTACGACAACTAGCATTAAGGTCGCCTGCTACAATGACACTGCCATAATTACAATAATAAGAAACTAAAGTATCTAACATGTTCAATTAATTTCTGTAATTATCTTTACTATCGTCAGAAGGTAAGTATGCTCAAAAAATAAAAATTGACCCATTTGACTTGCTTTTGATCTGTAAACCTACATTTTTGTCAGAGATAATATCATGCATCTCACTAACAAGGAATTATAGTGTATTTTTGTACAATATAGCAACACCGCCTTTCCCATGATAAGCGTGATAACTATTTGGTAAGTCTTCAGCTTTACCTATACAAATGTAGCCCTGTTCAATAGTTGAAATGTAATATAGAGAACTTTTTTTAAGTTTGTGTTCAGAAATTACACAAATATCACAATCTGTATATTTCAAAAGACTACTTAAACAAACAGTGGAGGACATTATGCCTCTAACATTCCAATCTTATAATTTTAGACTAGACATAATCAAAAACAAAAGAAAAATATGCACTTTACAATAGTTAAGTTTTGTATTCCACATTTTGAAATAGAGTTTATTCATGGTGCTGTTCGTTTTCAGTTTCGTTTAAAAAACGGTGGTTCCACTCATAATTACTTAATCATTTCCTACATTGCACTCCATCCGGCCAAAAATTATGAGATTCAATAGAGTCTGCGCAATTTTCAACAACATTAAGTTTTGCTGATACTCACTGTGCACTATGTTTTGGGTTAAACAATCTTACGTATGTCACATGTACGTTTACTTTCTCAAGATAAGCTAGAATCCCTGATCTGGTGGATTTAGGATTAATGCCCGAGAGATAATATCTCGCCGTTATCTTTCTTTTAACACCAGTAAAGAAGTTTTCATCTGTATATGCGGGGGATGTATCTATGTCCTCGGTTACTCCATCCAATCGTACCATTATTTTATAAGTCATGTTCAATTGTTTATCAATTCCACGCAAACCGTTAACTTTTTTGCGGGCCCGAATTTGTGGTCGTAAACGACTTCGGAGTTGATAATGGTGAAATGTTACCGTTAGCTGATTTATTTACTTCGCTATGTAAGCCGATAACACGGGAATATTTATTTTTGTCTGCTGATTACTTCTATTCGGAATAGAGTTCACCTGTTTCAGATGCGATTGATTTGAGGCACGAGACGGGGTTTTTGTTGATACTTTTTCGGCGTATGATTTTTGGGTTGATAATTTTAATTCGTTCACTTGTTTTTCCAGAGAAGCTTGTAATTTGTTGAACCATTCCATCTCACTCCTATTTTTTGAACGCTGGTTGTGTAAGAATCAAAATTAAATTCTCCAATTGCTTTGGATTGTAGATCAAATAGTTTGTGGTAGCGTCATATTGTATAAATTTTCGCTCGTTCGCCAAACAGTGTCGACTTAATATGTCATTCACATTTTCGAGATCAGTTTTTAATTCATTGTTTTCGCTTTTTATGTGTTTGATTATTTTTTGGTTTTCCGTATCTGATCGCTCTAATTCTGAAATACATTCTAAAGCCGATTGTAGTGTGGCTCTTAGTTCAATAACATTACAGTTCGGTAGCGTACTTTGATCGCTGACTGATTTGCTATCGTCTTTTCTGAATACTTCTTCGATCCCAGAACTGTCATCATTGATAAACATGTACAGAATAAAACAATCATTTGCATACTAGTACTTAAGTGTTGACGAGCTCTTACTTGTACTTTTACGTGTATATAGTTTCCCTGCTGGGCACCCCATTACAGATTTTACTCTGCTAGTAAGGATACTCCGATACCATGTTATTGTATTTTTGATGTCGTTAGTCATTTCTATAAGTTTTGGAATATACAGATCTCTTGGGAGATTGAAAAGATTGTCATCTAATTTTGCTATAAATTCTTGGTTAGGGACAAAATCATCTAATTGAGAATTTTGGGACTCAATGTAACCATCTCCGGTATTGTTTACACTCGACCGACATAGAGTATTCATTTCGGTAAGAATTCGAACCATTTGGCTATTTCGGGGGGAATACTCCCTGAAAATCTCATTACTTCTTTGATTTACAACGTCAATCCCGTCAAATCCACTTTCACCAATAGAATTTTGACTTATATCGCACAAATTTGGATTGAAGTCGCCTACCGAAACAACACAGCCATTCACATCGGCAGCCATTTTTTTTTACAGAAATGTGACCTGTCATGCAAATATGTGCAGAAAGAGTTTGAAAAAAATCTGAATGACTGATGTTACTATAGAAACTATATTTCGTGATGACATTTGCGATTGATTGCAAATGTAATTCGATGTCTTCTTCTATCTCCTTTCCTGCACATTAAAGTCTTCACGACAGTTGGTTAAAATGGGTTCTTTGAGGAACCACAGAAAGGTAGGGATTATCATAGAATTTGAGGAGAAAAAAAATATATGGAATATTTTACCAGTTTTAACAATATGAATTGCTGAATAACGCTAAACATAACATATGTCAGAAAATAAACAACTCTCATAAATTTTTAAAATTGATCTTTCAGAAAGGAAATTATTGTTTTATAGACGCTAAAAGGTAAACAGAAATCAATTACAAATAAACTCGGTGGAACTGTTGAGGGAACTAGCACGTATGAAAGCCTTAAAGTATACATTCTATGACTTGGGATGGGGCCAAATAATCTCCATGGATATGAGATGTGTAAATGTTGATACAGCTGCGTACTTATTATCATTAACCTACCATATATGGTTCCCCTGAAACTGACTTAATTATAAACATGGATGTGAAGTTAGCAGCCGGTTCGTTATTCGATATTCGATATTCAAAATCCAACCGGCTGCTAGCAGTCGGTTCGATATTCAAATTTAGTTGAAAATCATAAAACATATAGTATTTCATAACATTAAAAGCATGATTTTTATAGTTGAAAGGAGTGAAAAGATACGTAGGAAATCGTTTTATAACCCCTTCAAGTTGTCTTTAACTCTCGTTGTCCTCAAATATAAACCCTTATCAATGCTTATGTAATTTGCATATTTGTCTTTATGTAATATAGATTTTTATCAATAAAACGACATCAAAACTGTAATGTTATATCTAATATTTCTTAAAACAAAAACAAAAACCGATCACTCTAGAAAAAATATTTAGCGAAAACCTACCTGAGACCGCTTAAATGACGGTGAGACCCCCCCCCCCCCCCACCCCCTGTTCTTTCAATGTCCATAAAATTCGACGAATTCATAGAGTCTGTATAAATTAAGACTGTATCAAAAGGATTTCTAAGAATAATGTCATCTTCGATATCTTCGGAGGGCTAAGATTGTTACTTTTCAGCTAAAAATTGTCAAAATTTTAGGACAAAGGGCACAGGGCAATAGTGAGAGCTCCCTGATCTCTCAATCTGCCTAATATTAAGCAGACAGTTAGTTAATAGGTATATACAAACGTGACTAAAACGAATTTGGGTACACTTCCTGTCTTCTATGTTTACGGAGGGCCCAAAGTGCCAGTTGGATATGCAAAATATATAGCGAAAACATACCTGAGACCGCTTAAATGACGGTGAGACCCCCTGTTATTTCAATGTCTATAAAATTCGACAAATTCATAGACTCTGTATAAATAAAGATTGCATCAAAAGGATTTCCAAGAATAATGTCATCTTCGATATCTACGGAGGGCCAAATTGTATCTTTTCAGCTAAAAATTGTCAAAATTTCAGGACAAAGGGCACAGGGCAATGGTGAGAGCCCATGATCTCTCAATCTACCTAATATTAAGCAAACAGTTAGTTAATAGGTAGATACAAACGTGACTTAAAGGAATTTGGGTACACTTCCTGTCTTCTATGTTTACGGAGGGCATCAAAGTTCCAGTTGGATATTCAAAATATATGGCGAAAACCTACCTGAGACCGCTTAAATGACGGTGAGACCCCCCTGTTCTTTCAATGTCCATAAAATTAGACGAATTCATAGACTCTGTATATATATAAAGATCGCATCAAAAGGATTTCTAAGAATAATGTCATCTTCGATATCTACGGAAGGCTTAGATTGTCACTTTTCAGCTAAAAATTGTCAAAATTTCAGGACAAAAGACGCAGGGCAATGGTGAAAGCTCCCTGATCTCTCAATCTGCCTAATATTGAGCAGACAGTTAGTTACAAGTTAGATGCAAACTTGACTAAAAGGAATTTGGGTACACTTCCTGTCTTCTATGTTTACGGAGGGCCCAAAGTGCCAGTTGGATATTCAAAATATATAGCGAAAACATACCTGAGACCGCTTAAATGACGGTGAGACCCCCTGTTCTTTCAATGTCCATAAAATTAGACGAATTCATAGACTCTGTATATATATAAAGATCGCATCAAAAGGATTTCTAAGAATAATGTCATCTTCGATATCTACGGAAGGCTTAGATTGTCACTTTTCAGCTAAAAATTGTCAAAATTTCAGGACAAAGGACGCAGGGCAATGGTGAAAGCTCCCTGATCTCTCAATCTGCCTAATATTGAGCAGACAGTTAGTTACAAGTTAGATACAAACTTGACTAAAAGGAATTTGGGTACACTTCCTGTCTTCTATGTTTACGGAGGGCCCAAAGTGCCAGTTGGATATTCAAAATATATAGCGAAAACATATCTGAGACCGCTTAAATGACGGTGAGACCCCCCTGTTCTTTCAATGTCCATAAAATTCGACGAATTCATAGACTCTTTTTAAATAAAGATTGTATCGAAAGGATTTCTAAGAATAATGTCATCTTCGATATCTACGGAGGGCTTAGATTGTCACTTTTCAGCTAAAAATTGTCAAAATTTCAGGACAAAGGGCACAGGGCAATGGTGAGAGCCCCCTGATCTCTCAATCTGCCTAATATTAAGCAAACAGTTAGTTAATAGGTAGATACAAACGTGATTAAAAGGAATTTGGGTACACTTTCTGTCTTCTATGTTTACGGAGGGCCCAAAGTGCCAGTTGGATATTCAAAATATATAGCATAAACCTACCTGAGACCACTTAAATGACAGTGAGACCCCCCTGTTCTTTCAATGTCCATTAAATTCGACTAATTCATAGACTCAGGGCAATGGTGAGAGCCCCCTATCTCTTAATCTGCCTAATATTAAGCAAACAGTTAGATAGATACAAACGTGACTAAAAGGAATTTGGGTACACTTTCTGTCTTCCATGTTTACAAAGGGCCCTAAATGCCAGTTGGATATTCAAAATATATAGCGAAAACCTAGCTGAAAAGTGACAATCTAAGCCCTCTGTAGATATCGAAGATGACACTATTCTGAGAAATCCTTCGAATACAACCTTTATATACACCCAGTCTATGATTTAGTGGAAGTGTATGGACATTGAAAGACCAGGGGGGTCTCATCCTCATTTAAGCGGTCCCAGGTAGGTTTTCACTATATATTTTAAATATCCAACTGGCACTTTGGGCGCTCCGTAAACATAGAAGACAGAAAGTGTACCCAAATTCCTTTTAGTCACGTTTGTATCTACCTATTAACTAAATGTTTCCATAATATTAGAAAGATTGAGAGATCAGGGGCTCTCACCATTGCCCTGTGCCCTTTGTCCTGAAATTTTGACAATTTTTAGCTGAAAAGTGACATTCTAAGCCCTCCGTATATATCGAAGATGACATTATTCTGGGAAATCCTTCGAATTCAACCTTTATATATACCCAGTCTATGATTTAGTTGAATTGTATGGACATTGAAAGACCAGGGGGGTCTCATCCTCATTTAAGCGGTCTCAGGTAGGTTTTCACTATATATTTTGAATATCCAACTGGCACTTTGGGCGCTCCGTAAACATGGAAGACAGAAAGTGTACCCAAATTCCTTTTAGTCATGTTTGTATCTACCTATTAACTAAATGTCTCCATAATATTAGAAAGATTGAGAGATCAGGGGGCTCTCACCATTGCCCTGTGCCCTTTGTCCTGAAATTTTGACAATTTTTAGCTGAAAAGTGACAATCTAAGCCCTCCGTAGATATCGAAGATGACATTATTCTGGAAAATCCTTCGAATACAACCTTTATATATACCCAGTCTATGATTTAGTTGAATTGTATGGACATTGAAAGACCAGGGGGTCTCACCCTCATTTAAGCGGTCTCAGGTAGGTTTTCACTATATATTTTGAATATCCAACTGGCACTTTGGGCGCTCCGTAAACATGGAAGACAGAAAGTGTACCCAAATTCCTTTTAGTCACGTTTGTATCTACCTATTAACTAAATGTCTCCATAATATTAGAAAGATTGAGAGATCAGGGGGCTCTCACCATTGCCCTGTGCCCTTTGTCCTGAAATTTTGACAATTTTTAGCTGAAAAGTGACAATCTAAGCCCTCCGTAGATATCGAAGATGACATTATTCTGGGAAATCCTTCGAATACAACCTTTATATATACCCAGTCTATGATTTACTTGAATTGTATGGACATTTAAAGACCAGGGGGGTCTCACCCTCATTTAAGCGGTCTCAGGTAGGTTTTCACTGTATATTTCTTGTTGGGGCTTTCCATAAACATTTCTATTTATATTTCTAAATATTTCTAGAGTTATCGGTTTTTCTTTTTGTTTTAAGAAATATAATATATAAAAGTACATCTTTGATGTTGTTTTATTGATAAAAATCTATATTACATAAAGACAAATATGCAACTTAGAAAAGGGTTTATATTCGAGAATTTACGACAGCTTGAAGAGGTCATTAAACGATTTCTTGCGTATCTTATCAGTCCTCTTTACTATGAAAATCATGCTTTTAATGTAATCAAGTATCTAATTTTTTTATGATTTTCAACTATATTTTGAATATCGAACCGACTGCTAGCAGCCGGTTGGATATGAATATCGAATAACGAACCGGCTGCTAACTTCACATACATATTATAAACTGATTCCGCCGACATTTACGAAAATAGCTAATTTGTTACATTTGACAGTGTTTTTCTCCAAAAGACAACGGATATGCTTTTCGAACTAGCACTGTGTAAGACATAATAGTGTCCTGTGAAAAAGTGTCCACCTGGACAGTTTTTCATAGAATTTTGGTATTAAATAATGTCCATTGCCATGAAATATTGTCCCTCAAGTGGACAGATTTTTACTGCAAAAGTTATGAAATAGTGTCCACCCACAGGACACGTTTTCATAGTAGTTGCTATTAAAATGTGTCCTCCAAGGGAAGTAATACAAAGGTCATTAAAAAGTTTTATTATACTTGAATTTTTATAAAATCTGAACGATTGATTAGAAATTGATTAATATACAAATGTAAACAAACAAATCATGGATGGAAGTGAATAAAGAGAAATTTAAGTTCTAAGAAATAACCAGCTAATGCTATATATGACAATGAAAGAAGAACAATAAGAAGGAAGTGTGTAAAGTATAAAATCAAATGTGAAGAATTTTACTATATTTATTATGAGAAGAAGACAAAAGAAAAAAAGAATTTTGGTATTTTTTGTCCATTGCCATGAAATATTGTCCCCTAAGTGGACAGCATTTTACAGCAACAGTTATAAAATATGGTCCACCTACAGGACAGTTTGTCATAGTAATTGTGATTGAATTGTGTCCTCCAAGGACAATAATACTGAATAACATCTGTTACTTGTCTGAATTTAAATCATTATACATGTATATATATTAAAAAATATAAATAAGAAGATAAGGATGGTATGAGTGCCAATGAGACAACTCTCTGTCAAAGTAACAATGAATTAAGGTTCGCAATTATAGGTTAAGATACGTCCAGTAATAACAAGGCAATGGATATCATTTAATACTTTAATGATATCAAAAAATGTCCTGGCGGACATAATGTCCTGTGAAAAAATGTCCACCTGGACAGAATTATAGTATTAAATAATGTCCATGTTCATGGACACTTTTTCATACCTGAGGACATATTTCCATAGGAAATTGTGTCCGGGACACATTTAGATAAGTAAATATTGTCCGGTGGACATTATTTCATTGGGGACATTATTAAATCCTACTTTTCGCCTATAAGTATTTCTACGTTAGTTCGTATGAGGTAGAGTCATACAAGACTTATTTGGAAGAAGGAATAAAAGATACCATTACCCTAAATTTAATATCATGAGACTATATCGACTCTATATAAACGATGTCATTTCAATAACAAAGTCATCCTTTGAGAAATATGTTGATCATATATTTCACATCTAAATACACAATACAACAGATAAAGTAGATCAGCTTTTGATCAGATTGATGATTTTTTTTTCATTTTGAACTATTCATTTCATTTTGTGTAGAACCACACTGATTTGAACAACAAATACATGGGGGATGTTGAAATCAAAATGCTAGCCATTTAAATCGACAACAGCTATTTGCCGAGTTTGGTGGATGTACTAAATGAAACATAATTGCTTGATATTGATTGACACTAATGGACGACTTAAAACTAGGATTTGAGAACCATGACGTACGTTATTAGTCACCAACAACAACACAATTGCCACTAGTAAAGCTGGAACTGCTTAGTCTCCAACAAAACATGACGTGTGTTCAACGATGGTTTTAGCCAGGCTCGTCTAGCAAGTCAGTCATGGTCTACATGCTACTTATAGTATTTTAAAAGGGCTTGGGACGCATGTAATTTATTAAGTGTTGTTTTTATAGTCTTTTAACGGTTTAAGTCACAAAAACTAGTGTATGGTAAAATTGTTAGTCCTAACACACGCTTTGTGATACACGATACATAAAACTTACCCTTACGTCTGTGTTCAATCTGGAGGAGAGCCTGTACAATGTCATACTGAAAATATGTTACAAAATGTTTTTGTCCAGTAGGGTCTGGTTCAGGTGGCCTTTCGAAGGTATGGTATTTCAGACTAAAATCTAGCTCTAAAAATTTCCATTTGTTGTTGTTCGACCATTTGACTGGTTGATTGTAGGGAACATTTGGATCATCTGGTGTTGTAAGGATCTGATTTGAGTTGTCTGATAGCTTAGCCTCTGCATTCATAATTTTTACATACTCTGTTACTAAAAAAAAATTTCAAAGGACCATAATAGAAAAGCTAGGAGCTCTGTATATTTAGTAAATCCTGATCAGCAAAACACTATGAATTACTCAACTAACTTCATATATCAAATATCTTGTTTTTGTTTCTTGACCCTATTCTCCACTGTGTCTAAACTACCCCGACCAAAAATGTTTGGACTCAATAGTATCATATATCCGTTACGGTGACGGACCATTATCAATCAGAGAAAAGGTAGGATTTCTGTTTATTTATTAGTTATTTTTGTGTTCTTGAAGAATATACATACACATATAACTGTTTTCGATTGTGAGATGTAATATTTTCTACAACGGTTCTAAACTAATGGATAAATAAGTGAAAAGGCACATCAAAATGATGAATTGAGTGAACCTTGCCTCGAATATGTTTAATTTCTCTTTAAATTGTGCACATTGTATGGAAAGAAAACTATTAACACGGAGATTGCAAGACAAGTCAATTTGAGCACCTCAATATTTGTATTTCTGTGCATGAAACGAAAGAAATGGGTCATTTCAAAATTGAAGGACTCTGTTTTGTCAATGTGCAAGACCCGGTTTCGTCCTAAATTTCACAAAGCAGGATCCGATTTCGTTATAGAAAAAAATGCATAATCGGAAGACGTAAATTAAAATCCGGCTTTCAACAGGAGTTTGATGGCTTGTTCGAAACAATGGAATAATTTTTTAACCATATAATTTTTTTTCAAAAGAGTAAAGCTAGTATGCTTTACATTTTGTACTATACTATACGCTATGTTAACAATATATTTACGATCATTTACTCATCCATTCATTCATAGACGGACAGTCAGAAAAAAAGACTTTAGTCTATACTATTCTGCACGACTTAATCATGCATGCAACCCCGCTAAATTTTCCGGTACTATATATATACTATGTTACTCGTACTAATGCCAGTGTTAACACTGGAGCACACACATAACATAGCTGTGGGAAACTTCAAGTTAACATTCGAAATAAATATATATTACTAGAGTGGGGTGCTCATTTTCGCCATAATTTTCCATGTTTTCTGCAGTTTATGTTCAGACCTTTAAGTTTTTGAAGTATACTGATATTTCTATATGAAGATAACATCAAAAGCAAAATAATCATAGCTTGAAAACGTGTTTTTCTGAAAAAAAATTCATCTGAAAAGTTAGATTAAAGGCTATTTGATATTTCCTGATGTTTTGTCATAGGGGACACATATTCGCCGTTTTTACACATCTATTTAAAACCAAATAACTGCAGGTTTAAACAATATTTATCAAATCAATTTCATTATAGATGAATAGCAGACATTTCAAAGGTGTAAAGAACTGAAATTTAGGGCAATCAGTCAAAGAATTACTAAGAAATACTTCTTTGAATTTTTTTTTTTCATTCAGGAAATTGGCCAAAAATCGTTGTCCGTTTTTCGGTCCTTTGCGGTAAGTGCCGAAATTTTTTCTAAGTTTAAAAAATAATCATATTTGTTATAAAAATATAATTTAACGGCATATTTCTTCCATTTCAGCAATTCTTTGAAGTTTCTACACCTCAAAATCATAAAACGGCGAAATTGTGTCCCAAGCGAATATATGCGCCCCACTCTACATGTATTATGTATTTTCAATGTGAATTAAAGTTGGTTTGCAACATATTAACGTCACTATACGTCTACGTCTTACAACAACTTAAGTGGCCATGTACCACGTAAAAAATCTCAATGAGCCAACAACTTTCAATCAGAGACCAAATGACGTCACCGTATGACATCCAACAATGAGAACAATGACAAACCTGAACATGTGTTGCGTCGCCACCACAACGTGTTTCTCCAGTCAGCGCAATGACCACTGATGAGACGACGACATATCAATGTGTATATATGTTAAATTAAACTTCCAAAAAGGTTCGACCTGTTACTATAACTATAACTGTTTTGGCTTTACAGAGACATAAAACTATTAAAGGTTCACACCCTGTTTATTTCTGTATTAAGGCACAACATGAAACTATGCAGTTTTGACAATAGTAATAAATTATACTATAAACTTATGACATTATATGATACACAAAAGGAGCCCCAAGAGGATACATAGATCTTAAAAAGGTATAAATTTATCGATCTCATAGTTAAGTTGAAATATATCTGGTGAGGTGCAGTTGCACCTGAGGTTCAATTGCACCTAAGGTTCAGGTGACGTTACGGTATAAATGAGGTGCTGTTGCACCACGGTTTATAATTTAGCAATAAATTGTCATTTCCAATCAGGGTACATTGCCTCATCAATGTATATACATTTTGCCTTATACGGTGCAGAGACACCGAAGTAGATGTGGTGCGCCAAATCAAAACTTGGATGCACCGCTAAATTTGACTACAGCTATAAACGGATTAAATATATTTAACGAATCAGCTGATTTGTAACATTATCTAAATATAAAACGTAATTTATAATCACAACTTTTCTCTAAAAGATCAATAATTTACGGAAGCTATTTACTGAATTATAATGCACCCGGTGCAATTTATCTTGACTCTCGGTGCAAATAAAGTTAAAGAATGGTTTCTCTAGTGGAAACACACATCAAATTACCTAAAAAGGCATATTTAAATTAAACTATCACGATAACGTACCATAGCTACATCTGAACGAATTTGTTGCTGCGACATGATAAGAAACAATTAAGTTAAAAATCTAAGCGACTGTTAAAAAAAAAACGTGTCTCAAGTAAAAGTGAACTGAAAAGAATGACGTGACGAGTACGCTGACTGTTTATATATATTAACCAATCAAATAATTCTATTTGCGATCTCCGGACAAACGTGCAGATTTGCGCAAAGATGGTGGTTCTACGTATCCTCCGGGGACTTATGCACAATATAACAAATAATTCATACTTCACAAAGGATCCTCACCTATCTAGATGGATTAATAAATATATTATTAAGCTAGGAATGCAGGATATACTAGTGACAGAGAATAATGTAAGTAAAATTCACAATTGAAGTTGATTCGTGACCTAACAAAATGGACATTCTGAACTGCATGTGAAAAGTGAAAGTAGACTGAAACTACAATATGAGAACTAATACATATATAAATAAGATTCTAAACAATATAAAAGTACACAATCATATGATTTCTACAACTTCAAGTGATAATTGTTACACAACAAGCGTAAACTACTAATTTATGGGTCACCGTAAACATGTAAACAAATCTGCATGAATCTATTTCCGGTGACATTCCAGAAATGTACTTTAACATTGGATGTTAACAAACGGATATTACAATGGAACCAGATGGGATTTAGCAGGGATGTGAATAACACAATATCTTAACAACAATAAATATTAACAATATAACATTTGAGACCATTTTAACCTATTCATGGAGCATAAAGGGACATAACAAGGAACCATTTTTTTTTCCGGCACAACACTGCCCCCTCCTAAGTATGGATTGGTCTCCAATTGGATTGTAAGGTAAGATAAAAAAATTATATTATCATCTATATTAAGTTAAAATATTATATACATTAATTTTCAAATCATGTAATAATTTAAAGAACATTTACAATTATATTATCACATCACATGTAAACTTACTATAATTTACAAGCAGAATATATTAGATTCTAATTTATACAGATATATACATTTTACCTGTAGCGACTCATCTGTTTTCAAAAAATTGAAAACGCTTCCTTATTTAACTCAAAAGAAAACTTTTTACAACTGGAATGGTGATAAAAGTCCAAGAATGCCATAGTACCACATGAAAAACTTGAAAAGGATATTCAATTATACACAAAATACCCATATGCTCATTCGAACACACATACTCTTTCACACATACTCATGTGCAATAATTATTATTAACAATATACATACCCTTAAACTACCTAACCTTTAAATACAGGATTTACAGTAAAGGGCCAAGGATGTCGCACGACTGCGTAGTAAATGTTGCATGAACAATATACATTTGTAATGGTCTACTGACCACTATATGCAATAAAAATTAAAAAATATACAATATCATTCTCTTTACAATTTATGATTAATCATTTATTGGTCTATTTATTCAGATATTTAATCATGCAGAAGGCACCATCAGGAATGGAGTTACATGTCCACAAAACTACTTCAAATCAAATAACTACTTGATCTTTAAAGAAAGGTATATATCTATATCATTCTTAGACTTGTCAAAAGATTTACAATTCAATTTGAAAATTTCATTAAAAATTATTTACATTTGATGAAATACACCTTTGTTGGTTATAAATATCTACCATTCCGCTATTAAAAACATTACAATATATTAAATTTTTACATATTTTTCCTAATTATAGTTAAATAAACATGAATAAAAGAACACATTATAAGTCCAAACAGTTTGTTTCTTCTAAATCTTCTCTCGGCTTCTCTTTCTGGGTCTTCTTCGTCAAGGGATTTATACATTGAGATCACAAATTCATCTTATAGTTTCTTGGTACTCTCTTGTACCGCAATTTTAAATTATAAGCCGTGTACACCTGTTGTACATAATCATGATGAAATGGATGGTAGGTCTAAAGATTGACGTCGAATTCGGACTCGATTAAGGTTGTTATTTATGATGTGGTCATGAAGACCCTGCAGCTGGAAATGGTCAGTCTCTGCCGCAGGTCATATAAGTATCTGAGCACAGAGGGCAGAGACTGTGAGGACCACGGGTTTCCCAACCTCAAGTAGTTGAGAATGTGCTTGAAATGAGCTGGGTCCCGGTCCAAAAAGTACATGGGGCTCCCATACTCATCTTTCCGGTAGGGCCTCATTGCCGTGCCACCAATGTCAAGCTCAACCATACCCGCTTGAACATCGCTCCAAGCGGCCAACTTCACGTCTGTCACCCTCTGGCTTGCCAGGTGATCCCAAACCACACGGCGGACAGGCTAAGTGGCTGGAGCACCCTCAGCCTTAACCTGTGTTGGCCTATGGGTAGCAGCCGCTGACTGTGGTGTAGGTTCCTCAATCCGAATGGGAGGCAGAGGAATACTTGGGACGTCCAGTGTCTCTTGGGGGCCAACTCCAATACTGAGTTGGTCCAAGACCTCTCCAGCCTCAACATCAGATGCTAAGGATGGGTTTAAGGCTGTCTCCCCAGAGACACTGTTGGCTGGCTCCTGTGCCTCTACGGGTGTGGGTGAGGGCTCACTAACCGCAGTGGCTGCCACCCTACAGGGAGTAGGATTTGGTCTGGATCTGTCTTGGGTGACTGATGTTGGTTTCCCACCCAGTGTTCTGGCTGTGACATACCTGAGTGGGGTAGGTGGTTCCACCCTAGCCAATGGTGAAGTGGTGGCGTTGGTTTGCTCCTGCAAATTAGAACTATAAGTTTTTATTTCTTCTTCAGGGACTCCAAGAACCAAATCTACCGGAAGAGTAATTTCCCGACCGAGCATCATATTACAAGGTCTGACACCAGTGGATTTGTGAACTGATGAACGGTACGCCAACAATAATACTGATAAATATTGATCCCAATTCTTTTGTCTCTCATCTACATAACTAGAGAGCATTTCTTTAATTGTGTTCATTGATTTTTCAACCATACCATCAGATTGGGGTCGTCTGGTGGTAGTTCGGGTTTGATCAATACCCAAAATTTCACACATTTCCCTGAAAACAGTTGATTCAAAATTTGAACCTTTATCACTATGTAAGCTACGGGGAACACCAAAGAGGGCTTCCACACCTTCAACTAGCGTTTGGGCTACAGTGGGAGCCTCTTGGTCTTTAATGGCAAAAGCCTGTGTCCATTTAGTAAAATAATCGGTTATAACAACTATAAATCTATTTCCATGATTTGATCGAGGAAATGGACCTGTGACATCTATTGCTAGACGTTCCATTGGCACACCAACTGAATACAATTTCAGAGGGGCTCAGAGGTCTCTTTATGGGCCTTTTACGGCAGGAACATGCACCACAGTCTTTGATCCAATATTCCACATCTCTACGTAGGCCATACCAAAAATATCTATCTCTTAGTTTGGCCAAGGTCTTTTTGATACCAAGATGGCCATTTGAAGGGGCATTATGTAAATATTTGAGGGCTGTTTTTCTTAGAATTGTAGGAAGTAAATTTTGCCACACTATTGTACTTCCAGTATCATTTTCCCATTTCTGGTATAAAATATTGTTTTTTATTACTATAGAGTCCCATTTGGACCAATAGTGTTTTAACTCAATGGTGCCGGCAAAAACGTCCTGTCATTCAGGTCTAAGACCATCAAGTTTCCATTTGAACAATTGACCAATAAAAGGGTCCTGTCTTTGTTCATCTGACAAAGGTTTGTCCTTGTCAAAGTGTATTTCTCCCTCCAACTTAGTTGCAATTCCAGAACTACCAGGTGTTTCTGAAATATCACCCTTCTTTATCTGGGACCTAGTAACCGTACAGACACTCAGGTTGTTCTTAATTTTGTGTTAATTCACAACAGGGATTTCAGGCAATTTCTCAGGGGAATCTACCTGTTTGCGTATTTCACATTTTTCCAGTGAAAATTCACATGTATTATCATATTTACTTTCAGCACGCAGACAGTAGTTACAGCCAGTTTCACAACAGGGGTGACGGGACAATGCATCAGCATTTGATTGGATTCGACCAGCTCTATGCTCTATTTTGAAATTGTAAGTAGCTAGGGTCTCTAACCATCGGGCTAGTTGACCTTCAGAGATTTTGAATTTAAATAACCAGGTAGGGAGCCATGATCACTTCTGACTAAAAAATATCTACCATATAGGTAGTGATGGAAATTTTTAATCGAAGATACGACAGCCAGTAATTCCCTTTGGGTAACACAATATCTGCGTTCTTGCTAAGAAAAGGCTTTGCTAGGTAGCAAATAACTCTTTCAACTCCGTTTTGGATAAATCTGATCCCATTCCATCATTACTAGCATCTGTATCTAGTATAAACAGGTCATCTGACGTGGGTTAACTCAAAATCGGGGTGCTTGTTAGGGCTTGTTTCAAGGTGTCCAAGGATGCTTGGCTTGGCTCAGTCCACTCGAACTTTCTGCCTGCCTCTGTTAACCTATGCAAGGGTCTTGCAATGTCATTAAAAATTTTAACAAACCTCCTATAATAGGAACAAAAGCCGAGAAAACTTCTCACTTGTTTTACATTTTTGGGTATTGGCCAATTAGTAACAGACTCTAATTTGGCTTGATCAGTGGCTACCCCATTGGAACTAACCACATGTCCAAGGAACTTCACTTGGTCTTTAAATAAGTTACATTTTTGGGGGTTGATTTTCAAATCTGCTTCTTTAAGGCAATTGATAACCTTGCTTAAATTTGTTAGGTGTTCATCGAAGGACTTTGAAAATAATATGATGTCATCCAAATACACGATACATATTTTCCAGGAAAATCCCCGGAGAACTCTCTCCATTAAGCTCACAAAAGTGGCTTGGGCATTACATAGCCCAAAACTCATTTTTTAAATTGCCACAACCCACTGCCTGGTATAGAAAAAATCTTTCTTAGGCCTATCCTTTTCTGCTATATTAACGTTCCAATAACCACTCCTTAAATCGAGAACCGAAAACAAACTCGGCCCAGACAAAGCGTCCAAGGTATCATCTATACGGGGTAATGGGTAGGAATCTTTGTAAGACAACTGATTTAGGCTTCTGTAACTATCGTGAACCGAATCTTTGGCTGAGTAATTAACACCACTGGAAAACTCCAAGGCCCATAACCCGGTTCTATGATATCTCGTTTTGACATTTCCAAAATTTCCTCCTCTGCCTTTTAAAGTTTGGAGAATGGGAGGCGGCGAGGGGGTATACGTATAGGTCTTGCATCGCCTGTATCAATGGTATGCTCAACCAAATTGGTTGTACCAATATTTTTAGGATCTTTTGAAAAAACATCCTGATATTTGACGAGGAGTGCCCTAAAGTGACATATTTCTTCCTCATTTAAATTCTTTGAGCAATTTTCATACAAGTCAACTAGATGAGCTGGTAACTCATCTGAAGTATTAATGTTGTTTAAACATACATGATCTATATCCTGTTTAGGAACCTGTATTTCTTTATTTTCAATATTCTCCATTTTAGCCGTTATGGTATCTTTCTTGACTTTACAAGTTTTATTTGTTAAATTCATTAGTCTAAGGGGAATAGCTCCATTTTCAGGTTTAACCAAGCAATTAGCCATTAAGAGACCTGTCTTGTTAACAAATTTTGACACTGCACTAACTATGCCAGTTTCAATATTCACAACAGAATCAACAATCTTTCCAGGGACAATAACTTCAGCTTCAGGAGGTACAACAACATCCTGAGTTTCAACAATCCTACAAATAGTAGGTTCCATATTTTTATTAAAATGGTTATATGGGATCTTGTCACCATTTATAGGTAAACAACTTTTACTTAACAAAGCAGCACAGTTATTTGGGGTAAGAAAATCTACCCCTAAAATTCCATCATTTTGTATATCAGCAATCAAAACTTCATGAGTTATGATATTTCTACCAATTTTTATTTCCATATTAAATTTTCCAATAAATGCGGAAGTTTCTCCAGTAGAAGTTACTAAATTTAAATTAACTGGGGTAACTAAGTTCTGAGATGAGAGGGGGAGCTTCTCCTAAATCTCTCTGTTAAGTACAGTGACACTTGCACCTGTGTCAACTAACATATTTACAGGGAAGTCCTGTATTTTAGTTGAAACAAATAAACCCTCATCTCCGACACATTAAGTGCAACTATCCTGGGCCCTGACTCATTTGTCTCACACCGGCCCCCGTGTTCGACAAGTCCCGGTTTCCCTGCCCATAATTCTGAGCGGTATTGCCATTTTGGTCATTGCGACCATTTTGATTCCTACTATTATTATTGTTATGACCATTATAATTATGGTTCCTATTATTTCAAGAGCCATTATAAATGTTTCTATTTTGATAATTACCCTTATTTTGGTAATTATTTGACCATTTTTTTATTATTATTAAAATTGTCATTTGTTTTTCCAGGTTGAGTATTCTGGGCTGATTTGACAACCTGCTTGATATCATTAGTCAAAGACTTCATTTCCTGGCGGAAACCATGTATGAAAGTCTTTGTAAACGACTCAGAATCATCAAGACAATCTGACTCATTTGAAGCCACTGCATTGATTGGATTACCACGATACCGATTGGTCTTCTGTTTGTCCCCGACCCTATAGGCCACAAGCTGTAGTGCCAAAATTTCAGCTTCAGCAATATCTTTGCTCTGAGCTTCTCTTATTCTGAGCCTCATATCTGACTCCGGTAAAGCATCTGTAAAGTGATCCCTTGCCAAAATAAAAAAAGTTGGAGGTGCTTTTGGATAAGCTTGCCGTGTGAGCTTTTTATGGATTGAGCCAGTTCAGAGATTGATTCTTCTTTACGCTTGACACGTGTCTGCAAATTGGCTCTGAAAATCTCAGCTCGGTTCATTGATCCAAACCTTAAATTAAGGATCATGACCAAGCTTTGATAATCTTTCCTTTCCATTGGGGACAGTTCAGTTAATAAGGTTCTGGCATCACCTTTAAGGCTACCAGCTAAGTACAAGGATTTAGTTACATAATTCCAGGAGTTCAACTCTGCCAAAATCTCAAATTGAGAGGCCTTCGGCTGTTGTCTGCTTTGACATATTCCCCATTTCCATTCTCAATTTTACAGATAATCATCTAGATCTTTTGTACCATCATAATATTGTGGTTCATTTTAATAGCACCATTAGAATTGGACGTTTGGTTCTGATGTGGAGTACGCACAACTGAATTAGGCCTACCCACTACCAAACTAGATACACCGGGGGCCAGGGTTGATGGACCAAACCATCTGTTAGCAGTTGCTAAATTGTCATTGTTAATATTAAATAAAACATTTTGGGTGGAAAACATATTATTAAAGCTATTTGCCTTCTCTGAATAATGAGATGTACGTTCACCTTGCATGTGTGGGTGAAATGTACTGCCATTGCAATCATTTATCGGTTGGTCAAAATCAACCAACGCATTCCTGGTAACATGAGTTTAATGATCACCTGACCCCAAACTTTGAACATTAGGCATGGTGACCTGGGCACGTAAAGCTGCAATACCTTGGTCAACTTTATCCATGGCCTTTTGGTCATGTACTGCATTTCTTCTTTTGTTTTTTTAAACATTTGGTCTATTTGATGAAGAAAGTCATCAAATTTATTTTGCATACGTCTCTCTACATTATTATAGTTTGGTGTAGAAGCACTTGCAGAAGGGGTATTATAAGTTACTACATCAACTACATGCATGTCCATTAAATTAGATGGACTGCTAATATCTTGGTCAAATTCAATCAAAGAGTCTGAGATTCTGTTTTTAAAAATAATTACTGAATCATCCAAAAATTTATCAATTCCAATAGTAACAAGTTGATAAAGATTTAATCACAACAGTCAAAACAGTGGGTTAAAAAATAAATATATTAAATGGGAGATAACTCAGTTAGTTATACATCCCACCGTGGATGCTAAATATGTTGCGTCGCCACCACAGCGTGTATCGATGTCAACGCAATGACCACTGATGAGATGACGACATACTAATGTGTATATACTTCCAAAAGGGTTCCATCTGTTACTATAACTATAACTGTTTTGGCTTTACAGAGACATAAAACTATTAAAAGTTCACGCCCTGTTTATTTCTGTATTAAGGCACAACATGAAACTATGCAGTTTTGACAATAGTAATAAATTTCACTATAAACTTATGACATCATATGATACACAAAAGGAGCCCCAAGAGGATACATAGAACTTAAAAAGGTATAAGATTTATCGATCATAGTTAACTTGAAATATATCTGGTGAGGCACAGTTGCACCTGATGTTTAATTTCACCTAAGGTTCAGGTGACGTTACGGTATAAGTGAGGTGCTGTTGCACCACGGTTTATAATTTAGCAATAAATGGTCATTTCCAATCAGGGTACATTGCCTCAGCAATGTATATAAATTTTGCCTTATACGGTGCAGAGACACCGAAGTAGATGTGGTGCGCAAAATCCAAACTTGGATGCACCGCTAAATTTGACTACAACTATAAATGGATTAAATATATTTAACGAATCAGTTGATTGGTAACATCATCTAAATATAAAACGTAATTTATAATCACAACTTTTCTCTAAAAGATGAATAATTTACGGAAGCTATTGACTGAATTTTAATGCACCCGGTGCAATTTATCTCGACTCTCGGTGCAAATAAAGTTAAAGAATGGTTTCTCTAGTGGAAACACACATTAAATTACCTAAAAAGGCATATTTAAATTAAACTATCACGATAACGTACCATAGTTATTTCCGAACGAATTTGTTGCTGCGACATTATAAGAAACAATTAAGTTAAAAATCTAAGCGACTGTTAAAAAAATGAACGTGTCTCAAGTGAAAGTGAACTGAGAAGAATGACGTCACGAGTACGCTGACGTCGCTTTATATATAGAATAATATTAACCAATCAAATAATTCTATTTGCGATCTCCGGGCAAACGTGCAGATTTGCGCAAAGATGGTGGTTCTACGTATGCTCCGGGGACTAATGCACAGTATAAGTCCTAATTATTCATACTTCACAAAGGATCAACACCTATCTAGATGGATAAATAAATATATTATTAAGCTAGGAATGCAGGATATACTAGTGACAGAGTATAATGTAAGCAAAATTCACAATTGAAGTGGATTCGTGACCTAACGAAATGGACATTCTGAACTGTATGTGAAAAGTGAAAGTAGACTGAAACTACAATATGAGAACTAATACATATATAAATAAGTTTTTAAACAATATAGAAGTACACAATCATATGATTTCTACAACCTCAAGTGATAATTGTTACACAACAAGCGTAAACTACTAATTTATGGGTCACCGTCAACATGTAAACAAATCTGCATAAATCTATTTCCGGTGACATTCCAGAAATGTACTTTAACATTGGATGTAAACAAACGGATATAACAATGGAACCAGATGGGATTTAGCAGGGGTGTGAATAACAAAATATCTTAACAACAATAAATATTAACAATATAACCTTTGAGACCATTTTAACCTATTCATGGAGCATAAAGGGACAAAATTAGGAACCATTTTGTTTTGCCGGCACAACACATGCAAAATGTAAAAAAAAATTCAAACGAGAAAACTAACGACCTGATTTATGTACAAAATAAAAAACAAAAACGAAGAATAAATATGATATAAGCAGCAAAAGACAACCACTGAATTACAGGCTCCTGAATTCGGGACTGGCAGATACAGATTGGCGGAATTGAACGTGTTATCGACCCCCCCCCCCCCCAAAAAAAAGAAAGAAAAGTAGTATAACAGCACAACATAAGAACAAACGATAAAAATCAGTTGAAAAAGGCTTAACTGATACAAATACAGAGTCTGTATAGCTAATGCGCGATTAGCACTCAAAGTTGTTTTCTCCTTTCTTTTATAAAATTTGCGTCCTTCAATTTCACAGGTATTCCACTATCCAAGTTTAAACACTGAAATTTACATCATTCATTAAAAAAAACTCAATTTGAGTTATAAAACCTTCATTTTTTTGTATTGCGTCGTCAAAGTGAACGTTTTTATAAAAAGCAAAAAAGAAACTTAATTTTGTTCCATTTATGCAGGAATTAAAGTGTTTACTGATTCAAATAAATAATAATTCAAACTCTGAAAGAAATCATTTCAAACTAGCTATCAAACACCTGTTGAACGCCGGATTTTAATTCACGTCTTCCGATTATGCATTATTTTCTATGACAAAACCGGGTCCTGCTTTGTGAAATTTAGGACGAAACCGGGTCGTACACATTGACAAAACAGGGTCCTTCAATTTTGACATGACCCATTTCTTTCGTTTCATGCACAGAAATACACAAATATTGAGGTGCTCAAATTGACTTGTCTTGCGATCTCCGTGTTAATATATTTCTTTCCGTACAATGTGCACAATAAAACAGAAATTAAACATATTCGAGGCAAGGTTCACTCAATTCATCATTTTGATGTTCCTTTTTACTTATTTATCCATTAATTTAGAAAGGTTGTAGAAAATATTACATCTCACAATCGAAAACAGTTATATGTGTATGTATATTCTTCAATATCACAAAAATAACAAATAAATAAACAGAAATCCTACCTTTTCTCTGTCTGATAATGGTCCGTCACCATATCGGATGTATTGATGATTTGTAACTCAGAAACTGATTTGAAATACACTAAAACATTAGTTATTATGGTTATGAATACGAAAGTTAAAATAATATTCATATCTGAGTCCTGCAAACACAGTTAAAAATTAAAGACAACACAAAACTCAATAAATTTGAATCACTTTTTTGCTTGACCTTGCGTCATTTAAATATTGATTCAACACTTCATTATCAACATGAATGAATGCTTCACTTTCATTTTTATGACATACTATAATGATTCTTCTCCGGCCTCACTTACGGATACGCTCACATATAATAGATGCAGATCAATAATTACCAATCAGATGGTAAGAAGGCCTTTACTTCATCACATGTTCTTCCGGAATAAGCTAATATTTACCAATGAGAATCCCTTGACAGATTTATCCCATTGTGACGTGCCCCGTATAACTAATTAGACTGAGTCTCATGTGACTCAGTAATAAGACACTTTTTATATTGTTATAATAAAACAATAGGCTACACACGCATCATTAAGTTTTTAATGAAATCATATGCTACATCAGGGACTTTCTATACTAACGGAACTCGTCCCTATTGATTTTAATTAATAACTAAGCCGCCCGTGTAAAGCTACCACCCAACAATAAACTTTGTTTCGTATCTCTAATATATGAAGCTAGTAGTTATTTGGGTATTTCAAAGTACATTGTAATTTAATATGTGTTAATATAACATCTGATTAATAACCATTTACCATGACAAAAAATATAAGATTTTAAAAGAATGTTAAATTATTAAACTGAGGCATACCGTTTCGAAGAATACTCCAGTCGTACAAAAGGGGTTACATATCGAACAAGATGGCGGCCACTCGAAATTTACTAACAAAATACCTCAAAGTTCAAAGATCTATATTTGAAAAACGAATCTTTTCAAAAACAGCATTTTGCAATGACAAAATGTATAAAATTTCATAAAAATGTTACTTCATTAAACTTGAACATATAGTTATGAAGAACACTTCGTAAATGTGAAATGATGATTTTCTATGAAGTCACGTGACATCAGCGACGTCACAGTTCTGTCTGCAAATTTGTATAGACATTGTTCACTGTGTATCATCGCCACCGGAAATTGGGTACTAACGAAGCGGAGAGAAATTGAAAAAAAAAGTAAACAAGGTAAGAATTCATTCAATTTAAAGCATTTCTACTGATTTGACGAGAGTGCCGCTTAAGAAATGATTTTCTGATATATAATTCTTTAAATTATTAGGCCGATAAGTACAAAATTAAGACAAGATTTTGTGTTATACTCAAGAACTTGCCACTTAGTACCTGAAAATTTCGAGGTCGATCGTCCTCTGTCGCCCCATTGTCAAGATATTCTACTGTTTTTCATTATTTTTCCAGACACTTTTTTAGATTATTATAGTGTGGAATCATATTTACTGAAATTTGTTGTCAAAATGAACGTTTTTAAAGAAAATAGACCATAACAAATAAAGTCTAGGGTACGGCAACTTGCTCATGTTGACAAATTTACTGTATGGCAACTTGTTTTCAACTGTATGGCAACTTGCTAATTTCAAAATATTTATTTGCCGTCTTTTTAAAGAAAATAAAGTATTAGGTTCAAATATCTAATTATGCATTTGATAAAAATACAATTCGCTTGACACCATTTAAGATGTATACACAATATAAGGCTTGAACACAGTCCTATTACATCTTTTACATACCTGATGTATACAATATGAATACGGCATATACAAAATCTGGCAAATGTTGTAACTTTCGGAAAGGCATGTCACTGTTTTACTGACCTGTTGTTCTGCCCTCACGTGGCGTTAAATGTTACCCATGTCCGTCCGACCCGTCTCTCCCGTCCGTCCAGAAAGTCCCAATAATTGGTTTCCGTTCTCTAACTTTAATATGCCTTAACCAAATGTTTTAAAACTTACACGAAATGCTAATCACCACAAAACACAGATCAAGTTATAAATTGGGTAGCGTCACTGTTACCGTTCTTGAGTTATGCCCTTTTATAAATGAAAAAAAGCTAAAGCTGTCGTTTCTGTTTAGATTGCCTCAACCAAATGTTTTAACCATACAACATTAGTCAGCATTTGCATATAAGTGATGAACATTTCGGGAATGGGTTGTGGGTGGAGGGAAGGAAGGAGGTAATGGCAGGAGAATTTTTCCGCATTGAATATTTAGAACCATTAAGTGAATGAATTCTCTTTCAACTTTCAGATAAAATGAAATATAAATGAGTTATCATTCTCTGCAAAAAAAAAGTTGTATTGCTACACCACGGCACCATGTTAAGGGAGGTTTGAGTGCTCACAAACATGTTTAAGCCCGCCTCAATATATATGTGTCTGTCCCTGGTCAGGAACATGTAATATAGCGGCTGTCGTAAGTTGCTGCCTGACATATTTGTTTATGATTTTGTCATAAATCAGGCAATTTTGATACGGTATGGGTTTTGTTCATTGTGAAGTGTATAGTAACCAATAGTTGGTCAAATCTATTTCATTTGGATTTTGTTTGAAAGTCCTCTCAGTGGAAACAATTCCACGTCTCCTTTTTCAATTAATGTTATTGTCTTATTTGTAAAAGGCAGATACAGCCAATATATTAGAATAAAGAACATTAATTTTCTAAAAAAAAAACTTCATCTCTATATAGTAAGAAATGAACAAGCTCGGTAGCTAGCACTGTTTAAATTCAAAAAAATATTAACCTTAGATTAATCATTTTTGGAAAGAATGAAAGAAGAATCCGATACAAGGGATACAAATCCGGCTGTGGCTACGGCATAAATTATTTATATAAACTTTCTACTTGAGAATAAAGATGACCTTGTATGAAGTTTTTTTTTGGTTGTCATCTTAATATTATATACTTATTAATACAATTCACAAAAGATAGCATCTTCGACTTGTAAGTTTAAAGAATTATAAAATAATAACATCTAATAAGGACAGGTTGAAATATTTTTGAATCCTGATGGTGCATACTCATAAATTCTGTTGGAAAAATCCACGTAAATTTAAATGTTGATTTGATAGCGTTCATTTATTTATTTGCCCTCGTAAACAGTTTTGTTAAAATACCGAAATCGGTAAATTCTTATCGTGAACGAATAAGTCGGGTACACCTTTTTACATTCAGGCGTGCTTACGTTGCATTTTTTTCTTCTTATTAAGAAAAAAGATTTTAATTTTAGCATATATCTAAAGATTAGATTATTTACACACACACAAAAATAGGGCTTACGGTTGATTTTGAAACCTTATGAATTCACATTTATATTCACCAAACAGATAGGCCGAGATCCGTACCTTTATAAGTTTCGAAACAGAGAAGGTGTGTTTGAAAACAAATAATCACGTACTGCTATATCTTTTAAGGCAAATGCAAGTCTTACTTGTATTAATTATATAATATTAATTGGCACAATATCACATTAAAATTTACTGAGAAATATTATACATATTAATCATGGAACTGTACTACCGTAACAATGAAAATTCGGACGAATACACTCCTTTTCACTACCCCTCCATCTACTCATTTAAGTTTAGGCCAAACAGCCTTAGCAACAGTCTTTGATTATTTTTTCCCTTTAAATAAAAAGATTGATTGAATTTACTTAAACTAAAAAAAAAAATACAATCTTATTTTCAATAAGAAACAAGAAAATTAATTCGAAACACAATTCATGATTTATTTCTCCCAATTTTCAATGAAAACAAAGTATTTCTTCACTTTTCTTTTAACAAATTATTCATTTCAGAAATTTAAAAAAATAAACAATAAACAATGTTGAAGACCGTACCTTGACCTATAATGGTTTACTTTTATAAATTGTGACTTGGATGGAGAGTTGTCTCATTGGCACTCATACCACATCTTCCTATATCTATTTAACCCAGCACATTCTTTATGTGTCTGTCCGAAGCCACGAGCCTGTAGTTTGGTGGTTGTCGTTGGTTCATCTCTATCACATTTGTTACTTTTCGTAAATTGTTTTGTTATGAGTTAGGCCGTTAGTTTTCTTGTTGAATCCTTCCACAATTTTCATGTCGGGGCTTTTTATAGTCGACTGTAAGGTACAATTTTTCGTTGTTGAAGGCCAAACGATAGCATATAATTGCTTACATACACTTTATTTGACCCTTGTGGATAGTTATCTTATTTGCAATCATACAACATCTCCACTTTTTATATTTAAAAAAAAAAACCAGCACCAACAAAAGATGAATGGTCGGTTTTTTTTTATTGAACTTACAAAATGTCACCCTGACAACAAATAAGACAAGTGTCGTTAGTATTATAACGATATATGAATGTATTTAGGATAATATGGTTGAAAAAAACCTTTTTGTCTTTAAAAACACAAAGTCAATAGAGGTACGCAACGACGACTTCTGAACGAAATTAACGGCATATATTTTATAATATTTGATAAGTCGTTTATTTTGTATATTTGTAAGCCGGTAAAGCTTTGATACAGCTAAAATTTCATCACTTCATATTATCTAAACAGTGATTAATTTCATCTTTAAATTACAATATATTGCAAGACGCCGTACAGACAAAAGTTGTTATTTTGCAATTCGCCGTACAACGTCCTGCAATTCGCCGTACAATAAACAAACAATGTTTTGGTCCACATTCTTTAAAAAACATCTTTATGACAACAGATTTCAGTCAATATGATGTCACACTATCATAATCTAAAAACGTGTCTGGAAAAATAATGAAAAACAGTTGAATATCTTGCCAATGGGGCGACAGAGGACAATCGACCTCGAAATTTTCAGGTATTAAGTGGCAAGCTTTGGAGTATAACACAAAATAATGTCTTAATTTTGTACTTATCGGCCTAATAATTAAAAGAATTATATACCAGAAAATCATTTCTTAAGCGGTACCCTCGTCAAATTAGAAATGCTTTAAATTGAATGAATTCTTACCTTGTTTACTTTTTTTCCATTTCTCTCCGCTTCGTTAGTACCCCATTTCCGGTGGCGATGATACACAGTGTTGTTATAAGTGACCAGTCCCGCTAGTATGGACTGTCCCTGGCTACACACAGCATGTTCAAGTGAACTATCGTTTGCTGTTTGTTCTTTGTTGTCTGTCTTTTTTAGGACTTGCAATTGCTCTTATCACTTTTTATCTCCCTCTTTACACATGATATCATGCGCTACGTATGCCACCTTGAAGAATATGATGACATGATACATTGTATTTTGAATATGACAAGTTCATCATGTTCATATCTTAGATAATATGATATGCTTCTGACTGTATTTAAATGTTTAAATACTTTAATACATTAAATGAATTCCATTTCTTTCATGTACCTTGTCACGAGATAATAGAGTTCCCGAGTATATGAAATTTAGCATGTGATATCTTAACATAAATCAGTGCATACCGTATCTATTACCGTATAATACACACAACATCATCAAATCTGCGATATAATACCATATACTACATAAGTTATAAACATATTCGTCTGTAATCATAATATCTTAGATATTTGTCATTGTATACGTATCTTCACGTTTAATCTTATCATACCTTACACAAGGTGTCATTGAGTCTTAGAAAATACAACACTACATACGGTATCTCTGATTTAGAATTATATAATAAGGGAGCTACCATTTGATTTTTATGGGGGGGGGGGGGGCTAGGATGAAAAATTTTGTCCTGCATTTTTTTTTAGTTGTAATCTCTGTCCTGCCTTTTTATTTTTCACTCTATTCGGTCCTGCCTTTTTTTTTATTAGTTTATCCTGAGTTTTTTTACATAAATTGTCATCCTGCCTTTTTTTTTTGCCAAGTTGCTCATCCTGCCTTTTTTTTTTTAACTCAAAACTCCTGTCCTGCCTTTTTTTTTTTAAATTTCATCCTAGCCCCCCCCCCCCCCCCCCCCCCCCCCATAAAAATCAAGTGGTAGCTCCCTAAGCTACGTACTGTACACACTGCAAGAATCCTATAGACGTAGATGATTTTATGTACATGTAACATTACATTCGGCAATTGCGTCATAGATAATAATAATAATAAATTACGCGGGGTTTTTTTTGGCATGGTGTTTTCGGGTTTTTGTCGACTTATGGATTTTTGTTGTCCCTTTGGCTTCTTCTGCCTCTTTTTACAGCAAATGCAAGTCTAAGATACTTGTACATACGGCATCATATAGTCATAAATGGTACCATAAACAATGAAGGTATTTTTAAGTCTTTGATGATATAAACCCCACATAATACCTCTTTAAGTCTCACAAGATGTGATACTTTGCACATACTCCTATCTTAATGTCTTAGACAATATGATACTCTACATATAGTATCACCAAGTCTTAGATAATCTGCATATGATATCTTCACTTTTATATCATATCATGCTATACAAAATCATCATACCGTCTCACATCATAACAAGCTACAAACAGCATGTTCAACTGCATCTAAATGATATGATATAAGTGCATACATCATCATCAAAGTTATGGATATGAATTCTGAAGTTTAAGATGAAACCATACTTTACAATCGGCATATGCGAGTCTAAGATGATTCCACACAGCCCATTAATTTATAGTCATATTGGATTTCTTGATAGGACAATCTCACTAAACACTAAATCAAAGCTTTCTAAGTAACATTCAGGGATTATTTGATTTCATATAACATCATCTTTTTATAATTTTCTGTATGGTTTCAATGTAAAAAAATATCCTCCTTATTTTGAGCTATTTAGTGAGAGAACGTCATCTACATAGTGGAAAGTAAAGTTAAAGGATACTGCTAACTTCTTTTCTTTCTTCCTAAGAAGTTCCTGTATGAAGTCAGCCTCATATGAATAAAGGAACAAGTCGGCAAGATGAGGAGCACAGTTGGTTCCCACGGGAATGCTGATTGTTTGTTGAAAAACACGTCCTCCAAACGTAACAAATACGTTGTCAATCAAGAAATCAAGCATCTAGATAATTTCAGTTGCAGAGAATTTTTTGTTTGAATCTGAGTGATTTTTTTTTTACAAAGTACAATTTACCAATGTTTCCCCCCTTAGACAAGTACTGGTATCTACGTTGGCCATTCTTTTTTAAGAAACAAAGGAAGCCCAACTCTTTTAATTTGTCTTCAAGTTTGAAATGGGGAAACTTGTGTATAGTGTAGAAAAGTCAAATGGTTTTAATACTTTTTAGTATCCACATCTGATTCACGCCACCTCCAGAATATGTAGTTTCACAATAACTTTGAAGTCCGGCTTTGATTGCTGATAAAGATGAGGTTGATTTTAGAACGTGGTTTCATGGAGCACTTGGAAGACCCGGCAGTATTACTTGTTTGTAAGAAAACTTATGTAGTTTGGGTATCCAATACAGCGATGGAAGATCCAGTTCTCTCAGTGGTTGAAATTCCAAAGGAACATAGAACAGACATATGATTATTCATTAGTTCCTCCTTGCTAAGTGTTGGGGTATATGTTAAATTTCCAAGTGAATTGTTAATACCTAATCCATTTATCAAGCAGTTTATGTAATGTGATTTTCACACAAAAACGATGTTGTTTGGGGCTAATTATCTGCGGGGATAACAACATATTTGTCGTGGAGGTAGGACAGGTGTTTTGAAACATTAGGATCTTTAAGGATTGGTGTAGCATGGGTATTCATAGAACCATTAAGTTTTTTTAATTATGATTTGTATCAACGACCTCGAAGTCTTTATCCATTCGGAAAGAGTATCTACGTCTTCTTTCTCGCGTTTAACCCATTGCCTGGCATAGTTCTCGACTGAATCCATCAGTATTTTGAAGTTGTGTTTCCAATTGACAGATTTGGGCTCATGATATTTCGGGCCATTGGATAACACGTTTTGTAGAGAAGAGTTATTGACAATGTCTAGGTCACCAGTAATAACGTGACCAGCTGGATTATATATGAATGAAGAACAAACACAGTTGCAATCAGGAGGTTAAGACTTACAATCGTCAATATTGAGATCCTGTTATACGTGTTTGTAATTGAAAATTTAAGTTGCAATTGGTTTTGTATAGGTATAAGAAATGGTAGGTACAAACTGATCTTTAAAATAGGGAGGTATTTTCGAGTGAACTGATTTATGATGAAGGACATTGCCCAAGTTGATGGCATCGAGTCCTATGTTAGCGATTGCAAGTTTTAGCAAGGATCTTTTCTCCTTTTCATCTTTTCCATTGCGAACTCTGGTTTACAAAGTCTGTGACTTGCAATATCCGAGATGATAGATGTAAGTTTGTATTGGTTTGAATGGGGGTTTGTAACAGTGGTTTCCAAACATTGGTTGTACAGAGAATGAAAGGGGTAATAAATAAAGCTTCGTACGAATGTGATGAATATCAAACGGCTTTTGTATAATCGGTAGCAGGTCATTAATATAGCCATAATGGAGAGTAGGTAATGTATAATGACGATAACCATGACTGCATCTACGTCGAGGAGTAGAGTTAAGCCGGGGTCACACATTCACGATTTTACTGCCGTCCTTTTACTGTCGTCCTTGATAGGACCATTCCCGATTAAAATTTGTCAAAGATATGTTTAAGATCCTGTGAATCGTGGCTGGAAAATTTAAACTTTTAATTTAAATTTATTAAAACATTTATTTAATCACGACAACAATCAGATATTGTTCAGGAAGCGTTTAAATTCAGCCGTTTTCAGCCGAATTTGTCCCGATTATCCCGTTCTCAATCCGATTCTTATCCGATTTGTATCTTTCGCATGGTAAAAAACGACAGAATATGTCCCGACATCGTCCCGATTCTGTCAAATGCGACCCGACAGAGATCAGACATTGATCAGACAGTAGACCGACGCTGACGGAAGAAATCCGATAGAAAACCGTTTCATGTGATAGTCCCGACCTATTAAAAATCGCCATATTCGGAATGATCCGGGTTCTGTCGGAACGCAATCTTATCAAAGTCTGCTGTATCGTATTACAAACGCCTTTTCTGTACTCAGTCGTATCGTGTTCTGCAATTATCGGTACTCTGACGTGGGTATAATTACCGAATTTCGTATCAATAACAGGACTGTTCCGGAACAAAGACGGTTCGCATTCGGTAAGATCTGAATGCAATCTTGACTCAATCGCCAAAACAGCAATATTTTTTTTCTCCAGATCATGCCCGTTCCACAGGACACCGTCCAGAATACACAGAACATTGTTACGATTTTAATCCGATACAGCAGAATCTGTCACGACATAGTCACGATTGTAATCCGACTAGACAAAATCGGCTGAGTTTCCCCGAATGTTACGGAACGCACCTAACTGTCGGGGTGCTTGACCGATCTCTCCGATCCGTAGGAACCTGTTACGAACGTATACGACTGCGTTCAGACAATGATGGACATTCCAGATTATTGAGGATAGTAATCCGACTTTTTCACTTTTCGTGTCTTAGCGCTGTCTTGATGTCAACGGGAGCCATAATCGGCACTGTGTGAATGCCACATTCAAAATATTCATCACATTCACCGACCTACAGGAAGGACTAGATAGAATACTTGTACCATCAATTTTGTCATTGAAACAATATGGTGTCGCAGTTCCCAATTGTCGAATCCGTTAGGTTTCTTTTTGTCTACGGAGAAGTGTTGCAAGATGAGGATTGTTAGTCTTGTGGTATACTTTTTCGATGCTGCGAGCTTGCATAAAAAGGATTGAATGATCAGGCTGGCAAAACTGCTTGTAAACGATGTAGCTTGCATTGTTGTTTACGTCTGATCTATGGCCGCACATGTGTTTATTTAGCCTTCCATTCGTTTCACCAACATAATGTTATGTTTCAGCCATACCGATTGTAACGTAGATACATCTTTTGGTATTCAGAAAGGTTGTGAGGAAAGACTATTACGTAAATTATGTTGATTAAATTCTAAAGTATCATATCTTATTTGAATGTCAGGGTTATCAAATGATCTGACATTATGGTAAATAAAAAAGGTAGGGCCCAGATTGTTCCATTTGAACTTTAATCTTTTCCTTAAAAGGATATAAAATTGAACAACAATGCAAAAGGACGCTAAATAACGACAATAGAACAAACTGAATATGCTTTTGATCAACATTTTTTTTATAATTCCACTATACTATACCTTTATCATCGTTTGTCAAATGTTGAATCTTTCAAAACAAGAATGCACGTGTGTTCGTTCTTAGCATACCCCTACTTATAAATCAAAGTATGGGAAAACAGGAGGTATGTGTCCGAACGATTCGGAAAGAGTCCATACATAACAACTAAACACTGTTGAATTACTGTTAAATATGAAGTCATTCCGTTCAATAGTGTGTGAGAAAAGTGTGAATAAAAATGTTTCAAAGTCATTCAACATACTGAAAAAATACTAAGAATCGGCAAACAGAAAATAGGTATTTAACAGACCAGAAAAGTGTCGGCAAACAGGAAATAGGTATCAGACAGGCCAAAAAAGTGAGCACACGTTACAACGCATTACGAGTTAAGATATAATTTTAAAAACTTACTTTTATCACACTGACTTCCCGCAAAGCCTCTAGTACATTTGCACTTTGATGCCAGTTGTCCATCACAGGACCCAGGATAACATCTAGTACTGTCAGATCTCCATGAACAAGCCTCTGCAATTAAGGGGGAAATTGAAGAAAAGAAAAATCTTGAAAAAAACTTTTAAATTATTTATCCTGTTCTTCAATAAACTGATGTTTTACAAAGACACTTTTTTACAATCCTTACACAGTTATGCCATAAATTTTCCAAATTTATTTACATTCAATCAAAATTGAACCACACGTTTTATTTAAAACATACTTACTATTGCAATTCCTGTTATCAGACGATAAAGTGTATGCTTCCCAATTTTTCTGGGGCTTGACAGATCCTTCACAGTATACACAACGGTTGTCAGAGTATCCACTGCATTGTCTATGGTTGCAGTGGGAAATCTTTGGACAAACTTTTAAAAAAGTAAGATATCAAATTGATCGTTGCAAAATATTAGATGGTCTGAAATAACAAACGACAGTTTCAGTATCGCTTGTTCAATATGCTCAATAGGTTAAAAGACCACTGTTTGTGTTGGATAACCTCCATCTCTCATGTTCAATTAAAGTAACTGCAATAGGTAATATCAACTTCTAGGTTTTTTTCTGTAGTTTGTGTTACTCCATCTTTAGTTTTCTTTTTGAACTGTTATACATCATTTCCTCTATAATTTTTCTATACGTAAGATTTTTCAGAATTGTTTGATTTATCTTTGTCAGATGCTTACTATTTAAAGTGAAGCAAGCTGCGTATTCGACAGTAATCAAAAGTTCATCAATCGTAATCCTTTTAAGAAATGAATGCAACGCAGATTGAACAGGCTTTGATTCATATGAATGCTAGTGACATAGGACATTTAAAACTTTATAAAGATAATTCCGTTTAGTACTTATCATTTACAATAACTATTAATCAACAAAATGTAAATAAAACTTTATAAATTTTATTCGTCCGAAGCACTTTTCTTGATTCACTTTTATCGGGAGCACTCAAATGCAAATATTTTATATAGATATGCCTTGATGCGTATGTTTGAGTTGATAGCAAATGACACTGTATGAAAAGGAGAACAAATATAAAGGTTTTACAAATGTTATATTTCAGTTGTCATCCTACGGCATTTGAGCATCAAGGTAATCAAATGCTATGCTTAACCACTGCACTTAATCAATAAACTGTTGACACAGAGATATGTCTCGCCTGTCGGCATAAAATTCAAAAAAACAAAAAAAAAAACAATCTGATGGACAACAACATTACTACTTAGTTCAGTCACTGGACCATGATCTAGTGGGCAGGGTCTGAAAATGGTCGACAAACTTAGATATACAGACAATAATGTAACTTTGTAGAAAATATTGTTGTTTATTGTAAGTAGCTCCTATCAATATAAAAGAAAAACTTTAACATTGAAAATTGCTAATTAATTCAAAGTCTCTACGACTGATATGTACTGATAGTAATGCAACGTCATACAAAATATCATTGATCTATCACAAGCAATTTTTATCAAACAGACTTAAGCAGAAAAACTTAACATTGAAAATTACTAACTAATTCGAGTTCACCGGACCATTACATAAGGAGCAGGGCCGCAAAATAGTCATCAAACTAATATGAACTGATAGTAGTGCAACTTCATACAAAATATCATTGATCAATCACAAGTAGATCATATCAAACTAAAGTAAGCAGAAAACTTAACATTTGAAATTGCTAATTAATTCAAAGCCACTGGACCATGTCCTAGGGGACAGGGCATCAACATAGTTGTCAAGGTGATGTGAACTGATAGTAATGCAACTTTGTATTAAATATCAATGATTTATCAAAGGTAGTTTCTATCGAACTAACTTAGGCAAAAAACTTAATAATTGTTGATGCCTTCACCGTCACCGTCGCAGGAAAATCATTCCCTATGTCTCGCTTTCCGCGGCTTTTGACGCGGGCGAGAAAAAAAAATGAATTTCTCAAAAGTTTCATATAAAATTTGGGAACATCCTGGTGTAATTTGTTATGTGAGAGGCAAAAAGATACTACTTGAATATTTTTGCTGTCAATAGAAGCGATTATAAATCGTTGAAAGAACAGTACACCAGTAAACAGTTTGGAAACCATATATCTCTTTGTATTTTACATTTCTTGTAAAGCAACACTCCAGCAGTACCCACATATGAAGTTATAGACAAAAGATGTTCTGAAATAGGCGCAGAAGATATTAAAGGGACACTAAAAATGCATAGGTAGAAGCCAAACCAAAAATCCCATGAAAAAAAACATAAACAACGAAAAGACAAACTATAGTTTACAAAACACTACATAGAAAACTTAAAATTATCAGAAACGAACCCTACAAAAACCTAGAGTTATCACATGTTGCTCCTGAACGGTAAGCCGATTCTGCTCAACAAAAAGTAAAATAACAAAAATACCGAACTCCGAGGAAAATTCAAAACGGAAAGTCCCTAATCAAATGGCAAAATCAAAAGCTCAAACACATCAAACGATGGATAACAACTGGCATATTTCTGACTTGGTACAAGCATGTTCTTATGTAGAAAATGGTGGAATAAACCTGGTTTTATAGCTAGCTAAACCTCTCACTTGTATGACAGTCGCATAAAATTCAATTATATTGACAACGATGAGGTAACAAAACAAACAGACATTCTAGGTAAAAATGTCAAAAACAGGGGTACAGCAGTCAACATTGTGTTATAATCCTAATAACTATAAAAACAAACAAATATGTCAACAAAGAAACACAAAAAGGCATATAGACAGCACATTAGCAAAAAATGAATACAAAAAATTACCATAGCACAATAACACAATGACGGGATGTATAAGTACCGAGCCACGTCAAATGGATATTACCAAAAATAAGACTAAACAGTAGTAAACTGAACTTTCTTTAGAAAAAGGACGAGACGTTCTTTGACATACCCCTGGTTCATCAACTTTTTGCTCAGACACTGGTGATGTTTTAGAAAGTCTGAGTAGCAGCTGCTAGCTCTTGAATACCGAATAAGTTGGGAAATGTATATCTCATATGCAGGGGAAGTTGTTATAGTGCTACTAAGGTGGGGGAAATGGATAATTTCAAAAATAAAATCGTCTCGTTTGTCATAGATTCTGGTACTGAGATGACCGCTTATGTCAAATTCGAGATATAAGTCTAAACATGAGGCTGAGAAGTCGTGTCTGTTGTTTCTTTAATTTGTAGTTCTGGAGGATATATTAATGGAACCCAATCAGAAAAGTTCGGATTGTTAACGGAAAGAACATCATCAATATATCTGAATGCGAAATTTAATGATCTGGCTTCTTTGATCTTCTTGTTTTTGATAAGTGTCTGAAGGAACTCCGACTCATAGGACAATAAGAAGAGGTCGGCAAGGAGAGGCGCACAGTTCGTTCCCATAGGAATGCCGTCAATTTGTTGAAAAAGTATACCTCCAATTTCAACTAACAATTGGCACCTGTCGCGCTGTTTATTTAGAATTTGATCGAAAGAAGAGGAAGGTAACCACAATTATAACATACCCGTTGTCATTTGTGATACAGATATTCAATAACGGTAAAAAAAATTGTAAATGAGGTCCGTAAAACTTTCAAAGGGATGACATCAACCTTTCCTTTAGTTAATTAGCTTCAATGAAATCAGAAGCACGCCATCAGGGAATTCGTGATATTTAACGCAGCCACTGGTATATCGTATCAACTGGGAGATATATACTTTACATGCAGGGGCTGGTGATGGAATATAGAGATAGAACGTTAACAATTATGAAGCAAAATGATTTTTTTGTGTTTTCGGTCTCAATCGACCAAGTTTGTCAATTTCTTGATTTAAGTCAAGATATGAGACAGACTAAACTGTATCTGTGGTATTCTTAATTTCAAGTTCAATGAGATAGATGCGTTCAAAATGATTTCTTAAGTTTGAATAAATCAGGGACAAGACATCAGCTATATAGCCGAAAGTGAAGTTAAAGGATAATGCCTTTTTCCTGATGTAAAGTCTGTCTCATATGAATGAAAGAATACATTGGCTAGAAGAGGAGCACAATGTATTCCTATTGGAATGCCAATTGTTTGTTTAAAAAACATGTCTTAAAACGTAACAAATATGTTGACAATATAGAAATGAAGCATCACGAGAACATCAGTTTTAGAGAAAGTTTTGTTTGAAAATGTTTTTATGATATTGCAAGAGGAAATAGACTTAGATTTTATTCACCCTTAATGTCTTTCTAATGCTTTATATATATACAACTAATTCACATCACCCCTAGAAAGGTAGTTTTACAGTAACATCGAAGTTCGGCGTTGCATGACCTTGAATGCTGATAAAACTGATCATATTAGTTTGGATATTTCCTTTTTTCCGCAGACTCATGTTTTTCACAATGAATTAAATATGCATTTTCTGAATTTTTGTAAGTAAGAATTTAGATTTGTATCAATGTTTGTGTCTTGTTTTATGAGGTAGTACAGATGTCAAGGTTTAATATCTTTTGAGGTGATTTATTCTTGTTGAGTTTTTCGAATAGACTAAATTTAAACCACAATGGAACACATCCGAATTAATCCGGAAAAAATATGGGCAGTGCTAATTCCATTAAATTATAAGAACAAATAAAATAGCTTAGGTCGTGTTATAAAGCCTATACATGTACAAGAAGAATAAATTTTAATAAGTTTTAATTAGAGAAAACCAAATGCGTGTTATAATGAATCAACTTTCGTTAAAAACTCTCCATGGCATTACCATTAGACTGGTCCAAATTGAATGTTTATTCTACAGACAAAAGTCATACAACAAGATAAACAACTAAGGCATGTCGTGTCATTTGAGCGTGCCGATTGTGTTTTAATTGACGCAAATTACTAGTCAGACTAACCAGTGGTAAGTTTACTCTCCATAAATTACTTCAAATACAAGGCGCTGCATCATTCAGCATGCATTGTTAACTACTGGCTGAAATGAAAAAACAATAACTTGCTTCTGACGCCTGAAATCAGTCGGAGCATGATGTTGCTTTCCAAAAACTAACAGAACGTCTACATGATGATCTGTTTGTGCAAAAAAAAACATTTTCGTTGTCGTATAGTTTGCTAGATACATATTGTTCCTTTCTTCCAGATCGTTCATGATGCGGAAAAAAAGGTGAAAAGCAGTTTACGATCGGTCGAAATTTCAAATTATTACGATCTATTTCCGTCAAAATTTCGTATTCAAACAGCTTTACAATGTATTCCTACCTTTCTGATAAATATTATTGCTGGATAGTAGATGGTATGGGTCTTGTACAAAGTCTTTATGTTAAAAGTACAACAGTTTTGGAGATTTCACAAAGGAGGTCTTTAAAACCCTAATAGCTTGATGTGAAAATTTCGTGGACGTGTTTGATCGATATAATGTGGATCATTCTACAAAATTAGCAGAAAGAATAATGAGTAAAATTGAGAATGGAAACGGGGATGCGTAAAAGAGATCACAAAGTCTATTTTAAATGGCGGTAGATCCAAGGTTATAAAAGTCATTGAATGCAGATCAAATAGAGATTGTAAGAGAAGGGTCTGTTTTAAATCATGTCAGTACTGAAGTACTGACTACTGAGCTGATGAGCTTGTGAAAAAAATGTGTGCACCTGAAAATAAACTGGGATTGATACGATTTATAGGTGACTGTGAACTGCCGCACTACAATGATTTTGATTTGCAAGACCATGACAAAATATTCCTAGCGGGATCTATCCAAATCTATAGACTGTGAAGCAATTTTGTGCCGGCTCTGTAAATAACTGAAGAGGCAGATATAAGGATTATTCTGCCGTCTCTTTTTGCTAATGAACAGATGGTAAAAAGTTATTTCAGGGGTCGCATTATATCAAAACCATCAGACACTGATGTTTTATTTCTGGAAGCGTTTCTTCAACGCAAGACGGTTTTTACCTATTCACGACATATGCAATTTTTTACAGTGATTGGACAGCTGATGTCCGGCACACTACCAGCTGCTCACGCTCTTACAGGATCCAACATGTCTTCTTTAATTGTTATTTGCAAAAAGGACAATTACAAGGCGTCGCAACAAAACCCATGCATATATCGAAGTTTGTCAATCTAGCTGGTTTTAATATTGACACATCCGTTGCAGTGAAATGTCAAATCATCGCGGATCAATATGACCCCAAAAGCGATGCTCATTCAGTACATTGTTATCATAATAAACTCAAAAGTGAAGTCGGTGCATTCTAATGGTGCTTACTTAATAAAATTACCTCCTTCAGATGCATCATTCAGACAGCAAATTTTTCGAGTTTCACTCAAAGTGTATGTCTGGATTAATGCTTATATCGCCAAACAACCACCCAGGTCACCTATGGAATATGGATATTGGGAATAGCTTCATAGTTTCAGTATACTGAACCCAATGTTCTCTGACTTTTAATAGAACCTTGTTTGTACATTTTAAGGCAAAACTATTTGTAGCAAATTTTACGTATGCTACGAACAGAATTTGTCGTGGTCCAGCATTTGTTGTTTTCAGGGCAGTGGTGATTGTAGAAACCAGCTCACTCATTAGATTGTTTTAAAAGATCGCTACGATAAGGAAGTTCATTGAACTATTAATCGCAATGCCTAATATTTCAAGTTTTCTGCTGTTAGTGGCCTCCGATTTAATGTGGTTAGGAATCTTTCCCTCTCTCTCTAAAAAAAAGGGAAAAAAATCTAAACCAGAACCAAACAAACAAACAAACATATCAGTGGTCTCGGATCTTGACGCGATGGGTTTCGCTTTCAAACCAACTGCAGATATTTTTTTGTATCGGAAGTATTACATACCATGAAATCCACATATTTTTTCCGTTACTTTTGCAAGTGGACGTGCATATTGATGTCTAGTGTTAGTGTATTATATACCTAGACAGCTTCCCTTGTAGCGTGATATCTCTGTTTATCGGTCGCCCCTCTGTCTATATCACTCTGCTCAGCCCTTAATAAAATTGCATATCACAGCTTTGTGACGTCAAATACTTGACCCGGCCTTAAGAACGTTGACCCGGACATATCACTGACGTCCTAATATATGAACCAACGTTGATATCACCTGCTTGACACAATATGAAGCATTTTTGATCTCGTTCGTTGTGCTCACTCGACAAAAAGCGTCATATTGTGACTCGCAGCTGATTTTATACGATATCAATGTGCAGACAACCTGATAATCGGTACGAATCGTATTTGTTTGTAATTCACATGTATATCGGGTTTAAGAGAAAGTCTCAAAAATTTTGTAACATGTGAAGTTATTCTTATATCCATATTTTTCTTGATACACATCTGTTATTTAAATCTTATCCTTGATATTTCTATATTTTTCATTTTTGTATTTGTTCAATGTCCATTTTATGATGTTGGAATATATTCTAATTATATGAAGTTAAAATACATTTATTTTGTTTATTACATTATTCTTACTTTGATTATTAGTTTAACCAAATATCACAAAAAGAAAATGAAATATGTTCACTGTAAATACAAACTGTTCTCCGTGTTCAATTGAAATTTTATAAGTTACATTGATTATTGCATATTCAATGTGTGCATTTAATATACTTCTACAGATTTGTTTTGTTTCCTTCCTTAGTAAAAATAATACAAACAACAAACAAATTGAAATTTGAAATTTGCCTGATTATATATTCAACAATATTCATTAATATAAACTAAAAAACAACCAAAATAAAAAAAAATGCCAAACAAGTTAAAACTTACTGACAATTGATCACTGAAGGGAAAATCAACAGTAAATGCAAAACAATTTCAGGTGCTGGGCAGATCCATAACAGCTCAACGGACAACATTTGAATAAATCACTGCCAATTGAGTCATGTTGATGATGACATCCAACGCACTTTCCATATTGAACGGAATGCAATGATAATAGACATATTTTTTTTCATTTATTACTGCAAATTCCTTGAAATTCCGGGTTGAAACGTGTGCCATTTTGGATGATACATGCCAATCTAATTGGAACATTCAATACATTTGGATCTGTTCAGAATACAATCGGAAAAATAAACTAAAACCGCAGCAATTTTGTTTATTAAAGGGAGGGAGGGTGGTTGTTAAAGCTTGTTAAAAAATAATCGTGGAATGAAAATTGAGAGGGAACACGTGTTTATATATAACAAAGGATTTGTATAGAGTTCTCACTATACAAATCCTTGATATAACCAAAGTCCACGAGGAGCTTCAAAGCATATTCTTTCATATGTTTAGATATATGGTTAAGTGAAGATTTAAATGGCAAACGTTAATAATGGACTGACTGTACATTTAAAACACAATAAACAACTAAATGTATTTTCAATGAAATAAAGCAATTTAATTATTAAATCATTAAAATTTATTAATTACCTGAAATTATCTGATACACTCATAAATTACCATCAAAACAATACTATAGTGTGTGATAACATTGTGTTAGGGAATTCCATGTTTGCTATGCCTACATGGTTCATTTCAACGCACTTACCACTATACCAATCAGAATGATTTTTTAGCAGTGTTTTAAGAAATGGTTTGACTTTGTATCCATGTATTATTTGTGAAACATTAAATGTTTTAAAAGGGCGAATTTTCTGTATCAAGTCAACAGTAATGTAGACTTTTGAAGCTCAAACTTTCTATTGCCTTAAATACCCAAATGAAAGATCCGAAAACTAAAACAGAATGACATCTTTTTGAAATTATAGCAAATCTTTTGGTTGAAAATTTATTATTCGTTAATGCAACAAATGAACTTAAAATATCTGTCATTTTCTCCCTACCCAGTTTGCCCCTATTATTATGATGTGGACCGTTCATTGTTATTGAATCTTACGCAATTTGATTGGATAAAGTTATGTATTAGTTTACCTTCAAACTGTCAATTTTTTTCATACATGTATATTGATGAAATCAGACATGCATGAATGTGTACGGTATTTTAGATGACCTTCAAACTGTACATTAGACGATAAATAAAATTGAGAATGGAAATGGGGAATGTTAAAGACCTCCTTTGTGAAATGGGGAAGTTAAAGACCTCCTTTGTGAAATCTCCAAAACTGTTGTACTTTTTACATAAAGACTTTGTACAAGACCCATACCATCTACTATCCAGCAATAATATTTATCAGAAAGGTAGGAATACATTGTAAAGCTGTTTGAATAAGAATTGCCACTTCTTATTTTTTAAACAAAAGTTTCCACATATAGAGTAGACAAATTAGCCTATTCCGGAGAAAAAAAGAGAAAGTTTACAAATCAGACGTTTTATTCCATTAAACAAGTCATTTTTCGAAGAAAAAAAGCCGAAATACATTCTACGCGAGGCTACGCAAGTTATAATTATTCTTTATCTTAACAAAAAAAAATCATTTTCAATTTCATTATAATGTTATGATAGACTATTTTCATATTACCGACTTTTGACTCCGGATTATATAATTTGTCGACTGGTTACCTTGGACATCATGGTATCAAGTCACCAATATATGTCCCCAAAAAGGTTGCCATCCTGCTCACTGTACTAAGAGCATCCCGTAGTTAGGCACTCAGTGTCAAGTAGATATGTTCTAACACAGAAACAACTAAAAAACTCAAGTCAACTCGAAACTCGCTTGAAGAGTAGGGCGATAAACACAGAACTATTCAAAAAAGTTTTCAGAAAGCGGAACCTATCCCAAGGAGTAAACTGTTAGAATACAAAGATAAAAAGAAAAAGAAAAGTACTCCATGTGTTCTTACTTACCACCCATGTCTCAAAAACAGCTTTGGTGTCATTTGTGAGCATTGGAAAACAGATAAAAATAATTTCAAACTATCAAAGATTTTTCCCGAGCCCCCAATGATAGCCTTTAGGCAACCCAATAGTCTGCGGAACCTGCTGGTGTGGACTGAAGTGTCGGAAAATGTCGTTTGTGTGATGTAAAACATTGCAAATGCTGCCTACAGATTCTTCAATCATCACCTTTTCACAGGAAGTTAAGGCAACCGAAAATAACTACAGGATATTTTACAATGTGACCTGCAAAAGTATGAATGTTATTTTCATACGATATGAAATTGAGAGGTTTAACTAGCTATGAAACCAGGGTTTATCCACCATTTTCTACTTAATAGGAAAATGCCTGTACCAAGTCAGGAATATAACAGTTGTTTTCCGTTTGTTTTATGTGTTTGAGCTTTTGATTTTGCCATTTGATTAGGGACTTTCCGCTTGGAATTTTCCTCGGAGTTCGATATTTTTGTTATTTTACCTTTTTAACCCAACAGTGTTAGAGTTAGATTTTATTGCTGACAAATTTTTGTCCCTAAACGGGATTCGAACTCACACCTTTGATTACACTACAGTATCAATCGCTTAGTCTCATGTCCAGCTCTCTAGACCACTCGACCACATCCGCTATATAAAAATATAATTTCAATAATTGTAGTGTTACCTTGTCATGTAAGGCAAATCTAGAGATAGACATAAGACATGTGTTTTAAGCGTGTGTAGATGTTATATTATTTTTATACAATATGCATTTTTATTTGTCATCAATTTAACTAAACCTGTTTTATATACCGTATGGGACAATGATTCAATTCATTATACAGTCACTAGAAATAAATATATCATACAAAAAAGTCTAAGCAAGTAACAACCATACAATATATATGCCCACTGGATCTTAGTGTGTTTGAGATACAGGGAAAATACAAATATTTATATAGGTCTGAAAATTGAATCAAACAGTGTTAGAGTTAGATTTTTCTGCTGACAAATTTTTGTCCCTTATATATTTTTGCGATAATCATGGATGTACTTTTTAATGAACATTTTTACTTTATCTATTCGCATTTCTTCAGTAAATTGGTCGTCACATTGGTAGAACGGGAAAACATAGTATTTCGGTAATTCAACGGTAGCACATAAATCCAACTATTAATCATCCTAGTTTCTAGAAATACGGTGACAAGTAAGGTAAATTAAAAATTTAATGTACCGAAATACCTCACGGCTTATTGTGGTTTTATTTTGAAGACATATATAATACCCTTTGATAAAGGCTTGTCGTAGAGTGCCAAAGTTGTGCAGATTTTTTAAAAATGTGTTCAAAGGTCAAAGAGGGGATTTTTAAAAAAATCGCAAATTTTGGACATTTTGGACAATTTGTCGGTAGTCCTTCATGATAACTGAAATTTTTTTTATGGAATCGTGCTCTAGGAATGCTCCGCGCATTCAGCTAGTCATATTTATGCCTGATTGCCAGAAATTATTGATGTATACCCCCGCTTCCAACATGCAAGAAAATGAAAAAAAATATCTTTGAAAATTATACATTTAATATATTTAGCTATGCAATGATATATGACAATATATAAAGATATTTTTAGGAAAGTTTTGTTAAAATGCCATAAAGAACAAAGGAGAAATAAGAACTGTTCAGTTAACACCCGGTCCATGATTTAATGAAAAAAAATAATGAAATTAGTTACTGATTGTTTAAACCAAAAACATGTTGGAACTATACAAATCTATTCTTGATGCATAAAGGTCAGCATGAACACGATAGTATATGAAGTTTTTATGTTAATAGGTCAATCAGTACAAGAGCAATTGCATATGGATAACTTGTGTTCCACGAAAGATACCAGAGGGACGTTCATACTCATAAAACAAGAAAAACAATGGCATATACAGCAAACTTGACCAAGGGAGCAACCATTTAACTTCAAAAAAGGGGGGGGTATGTTTTTTTTGTCTGAGTCAGAATTTTTTTTTAGTTTTTCGACGCTATTATTCAAATTATTTTTTTTTTTATTTAACACTTTAGGTTATGGTGAAATACTGGATTCAGGATATTTTTTTTTTGTCATCTGCTTGACTAAAAATTTATTTTCATCAAATTGAGGATCTGAATATTTTTTTAGGAAAAAAAAAATAACCCCTTTGAAGTTAAATGATCGTTTTCTAAAACCGATTTGAAAACCCGATATACATGTAAATTACAAACAAACACGATTCGTACTGATTTTCAGGTTGTATTTGCGTTTTTTGCATGAAAGAAAGTAGTGTTTTCATTGTTTTACAAGCAGATCGGAAGATGACGTGTTTAGTTCGGGTCAATTTTATCAACGTCTATTCATATATCATGACGTCAGTGGTATGTCCGGGTCAAAGTTATAAAGGCCGGGTCAACGTTTCTGACGTCACAAAGCCGTGATATGCCATTTTATTAAGGGCTGAGCAGAGTGATATAGACAGTGGGGCGACCGATAAAAAGAGATATTACGCTACAAAGGAAGCTGTCTAGGTATATAATACACTAACACTAGACATCAATATGCATGTCCATATGAAAAGGTAACGGAAAAAATATGTAGATGTCATGGTATGTAATACTTCCGATACAAATATTCGATACAAAAATATCTGCAGTTGGTTTGAAAGCTCAAACCAACCGCGTCAAGGTCCGAGACGACTGACAGGTTTGTTTGGTTGGTTTTGATTTGGTTTTGGGTTTGTTTTTTTATTTTTTTTGAGAGATACAGCTTCCTAACCACATGAAGTCGGAGGCCACTAACAGCAGAAAACTTGAAATATTGGGATTGCGATGAACAGTTCAACTTACTTATCGTAGCAATCTTTTAAAACAATCTAATGAGTAAGCTGGTTTCTACAATCACCACTGCCCTGACAACAACAAATGCTGGTACACGGCAAATTCTGTTCGTAGCATACGCATACCACAAATAGATTTGCCTTTACATGTACAAACAAGGTCCTATTAAAAGTCAGAGGACATTGGGTTCAGTATACTGAAACTATAGAGCTATTCCCAATATCCATATTTCAAAGGTGACCTGGGTGGTGGTTTGGCGATATAAGCATTCATTCAGACGTATACTTTGAGTGAAACTCGAAAAATGTGCTGTCTGAATGATGCATCTGAAGGAGGTAGTCTCATTAAGTAAGCACCCTTAGAAAGCGCCGACTTCACTTTTGAGTTTATTAAGATCACAATGTACTGAATGAGCATCGCTTCTGGGGTCATATTGATCCGCGATGATTTGACTTTTCATTGCAACAGATGTGTCAATATTAAAACCAGCTAGATTGACAAACTTTGATACATGCTTGGGTTTTGTTGCGACGCCTATAATTGTCTTTTTTGCAAATTACACTTAAGGAAGACATGTCGCATCCTGTAAGAGCGTGAGCAGCTGGTAGTGTGCCAAACATCAGTGGTCCAATCACTGAAAAAAATGCATATGTCGTAAACAGGTAAAAACCGTCTTGCATTGAAGAAACGCTTCCAGTCTGAAACCACAATTCATCATGTTTGGCATTTGAGGAAAGACCTCTAGAAATAAAACATGAGTCTCTGGTGATTTTAATATATAATGCGACCCCTGAAATAACTTTTTACCATCCGTTCATTAGCAAACAGAGACGGCAGAATAATCCTTATATCTGCCGCTTCGGTCTATTTCACACCGGCACAAAATTGATTCTCAGTCTGTAGATTTTGAAAAGATCCCGCTAGGAATATTTCGTCATGGTCTTGCAAATCAAAATCATTGTAGTGCGGCAGTTCACAGTCACCTACAAATCTTGTCAATCTCTGTTTATTTTCAGGTGCCCAAATTTTTTTCACTAGCTCATCAGCTCAGTGCAGTACTGGCATGATTTATAACAGACCCTTCTCTTACAATCTCTAATTGATCTGCATTCAATGAATTGTAGAACCTTAGATCTACCGCCATTTAAAATAGACCTTGTCTCTTTGACGCATTTCCCGTTTCCATTCTCAATTTTCTCCTTATTATTTCTGCTAATTGTTTAAAATGTTTCACATTATATCGATCAAACACGTCCACGACACACCCGAAGTTTTCAAAACAAGCTATTAGGGTTTTAAAGGCGTCCTTGGTCAAATCTCCAAAACTGTTGTACTTTTTACATAAAAACTTTGTACAATACCCATACTATATACTATCCTGCAGGCAATAATATTTATCAAAAAGGTAGGAATACATTCTAAATTTTGACGGAAATAGATCGTAATAATTTGAAATTTCGAACGATCGTAAACAGCTTTTCATAATTTTTTTCGCATCATGAATGGATCTGGAAGAAAGGAATCTAGCAAACTATATGACAACGAAAATGCTTTATTTCACAAACAGATCATCGTGTAGACTTTCTGTTAGTTTTTGGAAAGCAACATCATGCTCCGACTGATTTGAGGCATCAGAAGCAAGTTTTTTTTTCATTTTTCTTTATTTCAGCGAGTAGTTAACAATGCATGCTGAATGATGCAGCGCCTTGTATTTGAAGTAATCTATGGAGAGTAAACTTACCACTGGTTAGTCTGACTAGTAATTTGCGTCATTTAAAACACAAACGGCACGCTCAAATGACTCGACATGTCTTAGTTGTTTATCTCGTTGTATGAATTTTGTCTGCAGAATAAATATTCAATTTGAACCAGTCTAATGGTAATGCTATGGAGTGTGTTTTAACGAATGTTGATTCATCATCACATGAACGCATGCAAAATATAAAAACAATGTCATGGCTCTTTCAATTCACATATTTGTCATGCTTTCCACTTGCTCTGTTTTTACTGTTTATCAATGTCACGATCCAGTAAACTTCGGCAACAAACTCGAAAGTTAATTAGCTTGCGATCAACAACCACAGAATGAAATATTTTTTGTCGATAATACGTTATAGATATGTAATAAATATAAAAGCCGTGGATGCAAGACTTAGTTTAGTATATACATATGTATGCATGCATTGGTTCAATAATTTCGATAACATTGAAATTTCAAGAAACTCGTTTCATTTGACTTTAATGGAATTAGCACTGTCCATAATTTTCCGGATTAATTCGGAATTTCGGATGTGTTCCAATGTGGTTTAAATTAAGTCTATTCGAAAAACTCAACAAGAATAAAAATAACTCAAAAGATATTAAACCTTGACATCTGTACTACACAACGTTTTTCTCCCAAACTTGTTTCGTAGTTGACTGTTACGTAGTGGACATATTCATATGTTTTATTTTTTTCCCACAATCCCTATATTGCAATAGTTACAAAAATGATTCTATTCATCAAAGCACATACTAAGCTGTACACTGATATTTTTTTCATGATTTTCAAACCAGATAGTGAAGGAGATTTGACTCGTTTCGTAGTGGACATTAGAAAAAATACGGTATCAATCTGGTCCATTTGATGTGATCAATGTTTTTTGCTAACAATTTAATTGCCGTTATAAAAGCATCACTTCTTTTGTAAGACCCTAATGTTTATATCCAGTCCATTTCTTGCAAACATTGATTATATAAAACTGTTTATTCGCAAATTTAATGACTTCGTTTCGTAGTAAACATTTTGTCAGGGACACACCTGCTAAAATTAAAAATCATTTGTCAAAAACTGTTTATTAAAATATGTTGGCGCTAAACATACTTTTGAATAATTAAAGAACCTATATGAAGTAAAATTAACATTAATTTCTACCTTTTTTTACAATATTTTAGAGTGTGAATGTTGAGTTGGAGACTTAGGGACATGCCATTTTGGTTATTTTTAATCATTCAGGAATTAATATCTTATTAATCCCTCTAAAATAGTATGTTTCTTTGCTTAAAAATGTTAAATGTAATTAAATGTACTGACTGCACAAAAAATTACTTGTTAAGACAAAAAACATTTTTTTTAAAAGTGGCTGGGACCAGAATTCTCGTTTTTATTGAAAAACGCCCATATAATTCGTCTAAATAACAGCCCAACAATGTTAGAGCTGTAAATTTGCGTTAGCAAATTTTTTTGTTCATCCCTGGCTGGGATTCGAACTCATGCTACTGAGATATCGTGGCACCAAATCGCCTTGCACTGTGCCCGTAGCGCTAGACCACTAGACTAGAGACTAGGTGGTCGAATGGCCTAGCACGTCGGGCACAGTGGATAAAATCTGTTTTAGAGTCGTCACTGGTTCAGACGTACTTATATATATACATGTACAGGTCTTCCAAATACCGTTTCGATTCCTAACATCACTGAAGAGACACTGAAGAGACATTAATTGTCGAAATCCGGCTATGGTGTACAAATTTGTGCACCTCAATGTTTGCGGTATACCATCTTTTCTGCAAGTTTATTGTTTTCTGTTTGGTATTAAAACACTGGACACTTTTAATTTGCAAAACAATCATTTGCAAATCCGCCGCCGCCTCTCCTCAGACCTACAGTGTCGTGTATATAACCAAAAGGGCAAATCCCATGGGATTAACCATTATCCCATGGGATTTTGGTTAAATCCCATAGGATTTTTTGGGGTCCCATGGGATAATTGTAGTCCAATATATATGCATACATATGTATATAATAAATCCCATGGGACTATAATTATCCCATGGGATTTTTAATATCCCATGGGACAAAATAAAATCCTATGGAATTAAAATTATAAATATACAGTAATGTGTATGTTACAATGAATTCTGTTTGGTAGTAAAAAGTTTATAATATATCTGTGAGTGTATTTTGGGTTTTTTTTCATTTTGTCACAAACATGTTTTTAATTTGCCTATATGACAATAAAGATTATTATTATTTTTGAAAGTATAATAATATTTAAAGTCAAAAAATAAAATCCTTTAACTGAAATAAAATGATGACATGTCTTAATAAAAGAAAAAAATATTGATTTGAAAGCTTTGTCTTGTTTGTTTTATTATGAAAAATAGAACTGAAAAAAATATTTCATATTCTGACTGAATAAATTGACACAGCACAGTTAATAGTTTACTCTTTTAATGAGGTAAATTTTCTTTGTTATAGTTCCATTGCAATACATGAATATGCAAACGATTTGAATCTTATACCTTTGTGGTGTTCATAATATTACGTTTATATTTGCAAATTTATAAAATAAACACTTTTCCTGTTAAGTTTTAGTTTTCTTGTTTCAGCTTGCTATGTACAATTATTCAGTCCACTATATAAGAGTCAAGTAAATAAATTATTTCATCCACTGGAATATTCCTACAATTCTTAGACAAAACATTTTTGCAATCTGTTCTTCAAAAATCTTCCTCTGTACATCTTTATTGGATGGAGCAATTTAAATGAGTGGACAAAGCAAGTTCATTTGGACAACAAAATACTAATATATTTTTTTCATTCCTCTCTTCTTTCAATTGATAATTACATTGTTGTATTACATGATTTAGTTCTTGTGCATCTTTGATCATGATAATACGACTCCTTTTTGTTTATAGTCATTATGTTGAAATTTCCTCTTTCTTATGTAGGAAAAAAAACACATTCCATTTCAAATTAATAAAAAAATCAAACTATGTAGAAAAATATCAACTTTAAGTTTTCTGTTCAGTATTGACCTGTTGAATGATGATCATGTAAACCAGGATGTCTGACCTACAAATACACAAAACTCAAAAATTATAAATGAAGAGAAATACAGCAATAAAATGGCTATTTTATCATGTTTATGTACATTTTGATAAAAACTTTAATTTGAATATTTAGAATTGTAAGAACTCTTATTTCAGTGCTTTGTGTCTATGGTTTTCATATTAGTTGTTTTTTTGTGCCTTGTTGCAGTATTTTGAGTTAAACCAATTGCAACAAATGTTTACAGTTTGTTCAAATGTTGTGCTGTTATTAAAACCACTGTCCCAGGTTAGGGGTGGGTTGGGTGCTCACTAAATGTTTATTTTATTAGTTGATATTTGCTTTGAATTAGCTGTCAGTAACTGTGAGTACTAATAGATCTGTATGTTGAGTCTTTTTTGTTAAAGGGAAAGAATAAATTTCCAGCCACATCCGGTCTGTGTTTTTGGTAGCTGTTTTTCTGCTTTGTTGCATTCTAATGAGTTAATAAAATTGAGAATGAAAACGGGAATGTATCAAAATAACCTGACCCAAGAGCAGAAAAAAGCCCTTTTCAACTGATTTTATAGTTTTTATATTGAACTGACACTTACACCACTGTCCTTAATTAGAGGAGGATTTGGCGCCAGCAAATATGTTAAACCACGCCACATTTTGTAAGTGTTTGTCCAAAGTCAGGGGCCTGTTATTCAGTGGTTGTCAATTGTTGCTATATATCATATTTGTTTTTTGTTTATTGTTTTGTGCAAAAATCAGGCACTTAGCTTTCGCCTTTGTGGTGTTTCCCCCAAGCATGTTTAGCATGGATAGACACCATGCCCTTTTTAAATGACGCCATGCCCTTTTTGAATTGTTTTACATTTGTTATTTGAATTTCATGGCCTTTTATAGATTACTATGCAGTATAGGGTTTGCTCATTGTCGAAGGCTGTACAGTGAACTAATTTTGTTAAATTTCATGTCATTTGATCCTTATTGGAAAAAAGTCTCATTGGCAATCATACCGCTTCTTATTTTTATATCAACCCTGCCATATTTTGCCTGTCCAAAATCAGGAGCCTGTACATAGTTCAGTGGTTGATGTTGGTTCACGTCCGTCATATTTGTTTTTTCATAACTTGTTCTTTTTTATGAATTAGTCTGGTATTTTGAAGTTTGAATTGATGTTTTGTTCCAAATTTTGTTTGTGGTGTCTTTAATAGATGACTATATCATGTATAGGGTATGGGTTTTCTCATTATTTACAGGTCATCATTGGCCTCTAATAAGTAATTGCATTGCTTTCATCCTTTTAATTGAACTCTGGTGGATAGTTTTCTCATTTATCATACCACATCTTATTTTCATAATAATCATTATTCAAGGGCAATAACTTTTATAGAAATGGACTTACCATTTAGGCTTTGTTGACGTCTGTAAATCTATTTTTGTTGATAATCTCTTTTGTTTATAGTTCCCCTTTATCTTTAATGTTCTTGCCCTACACATAAAAGGGTAAACATTATCATTTAATGACAATACCTACTATTACATAATTAGTAGGCAACTGACAATTTTGGATCATTTGTATATCTTGTCTTGCTCATCATTTTTGCTGTTTAATATTATCAATATTCTATTAAAATGTAATCACAGTAATATTAACCTTGGCAGACAGACATCTTCTTATTTTTATATGACACCTTGCAGTTATTCCATACACTTACAAGTAGACATATGCTTATAACATCTGATAAAATGAAATAAACTGCTTCGCTGAGCGCAGCTGGATACGCCCGCAGAGGTCCAACCCTGACCAGTTGGGGCAAAAATGGACACAATATTCAAGCTTGATACAGGTCTGAATTTGGATTGTAATTAAATATTTGACATATTATAGGTTTCTGAATAAATGTAGTCAAAGAACTTGAAATTGGTTATATGAATTGAATTTATATAAAGATTTCTTGCTGTTGTGCAATACACAGTGCTGTTGCGCAATACTTAGTAAATCTGTTGTCAGACTATAAACAAATAAAGTTCAATTTCTTCTCAATGTCATATTTGAAATTTATGAAAATCAATAGGGAGATTACATCAATAGCTATGATTAATTCACCAAAGTTTCATGAGAACTGCTGAAATTAAATTGAGAATGGAAATGGGGAATGTGTCAAAGAGACAACAACCCGACCATAAAACAGACAACAGCAGAAGGTCACCAACAGGTCTTCAATGCAGCGAGAAATTCCCGCACCCGGAGGCGTCCTTCAGCTGGCCCCTTAACAAATATATATACTAGTTCAGTGATAATGAACGCCATACTAAACTCCAAATTGTACACAAGAAACTAAAATTAAAAATAATACAAGACTGACAAAGGCTAGAGGCTCCTGACTTGGGACAGGCGCAAAAATGCGGCGGGGTTAAACATGTTTATGAGATCTCAACCCTCCCCCTATACCTCTAGCCAATGTAGAAAAGTAAACGCATAACAATACGCACATTAAAATTCAGTTCAAGAGAAGTCCGAGTCCGATGTCAGAAGATGTAACCAAAGAAAATAAACAAAATGACAATAATACATAAATAACAACAGACTACTAGCAGTTAACTGACATGCCAGCTCCAGACTTCAATTAAACTGATTGAAAGATTATGTCTTCATCATATGAATATCAGGCACAATCCTTCCCGTTAGGGGTTTAGTATCATACCATCATAACATATATGAGAAGAACATAACCCGTGTCATGCCAACAACTGGTTTTTAAATAAATGTGTTTAGTGCCGATGCAAAGACCCTATAAGTGAATCAATATTAACGCCAAAATATGCAATCTTTAATGACCTGACAACAGTATCGTAACTATATCCCTTCTTAATAAGTCTATTTAAAGGTTTTGTTAGCTTCAGAGGTGAATACTGACATTTTTGTGCTTTATAAAAAATATTTCCATAAAAAATTGGATGTGAAATACCTGAACGTATAAAAAGTCTGCATGTTGAGCTATATTTACGAATGATGTCCTTATACCGATGATAAAATTTAGTGAATGTTTTGACTAGTTTGTGATATCGAAAACCCTGGTGTAATAATTTTTCAGTAATACATAAATTTCTCTCGTTAAAATCTAAAACATTGTTACATACACGAGCGAATCGTACAAGTTGAGATATATAAACACCGTAAGATGGTGACAAGGGAACGTCACCATCTAAAAATGGATAATTAACGATAGGAAATGAAAAATCATCTCTTTTATCATATATTTTAGTATTAAGCTTTCCGTTAATGATATAGATATCAAGATCGAGGAAAGGGCAGTGGTCATTGTTAGTATTAGCTTTATTTAAAGTAAGTTCAACAGGATAAATTTGTTTAGTATACATACTGAAGTCGTCATTATTGAGAGCCAAAATATCATCCAAATATCTAAAAGTATTATTAAATTTGTGTATCAGATGTTGTTTCGATGGGTCTTTGCTGATTTTTGTCATAAATTGTAACTCATAGCAATACAAAAAAAGGTCCGCAATAAGTGGTGCACAGTTAGTCCCCATTGGAATTCCGATAACCTGACGATATACGGAATCTCCAAAGCGAACAAAAATGTTATCTAGTAAAAATTCAAGGGCATATATAGTATCAAAGCATGTCCAATTGACATAGTTTTTTTGTTTATTGCTACTAAAAAATGACCTAAAAGAGTTTGAACATATATATTCACATTCTGACTTTTTAAATGCCCATTTAATAAGGTGTGTGAATTTTTTCTTAATGAGAATGTGAGGCAATGTGGTATATAGGGTAGAAAAAACAAATCAAAAAAAGCATTTTTGAGTTATTGTCCAAAAACTGGAAAATCCCCCTTTTTTAATGAATAAAACCCAATAACTCAGAAATGTAAAATCTAAAATTTATAAAATTCTAAAGGGAGCTTACATCAACAGATATAAACAATTCACCAAAGTTTCATGAGAACTGCTGAAAGCATTTTTTAGTTATTGTCCGAAAACTGGAAAATCCCCCTTTTTTTATGAATAAAACCCAGTAACTCGGAAACGTTTAATCTGAAATTTATAAAAATCCAAAAGGGAGCCTGGTCAATAGATATAAACAATTCACCAAAATTTCTTGCAAGTTGGTGAAAGCATTCTTGAGTTATTGTCGGAAAACTGGAAAATACCCCCTTTTTTAATGAATAAAACCCAAGAACTTGGAAACGGTAATTCTGAAATTTATAAAAAATAAAAGGGAGCTCACGTCAATAGATATAAACAATTCACCAAAGTTTCATGCATATTGGTTAAAGCTTTTTTGAGTTAATGTCCGACATGTTGACGACGGACGGACGGACGGTCAACAGTATACCATAATATGTCCCGTAACCAGGCATATAAAAACCAAGAAAACTTAGCATTGACCAAAGAACCATAAAATACGGTCATGGTTATATGAATCTGCCAGACAGACATGTACACCTAACAATCGTTACATTCGTCAAATATAATTTACCTGTTGCTTAAAGCATATGATAAACTGACAAAACAATGCAAACTTTTCATTGACCAATGAACCATGAAAATGAGGTCAAGGTCATATAAAACATGCCAGACAGACATGTGCATCTTACAATCATTCCATTCCCCAAATACAGGGGCCTTATTGCTTACAGTATCTGAAAAAAGACCAAACCACAAAAACTAAACATTGTCCAATGTACTATGAAAATAAAGTCAAGGTATAAAGATGAAACTTCTCAGTCAAGCATATCATGATATGCACCTTACTATCATTCCATACACCAAACATAGTTGACCTACTGCTAATTTGAAAATAAGAAAATAGAGAAACTGACCAAAAAACAAAAAAATAACATTGAGCAATGAACCATAGAAATGAGGTCAAAGTCAAATAAAACATGCCAGACCAACATGTACATCCTTAAAAATTTTCATACACCAAATATACTTGACATGTTGCATACAGTATTAGAAAAACTGGACATTTTTACCTAGAAATAGTGATGTCATGGACTAGGAAAATTAGTCTGGGGACATAAATTACTGACATCGGACTAAATATACTAGTAAATTCTGTATCCATAGACTTTTTATACTAGTTATATTTGTCTGACCAGACAATTTTTACAAGGACTAATTTATCTCTTACACTATTTCTCAGAGAGACATGTCACCTTACCTTGACACATAATTCTGACTCTGAACAAACCAGTATTTGCTCTTACTCCTTAATAATACTGCGTGCTTAGGGGAGAAGCAGCAAATACCAACTTTAAAGTCTTTGGTTTTAGGGAGCTACCATTTGATTTTTATGGGGGGGGGTCCTGTCTTTTTTTTTTTGCCAAGTTGCTCATCCTGCCTTTTTTTTAACTCAAAACTCCTGTCCTGCCTCTTTTTTCAAATTTCATCCTAGCCCCCCCCCCCTAAAAATCAAATGGTAGCTCCCTTACCCGGTTGGGTTCAAAATAAACAACTTTCTGCACTTGAGGTGAACACGCTACCACGAGACCAGGCAGTATAATATAATGAGTTTACCCAAGATTCAAAGTTTCCAAGTTTTTGCAAAAACTGGATCAAAATCATCATTGAAAAGCAATAACTTTTTAATAAGATTTAAGTTTCTCTTTAAATATAACAGTTTTCGAGATAAAAAGGCAAATTCAAGAAATATGAAGAGAAAAAAAAGGTTAAAATCTGTATTTAAGGCAACAACTCCTATGAGTCAGCTGCCAGTTTTGATGCCATTTAAATGGACAGTAGATATTTTTTCAACATTCTGAACATTTCTTACCCTTGTCAGATATTGTCTATCTATTTTGGCCTTTTGTAGCTTATTACACAGTTTGGCTTTTTAGCCCATTGTTGAAATCTGTACGGTGACCTATATAGTTGTTAACTTAGACTACGTCTTTAGTTTCTGTTGAAGAGCCGTCACATTGGCAATGATACCATATTTGTATATGTTTTTGTCATGCACGGAGGGGGGGGGGGGGGGGGCCCTATCCATATTAAGGTATATACATATGTGCCGCTGGAATGGGTCCGTATTTTGATGCATCAAATATATCAATGGGGTGCAATTTTACCGAGGAAATATATCAATGGGTCATAATTTTTCAGTTTGTTGTGCAACGATCTTCACTGAATGGGTTATGATTTCGCTGTGAAATATATGTATAGGAAGGGATTTCACAATTATTCAATATATGAATGGGGGGTGTTTTTTAAATCCCAGCTGCACAACTGTACCCAAAATCCCATGTTGAGACCCCCCCCCCCCCCCGTGTTGTCATGTAGGTGTAAGGAGACAACCTTTTGGTTTTCTGGTGGGATAAAAAGGGGAGACAGATTTTTTATCACCTGGCCTTGTTAGTTTTTCAGGATTCGTAAGGATAGAAAACCCGGCAAATTGTAACAAACCCCTGTGGTACGACCATATTTGCCAAAAGATTAGTCCAAATAATTATGGCGTCTTGCAAGGCTATTTTAACTTTTTTCTGGGCACGTAATAGTCAAAGTTGTGACTGAGTGCGGAAATATGAAGATAGATAGATAGATAGATAGATAGAAAAAAAAAAATAAAATAGCCTTGCAAGACGTCATAATTTTTTGGACTACCTAAAGATGTAACCTAATTCTTACTTGTTTGGGGGAGAGGGGATTAACCGAACCGCAATTCAATCTAAATCAGTGAACTGAATTACTGTCTTTTGAAGTAGTCCGAGTCGACATCTGTAACTTATCATGCACATTGATAGTCAACAGTATACCTTTTTCAGGTTACAATACACCATTAGATTTTATGGGCGCAGCCAAACATGGTATTCAGAATTAAGAGTATAGCTAATCCTGATTGATTGATATGTGCGCCCGTTATTTTTTGTTATTAGAGACTTCGTGCATTCTGCATTATACCAAAGGCCAAATAAATTATTTTCCTTAGCCCTAACGGAACTGAGATGTCTTTTAAACGCTAGGATGAGACACGTATTTTTAAGTGCAAAATTGATAGGCATGGGAGATAAGTACAAATTACGCTAAGAAAAGCAACGCGAACCTATATTTTTTGAACCAAAAAAATACTTTCCAAATAACTTTTCTTTAATTCTAGCAAGGTTTCGTTAAAAAAATCAACTTTCTAAAGTCTGTATCTCGAAAAAGGCTATCATTGTCGCCTATGGGGAAATTAATTGTTTATTTCAATCTTCAGAATGTCAGCGTACAACAAAGAATCACTGGTGGTAGGGGAGTGTAACCGATAAATTGATCCTGAATCAGATAAGATTTTCCCAGTAACGGAGAACCCCTTTCTTTGAGTGACTCTTGAGTGAATATAAATAGTGACGGGGGTCTCACAAATAAATATAAATCTGAATTACAGGAACATCGATTAGCAAAGTAAACTTACATATTAATCTCGAAGTTATTTACGGTCAAGAAAGACTGTGCTCCTGAATTAAGGTATTATACATTTGTGTATATTACTCGGGGAGAGGGGGGGGGGCACTTCTTCTATACAAGGTGATAGGACGTGCCGCTGGAATATGTCACTTTTTCCAGCTTGAAAATATGGGAATAGGTGGGGAAAACTATCAGAAATATATGATAAGGTCGATAAAGTTCCAATTACTTGTATATGAAAAGCCCTGTCATTTTTTCACAGCCGAAAGTCTCGCTGTAAGTAAACATTACACACAGAATCTTAGCCTTAAATATATCACTTTTCCAACACACCCCACGAAACCCAACCAATATGGGAAAAGGTTACAATTTTACCCACGCAATATATGAAAAGATATACATTTTTAAGATCTGAATTATATGAAAAGGGTGGGGTAACAGAACCCCAGCGACACCCCTATCAATTAAGTATTGAAGTTTTTTTCTTGAGACAAAAACTTGTTTCTATCTTTATTAAAAAAAAAATCAAGACCAATCATAAACTTTTTTTCAAAACTCAGTGTCGTATTTTATTGTTTTCCCAACAATTTTTAATAAAAGCTTAAAATGTTTGTTTCACTTCCCTCTGACTTCGCTCCTGATTTTTTTTCTCAAGAAATTATAGAATCAGTAAATGGATATATATATATATCTGTGGTCACCGTCATGCATTTAGAAAAGAAATTCATGCATCATAACAAGGAATTGTATATTTTACAAATCCTTGATCATAAATAGTTCATGTGTATTTGTGACATCAACATAACTGAAACATTATATTATTTCCCAGTAATTATGTAAAAAGTATATATGTCTGGGACTTATGCATGTATATATCTCACAGGCACTTGTCTCAGAAAAAAAAATTCTATATACTTTAATAAGGTGTATAGGGAAACAAATTCTGAGACATGTGCCTGTGATATATCTGTCAGTCCCAGAATAATAAATATAATTGTATCTTAATTTTTGGAAAAATTCGATTATTAAATTGTTAAATTCATTTACTTCATAATTATGTCAAAGTATACTTTCTAAAGTTTTAAATTTTAAAGTTAAAATAAATAATTTTAAAAAATGTTGAAATTAAAATAAAAATTCGTTTATATAAAATAAAGAAGAAAAAAGTAGCAAATAAACTTATGTCATTTGCTTATCCTGCAGTAGACAAGAAATTGAGGATGAATACCATTTCTTCTCAGTCTGTCCATGGAAGTATTATATTGACAGGAACTCCAACAAGCGGACTTCAAACGTTTATAGTGCGATGCCGCAAAATCGTTAAGTATCTGTTAATTAACTCGACATGTCGTATGGATGCATGGGTTCCGATCAAATTTTTGGAACCTCGTGAATAATCGTAACTACGGAACATACCGAAATAACCGGATGTGTACTTAATTGTCAAGGAAATGACATTTACCGACCATGTGAATTACAAATATAATGTCAGTGTTTACGGGTTTTGCTGCTTAATAACAAATAAAAAGAAAAGAAACGAAATTCCCGCGACTGTTTTCACCGATTAAAAAAACAAACAAAAAAACTGAAGAGTAAAAATACTCACAAGCCATAAACATTTCAGTTTAAGTTACAATCAATTTTAAAATAGTAAGATTTATTCATGAGAGTGCCGTTGGCTAAACACGCGTAACTGTTATATACAAGTTAGGCTTGAAAATCATAAAATTCTCATGTAAAGTAAATGGAAAAGTTTTTATCAGTAATTATTATCGCGTTTTACTGCTAACTTTGACAAATATTTTACTGAAGTGTTTAATGAAAGAATTTCCAACAAAAAATTAATCCAAAAGTTGGCCGGGGGGGGGGGGGGGGGGGGACGGGGTTAAAGAGCTTTGATCCGAAAAAAATATCAAATATTTTGATTTATTGTTTACTGAAAGTCCAATGGCAAATATTTCATGCAATTAAACAAGAAACAAAATCATAAATTGCTTAGCACACGGTGTAAGATGTTTCAGAACTGTTAAGCTTTTAAACACATAAATAAATTCTAATTTGGTTTCCATGATAAAAAAAAAATAAACTGCTTAGGGCCCATCATGGTGATCGTTCTTTAAATGCATCCACAAATATTTAAAGCCATCCGTAAAAATAAATCTGTCAGACGTCAGAGTAATCTTGGACTAGGTTGAATGTTTAAGGTTGTTTACAACTTTGGAATTATTATAAAAGGTGTAACAATTCATCTGCATGTCTCGTAACCTGATATTGCTATGTAGAGGTCATCACATGCGTGTAATTATTAACCTCTTTTAGTCTTTAAAACATATTTGATAAATAAGTTAATAACATTTTACGATATTTTACGATAGAGAAAACCATAAATATTTGTGTTACACTCGATAAAAGTTTACAATCTTTAACTTAAAATTTGAGTTATCCGGCACCATCCGGCACACTACACGCGCATCACATTATTTTTTGCAAACACTCTACTTCAGAATCATGTAATTTTCCTAATCGGATATTTCCCGATTTCAAAGTTCCAATGATTAAAACATACTCAACAAAACTAAAAATAAGCTTGCCCTCTTTCCGAATGCAGTTAATTTTCTTGTATCATTCTGTTAACTATGGACCGATTTTTTCGATCTTTTCAGCTTTGTTCTTCATTTATTGAACGGAAACAGGTGTTGTTATTCATGTGGCGATTCACAAATAACCACGGGAGTTTCCGTGTTTATTTACATTGGTAGGTAGATAAGACAATCGATACCAAATCACGTGATAAGACCAGCTAAATTTAAAAGAACAGGCGAAGGCGGCATCACAGATACCCCACAAAGGAGTTATCACGTACTTGACAAACTGAGTCGGAACCTTTTATTTTCTTAAAGAAATCAGTGGGATGGGAATGTGCTAATTTTTCGTTGGAGTTCCTGTCAATATAATACTTCCATGGTCTGTCCATGCTATACATCATTGAGGGATACCTATATACAAAATATTAATAAAAATCTTAATTTCAATTTTATTAAATTGCAGTCACCTATAACACTGAGGCAATATGACCGCACTTTTAAATAGCAGTCTGCCAGTCATTACAAAAATTACCATAAAGTATATTAATAATTGTTTTTTATTGAGAACATCTGTATGTTTCTTTTAATTTGTATCCTAATTTTGTTGTTATTTTTGGTTCATGAAAATTAATAATGTGTTAATTGTCGATACACACATATTTATAGTCTCCCCCCTGTGAATACCACTGTCACTCTAATAAAATTATAGTCAATTTAACTATTGTCAGTTTCTTGTCTCAATACTGTATGCCATAACCATTTAATGTAAATGTGTTTGTGCTAATAAATATTGTCTATTGTCTATTGTAACTACGCATTGAGTAAACATAATTTCACTTTACATGTACAAACCCTTGAGAAAACGTATATATAGATGTGTTTTAAAAAGGCCAATTCCCAGTGGATTTATTTCACACTAGGACCACAGGCACTTGTCTCAGAATTTTGTTTCCTATATACTTTAATATAACATTAAAAGTATATAGGAAATTTTTTTCTGAGACAATTGCCTGTGACTAGGACCTCAGATAACTAGAACTAAGTTCATTGGAAAGTCTTTTTGTCTGATACATGTATACCTATAGATAATGTACATAATTAAGTACAGCTTCAAATGCATATGTCTATAAATTAACGGTACGTCTAAAAACCGCTCAGGACCTCCTGAGTGCAGACAGGACATAAAAAGTCACTCAGGACATACATATGTTTTAGTGAGCGCTGAGGGTATACATTCGATAGATAATTTAATTTTTGATCTTATAATTTTGGTTTTGATAAAATCAACCCAACCTTAAAGAAGTTAATTGCATGGGAAACGTCATGCATGACCGATGATCATATTCAATACCAATCATCATTTTGAATAGGTCGTATGATCTTTAATAATTAGGACTGATTGGTGATGGTTATAAACACATACAAGTAAACTTTGTCAAAAAAAAAACAAAAAAACGTTTCCTTGGAAAAATTATAAAAATACATAAATTTTTCGTTTTGTATGTAAAAATTGAAGCCATTTAGAAATATAAGAAATCTTCACATAGTCGGGAAATTTTCAATTCAAGTTATCTCATTTGAAAACGTTAAAAAATATAGATCTTATTCGATGTAAAATGTGGCGTCCCTGGAGATCAAAACCCCGTTTAAATAAGATTTGTCTACTTTCGTCTATTGCCGAACATTCTATAATCAAGGAATTGTACAAATCCTTGCTGTAAATATATTGAATCGCGTCGCCAATATCATCACAATTACATAAAGTACAAATACAATCCTCGCCTAAATATTTGGCATCTAACAATTTCAATAGGAAATTTTGAGTCAAAACTGAAGTACCAAATCTACAAAAAGAATCACTATTTTTTGCAGTAGTAGGCGTCGAAAACTAAACTGTTTATAATCTTTTTTTTCTCCTAAATTAATTGAAACTCTTGAAATAATTTAACATTATCTATAGACAGATTACAAATGCAAATCTTTTTAGAAGTATGTGTGTGTAGAGTAATAATTTGTTCATTAACCCCCCTTTTTCCTTCTATAAAATTACATTGTAATCGATTTTATTTCCAAATTTGTGTTTGCTAGGATTGACACTTAGAACGTACAACAAAAAGTATCAAGTAAAAAGTCACGATTCAGTTTTGGGATATTTTTTTCTTTGAATAAACTTAATTTTAAAAAACGTTTCAGTATTTTTTTCTGAATACACTACATTTTTAAAAGGAAACGGACTTATGAATAAAATTTATTTTTGAATATTAATATTGAACATTGATTGTTAAGGAAACAATCTGCCAAAGTGGTTTGGTAATTAACTGGCTTCAGGCTGTCAAAAATGTCTCCTTTTTATAAGTTATTGATAAAAAAAAACTATTTGAAGGCGAATTAATCATTTCCTCAACTAAATACATTTATCTATAAAAAAAGTCAATTCGTCAAGAACTTTCTCTCATATATTTAAACAATTGTAAAATAATTAATTTAAACTTTTGTACTGCGACTTTCTGTCCGTTTTCCAATACATATTCCTTGTAAAGTTTTTTTCATATCCATTTACGAATACTTATAATGTGATAATTTTTCCGGATGCTATTTATCCTATTTTCATATCAAACAACCATGTTACCCGTAGAACGGAGTTAAGTACAAATTTAGGAATTTAGTATTTAAAATTTTCAACAACAAAATTTTACACTTTCATTTACCTGGATTGTTTCTACGCTTCGAAGCCGCCGCCCTGTATCAAACATAGCCAACACCTCGCATGGCGTATTCACGATGTTGAGGGATTGACAATATACAATCAAAGTTAGCAATATACAGCAAGTAAGTAATTGGGTGTTGAATGCCAGTAGATCTGAATTTGTAAATTGAATTTAACCTGTTTAGAACGTGTATTGTTGAATTGTTTAATAAAATTACACACATAATCTGGGCTGATATGCATAAAACCACTTTAAGTTCAAGGTATCAATGAAACTGGGTCTGCATAAAAAAAAGACTTATCACATAATACCAGAACCTATTTTTACTGTTAGATGATAAGAAAATATAGCTGTAGGCCAAGGATTTGTATAGTGAGACTATACAAATCCTTGAAAATCTTTACAAATTATTTATTCTTTTAATTTCTATTTGACTGTCTGGGTACTTCTTATGTGTTTTAAATGTTTGCGTTTTGTATGTTATAGTTAAGATTTATAGACTGTCGTCCGTCATTTGGTCGTTTTTAAGTTTTTGCCATGGCGTTGTCAGTCGACTTATAAGCTAGTTTTATATAATCTGCATCTCTTGTGCTGTATTTTAAAATGCATCTTTACACATTCATTAATACACCAAAAAATATGAATAAAAGCTTTCGTATATATAAAAATAAGGAGATGTGGTATGATTGGTAATGAAACAACTATCCGGGATATTTTGAGACAAAGTGCACGTATTAGTAGTCAGCCGAAACCACTAAGACGTTACGCACGGAACTGGTCACAAGCAACAATTGGTCACTATATTGTCGTTGCTACTGGAAAACATATAAATTTTACATCAAAATAAAGCTGAATGTCTTGGGAATTTATTTTAAGTCTTGAATGACATTTTAATACAAGTGTATGTGAATAAACCGAACACGATTTTAAAAAAATAACGTCATTTTTCTCCTGTCCCGCGTTACAAATAGATGCCGATATTTGGGCAAAATGTGCTGAAGATTGGTGATTTTTTCACCAAAAGTCACCATTTTCGGGCAGTGCAACGTTCAACGTCATAGCATTGTGACGTCAAAAAATTTGAACACAACCAGTACTAGAAGCGAAGCAATGGGCCCCTGAATGAGATATTATAGGATTAAACACATTTTTTCTAGAGGTTATTGATGTGTAAACCGGGGCGATTAACTCACAAACTGAATAAAAGTCCGAAGGACTTTTATGTTAAGTTTGTGAGTAAGAGCCCCGGTTTACACATCAATAACCTCTAGAAAAAATGTGTTTAATCCTTATAATTCTTCAGTCAAACATTCGCTATTTTTAGTTAAGATTTTTTGTTTGATGGCTACTACCATCAAATGCACATGTCGTAACTAAGGAGTTAGCCGCCATATTGAATTTCTAAAATCCGTAAATGTTCGATAAATGCAACAGAATCTAAAATGAAATAGCACCTACCTCGAAAACTGCATTTTAATGAGATATTATCCGAATTTGAAGCGTACAAGTAACGAAATAATCTTTCGCTTGAAAGTTTTCATTTGTATGACGTCGTGTTTTGCCATGACGTAAATGCGCTAAATCATTCATGACATTTCGCGGAATTTTTCATGAATTTTAATTTTATGCATTTTCAAAGCTTTAATGCACTATTTTTTTTTTGTTAACATTAAAATAGAAAAAAACTGTTATGTTTTTGTTTTTCAATCTCAATTTGCTGAAAATCCCGGACTCCCTGCATATGCATGTGTATCGCGCATGAATAGATGGTACGAAAGTAGTTTCGGAAACATGGTTTATCGAAGTGTAAACCATGGTAAAATTTTCTAATTGACCAATCCGTTTCAAGTATTTATAGATATGCAAATCATATCAGAATTATTAAAAAGTGTCCCACAAGCAGGGAAATATTTTAGCCGAACTTACGGACTTGATTTTTATGAACAGAATACTGGTAAGTTAATCAATATTGGTATCATTATTTTGTACAAAGACTCGCCTTTTAAATCATTTATTTTTTTTCTTTGTTGTTACGTCGGTTTACACAGGTCGGAATTTTTCTCATGTCCAAGAATTTGTCACAAGTACAGTTTTCACACAATTTCCGGCACTAATCCGTCGAATGAGATTAAATTAATTTGTGTTATTGAATATTTCCTTAATTCTATTTACCGCTTTAAAAAGTACAAACCTTTCTTCGCATTTTGAGCCTTGAAACATGACAATGCGCCCAGGTTTGCACAAATTACAAACAAAACCGCATGTCCAATAAAATGTCACATACATGGAACTCCGTTTTTGAAAGTTACACGTAACGTTACAGACGTTTTTTGTTGTTGATAATTGTCAAATTGATTAATGTATGCATTGTATGGCCTTTCGAGGGCCCCTGATTTGAATAGATAAATTAGTCTATTCAGAAGCGAGAAACAAATTCGCTCCTAATAATTTGAAGATTACATTATCTGTGAAAATCAATCGGATATTATTTAACTATTCAAGATTATCTGCAAGTGTTTGTATTTGTATTTATTTTTTGTCATCGTAAATCTGTCCTAATCGTATCTAAAATAAATTATATAATAAAACTTTCATAATTATTTCAGTGAAAAAAAAAGGATGTCATCTAAGGAAGGACTTGAACGGTACAAACAAGAAAAGCTTCAAAAGCGACGAGAACAAAAGCTTGAATCTTATTACAGAAATAGAATTCTAAAGGAAAACGAGTATGCTTTATCAGATGAGGCAGTACGCCAAAGACAACATAGAGAGAAACAAGAGAAAGAACAAATGAGACGGGTCAAAGAAACGGAGAGAAAACGGAAATATAGAAAGAGAAAACGTGAAGAAAATATCAATGATCAAAGACAAAACGAGGATTTAAATATGCGAAATACTTTCGAGAATAGAACAGAAAAACATCGGGCATTGAAGAAACTGAAACTGGCCCTACCAAAGAGCCCAGACAGGCGGGTGACAACCATGGTCGCATACTTGCAAAATTCGAACTCGCCGACTGTGAGAAAACTGCAATCTTCTGAAGTGATTTCTTCGCCAGAGGAAATAGAAGAACACAAAACATCAAAAGCCTTGACGGAAGATTTAAAAACAGTTATTGACAACTGTAAGAGGAAAAGATCGGATGACTCTTTGAAAACGATGAATGTTATTATTTCATCAGTAAGTGGTGAAAAAATCAGTGACAATAAATGCAAAAAGAAACTGGCTAGGAAATTGGGATTACCGGTAAGAAGAGTTAGCCGTGGTCATGCAATTAGAACAAGAATACTTAAATCTGAAAAATCAAGCTGGACTTACACAAATAGAAAAACTAGATCAGATGCAATAACACCTGACACGAAGAAACGTATTTATGAGTTCTGGTGTAAGCCTGGTATTTCTTGTCCGACTGGTATCAAGGCAGATATCAAAAGGGTCCGCATTGGTCCGAAAACTTATTCAAGCCACATGACACACATACTAGAAAAACACAGACCGATGTGTATTTGGATTTTATCGGAGAAAACCCCTCTATTAAAATAGCTCAAAGAATGTTCGAAAGGTGCAAACCCTACTTTGTGCGACCCGTCCGACCTAAGGATAGACAAACATGTTGCTGCAAGTACCATGTAGAATTTAAAACTGTCTTTAAATCGTGTATGGAATTCCGAAAGAAACTTTTGATAGAAAATGAACCGAATGAATGCTATTCTACTCCTGTGTACGATTCAATATCTGATGTCGTTAATGCAACATTATGCGAAAAAGTTGATGGTTCACACAATTTACAGTGCCTTAAAAGAAACTGTTCCGATTGTGGAGTTAAAATCTTGAATTTTCTGCCTTGTGAACTTGATGTATCTGACACTGCGGAATTTGTAAAGTGGGAAAAGTTTGAAAATGTAAGCGTTAATGTTAAAGGGAACAAAACCATAAAGAAACTAATGCTCGTGAAAAAAGAAAGTCAAGTTGGTGAATTGTTTTCATATTTCAGAAAACTAATTGAAACTTTTCCAGTGCATCAGCACAGAGCTACATGGCAAAATGAACAATTTCAAAATCTTGTTAGAAATCTCCCAGAAAAGCAATGTGTTTGTGTGCATGACTTTAGTGAAAATTACAGGTGTTCCGAGCTTACTGAGATTCAAAGTGCTTACTTTCAAAAAACCGAAGTGTCGGTCCATGTTACTATTCTACATAGACATGCATTGCTAGAATACGATGGTGTTGATAGTTCAGAAGACTTTCCTGAAATTATCACGGAACAATTTTTCGTTATAAGCCCAGACTTAGTTCATGATCAATACTTTGTTCACCAAGTCCAAAATTATATAACGGAATATTTACAGTCGATTTCATATTCAGTAGAAACTATGCACTAGTTTACTGACGGGTGTGCAGCCCAGTATAAGAGCAGACACTGTTTCGGAGATATTAGTCAAACAAGCGACGACTTTGGATATCAACATTTCACAAGAAATTTCTTCGAAACTTCCCATGCAAAAGGTATTTATAATAATTTAGTTTATTATCCTCGAACTTACTACTATGATTGCCTTTAAATACAGTTGAATGTCAGTCCGTCTGTCAGTCTCTACGCTAGATATCTTGGACACAGATTTAATGATTTTTCTCACATTTTCGAGTACAATGGAATACATATTATTTAGCTTTTGATTTAATTTTTATGAGTTATTTGTGTAAAATGTAAATATTTTAAAAGCGGTCGGGTATTCACATTATCGGTAAACTGTTTTCTTTCAATCCGTCACATTATGGGTTAATGTTTGAAAACATTATTCTAGAAAGTTTTTTTTTTACATGTTTTTTTTATTATATCGAATTTGAAATAAATGTATTTTGATAAAACATGTGCGTCGGACTAAATTACACCTGACACAAAAATAAATACGTTGTATCAAGGAACAGGGCTTTTATTTCTGTTCTTCATCTTGGCAGTCGCTGTAGGGTATTCAATGTATCTCTTATATTTCTCGTGACTTTCGGTATTGTTACTATTATAAAACTCATAAACCTTGAACGCGGTAAAATGGTAAGGTCCAATGTCATGCAGTTGACATAAAAAACTTATCTGTGCATTTCAGGACCACAAGACGCTGCTGGAGGAATTATTAAGAGACAAGCCGACTGTGCCATTTTACGCGGACAGACTCAGATAAGGACAGCAAAAGATCTCTATGAATACGCGAATTCATTTCTAACACTACCGAGGTCACATTGTAAGAGAAGAATATTCCGATATGCGGAAACGAATCACCGTGACAACAGACTGTCTTTTAAGCCGGTGCCTAGCATTCGATCTCTTCACCAAGTAAGAGCTAGTCGTGATTCTGCTAAAGGATTGATAAATATCAGTGAATTGTCTTGTTTCTGTGTAAACTGTTGTCATCACATGTATGACCAGTGTTCTAATTCGATAAAAACTGGTGGTTATACTGAATGGGAAATGAAGCGAGAATACAGAGCGGATGCACAAGAAAATGAAGAAAATGAACAAGTGTCTTTGCAAGAATTAGTTTCGGTGGGTCAATTAGTTGCGTTATATACTGACGACGATGAGGAGGAGTACTACATGCTGAAAGTAGAGAAAAGCATGGAAACGTTACGCATTGACACAACGGATTCTTGGGGATCTTTACTCCCTGCGGGAACACCTGTGTTTCGTGGTCTATATTACAACAAAACGAACTCGCCTTTTCAATATCGTCTTGTAAACAGGAAAGCGGTTGTACCTGCTGCGTCAGTGGTCTATATTTGTTCGGAAGTAACCGCAAACAATGTCATTCGAATCACAAAAGAAACACATTTAAATGTTTTAGAATGTAATAATGAAATAAAATGCTAGAAATTTATTAATCAGTATTTATCCCTATAAAGAAACAGTATTTATAGAAACCAATAATATATGAAAGGCAGTGTCTGCGCGTACCCGCATGCGGGTACGAATAGTCAAATTGCCATTCATAGGCTACGCGTACCCACATCCGGTTTTATAATAAAATGCCATCGGATCGGGAATGAAACGTGAAATATATACGAAAATTATCGATAATATGGGGATTTCGTGTAGAACGAGTGAAGAGTATGAAAAATAATATTTTCAAATTGTATTTATTAGATAATGATACATGATAAACATTGCAAATTAAATGCACACTGATGGAAAATGAAACTGTACAGTCCCTGTAATAGTAAAACATGATAAAAATTAATACTATTATAAAATGTAAATGCAAATTTAAAGAATAAAATTTAACTGATTTTGAAAAATACCCATATGAGATTTAAAAATAATCTTTTAGTAAAATGTAAAACAGAAACTGAAATTTTAAAATATCTTATTAAAACGACTAAAATTAGAGCTTGGGTGTCTATATAAAAATTAAAGAAGTAATAATGTCAAATTAAACCAATTATAAAAGATTCATGAAACTAATTAAGATTTGGAACAAAATTTACATACCCATTATGATTGTTTTGTCACATATTTCAAAATTGCCAGTCCAAACAACAATCACAGGCCAAAGAGTCCTGATCGTGTAGGTTTTTTTGACATTTGATACATATCCATTCGCATGATTCTCTTCTTTCGTCTTCCCCACGTGTATATCACTCTTCCATTTTAAGAATATTTATTTACTGAGAAAAACTGTTCACTTACCTATATATAAATATTTATAAAAATTGTAAGTAGTTTTAATCAATTTATTCACTAATTGCGACAAATTCCGTATATATTTCACGTTTCATTCCCGATCGGATGGCATTTTATTATAAAACCGGATGTGGGTACGCGTAGCCTATGAATGGCAATTTGACTATTCGTACCCGCATGCGGGTACGCGCAGACACTGCCTATATGAAAATATATACATGTACATGTAGGGAATGCTTTAAAGAGGTAAAAACGAATGGGGGGACAATCGTGACAAACATAAATTCATACGTTCGTTTAACAACAAGCGACTGGGATAAAACGTCAGTCAAAAAGTGTATTTCGACGTTATTTTAATGTAATGTCAGGTATCACCAGTATCGTGCGTAACGTCTAAAGCGTTTTGCATCCATACGTTTTTTTCGGGATACTGATTGCATAGTAAATTATCAATGTACTAGTTAATGTTCTCGAGGGGATGACCCTATTACAGAGACATATATACACATATGTGTATATATGTCTCTGCCCTATTACGTGTCAGTAACCTCCTCGACTCGGTTCTTTTTACGGCGGCTCATTTTTGTCTTAAGAATAAACATAATTGATAAGTTTCTTTCCCCTGCATTCCTCGATCGCACTTGTAAATAGCACATTGTCATTGGCCTCTAGACTACCAATACGTTACAACACTTGCCGTCAGTACTCAAAATTGAAAAAAATATTAAATAAGAAGGTATAGAAAATTAATGCACACACACTATTATCAACCACAGACATGATGTTTTTCTCAATTTGCCTAAATCGTTATTCCGCAATACAACGAGGGTGATGAAAAGAATCTGAAAACCCACCACTTTGAACACAGGCACCGGCATGCTGTGAATTTGAAAAAATTCCCAAATGAATAACTATCCATTACTTTTCTACTGTAAAGTTTTATTTAATACACATTTGAATTGAAATGGCATATCATAGAGATATATAAACATATATCATAGGCTGATCCAGGGGGAAAGGGGGGGGGGGGGGGGGGGGGGGGCTTGGGGGCCCAGGCCACTGTATATTATAAAAATAAATAAGGACTCCAGGAGTCAATTTCACAAAAATACTTACAACTAAGATTGATTATAAGTATACTTGAGTCGGTTTTACAAAAAAAAAGACTTACAAGTAATCGTAAGTATACTGAGGGGCCTGATGGAGGGGTCTCATCACGATTCACGAGTTGATTTTTTTGTCAATCACGATTCACAGAAAATAAATTTCCATGATCACGGATCACGAAAATATAAAAAAAAAAAATCTGTAAAAAAACGGATCACGATAGCGAAAATGCGCCGATCACGAAGAACGAAAATAACCCATCAGGCCCCTCTATACTGTATTGTACATGACTTGATTACTATCAATATTATTTGTAAGTTTTTTTGTGAAACTGCTGAATTGTTTTTCCATGCTTATGGTACAACTAAGTCGTAAGCTTTTTTTAAAACCACCTACATGGGTATAATGTCTGCTCTCCCATAGAATCAGATATAAGAATTCAATACAGCTCTCAGTCGCATTAATAAAAACCTCACAATAAGTTCTGAAAATCAGAATAAACAGTATTGCAAGATTCTCTCAGTGTCCACATGGAGTTATGAAACTTAAATTAATCATGCTAATTTAACATGTTAAAGATTGGCATACAACTTGGAGTAGCCTTATGGCATTGTATAGTGTAATGAATTCAGGGGATAATGGCACTTCCTCTTTGATTTTAAAGTCCTCAGAATCAATCTTTAATATTAATATGCATACTCTTGTACAAAGGAATATAAGTATGCAATAGACATATGGTCTTCAAAAATAAGAGGTATCCATGCTATACATTTATGACAAGATCTTAATCAAGTATTAATTTTGATTTGTTTAATTATTTCGGAGGTTAGTATGATGTCCTTTTTAGCTCACCTAGCCCAAAGGGCCAAGTGAGCTTTTCTCATCACTTGGCGTCCGTCGTCGTTAACTTTTACAAAAATCTTCTCCTCTGAAACTACTTGGCCAAATTAAACCAAACTTGGCCACAATCATCATTGGGGTATCTAGTTTAAAAAATGTCTCCGATGACCCGGCCAATCAACCAAGATGGCAGCCATAGCTAAAAATAGAACATAGGGGTAAAATGTAGATTTTGGCTTATATCTCTGAAACAAAAGCATTTAGAGCAAATCTGACATGGGGGTAAAATTGTTCATTAGGTCAAGATCTATCTGCCCTGAAATTTTCAGATGAATCGGACAACCCGTTATTGGGTTGCTGCCCCTGAATTGGTAATTTTAAGGAAATTTTGCCGCTTTTGGTTATTATCTTGAATATTATTATGAATAGAGATAAACTGTAAAAAGCAATAATGTACAGCAAAGTAAGATCTACAAATAAGTCAACATGACCAAAATTGTCAATTGACCCCTTAAGGAGTTATTGTCCTTTATAGTCAATTTTCATAATTTTTGTAAATTTTTGTAAATTTTTACAAAATATTTTCCATTGTAACTACTTGGCCAAGTTCATTATAGATAGAGATAATTGTAAGCAGCAAGAATGTTCAGTAAAGTAAGATCTACAAACACATTACCATCACCAAAACACAATTTTGTCATGAATCCATCTGTGTCCTTTGTTTAATATGCACATAGACCAAGGTGAGCGACACAGGCTCTTTAGAGCCTCTAGTTTGTGATTATGTTTTCGTTTAAAGTTGGAAAAAATTGTTTGTACCAACAAAAATAAATACATGAAGTTATTTCAGAATTATGTGTTTATCATTTTTTTTTATGTTTAGGTTGCCAGCAAGATGAAAAGAACAATGCAGTTCAAAGTCAAAATGTGGATAAGCTGAGGTACAAGGCCCTACTTTTGCAGATTTTCATATTTTGCATGAATGAATTTGAAGTTTATATCATGGAGGGCAGAGAAAGAAAAGAAACACTTCAATTTTCCTGCTTCTGAAGGATAAATGTAAAACATCTTGTTTGGTAAGTTTTATTCTCTGTTTTGATAGTGTTTGTGCATCCATCTGTCTTTCTCTAAATTGTATTCACTTAAAAGTTTTTGGTTACAGTTCACCATGAACTTCAGTTAGTAACTTATGGTTTTACATGTATATACTCAAAATTTAGTACTTTAAAATGTTCATGTATTTTTGTTGAGCCTGCGACTTTTGTCGCAGAAAGCTCGACATAGAGATAGTGATCTGGAGGCGGCTACAGCTGAGGCGTTAGCTAACTTCCTAAAAGCTTTATATTTTGGAAGGTGGAAGACCTGGATGCTTCATACTTTGTATATAGATGCCTCATGATAAGAATTCTGTCTGTCAAATGTCCATTATCCTTGACCTCATTTTCATGGTTCAGTGACTACTTGAAAAAAAAGTTCAGATTTTTTGTAATGTTAATTTCTCTCTTATTATGAGTAATAGGATAACTATATTTGGTATGTGCGTACCTTGCAAGGTCCTCATGCTTGTCAGGGAGTTTTCACTTGACCTAGACCTCATTTCATGGATCAGTGAACAAGAACTTAGTCTTAGATGCATGATTTTTTTTATTAGTTGTTAGTGGCTTTGAACTAGCTGTCAGTAACTGCGAGTACTCTCTGATCTGTACTTAGTGTCTTTTTGATGTTTGGATGTACAAGTACCACGTCCACTTGTATTTGTTGTATTTGTATTTTTATCCATCTGATGAGTTAAGCCTCTTTCAACTGATTTTTGTCGAGCCTGCGACAGCTCGACATAGGGATAGTGATCCGGCGGCGGCGTAAGCTAACTTCTTAAAAGCTTTATATTTTAGAAGCTAGAAGACCTGGATGCTTCATACTTTGTATATAGATGCCTTATGTTACAAAGTTTCCGTCTGTCATATGTCCATTGTCCTTGACCTCATTTTCATGGTTCAGTGACTACTTGAAAAAAAAAAGTCAACATTTTTTGTAATGTTAATTTCTTTCTTATTATGAGTAATAGGATAACTATATTTAGTATGTGCGTACCTTGCAAGATCCTAATGCCTGTCTGACAATTTTCATTTGACCTCGACCTCATTTCATGGATCAGTGAACAAGGTTAAGTTTTGGTGGTCAAGTCCATATATCAGATACTATAAGCAGTAGGTCTACTATATTTGGTATATGGAATGATTGTAAGGTGTACATGTCCAACTGGTAGGTGTCATCTGACCTTGACCTCATTTTCATGGTTCAGTGGTCAAAGTTAAGTTTTTGAGTTTTGGTCTTTTTTTCTAATACTATATGCAATAGGTCAACTATATTTGGTGTATGGAAATATTTTATGACGTACATGTCAGTCTCGCAGGTTTTATTTGACCTTGACCTCATTTTCACGGTTCATTTCTCAGTGTTAAGTTTTTGTGTTTTGGTCTGCTGTTCTTCAACTATAAGCAATAGATCAACTATATTTGTTGTATGGAAGGATTGTAAGCTGTATATGTCTGTCTGGCAGGTATCATCTGACCTTGACCTCATTTTCATGGTTCATTGGTCAATGTTAAGTTTACTTGGTTAAGACTGTTTCTTAGAAACTATAAGCAATAGGTCAACTATGTTTGGTTTATTGAATGATTGTAAGGTGTACATGTATTTCTCGTTTGGTTTATCTGACCTTGACCTCATTTTCTTGGATCATGTTAAGTTTATGTGTTACTTGTAGTAAAGCTTTATATTTAGGACTATCAACATAAAATCAATGGTAAGTAAAGAAGGCGAGACATTTCAGCGTGTGCACTCTTGTTATAGTTCGTTCTTATGTTGTACTGTTACACCACTATCGCAGGTTAGGGGGAGGGTTGGGATCCCGCTAACATGTTTAACCCCACCACATTCTGTATGTATGTGCCTGTCCCAAGTCAGAGCCTGTAATTCAGTGGTTGTCGTTTGCATATGTGTTACATATTTGTTTTTCGTTCATTTTTTGTACATAAATTAGGCCGTTAGTTTTCTCGTTTGAATTGTTTTACATTGTCATTTCGGGGCCTTCTATAGCTGACTGTGCGGTATGGGCTTTGCTCATTGTTGAAGGCCGTACAGTGACCTATAGTTGTTAATTTCTGTGTCATTTGGTCTCTTGTGGAGAGTTGTCTCATTGGCAATCATACCACATCTTCTTTTTTATATTTAAGGTTAAGTTTTGGTGGTCAAGTCCATATCTCAGATACTATAAGCAATAGGTCTAGTATATTCGGTGTATGGAAGGACTGTAAGGTGTACATGACCAACTGGCAGGTGTCATCTGACCTTGACCTCATTTTCTTGTTTCAGTGGTTATAGTTAAGTTTTTGTGTTTTGGTCTGTTTTTCTTATACTGTATGCAATAGGTCTACTATATTTGGTGTATGGAATGATTGTAAGGTGTACATGTCTAGCTGGCAGGTGTCATCTGACCTTGACCTCATTTTCGTGGTTCAGTAGTCAAAGTTAAATTTTTGAGTTTTGGTCTTTTTCTAATACTAAATGCAATAGGTCAACTATATTTGGTGTATGGAAACATTTTATGATGTACATGTCAGTCTTGCAGGTTTTATTTGACCTTGACCTCATCTTCACGGTTTATTGCTCAGTGTTAAGTTTTTGTGTTTTGGTCTGTTTTTCTTAATCTATAAGCAATAGGTCAACTAAATGTGTTGTATGGAAGGATTGTAAGCTGTACATGTCTGCCTGGCATGGTTCATCTGACCTTCACCTCATTTCCATGGTTCATTGGTCAATGTTTAGTTTTCTTGGCTAAATCTGCTTCTTAGAAACTATAAGCAATAGGTCAACTGTATTTAGTATATTGAATGATTGTAAGGTGTACATGTATTTCTTGTCGGGTTTATATGACCTTGAATTCATTTTCTTGGATCATGTTGAGTTTATGTGATAGTTGTAGTAAAGCTTTATATTTAGGACTATCAACATGATATCAACGATAAGTAAAGAAGGCGCAACATTTCAGCGTGTGCACTCTTGTTTATACATTATACACCACATTTACTGTTTTACCCTGATTTTATGGATCACTGAACATAGAAATGTCATAATGTGAAATTATAGTACATTCTTAGGTTAAAGTTTTAGGTTAAGGTACATAGCTTACCATGAAGTTGAATTTCATACACATGTTCATTATGTGGTGAACTTTTAAATTCAGTGCCAAACTAAGGTTTTGAGCCTGATTACATGATTGACTAGACATTGACACATGCTAGTGTTTGCCAGGCATGGTGTCCTGTACTAGGAATTTGTCCTGTACTAAGAACTTTAATAGTACTCGCTGAGTATGGAGTTTTTGTGAAAGTTTAATATTAGTGAGATTTTTGCATGACATCCTGTCAACTGCTTGTTGATCATGTTTATACATGTCTTAAAATTAATATCTGACACATTGGTGTTTTGTGAACTTGGAATAAGTTATTTGATAGAATAAAAATGTTTTGAGATTATCAAAATAAAAAATATCCCATTTTTACTATTAATAATTAAGTATTAAAAAAAGAAGATTTAGGATATATGTATAACCATATATAAAAAAAAGGCAGCAACCGAACAACACAAAAATAAAAAAAAAAACCAAAATAATTTTTTGTATCAATGTTATAATTTCCAACATGTCCAAAGAATTCAAGGTATTTTCTCATTGAAATAAAACACAAGTGGAACTCTTTCAGAACTTCAGAAGCCTAAATAAGTGCTGTTTCTATTGTTGGTGTTTTGTATAATATATTGCAAATTCTTGTGAAAAATGGAATGTTATTGTAATTGCCTAAAGTTTTAACATTGATCTATATATATATATATAACTGGGGAAAATACCCAAATGTTATAAAGAAGAATACATAAATTGATTGTTATATAATATTAGAATAGGAAGATATGGTATATTGCTAATTTGACAACTCTCCATCAGAGACCAAAGGATGTAGGAGGTTAGCAACTGATGACACTGGACAACCTTCAACAATCAGTAAAATCCATACCGCATAGCTATTTTTATTGAAAATCATATGTTATTGCTACATGTATGCAAACAATTTTTTATTATCCATAACTTCAGATTTTATTGGTTCTTTTTTCAGAAGGATTGAAATTCATCACTTAGAATAAAAGGAGAAAACACAGAAACAAGACCAGAATATATTCAAAGACAAAAGTCAGATCAGTTATTATTTCATCACTCAGTCAATGAATTGAAGTTCTATTAAATATCTCAAGTCAAAAGATATTAAAACCACAATAATGACAATGTTCTGTGCTGAATGGCCAAAAAGTGGACTATACATTACGATCACACAATGCTGGATGATAAGAAACTAATAATTTTTTGGGTGGAGGGATATCCTGAAAAAAATAGATTTATGTAAAAAGCTACTAGTATGTTAAGCCTAATAAAAGAGTTTTCATTGATTTCAAATGGGAAAAAATTGTGTTTCAAAAAAGTATTCTAGAATTCATAAATAAACATATATTGATACTTACATTATCTGCTTTGTTGTTTAAAAGTTTAGTTTTGAACAGTTATAGAACAATATAATTGCATTAACATTTCCAAGGAAAAAAGATATACAACCAAAAAGATTCATCTTAAAACAATTTACTACCAAACAGAATTCATTGTAACATACACATTACTGTATATTTATAATTTGAATCCCATAGGATTTTATTTTGTCCCATGGGATATTAAAAATCCCATGGGATAATTATAGTCCCATGGGATTTTTTTTGTCCCATGGGACTGCAATTATCCCATGGGACCCCAAAAAATCCTATGGGATTTAACCAAAATCCCATGGGATAATGGTCAATCCCATGGGATTTGCCTTATCCCATGGGATATTGAAAATCCCATGTTTTTCTAAATCAAATTACAAAATATATATAATAATAACAGCAGAAAAGCAATGAATTTATTGAATCCCATGTAATTCCGCACATTTTGGTTATATACACGACACTGTAGCGGTAAGGAGAGGCGGCGGCGGATTTGCAAATGAGTGTTTTGCAAATTAAAAGTGTCCAGTGTTTTAAATTAATAATAAAGATCCATTTTGTTACATCTTGTGATCCGTTTATTTGGCAATCGCCAATGGCAGTCAGCAGGGTTTAAGAACATCCGTTGTACGACCTGTTAGTTAAATGCGTTTTGTTTGAATATACTTTTTCACTCATTTGGTCTTTTAGCAAATGTTGTTTGTGTTGTATTTAGACACCTCTACCAAGAAATTTGTTTTGCATGCAGACGTATAAAAATTGCGGTTTTTATCCAACGCAATCATAGATTTAAACGTTGTTTTCAATTTAGACTTATTTATAATTTTTCGTTTGGGCTTGTATTATATTTGCCTTCGGGTTTATGTATGATCCGTTCATCCTATTTCGACTCTTCAAAATTTAAGAGTGTATCCTAAATTGAGGTAAATTATATGGCCTTCCAAAAACCGTTTCTATTCCTAACATCACTGAAGAGACATTAATTGTCGAAATCCGGATATGGTGTATAAATTTTTGCACCTCATGTTTGCGGTATACCATCTTTTCCGCAAGTTGATTGTTTTCTGTTTGGTAATAATTTAATAATAAGATCTGTTTTGTTACAACTTGTGATCCGTTTATTTGGCAATCGCCAATGGCAGTCAGCAGGGTTTAAGAACACCAGTTGTTCGACCTGCTAGTCAAATGCGTTTTGTTAAAATATACTTTTTCACTCATTTGGTTTTTTGGAAAATGTTGTTTGTGTTTTGCATGCACACGTATAAAAATTGCGGTTTTTATCCAACGCAATCATAGGTTTGAACGTTTGAAGTAACCCAACTAGTAGAAATTCTAGCATTATTGATTATGTGTTGAGTTCTTCTCACTTTCTATACAAAATTTGTAAATTTTAAGTGTTACAGTTTTGTAAACTTTTTTCGGATGTACATTATCCATTGTCTTTACAATTGTATACAAATGATGAAACAAAAGACAACTTGTTAACCAAAACATTTTGCTGTGGTGATGAAAAAGGTTAATAAGTGGAAAAATAAAAAAAGTAATGACTATAAGAATAATATAGATAGAGATAAAGTTGATGATATATGTAATAGATTGTCTGCATATGTAAATGATGTAAATAATGTTACTAAATATGATGTGAATAACATTGTTACTGATATTTGAGATACTTTAACCGAGTCTGCTAAGGCAACATTCGGAACTTCAACATTTAATAAAATTATGTTTAAGTGCTCAAAGAACCAGTTTAATAAAGAATGGTATAATAAGGACTGTAAAACAGCCCAACGAGAATTTAGAAAATCTCAGAGGTTATACAAACATTATGGGTCGAACATTCTTAAAGTAAGACTCAGACAGAGTGAATTACACTATAAAAAAGTTATGGATGTAAATATAAAAAAATATAATACTGAAATGAGGAATTAAAAACAAAGAATCCAAAAGAATTTTGGAAATTGTTCAATAGAGGTAGAACAAGAGAGAAAAGCAATATTTCTCTGCAAAATTTATTTGATTTTTTCAAGGACTTAAACAAAAATAAGTTCGAAAACGAGTTTTTGATAGAAAACGATATACATTCTGACACGGTGAATGAAAATTTGAATTGCCCAATTACACGGGAAGAAATTATGAAAGCCGTGAAAAAGGCTAAAAATAATAAATCACCGGGTGAAGACCAAGTGATTAATGAATATATTTCTTCTTCTCTTGATTGTATGGTTGATATTTATGTACATTTGTTTAATATTGTATTTGATACGGGAATCTTGCCTGAGGCTTGGCTTATTGGAAACGTAATACCTATTTTCAAAAACAAGGGGAGCAAATTGGACGCCAAAAATTATAGGCCTATTACACTTTTGTCTTGTCTAGGGAAAGTTTTCACGTCTATTCTTAACGATAGACTTGGTGATTTTATTGAAAATTATAATATCCTAAATGAAAACCAAGGTTATTCCACAACGGATCATATTTTTTCATTATATGCTTTATTTGAATTACTACGGGTGAAAAAGAAAAAACTCTTTTGTGTATTTGTCGATTTTGAAAAAGCTTTTGATTTTATACATCGAAATTCATTATTTTTTAAACTGATATTGTACCATGTAAACGGAAAATTTCTAAGAATTATTAAAAACATGTATGATGATGTCAATTCTAGAATTGTTCATAATTAAGAAGTCTCTGATATCTTTGCCTGTGAAACAGGCGTTAGACAAGGAGAAAATCTTTCTCCTCTGCTTTTTTCACTATATCTAAATGATCTACAAGAATTTTTAGAAAATTCTAATATTGATGGAATTCAGTCTGTTACACTTGATATTGAGAACGAACTTTTTGTATATTTTAAACTTTTTCTATTATTGTATGCAGATGATACAATACTACTTGCGGAATCTAGCCATGACTTACAATGTATGTTGGATAATTTTTCAGAGTATTGTAAAGAGTGGAAACTAAAAATTAACATCAATAAAACGAAAATTATGGTATTTTCAAGAGGTAGAAAACCTCGAAACTTGATATTTAATATAGATGGAAATGAAATTGAGATAGTCAGTAGCTATAAATATCTTGGTATTATATTTTCTAGAAGTGGCTCATTTCTTTCCACCAGAAAATGTCTACGTGACCAGGCGATCAAAGCAATGTATGCTGTAATAAAAAAATCCAGACTTAATAATTTGTCGATCGAGTGCCAACTAGATATGTTTGATAAGGCTATTGTTCTTATATTAACATATGGGTGCGAAATATGGGGATTCGAAAATTTAGATATTCTTGAGAGAGTTCAATTGCGTTTTTGCAAGCATATATTACGTCTAAAAAATTCAACCCCAAATTTTATGATGTATGGTGAGCTGGGAAGATACCCTATTTCAGTTACCGTCAAGTCACTATGATTAGTATCTGGTGTCGCTTACAAGAAGGAAAAGAGAGCAAAATACAATGTTTATTATATAATCTGTTATATGTTAATCTCAATAATTATGGTTATGAAAATGAATGGTTATCTTATATAAAGAACATTTTTAATAACTGTGGAATGTCAAATGTATGGCAAAGTCCTTTTGTATTTCAGAATCGTTGGGTTGTATTAAGTGTTCAGCAAAGATTAAGAGACCAGTTCACTCAAGAATGGTCATCAGAAATGAACAATTCGCCAAAGGGTTTATGTTATAGATTGTATAAAAATGTTTTTAAATTTGAACACTATTTGTCAGTGCTACCATTCAATTTATTAATAACCTTAATATGTAAATTTAGATGTGGAAATCACCGTCTGCCAATTGAGACGGAAGGTGGCACAACATACCATTACCAAGATCTGATAGATTGTGTCACCTTTGCGACTCAGTTGACATCGGTGACGAATACCATTATATTATGTCTTGTAATTTTTTCAAAGACGATAGAAACAAATATTTACCGCAATACTGTAAATCTAATGTAAAAGTTATAAAATTTAAACAAGTATACTCAAATCGAAATTGTGTTGAACTTGAGAAACTCTGTAGATTTATTAAATGTATTTCTGTGAAAGGCTTTCCTCCTGGTTAAAACAACTATTGTATATTTATTTATCTTTTGTCCAAATATATATTTATAATATTAATTAACATTAATTTGTATTTCACACATGCTATATTCAACATTTGTTATTATTGTAATATTTCTTCTCTGTAACTATGTATTTGGTTTATGAGAATAAAGATCATTCATTCATTCAACGTTGTTTTCAATTTAGACTTGTTTATATTTTTTCGTTTGGGCTTGTATTATATTTGCCTTCGGGTTTATATGATTTCATATACAAATGAAAATATTTTTGATTAAACATTAATTATAAACATAAATTCAAGAAATATAAGAGCTTAAACTATAACGAAGTCAGTTAATAAATAAATAAAATTCATTATGTAATTAAAAAGTCAAGAATGTTTCTAAAGTTCAAATGTTCGAATGTTCACAAACTGTCTCTAAAGATAAATTGTTCGAAAGTTTAATAAATCGTCACACGGACACGTAATCGTATGGTGGTATAATTATTCGGTCTTGACTGAGTAAATTCGGGTGGTAAGTGAATTGATTCCAGCCTACCTACGAGGGGAAGACAGAAGTTGTCTTGTTCTAGTCCGAAGCTGGATCTTACATAGTTCAGAGGGGTCTAAAATCAGTGCTCAACAATAGCCCATAACTGTCGGCAGTTTATAGAGACGTATTACTATTTATTGGAATACACCATGTTAAATATTGTTTTCTCCCAAATTGTGTTACACCCAAGACTGTTTTTTTATTTAATCCTCTATGTCTAAAATATGACTTGCAGGGGAAATCCCCCTTACTGTTCCCGTTTTGTAAATCACGACAAGATAGCTGCTCTGGTAAACTTCATTCATAAATATTCTCAGTAGTACCTAGAACAGATTCTGACAGCTCTATCCTTGAATAGTTCTAACACAGACCTCTTCTAATGTAGAACTTTTCTGGAACTGTTTACAACATATTATTTTGACAACTCTGACGAGAGGTTAGAACTGATCCCAACTGTAATAAAGCAACTCCGTACACTGAATATAATCATTTTGTAGGCCATGGTTTTCACAACCGCCTATTCCAAACAAATGTATAAGATATGACAAATAAAAATGAAATGACAATTTCTTGTTATATTGAAATAACAGATTAAGCTTTATATCATTCAGAGGTCTTGTAATGCCATAAAGTTCAGATGTTTAACGATTTTTTTTTTAATTTTTTTTTATGTACGCATGCTCCGGTGGATAGCCGCAGTATTTTAGCAGAGAGATAAAATATGTAAAAATAATAGTTTTCCTCCTCCTCTGGAGTTTAGGAGAAAGTAAAATTATCAATGTGGTATCTTTATGTGATATAATCTGACAGAAATTACTTTAAATTGGTGAAAACAAAGGACTTATCGTGTTTATTCTATGTTGGAATTTGTTATTGTTGGACTTGTGTGAGTTTCACTCATGGACCTTAGTAAGTGTTAAAATAATTGATCAATGAACAATACTTTAAAAACATTGACTCTGTAGATACTCACAACACATTACATACATAATATACATAAAAGATTTATGTTGATTTGCATTCTTGATAAATGTCACAAACACCAAATTTTGAAAAGCGCCAGGAACGTACGAGCAATCCTACGCCACCAGAACAACCCGACGCAAAAAGAAACAAATCTGATACTGCTAAATCTATTCCAGTGCCTGAATCTATAGACATGGCTCTATGTAATAAACCTGATCATGCCAATACGTCCGAACAACACGTATCTGCTCAACTGTCGCTGTCCGACTCAGATACAGACGATGCTGCAGAAAGTTCCGAAACATCAGCTGAATTCATCACCTCAGAAACGGAACAACCATATGATAACAACAACACGAGATCTAAGAAACAACCACGACAAATCATGGTACGGGTTATTAATCCAAACACAAAGATAAGAATCCTGAGATGTCGAAAACACCTCAAATCGTCAAGGAATTATAAAAATGTCTACATCAACGAAGACCTGACCAAATATAGGAACAGATTGTACTACCATATACCAGATGCCTTACCAAACAAAAAGGTGCTACACAATGCTGGACTGTCAACGGCAAGATCTACTTGAAAGATAAAAATGGCACAGTGTATTATATCAACACTGCACATGACTTTAACGGAGCAGTTATCAAGCAAAACTGGATTACGGGTATCTCTCAGTCGGCATGCTTATGAATCCAACTTATTAACACTTATAAAATCTTCATTAACTTTGAGATTGACTGCATTTAAACAGTAAAATTATTGTGACTTACTATTCACTTGAGCAACCTTGTATTTTAATCCTTATCTATATGTACAGTATCTTAAGTTTATCAATATTAACAGCGTTTAGTCAGTTATTTGCATGGTATGAGACCTAATTATTTAATTTTTTTTTCTTTCTTTTTATACGTGATTATGATATGTTGAATACCGGCAAAAAACTCAAATTCATAATGCCATTGTCCACTTATAAACTTAATTTAACTATACGTCAACGGTAAACTAAGATCCCAATTACAATGACCTTATTTGCTTGCCAAAAGTAAAACTTGTACTATGACCTAATTATGGTAATAGAAATTACAGAAAAAGATGTTGAGGACATATTGTTAAATTTAGACACGAAAGCTATTGGGCCCGATTGCGTAAGTCCTCGGTTATTGAAAGAAGCGAGTAATATTGTTAAACGTCCTTTTTGTAAATTATTTAACATGTCTATTTCTGTTGGTAGGTTTCCCAGGTGACTTGAAACTTGCCAATGTTATTCCTGTTTTCAAAAAAAATTCTTCTACGGAAGTATCAAATTATAGACCGATTTCCCTGATAAGTGTTCTCGGTAAAGTTATGGAAAGATGTGAATATAAGCATATTTACAATTACTTACTTGAAAATGATATTTTGACGGACAACCAGTCAGGATTTACACCTGGTGACTCCACTATCAATCAATTATTATATTTGACAAACGAATTTGGGAGGGCTTTAGATGCGGGTAAGGAAATTCGGGTTATATTTTGTGATATAAGTAAAGCTTTTGATAGAGTTTGGCATAAGGGGTTGATTCGTAAATTAGAAGCAATTGGTATATCAGGTCAGTTGCTTCACTGGGTCAAAGACTACTTAAGAGACAGGAAGCAACGAGTGGTTATTAACAATAAAACGTCAGGATGGCGAGACATTAATGCCGGTGTTCCTCAGGGATCAATCATTGGTCCTCTCTTCTTTTATATATTTATTAATGATATTGTAGCTGAAATTCAGTCAGAAATAAAACTGTTTGCAGATGACACAAGTCTGTATCTTATAGTAGAAAATCCAGTAAAGGATGCATAAAAGTTAAATGAAGATTTAAAGAAAATTCACTACTGGTCTGAGAAGTGGTTGGTTAATTTTAATGCAAATAAAACTGAGAGCATGACCATATCCCGGAAACTGAAAAAAACATTTCATCCACAGCTTTTCATGAATAATTTTCCTTTAATCTCTGTAAATGAACACAAGCATCTTGGTGTGATACTGTCAAACGACGGTAATTGGCACAAGCATATCAATATGATGGTTAAAAAAGCTTATTCCCGCTTAAATATACTTAGAAAATTTAAATTCATTTTAAACAGAAAAACTTTAGAACAACTTTATTTTTCTTATATAAGGCCGGTTC